>NC_136073.1:253014007-253624257 GCF_964261635.1 Lissotriton helveticus | reverse complement strand
AGGAGGTGAGAGAGAAGTACTGCTCTGGTCACAGTCAAACTTCACTTTAGGTATATTTTCAAGAATTGGTGTAGGAAATTACTATCTTTTGTGTGATGTCATCCCAATTCTTGCCCTAACTGCTTTGCAGGCTCAAGAACTCTTCATACGTTACCCCTGCTAAATAGGAGTAAAGTGCCCATTCTCCCCCTTTAAAGATGTTGAAATTGGCTTAAACCTGATTGGTACAGTTAACTTTCTTATGAGGCCGTAGTATATGGCGGTGACATACCTGGAAGAGAAGAACATAGTGTGCCATGACGGAAGTGGAAATATATAGAGACTGGGGGAGTGGGGAGGAAGACAGAAGTGGGTAAGAAGGGATGCCAGAGAGAGGAGAACCAGGAGAGGAGAACACAGTGCACAGTACCAAGGGAGGGCGAGGTACCAGGTGCAGGAATACAGTCAGGCATGGCCGCTGCAGAGTCTCAGGGAAAGAAGAGCACCCCAGTTGGGCCTAAAGGAGAGGTTGGAGTGGAGCCCACTGATGGAGGGACACAGCCGGTTTCTTTGGAAAGAGGAAAACAATAGGCAGGGCGTAGGGGATAGATCATGGTAAGGGTGTGACGCGGTCAGCTGTGATGCCATTTTGAGGCTGGGTAATACACCTAGGGGCTCATTACAAGCCTAAAGGGGTGACCTCTCCTGCCCATCACAAGTGCCCAGTGTTCATGTCCCCGTACCACCCCCTTTGTACCGCTGTGGCCGCCATAAGTGTGGCAGGGTATGAGCTCAGACGTGAGTCCCTTGCTCACTTTGCCACTGGATTCGAGCAAGCCGGGCTGAAGACGGCTGGAATGCCAGAAACCGGTCCTCGGAAGCTTGTTTCCGGTCCAGGGAAGGCATGGCTTGGCAGTTCGGGCTGGACTGTTCCCATGAGGCACAGGGTCAGACTGATTTGCATATGGCCATGTCTGAACTGGGGTGGCAGTGTGGGCTAAAGAACGGTGATGGATTAAACCCAGATCTTTTGACTGGGTGTGAGTGTTTGATTGGTTCAGATGCTCTGTCTATCACCACCCCCTTTTGTACCCCGTACCTACCAGGGGCTGGAATGCCAGGACTGATTTTATCAAGTGGAAACACTGCCCTGTGTGTGTGGCAGCAGGAGTAAGCAACGCCAAACCCGTTCCTACAGGCACACGGCCTGTCCTGCCCCGGCACTCTCGAAACACGCCCCGGCACTCTCGACACATGCCCCCTCTCGACCAGCAACCTGTACTGCCTCCCAAATCCCATTTTACACCTTTTCAAAGCAGGGCATATATGGGACATAATTGACCCTCTAATTACCCAGGAATTCTGAGTCTGTCTAGTTACTTACCATTCTGGGGATGAAAACTTGCAATTATGGTGCAGGCGTGGAATTATTGTCTGAAATCGGTGACTCTGGATCTGGTCATTTCAGCTCTTCTGCACACTACAACTCGTAATACGGACACCGTGAGAAGCAGAGGAATCTTCTAAAAAATGCTATGCAGTCTGAGGATTTGCTCAGTGCTCGCTGTTTAATATAGGAATACTATATCTATATGAAGCACTATCTCACTGACTTTCAGGAGTATATCAAGGGTCTTACTCCAGGTGGTGAGGTAAATTCTGATTTGTGTGGTATTGCAGCAAGAAGGAATTACTCCACCCTTACAATTTTTCCTGTACACATTTCGCAAACAAAAACCTGGTGAAATTTGTCCAGGAAAAATAAGCGTCGAAAAACAAGATGAAACGTGCAATAATCATGAAGCAGACCGCAGGTATTACATGTAATGTATCAGTTTGACCTTCTGAACTCAAAAGAGGTGGTAGTTACTGCACCACGTAAAGACAACACTGCTGTAATGGTATATTATGGGTGTGGTAATTACCACCCATTCTCCCAGAGACTGATGCCACAAGTAGCCAGAATGTAACTGTGCACAACCTTCTCACCTGCTCCTGCCCCTTGGGCAGGGCACTAACCTGATCTCCCTAACCTCGTCTGCACCATCAGGGCAGTAGGAACAATTTTCAGAGTGAGCGGTGCTTCCATCAATGCCATATCACTAAAGTCAGGGGTATTGTGAAAAATCCAAACAACACATAAAAAAACAAGTGTAGCAAATGTGTCGTGCCCATTCAGCAGGAGAAATGTAAGCAGTGCATAATTTGTAAAAAAAAAGAAAGTACGCGCCAGAGCCCTTCTCAGGAGGCCACTTCAGCCGGCAGCAACCATTATCCCAGCCAGCGCTGCCAATGACAGTACCTACAAAACTACTAACCACTGCACTCCGAGTGTGACAATTCAGACTATTCCAGACCACCCAAAGATATAATAATGGTGTGAGTGTCAGGCATTATTTTTTTAATGTATCTTGACTTATTAAGCACTGTTGTTGTGCTCATCTCAAAATTTGACAGACAGTGCCACAATGTGGTGGACTGTCACTAAAGCCAGTGCTGACAATTATTCGCCGGTGCCCAACACCGGAAACTACCGGTTCAAATTAAGCACTGGAGATAAGGGTGTATGTAGTATGTAGCCAGTGGTGCATTTTGGAGCACTGGTGTGGAAGCACGCTGTCATTTCTAGACTGCACATTTTGCGAAATGATCAATAAATGTGCAGTTTTACTGGTAAAACTATATAGCGCACAAATGAGAATGTGTGGAATTCCTGTTTCTGTGAATATTTATCATTTGCGCATCACCAAGTCCAGTGTCTTGATTCGTTATGATTTTATTAAAATCATTGCTTCCATCGCACTTCAGAATTACAAAAAAAAGTTCTTCATTTGTTCTTTCTGAATGGCCAGGGGCGGCTCCTCCATTTGAGCGGGGGAATTTTGCCCCACTAAGAAAAGCCCCAGGCAGAGCTGAAAAATAAAATGGTAATGAAGTTTATTTATTACCATTTTATTTTTCAGCAAACAACCTGTCCCGAACAAAAAGTGTCAGGAAGAGGTGGGGCCAGTACTGCCGAGTGGTAGCAGGGAGCTGTGGGCTTAAGTTTAAAATGCGCATGTCCCTTTGGCTGTCCGTCTTGCGCCGGCCAGCCAGACGGGCACATTTTTTTTAACTTTTCTGACCTAGCTGTCTCAGACACCTGGGTTAGAAAAAGTGCAGACCTGTAGTGCTCTTGAGCACACAGAGTGAGGTTGCTCCCTCCAATCCTGGCGCTGCTCTCATGCTGGTGAGAGAAGTGCCAGGATTGGTTAAGGGAATTGGCTGGTCCCAAGATACAGCCTGCCATCAAAGACCAAAGGAGGAAGTCTATTTTTTTTGTCACCCAACTCACCACCCTTGGTACATGCCAGCCGCTACTGCGAATGGCTGATATATTTTGAAATGTGTATAGTTCATTTATAGCTATTTACAGGTATATATCAATATTTTTCTGTTACAAAAAACTGAGCCTGCAGCTTTTCCTTTCACTTCTTATAACCAAGCAAAATTGTTATCCAGGTCACTTTTACAACAAGCACTGGCGTTGCCAATAGGTCTCGCAGTAGGAAAGTTGGAGCTATTACAATTGCAAATAACAATGCCTTTTATTTTTGTTTTCATTTTAAAAACATAAAGGGCTTTGTCATTTACAAAACCAATAGCTCCAACTTTCCTACTGCGAGACCTATTGGCAACGCCAGTGCTTGTTCAGTGTCGCATGAGGTGGTTCCAGTATTGTGAAACTGTCTGATGAGGTTGCGTCTAGGTGGACGTTTCGGACCTCTTACTATAATCTCGACACAAAAAAGCATTGCTGAAGCAATGCTGTAGGTCGAGCCATAAAAAGGCAGAATATTAAAGGTGGCGCACCATGTAAGAATGTTAAGACATTCTGGACAGGGTTTGTGCAGCATCATTTTAAAAATGTCTGGCATTCTGCACTAGAGGACAGTGGCTTTGATAGTGGAACTCGACAGAGTGAATCTATGATTGATGTACCTTATTCTGTATTTGTGGTCTTGGATTGGGGTTGGCACTTTAACAATTATATGGGTTAGAGTTATAGGTGTTTTTGTGCTGTGCTGGTAACACCCTGGTCCTTACATCTACATCTTACTTACATTAACCTTGAATGCAGACGGACTGCAGTGAGAGGGTGAAAAACCATCCCTTGAAAGATAAGTGGCATGTTCGCTGGAAAAGCATACAGAAAATCCGAACGTACTCACTGGAATTTACCACAAACATGCCTTCATGGTGAGTTGATTTCTGGGGAGGATGACTGCATGGTCCCGTGACGCTCCGTCCCTTGCAAAACAGGTAAATATGTGTTGATCCCTAATTTTAGGATTGACTCAGCTGATAAACTCTGTTCAAGGGGCTACTGATGTTTGCGACCTCCCTGCAGCAGCATTCCTGTGGCTTGAGGAAGTGTGATGAATTGTACCTTTGGTTGTTGACTTCAGTACCTCGAGATAAATAGAAGTAAGCTCTCGGTGAGTGAGTCAGGAGCGTAGTGGCTTGTTATCAAGAGAGTCATGAGGGAGATGCAGGGTTTTTGCTTCTGGGTGAGAAAAATGTTGCCGTAATATTTTACTAAACTGATTTACACTTGGTTAGTAAATGATCACTCTCCCTTTCAAGTGTGTGCACGCTGTGACACGCCCCTCATGCTAACGCATGAGTCATTTAACTCTTGTTTATGTATAAAGCAGTGTAAATCTTTACGCACATTCCTTTGATTCAAAAACCCATAGCAATGTAAAACAAGCTGGATTTGTATTTAAAACCGAGTTAAGCAGAGGGGATGAGTCTGCCGGCATAAACGCAATCTATTTCATGGTAGGGGGTGGGGGGAGTTGAGGTTTAAGAGCGGCGCCTGATTCGAAGCGGGCACGGAGGGGGTTACAGAAGGGGGTGGGGAGGGGGTCAGTTACATCGAAGGGGTAAAGTACCGGATTGAAGGTTAGACATTTAAAATGAAAGGGGAGAGGGGAACGGGGGTGGGGTAATCAACGATGGGCTATGCAACTAGAGAGGGTGTCAAATAACAAGGGAGAGAACAACACAAGTGGTGGGGGAACGCACGCACGGAGACAAAGCGAAAAAAACAACAACACGTACCTGATGAATGCAGAGCGGCCGGGAAACTGAAAGTACGGCCGGCCTGCGGCCGGCCATGAATAATTAGGGGAGGAGAAGCCCTTTGATGTGCTGTGCTGCGTGAATGCGCATGCTTGTTTTTTGCTCACGTGATTCACGTGAACTTCAAGAAAACCGCAGCAGAAAGCCCTTGGTTTGACGAGGATTTTGGCTACTTGAATTCTCGATCCCTCAATGCGCTTGCGCGCATTGTAGGTCACGAGACCTAAAAACCCTCTCACTTTGCAGCCAAAGAAATCAAAGTAAACATCAGTTTCCTAACAAGCAGCGATTTGACAGAAGACACTGACACAGCCTGACATTTGACCTCTATCTTTGAAGTCACAGCAAGTGTGGCAACATAAGATCAAAATGTACAGGCATCTTTATTGCTCATGAACGTTCTGACCTCCAGCATGGTTATTTTGGGGAGTGCCGCTGTGGCGCCCCTGGTTCCAGCGTCTGTGGATCAGGGCTGACCCTGGCAGCGATGGCCTGGGTGGGGGCTCGGGTGGAGCTCCATAACTCCCACCCCCGCACCTAGGGTGACCAACCGTCCGTAAATTTCACGGACAGTCCGTCATTTCGGCCGTCTGTCCGTTGTCCGTGAAGGATCTTTTAACGGACGCCATTTGTCCGTAATTTTAACCCGGCACCGGTTGCAACTCCCTGAATCCGGCACAGCTTGCCCCCACCTCCCTTCTTGACTCCGATGCTGAGGTCGGGTGCAACACTCAGAGGCAGACAGCAGTACAAAAGCTCAGATACCCGGCAGCACTGGAGGGGCACAGCGGGGTGGCAACCCTGACACCTTCAGCCTTTGATGAGCTGTTAAAGGTGCTTGAAGGTGACTGAGAGGGGGTGGGTGGAAGCTGCAGGAGCTGGGGCATCCTATTCTGATGCAAACAGCCCTGAATGCGGCATGTCTCCACAATTTAGAGGGGCTTGACACATTCCATTTCTCCCCAGGGCCCAAACATCCTAGAACCGGCCCTGATTAAACCGAGGCAGCACGTGAGCGTAATTACTGTCACTAAATTGTAAGTAAACCTCTGTTGTTCAAACATGCAGTCTATAATGTAAGAAAAAAAAGAAAAGGTACAATCGCACCCACACTGATTAACAAAGTATTGAGGACTATCAGTTAAATCAGTTCTCTTTGAGTATCTCCTTTAAGTACTGTGCATCAGTGTGTGGTGGGGGGGGGCAAAACTAACATTTTGGAAAGAGAGCCTGTCTTATCGTTGTCTTGTCCATGAGGGGGTGAGGAGCCCTACCCCACACTGGAAGAGACCAAGATGATACTAGAATACTGCATGCCCACCCTGGTGGATCCTGTTCCCCCTCCTGTGATGGCTCCAGCCCCCCCACCCAGTGATGACTCCTGTCCCCCCATGTGGTGACTCCTGTCCTGTCCTCCCCTGTGGTGGATCCTGTCTCTGCCCTGGGTGGCTTCTGGCCCCCCATGTGGTGGCTCCTGCGCCCCCCCCGTCCCACCTGTGGTGGCTCCTGTCCCCCCCTGTGGTGGATCCTGTCTCCGCCCTCGGTGGCTTCTGTCCCAGTCCTGGAATGGCTCCTGCAGCGAGGGTGAAGTTCTAGATGGGTCTCTTCTCAAAAAGGCTCAGCTCAAAATTAATATGAAAAGGTGGGCGAGTGAGCAAGTGAAGGGATGGATGGATGGATGGCTGGATGAATTAGTGAAAGGGTAAATGGATGAATGAAAGATTGAATAGATGGATAATGAGAGGATGGATGGATGGATAGATGAGTGAGTGGAAAAGGTAAATAGCTGGATGTATGGTTGGAAGGGTAGCTGGATGGGTAAAAGGGTGGATGGATGAGTGAAAGGATGGATGAGTGAAAAGGTGGATGATGAGTGAGTGAGTGAGTGGGTGGATGGATGAGTGAAATGATGGATGGATTGATGAACTGATAAGTGCAAGGGTGAATGGATGGGCAGATGAGCGAAAGGGTGGATGTAAGGATGGATGAGTGAGTGAAAAGGAAGGTGGATGGACAAAAGGATGAATAGATGAGTGAAGGAGTAAAAGGATAAATGGATGAGAGAAAGGATGGATGAGTGATAGGGTCAATGGATGGATTCATGAGTGGATGAGTAGATGGGTGGGTTGGTGGATGGATGGAAGGAAGGATTGCAAAGTGAAGGGGTCGATGGAGAGAGAAAGGGAGGATGGATGACTGAAAGGGTGGATGGATGAGTGACTGGGTGGATGGATAGTAAGTAAATGTAAAAATGTAAATTGATACTTGTATAGCGCACTACTCACCCCCAAGGGTCTCAAGGAGCTTGTACGAATACCGCTGTGGAACCCATCCTGGCTTTCCCTGTGAGGTGTCCACTCCTTGGCACCCCCAAGGTGGAGGCCAGGCATCCTTAGCGTTGTGGAGATTAAGCAAGCTATTGCCCAGAGTTGCAGAGTGGGACTCCATGATTGGAATAGGTACCGAGGTGAGAATTATCAGGTCCGTGGAATTTTGAGCCCAAGACCCGCCGAGGCGGAGAATTGAACCCTGGTTCCGGGCTATATCTCTGCATCAGGGTCTGCCGCTCTAACCATTGAGCCACACTTCTCCACTAAGTGAAAGGATGGCTGGATGGGTGAAAGGGTAAATGGCTGGATGGGTGAGTGAATGAATGGATGGATGGGTAGAAGAGTGGATGGATGAGTGTACAGATGGATAGGGTGAAAGGATGGATGGATAATGGATGGATGAGTGAAAGGATGAATGAAGGGATGGATGAGTGAAATGAAAGATGGAAAGATACATGATGGATAGGTTTGCAAATGGTTGAATATGTTTGGATATGGCTGGGCTTACTTAAATACCATTGCGCGACCTCTGATGTGTCTGTAAAACTTATCCAATTATCCTGAAGTATTGTCCTGAATTTTGACCTCCTGTCCTGAATTTGTGTCCTGAATTCTGACCCTTTGTCCTGAATTTTTACACTCACCGCCCTGAATTTGCACCAATGCCAGTTGGTCACCCTACCCCCACCCTGCTTCCAGCGCCTGTGCATCAAGGCTGACCCTGGCAACGATGGCCTGGGTGGGGGCTCGGGTGGAGCCGCGGCACCCCTGGTTCCAGCGCCTGTGCATCAAGGCTGGCCCTGGCAGCGATGGCCTGGGTAGGGCCGCACAGGCCCTGCTCACCTGGCCGCGCCAGGGAGATGCGCGCAGCCGCCTTCAAACACTTGGGAACAATCCGAGCCGCGTCTTCCCACTGAATCCCGGTAACTCCCCCGATCCCAGACATCAGAGGCCTTCCTGCGACTCCCGGGAGATGAAAGCGCCCTCGGCGGCAGGGATTGTCCCAAAGCCGCGAGGGAGGGCTCAAGGGCGCAGGGAGGCCGCGTAAACACGCACATGAAAGCGCGGCGCACACCTGCTCTGGTGCGCCGGCCGCGGCGAGGCGGGGAGGGCCGGGGCTGCGGGGGAGCCCCGCTCCGGCCCGGGCCGATATCAGCCATTGATCTGCGCTAACCACACACTTTATCACCGCAGAAGCGCCATCTGTTCCCTGTCTCCGGCTCACATCCCCGATAATTAAACTCACGGCTACTGCCAAAGCCACTTACCGCAGCAGTCCTGGGTTTATGGGGGGCTGCACCAGCTGAAGACAACTGCACGGAGGGGGTGGGGGGGGGGGGGAACTTCCTACAGGCCTGCATCCCACCGCTCTGCCACAGCTCGCCAACCCGTGCCGCAGCACCCTGGGTCTACACCAGCTGAAGACAACTACACGGCACTGTCGGGGGACCTGCGCAGCACTTCTAGCCGCAATGTAACAGGCAGCTGTACACCCAGTGTGCACCACTGTACGGTGCAGAGCGCAGCTCCTGCTACAGGGCCCCGCATTCCACTGCAGGCAGACACACAACACTGCACATGTAACATGCCACATCCTTGCAGTGCAGTCAAAAGACAGCTACGGACTGCAACAGCTGGTGCCATTCCAGTACTACAGCTCTGAACCAGCAGCAGTACTAGCCTTCCCAGTACAGGAGCGGCGCACCGCTCGTGGCCTGCAATGGGGCACCCCATGCCATTACAGGACAGGCACACAGCACTAGGGGGCAGATTTACAAGCCCCTTGCGCCACTTTTGCGTCATTTTTAACATGGGAAAAATGACGCAAAAGTGGCGCGAGGGGCATGTAAATCTGCCCCTTTATCTGTACTACCTGATACCGTTCCAATAGCACGTCAGGACGCAGGTTTAGACCTGTAGACACAGTTTTACACCTGTAACAGCACAAACCATCTGTAACAGCACATACCATTCCAGTTCAGGAACAGCACATCTGTGTACATGGACAGCTCACCCCATTACAGGAGGGGGAGATCACGCATCGGAAGACCTGTTACAGTGGGTCTCATTGCCCTGTAACAGCTGGTACCAGTACAGGAGAAGGGCAACACAAATACCCAGTCCAGTAACAGTTGGCACTATTGCTGTACGGTTCAGTACTCAACTTCTGTCCCGCTGTCACCAATGCCATTGCAGTATTTTGCCAGCAAACTGTGCCATGGCAGTACCTGCCTTTGCAATACTAGGCTAAAAGACAGTGGTAGTATTGCGTTTGAATTTTATTTACTTAGTTATTACTACAGTGCAAACAGTAAGAGTACTCTCTGCTCCAATGCTCTTCAATTGTGGCCTCAATCACGGTTTGGCGTTCCAGTACTAAAAAACAAGTTACTTACCTTCGATAACGCATTACCTGGGAGAGACAATATCTAGCTGCAGATTCCATACTTTTGAATTCCCCAGGTCTCAGACTTGATCTGGAAACTTTTGCATGAGCAGTACCCCTGCGTGCCGTCAGGTGGCTCCGTTTGGCTCCGCGTGGTGTCACCGGCATCGTTGCCTTTGGTCGTGATGTCGCAGTCACTTATATGGCACCGCCCAGGTGCGCAACATCAATTATTTTCAACTTTTCCATGCCAGAAGCGCAGAGCCATGAAGTGAATTGACTTGTGTGCGTCAAAACTGGAGTCCTAAAAAAGGGAACAACCCTAGCCCTATAAAAAAAAAGTCAGCAGAGAGGGGCGGCATAGGTGGGTCTGTAAGGGATCTGCAGCTATATGTTGTCTCTACCAGATAATGTGTTACAGAAGGTAAGTGACTTGTTCTTCTGATAGAGACTTCTATCTGTAGATTCCTTACCTTTGAATAGATACCAAGCCATACCATCCTGGCGGTGGGCTGCAGACAGCTTTGCAAGACTATAAAGTCCTGCAGGACCGAATGGGTGAAATACCTGTCCCTACGGACCTGACTGTCCAGGCAGTAGTGCTTGGCAAACATGTGCAGAGAGGGCCAGGCCCACGTTGCTCCCTGGCAGATATCCAGAACTGGAATACAAGGAGCCAACACGGTGGTCACAGCCTTCCTCCTGGTGGAATGAGCTTGTAAATCCTCAGGGGGCTGCTTCCTAGCCAGGGCATAGCAGATTTTAATACAGATAACAACCCAGCACGAAAAGGTTCATTTCTACTGTGCCTGAACTTTTTTTAGCTCCCACATAACCCACAAACAGTTGGTCGTCCACCCGGAACTCTTTTGTGCAGTCAAAGTAGAACGACAATGCTCTTTTTCGGGCCAGACAGTGGAGACACTCCTCTTCCTAAGAGGGATGCGGGGGAGCAAAAAAAGGTGGGTAACGTGACCGATTGACCCAGAAGGAATGGGGTCACCAATTTTGGAAGGAAGGTGTAATGGTGAGAAGCACCACCTTATCTAATAATGTCATCAGATAGGGAGGCTTGTATAACAAAGCCTGAAATTCACTCACCCTCAGCGCTAATGTTATCGCCACTAGAAAGGCTGCCTTGATGGTAAGCAGCCGGAGGAGATAATTGCACAAAGGCTCAAAGGGAGCACACATGAGATATGAGAGAGCCAAACTGAGATCCCACTGTGGCATGATAAAGGGTGTAGGTGGAAACATATGAACAAGCCCTTTTCAGAACCTATTTACAATAGGGGAATTGAACAAGGAGGGTTGGGCCAGCAGCCACAAGAAAGCGGACAGAGCAGAAAGATAACCCTTGATTGTACCCAACGCAGAGCCCTGCAGGGCAAAGGGTAAGAATAAAAAGAACATTAGATAGAGAAGCAGAAAGGGGGTCAATAGACCTTTCTGTACAATATATTACACATTTTTGCCAACGGCAGGCATATACCGTCTTAGTGGAGGGCCGCCGGGCTGCAAAAATAACATTACATACTTTGAGAGGAAGGTCAAAAGCTATCAACTGTCGCCGCTCCATTTCCACGCAAGGAGGAGGAGAGTTAACAGGTTCGAGTGGAGGACCCTCCCATGGTGCTGCGACAGAAGATCCTCCTGAAGGGGCAGCCTAATTGGAGGATTGAGATTCATTTGAAGAAGCGCCGGATACCAGACTCTCCTTGCCCAGTCCAGAGCCACAAGAATGGCTTGGGTCCGGTCGTTCTTGATTTTCTTAAGAACTCTGGGCAGAAGTGGAATGGGCGGAAAGGCGAACAGAAGGCCTGAACCCCACTGGCGATGGAAAGTGTCACAGAGCGAGTGCCGCCTTGGAAACTCCAGCTTGCAGTACTGCTGATATTGCGTGTTCTCTTCGGAGGTGAACAGATCTAACCAAGGCTCTCCCCTCTGCTGAAAGAGAGCTTGTGCCACCTCTGACTGGAGAAGCCATTTGTGATCTGCTAGGCATCGATGATTGAGTTTGTCTGCCCTGGCTTTCAGAGAACCTGCCATGTGCTGAACCACCAGAGTTATACCCTGCTGTTCCAGTCATACCCAGAGACGCTGGGTCTCTTCACAAAAGGTCCACATCCCCGCCTCGCCCTGCTAGTTGCAGTATCACATGGCAGTGGTGTTGTCCGTGGACACCTGCACTAACTTCCCCTTAAGAGAGGGAAAAAATGCTTTCAATGCTAGCCAGATCGCCAGAAGTTACAACAAATTGATGTGGAGCCCCGACTTTGACGGAGACCAGTGTCCCCTGATCTCTACCTCTGCTAGATGGTCACCCCATCACAGAAGTGACGCATCTGTCACTACTGTGAGATCTGGTTAGGAAAGGGACAGGAGTCTGCCACCGACCCAATCACGGTTTGTCAACCAACACTGCAGGTCTTTTGCAGTTCCCTCCGAGATCTGGACCACATTGTAGAGATTCATCTCTCCAATAGAACTTTAGGTCCCACTGCAGAGCCTGCATACGCCATCTGGCATGATTTACCAACAGAATGTAGGTCAGGAGGTCCAGCAGCCTCAGAGTCAGTCTCACCGAAATCCAGGATATAGGCTGAAACATCAGTATCATAACCTTAATATCCCAGACTCACTGCTCAAGAGGATGAGCCCAAAACTGCACTGTGTCCAGAACAGCTCCAATGAAAGGGAGCATCTGAGAAGTAGTCCGGTGTGACCTTGGCACGTTTATAGTGAACCCCAGCGAATGCAGGAGGACCGATATAGTCTGGAGGTGTGAGACGACAGCTTAGGGCGAGGACGCATTCAACAGCCAGTCATTGAGGTAGAGGAAGACTGATACCCCTAACCTGTGCAGATGAACTGCAAACACTGCCATCACCTTGGTGAACACCCGGGGGACATTGGTAAAGCCAAATGGTAGCACAGTGAATTGAAAGTGCTTGTGTCCTACCTTGAACTGCAGGTAACGCCTTGGGCAGGCAGGATGGGGATGTGAAAATACCTATCCTGCAAGTCTAACGCTACCATCCAGTCTCCTTGGTCTAGGGCAGACAAGACCTGAGCCAACGTGAGCATCTTGAATTTCTCTTTTTTGATAAGAAGATTGAAGGTCTGAAGGTCCAGAATGGGCAGTAGACCTTTGTTTTTTTTCGGTATCAGAAAGTAGAGGGAGTAGCAACCACTGTCAACTTCTGAAATCAGAACTTTTTCTATAGCTCCCCTGGCCAGGAAACCTGTAACTTTCTCTCGAAGTAATACTAGGTGATCCTCCGCCAGCCGTTCTTGAGTTGGGAGTAAAGGAGGAAGAAGAGAAAGAAAGGGAAGAGAATAGATATCCTGAATGGTCTGCAAGACCCATTTGTCCGATGTTATGGACCTCAGCAGAGAACATGATGTTGAATTCTCCCTCCAACTGGAGTGGCATGGTCTTGCAGAACCAAACTAAGAAAGCTAGGAGGCTGAGTGGCAGGTGACTTCTGGCTACCATTCCCACGAGGTCGGAATGAACTGCATACACGTCCTCACACAACTTGGGGAGTCTGCACAAGACAGTGGCTGGGATATGGCTGATGCAGTTGATAACCACTTCCATTGCCATGAAAGGGGCGAAAGATAGACTGGCCATGAGGTGTAACCGAGAGGCCCAAAGATGTGAACATAGCACGAGATTCCTTGAGACGCTCCATATCTGTGTCCGCTTTCTCACCAAAAAGACGAGTCCCATCAAAGGGCATGTCCATGAGGTTAACCTGGACATCACCAAAGAAGGCAGATGTTATCAGCCAGGCATGGCACCATAAGGCCACCATCGACGAAACCAATCTACCCAGCGAGTCAGTAATATCCAAGCCACACCTAATGGTGAACTTTGATGAGTCTCTCCCATCTTTCACTGCCTGGGAAACCACAGCCCGGGCCTCCTCAGGACCCGTGGCAGCACTTGCGCAACCGTTTCCCATAAGGTGAGCGAGAAATGCCCCAAAAAAGCATGCAGAGTTCACCGACTGCAATGCCAGGCTGGTGGAAGAAAACATTTTCTTCCCAAGTTAATTAAGCCTCTTATATTCCCTATCTGGAGGAGTGGAAAGGAAATTGAGATAGGACTTTGATGCCTGAACCTCAGGGGTGGGGTATTGGCTGAGGAAACTTGGAGCGCCCGGTGCAGGGCGATGGTGACGTGTTATTGTCCTGTTCACAGGAGCCCCTGTGCTAGGCTTCAACTACGTGCCTAGAAGTGCATCTGTTGGTGCTTCATTAAAGGGCAAAAGGGGTTCAGACGAGGAAGCCCCAGGCTGAAGCACATCAGTTAAGAGATTAGTCGTGACCTGCACTGAGTCTAACTCCAGGTCAAGGACATCTGCAGCCCTCATCACCACCATGGCGTAAGATGCTCCCTCCTCTGTAGCCACACTAGGTGGAGAGAGAATGCCAGTATCTGGAGAAGTGTCCAGTCCACAGGCTTCTCCAAGGTCCTCATACCACTCCAATTGTTAACAAGGGGCCAACTGGTATTCCAAAGGGTCCAGGGACTCCTCCCAATCCTCACCCATGCCTGAAACCTCCTCAAAATGGACAGGCAATGACATAGAAGCTCTGGGCTCTGTTGGCGCTGGAGTCGATGTCAACCCGACTCAGAGTTGTTGGGCATCAGAATGGGTCTGGCGCCGCTTTGGAGAAGGTCGCGTTGGCACGAAAGGTGCCAACCCAGAATCGGATCCATAAGAACCCGCCGGAGCGGAGCCAGGTGAAGCCTGCTCCAACCCTGTGGGCCCGAAGGCGCACCAGAAGTGTCGCTCTGCTCAAATATGTATTACATAGCCCCATAAAAGTCTTTAATTTGAGTGGGGGGCAATCCGGCTCCCGGAAATGGGGGAGGCGAGGAGTCGAACCCGGTAACGGTTACGAAGAACCGTGCCTAGACCATCAATGCTCCTTACCTGTCTCGTCGACGGACGACATACAAGGTGAAGTCGAAGTACGTTTGGACTTCTTATGCCTCTTCCCCGAGTGTCCTGAGGACCTTAAGTGCGAAGAAGAGGACTTGGGGCTCCTGTAGTGGTCCTGCGACCATCTCTTCCTCAATTAAGACTGGGTTCTCAGAGGAGTCGCTCCCGCAAGGCCTTCGGTGCATGGCCCAGCAATCCAAGCATGACTTCAAGTTGTTGTCGCTTCGAGACACCACAAGCAAATGAGATGGAGGTCAGTTACCGACATGGCGTGGCGACAGGCACCACATGGCTTGAACCCTGTACGTCTAAAGGTTATCCTTTGACACACAAGGAAAAATCTCTTGACAAAATGTTAAAAAAAGTCTGTCAAAAAGAGACAGAGGGGTTGCTCTTCTCCGGATCAGCGTTTAACTGGTGTAGAAAGAAAAGAACTGATGTCCGCACGCCTGGGTGGCACCTATATAGGTGACTGCAACGCCACAACTGACACCATAGACGTCACGTGGAGTTGAATGGGACCACTCAACAGCGTGCAGGAGTACTGCTCACACAAATGTTTCCGGATCCAGTTTGACTCCTGGGGAATTCAAAAGTAAGGAATCTGCAGCAAGAAGTCTCTATCCAATTCAACATACATCTGTGCCAATAAACATCAGCTACAAGCTCTGTCCACAGCTTCGTAGTCCAGTGACGAGACACCACACAGTTCCATCACTCCAGCTAATTTCTACCTTTACATCACTTTGTTATTTCTCTCAGTCGTGCACGTCTTTCTTCCCAGGCCCCATAGGCAGGGCCACTGGAATTATTCGGCAAGAGAGGACCGAATTATGCAAACTATACGGCATAACGCACCAGATTTTCTGATAGTATTACTTTATTATTTTGTGATTTTTATACTTGTTAACCCTGTCTGGGCATAAGTGGCACCTCATTAGTACCAGTTTAACGCTCAAACATGAATAAGGAAAACTAAGGTGATCAGTCAACCTTTGCAAGGGGCCTTCCAATGCACAGCAACATGTGTCACTGCGTTTTTAGTAACGTTTGAACCATTTGAGCTAGAAACAATTTTTCGTGGTAAAATCTTCAAATTATGCAGCAGATGATGGATTATGTGGCAAATGTGGGATTATCCATAATAATGCAAAAAAAGCAGCAGCCGTTCGATTGCATAAACCCAATGGCTCTGCCCATACGCATACCTCACTTCATTGATCGCAACTTGAAACCTAACAATCCAGGACCGGCGGGAGGAGGGGTACAAGCTGAAGTGGCCTCCTGACGAGGGGCCTGGTGTATCTGTATGTATGTGTACATATATATTCCCCTACCCCCAAATTTAATACAGAGGAGTACACAATGGAGGGAGGGGTGGTAGAAAGAGACAAGATTTGGGGAGGAGTACCGGGTCTGGTGGCTTACTGGACTAATGCTTTCACTGTAGGAGCCTGTGTTTGACCTCATGGTCACAGGGTAAAATACAGGCAGGACCACTCAGCCTTTCATCCTTCTGAGGTTGATAAAATGAGTACCACTGAGTTGAGTAACAATAAACATCTCTTGTGCAGCGCTAAGATACCCGTTACGATGTACGTGCCCATTACAAATACACGTTATGTTAATAAGGCTTGCAGAGGGGAAGAATGGAGATACAATTGGGTGGCAGGCTGATTTCTTTTTAGAAAATGGTGTAGGAAAAACCAACAGAATAGATGTGGGGGTGAGGAGAAACATGTAGAGTTGGAGGGGGGAATTCAGGGGTGAAGCATTAAACGAGGGAGGAAGCAAGAAAACTCCCATGAAGTGCTAGTAGAAAAAGCACAAAGTTACATTTTCATTTGACAAAAACCACCCAAAGCTGTCTGTATGCAACACCTAAAAATAAGGGTTAAATCCTGGGAAACCCAGCATTCAACATTTGATTTCCCACTTGGTCCAATGCGTTATAATTAATCTAAAATGTTGATATGATCTATCAAATGAGATCTGAACAGAATTTAGCACTAAATTCTAATCAAAGAAGGGTCATAGAGGGACGTAGATGCCAGATTGTGGGAGGGCTAGAGGCGGGTCTGGGTATTACTATGCCCAAAGCCCCCACCCTCCTCCCTTTAACAGTAGCCAGGGCTAAGACTAAGCTAGAGCACAGAGGGGGATGGGGCTTAGGATGAAAAATATTCAGGTCAGTCTATGAGTACATGTGACACACCCCTTTGCAGTACCTTATACACAAAAAAGTACATAGGTGCATTCACTTACTCTCAAATATACACACAGGCACTTGTTTTATACATAACTCTTGGTATTGCAGTCTTGTAGTTTTGGGACAGTCAAAATAAAAGATATGTGTAAATAATTATTATTTGGATTCAAACTGATGGTGCTCATTTTATGGCAGCATATGTAGTTATTGTGTCTACTGCAGAGCACAAGGTGTAATCTGCAGGTAAGCATTTGAATCCTGGTGAGACAGCTTTGTATCTCTACATGTTTGATACAGACAGCCTGATATATAATTCACAACACAAGTATCAACCCTAGCCCAGTGAGCTATGCACCTCCTAGAAGACTTACATCCAACATGCATGGCAGATAACTGTTGGCCCCCAGTGTTAACTCAAACTTTCATTCTTGTTAGGTTGATAAAATGAACTCAATTGCACCAGATATTGATTAACACCCACATTTAGGTGCCTTTGGGATGAAATCATGTGGAGGCTATGGATGGTGGGTGGAGTACAATGAATGAGGCGCAGCTATCAAGGCTGGAGGGCCAGAAGAAAAAGCGGTACTGAGGAAGACCGTAACACCTAAGAGGCATATTAAAGGCCGACCGACTTCTTGGATGAATGGTGTGATTTACCTGCCATAAGTACTTCAGTCTGACACAAGTGAACACTGAAGATGAAGGTGGGCAACTATGTAGACACCAATAACACTAATTTCATAACACTAGTGGAAACTCTGTCAATCAGACAAGCAATGGAGACATTCATGAGTGCTGACCGAGAAGGAAGAGCAGACTTTGGGAGCAGGAGAGGCATCTCTCACAATAGTTCCCATGATACTTAAGAAATACAACACAACCACAGGAGCCAGCAGGCAAATGTAGTAACTTGGAGGAACAATATTTGCTTGCTGGGACTGCCTCAGCAGATGGAAAATGGAACAATGGCAAGATTTTTAGAGGAATTTCTGCCAAAACTGTTCAATGACTCTGGGGCGCTAAAAAGAATGTATCTTACTTGCGATGAGAGGAGGTGCTGACTAAACGTTGTGCTGGAGTAGTGTGGTTACATGCGGATCCTCGCTATGTATAACACATGAAATTATGGGAGTAGCTGTGCACATATGCTTCATCCGAGGATGCTTTATTAGCTATGCCAGCACCCGCAGCCCGACTATATCCACACCACGTGAAGAGCTGAGCAATGCATACTGGGCAGGAAAGTGAAACTAAAACACCATGCATCTCAACCAATAAAAGCACTGCTCTCATGCTGTTTATAATAATAAACAGCATAGTAGCTATGCGAGGATTGGCTGGGACAGGTGGCCACAGTGCTCCATCTGAGACCAATAGGACTGTGTTGCTTGCCCAGCTTGCTGACAGCTATGTCTAGGGGAAAACCATAAACTGTGCATGTCGGGTTGGCCATAAGCAAAATACCAGCCAATCCGACATACACAGTTCAGTCAAACAGCCCTAGCTGCCGGTCATCAATAAAGCCACACCTACTACTATCTGCCAGGAGAGGCAGCTTCTTGAGGTGGCGTACATGCAGTTTGTTTGTGCATGCAAGTAATGTAATCGCGATGGCTGCAGTCAGGAGGTCAATGCCCCTAACGAACAAGTTATTTACCTTCGGTAACAATATATCTGTAAGAAACACAGGTTAGTTATAGATTCCTTACCTTAGAATTACCCCTAGGTGTCAGACTAGATCCGGAAAGTTTTCCGTCAGCAGTACCTCTGCGCGTCGGAAGGTGAAGTCGTCCGGCTCTGCGTTCGTCGTTGGCATCGTGTTGCCGGGAGGACGTCGCAGTAGCTACATAGATGCCGCCCTCGCGCGTTGACCTCAGTTCTGTACACGCCTTTCCGCGCCAGAAATGCAGAGCCATGCAAGACACTGACCACTGGTGCACAAAACTAGTGCCCTGAAAGGATATCCTTAACTCTAGAAATCAGTTCGCAGAAAGGGGGGGATTGGTGGGGCGGTAAGGAATCTAAAACTAACCTATGACTCGTACAGATATATCGTTACCGAAGGTAAGTAACTCGTTCATCTGAAAGAAACAGTTAGTTATAGATTCCTTACCTTAGAATAGATACTCCAGCAATACCAACCCCGGAGGTGGGTCTGCGAACCAAGTTCACACCAGAAAGTCCTGGAGAATAGAGCGGCTGTCGAGGCAGTAGTGTCTCGTAAACGTGTGCAGCGATGCCCACGTAGCTGCCTGATAAATGTCATTTAGAGGCACTCCTCGTCCCAAAGCAGTAGTGGCTGCCGTCGTCCTGGTGGAATGGGCGCACAGCCCCACTGGAGGCTCCTTCTTTGCTAAAGAATAGCAGGCTTTGATACACAACACAACCCATCTGGAGATGGTCCGTTTGTGCACGGCCCAACCTTTCTTGGTGTAGCCAACAAACAGTAGGTGATCCACCCAGAACTGTTTGGTGCGATCTAAATAAAAAGAAAGCGCATGTTTTGGGTCCAGACGGTTGAGCCTCTTCTCCTCTTTTGAGGGATGATGAGGCGGAAAGAAGGTGGGCAAAGTGATGGTTTGCCCAATGTCAAAGGAGGTGACAACCTTTGGAAGGAAGGATGGACGAGTCCAGAGGATAACTTTGTCCGGATGTACAGACCATTGGCATAACGAAACTCGAGGGGGCCTCCCTGCAAGGCACTTGGAGGGGCCCCCTCCGGACTCAATCTGCAGCCCGAGTGCTGTGCTGATGGAGCCCCCTGGAGCTTGGGCCCCCCCAGCACCGCTGGGGCTGCGGGGGCATGTGTTACATCCCTGGTACAGACAGGAAAGGAGGCTTTGAGGAAAGGGCCTGGATCTCACTCACTCTTCTAGCAGATGTGATGGCCACCAGGAATGCAGTTTTAAGAGTTAAAAGCCTCAAAGGACAGTTGTGAAGCGGCTCAAAGGGAACACACATTAAATAGGGAAAAACCAGATTCAAGTATCACCGAGGCATAAAAAAGGGAATAGGAGGGAAGAGATGCGTTATGCCTTTCAAGAAACGGTTTACAACCGGTGACTTGAAGAGAAACGGCTGATCAGGAAGCCGAAGACAAGCAGAAATGGCCAAAAAATAGCCCTTGATAGTGCCCAGAGCAGAGCACTGCAGGGCTAAAGAGAGAAGGAACAAAAGAACCTGAAAGAGGGGCAGAAAGGGCATCCACAGCCTTTGTTGTGCACCATACCACAAATTTGTTCCACCGGCAGGCGTATACCGTCTTAGTGGAGGGATGCCTGGCTGCCAAGATTACATACCAAACTTCAGGAGGCAAGTCACATGACGTCAACTGCTGCCGCTCAATCTCCAAGCAAGGAGGTGGAGGCTGCACAGGTTCGGGTGGAGGACCGTTCCCTGCTGCTGCGACAGAAGATCCTCCCGAAGAGGCAGTCGGATCGGAGGATCAATGGCCATGTTGAGCAGCTCGGTATGCCAGACTCTTCATGCCCAATCCGGAGCCACAAGAATGACTTGGGCCCGGTCGCGCTTCATCTTCTTCAGCACTCTGGGCAGAAGTGGTATAGGCGAAAAGGTGTACAAGAGCCGCAGCTCCACTCGCAACGAAAAGCGTTGCCTAGTGAGTGCAGAATTGCTGACATTGATCGTTCTCTTCGGTGGCGAATAGATCTAACCAAGGCTCTCCCCATTGTTGAAAGAGACCTTGCACCACACCTCAGAGTGAAGACGCCATTTGTGATCCATCATGCACCTGCGGCTGAGTTTGCCTGCCCTGGTGTTCAGGGAACCTGCCAGGTGTTGAACCACAAGGGAAATGCCCTGATTTTCCAGCCATGTCCAGAGGCATAGGGTCAACGACCCCACCCCGCCTCGTTTGTTGGAGTACCACATGGCGGTGATGTTGTCCGTGAACACCTGCACTACTCTTCCCCGGACAGAGGGAAGGAATGCCTTCAGTGCAAAACGAATCGCCCAGAGCTCCAGAAGGTTGATGTGGAGCCCAGACTCTGCCGGAGACCAGAGGCCTCTGATCTCCGCCTCTCCCAAGTGGCTGCCCATCCCAGAAGGGATGAGTCCGTCCCCACTGTGTGCTCTGGTTGGGATTGGAGAGGGATCTGCCGTTGACCCAATCCTGGTTCGTGAGCCACCACTGCAGTTGTTGTGCAGTGCCCTCAGAGAGCTGGACTCAATCGGACAGATTCCCCTGATGCTGCGCCCACTGGAACTTCAGGTCCCACTGCAGAGTATGCATATTCCACCTGGCATGATCAACATGCAGGATGCAGGAGGCCAAGCATCCTCACAGCCATCCTGACCGAAACCCGGGATAGAGGCTGAAAGATCGAAATCATAGCCCGAATATCCCGGACTCGCTGTTCGGGAGGTTAAACCCGAAACCGCGTCGTGTCCAGAACCGCTCCGATAAAGAAGAGCTTCTGAGAGGCGATCAGGTGTGACTTTGGCACATTGATGCCGTAGTCTGGAGGTGGGAGATGACAGTCTGGGGCGAGCCCGCCTTCAACAGCCAGTCGACGAGATAGGGGAAGACTGGAACCCCTATCTGCGCAGATGAGCTGCAACCACCGCCATCACTTTCATGAACAGCCGAGGGGCGCGGGTTAGGCCAAAGGGGAGCACGGTAAACTGAAAGTGCTTGTGGCCTACCATGAACCGCAGGTAATGCCGGTGGGCCGGGAGGACGGGGATGTGCAAGTCCAACACTACCAATCAGTCTCCAGGGTCGAGGGCAAACAAGATCTGAGAGAGCGTCAACATTTTGAACTTCTTCCGGAGGAAACGGTTGACGTTCCTGAGATTCAAGATGGGACACAGGCCCTTGTCCTTCTTGGGCACCAGAAAGTAGTGGGAGTAAAAACCACGCCTACTTCTGGGACAGGAACGCGCTCAATGGCTCCCTTGGCCAGGAGAGCCGTAACTTCCTGTTGGGGAAGGCCCAGGTGATCCTCCGACATGCAGTGGTGCTGTGGTGTTATGGTTGGAGGGGTAGCCTCCAAGGGGAGGGAGTAGCCCCATCGGACTATCTGCAAAACCCACCTGTCGGACGTGATGGTGCGCCAGTGGGGAAGGTGATGGTGGATCCTGCCGCCCACTGACGTTTGATGGGCCTGAAATGTTGGACTAGGAAGGCTCAGAGGCTGCTGCAGAGGGGGTGGGTTGGTGGACTGGCCCGCCCCCTGGCCCCCTGAACCACAAAGGTGGTTCCCACGTCCCCGGCCGCGCGAAGGTTTGGGAACTTGCATCGGCCTGTGGCTCTGGGCGGAACGTAAAGGGGCACCCCTTCCTTAGCCTCGAAAGGGACGAAAAGCAGACTGCGCAGGGCGGCTGGAGAGGTCCAAGGACTTGGCCGTAGCCTGTGAGTCCATGAAACGCTCTAGAGCGTTGTCCGTTTTGTCACCAAAAAGGCGACGGCCATCAAAGGGCATGTCCATGAGTGTATTCTGGACATCTCCAGAAAAGCAAGTCAAACTCATCCAGGCGTAGCGTCGAAGGGTTACTGACGTGGAAATCATCCTGCCTAGAGAGTTGGCGTATCCAGCCCGGAACGGATGGTAAACTTTGCTGCATCCCTCCCGGCGGCAAAAACCTGGGAGAGCACTGTTCGAGCCTCTTCCTGACACTGAGACAACACATGCGCCACCGTATCCGAAACAGAGTGGGAATAACGGCCCAATAGACATGCAGTGTTTACTGACTGCAGTCCCAAGCTGGTGGAAGAGAAAATCTTCTTCCCAAGATGATCCAGCTTCTTGGATTCCCTTTCCGGTGGGGCGGTGGGGAATGCGCTCTTGGAGTTAGAAGTTTGGACCACCAAGCTCTCGGGGGTGGGGTTTTGGGAGAAGTAAGTGGGGTTGCCGGAGCCGGGCGGTAGCGTCGGGCAATCATCCTATCCACGGGAGCCCCCGTGTTGGGCCTGGACCAGGTGTCCAAAAGGACGCCGGTGAGGGCTTCATTAAACGGTAGCAGGGGCTCCGAAGAGTTTGCTTGCAGTTGAAGCACCTCTGTCAGGAGGTTAGTCCTGACCGCCACTGTAGGGAGTTCGAGGTTGAGAGCCTCTGCCCCCATACGCAACACCACTGCGTATGACGTTCCCTCCTCTGTTGCCACGGTAGGAGACAACATGCCAAGGTCAGGGGAGGTTTCCACACCACTGGCATCCCCCAGTTCCCCTCTCCACTCCTGTTTACTGTCTAACTGGTCAGTCAGAGGGTCACCTGACCCCTCCCAGTCCTCATCTTCATCCTCTGGGTGCCAATCTGTTCTAAAAGGGACCCCAAGAGTGAACAGGGGCACAAAAACCCCACTTGGCGCCGGATCCGGCGTCGGGTGACGCTGGTCGGGCTCTGGGTCCACATCAGGATAGAGGCCGGGGTCGATGCCGGCAAAGGGGGGGGGGACCGGCATTGAATGCGGTAGCGGTGCCGGAAGAACCGGCGCCAGTAAAGGCGTAATAAGGTCAACCGGCACAGATCCGGATCCAGGCCTGGATCCAAGGGGGACCTACGGCGCCAGTTACGGAGCCGTCGGCGGAGAAGGCCTAGGCCCCCGAACCGAGTCCGCGTAGCCCGAAGGCGCGCCAACGGGTTTGGGCTGCCCAAAGATGGCATGCATTGCCTCGTAAAATTTACGAAGCTGGGCAGGAGTCGCTCCAGGTACCGGGAAGGGAGGAGTTGATTCTTCAGGCTCTGCACGCGGAGCCGGGCACCGTCTGCATCCCTCGTCGTGTCAGCCGACTGACGGGGCGAAGTCGAAGAACGACTACGCTGTTTCGACTTCTTCTTGTGCTTTGACTTACCTGACCCCGAGTGCGAAAACTTAGAAGACTTGGAAGAATGGTGATGGCTCCGGGACCGGTCCCTCAACCTCCCTCGTGACCTCGAACGGCACGGAACTGACTGCGGATGCTCGAAAAGCTTTCGGGGCAGCTCCCGCAAAGCCTTCGGCGTCATGGAGCGGCAGTTGGAGCACGACTTGGGGTCGTCGTCGCACTTCAGGTAAAAGAGGCACATGCTGTGCAGATCCATAATCAACATCAGTCGGGAACAGGATCTGCAAGCCTTGAAG
Source organism: Lissotriton helveticus (assembly GCF_964261635.1). Classification (NCBI taxonomy): domain Eukaryota; kingdom Metazoa; phylum Chordata; class Amphibia; order Caudata; family Salamandridae; genus Lissotriton; species Lissotriton helveticus. Next base: position 253,600,182 of record NC_136073.1, on the reverse strand, counting down.
CCGGGCATTCCTACGTGCACCAGCAGTCGAAGACTCAAAAAGACATCGACAAAAGTCGCTCAAAAGGTTCAGTCAAAAGTGACTGGAGGTACTGCTCTCTCCGGATCTGCGCTGGCTGGCGCGGACAAACAGAGAACTGACGTAAGCGCGAGGTCGGAGTAGCTACCGCGATGTCATCCCGGCGACACAATGCCAGCGACTCACGCAGGGGTGACCGACGCCACCTTCCGACATGCAGAGGTTCCGCTGAAGAAAAACTTTCCGGATCCAGGTTGACGCCTGGGGGTAATTCGAAGGTAAGGAATCTATAACTAACTGTTTCTTTCAGATCCCCTATGTAGAAACCGCTGCTTTATGCCAGCTACTTGCAAAGTGGGTGAGCAGTTTAGCTGTCTTAAGCTTGACTGCTATTTAAATGTACTGGTCTTTCAGAGGCAAGATTAGTGTAGCATGTTCTCAACTGTTTTTTTTTAAAGGGAATACAATATTGTCTTACGATGGGGAATGAGCGGAAGGGTATGAACTGGGTGTTGGGGAGGGGTGTTGTTGAAGTCACTGCCAATTTATATTCAAATTACCAGACGTTGTTTCACATTTAAGATCAAAATTAACAAGCATTTACAATGCAACGGTCTCGCCTTAGCAAAAGTTAGAGCTATTGGCATTGTAAATGACAAACTTTTTATTTATGTGTTGGTTTTGAAAAGAGATAAATAAATGGCATTGTCATTTACAATGCCAATAGCTTAATCTCTCGCAAATGCAAGACCTATTGCATTTTCAATGCACTAAGTCGCATATTTAAGCTATTGGCATTGTAAATGACAATGCCTTTCATTTATACATTTAAATAAAAGGTTTGTTATTTACAATGCCAGTAGCTCAAAGTTTTGCAAATGCGAGACCTATTGCATTGTAAATGCTTGTTTTAACATGTGTTGGCTTTGAAAATATATAAATTAATAGCATTGTTATTCAAAAAAGCCAATAGCTTACACTTTCCTAATGCGAGTCCTATTGGATATGGCAATGTTTGTTGGTAGCAAGCAAGGACAGTGCTGTTGTGGTGCTGAGTGATGATGTGGTTGGGCTGAGTGATGTGGTGGTGTTCCTGAGTGATGTTGTGGTGTCCCTGGGTGATGTTGTGGTGTCCCTGGGTGATGTGGTTGTGCCCCTGAGTGATGTGGTTGTGCCCCAGAGTGATGTGGTTGTGCCCCAGAGTGATGTGGTGGTGCCCCAGAGTGATGTGGTGGTGCCCCAGAGTGATGTGGTGGTGCCCCAGAGTGATGTGGTGGTGTCCCAGAGTGATGTGGTGGTGTCCCAGAGTGATGTGGTAGTGTCCCAGAGTGATGTGGTGGTGTCCCAGAGTGATGTGGTGGTGTCCCAGAGTGATGTAGTGGTGATCCCGAGTGATGTGGTGGTGTTCCCGAGTGATGTGGTGGTGTTCCCGAGTGATGTGGTGGTGTTCCCGAGTGATGTGGTGGTGTTCCCGAGTGATGTGGTGGTGTTCCCGAGTGATGTGGTGGTGTGAGGGTAAGCATGGACATGCACATTACATACACACATCCCACACCACAAGGGGACACAAGGCAGCAGCATCAGTGCAATGGTAAATGTACAGCTATACAAGAACACAGAGATGGAAAAGGAGAGACAGATTTGGGAATATATGCACAATCACCCTCGCATTCACACAGAAGTACAACAGACACAAGTGCAGCTTAAATGCACACAACCCGCCCATTAACAACAGCTACATTTGGGAGCACACCTATACGTGACAAGCATTCGCACGCACACACACAGATCAACATGCACACGATCCATGCAAAGATAGCTAGCCCGGAGAATAGATTGGCGAGGTTGTACACAGACACACACACCACACACACACACACACACACACACACACACACACACACACACAGGTAGCTAATCCTGCAAGTCTGCATGCACACACCAAGATATGTCAGCATTCGCACACACACACACAAACTTAGCTACACATTAAATATTGCACAAAGACTTGCACTGAAACAATTCACTTCAGTTCCCAAAAAGTCTACACACAGACATGCACTTCAGCACATATGTAAATGTGGAGACGTGTATAGAATACCTAAACAGGCAATGTCGAGGAGACACACATGCACACTTACAAGTGCAAAGCCACACTGTCAGAATGTCCCACTTCAGGAACAGCCCAATGGATAAATATGTACACGCTATAGGTTCACATACATATAATCTGAATACAGACATACGCCTATTGATTCAAGTGTGCACAGGTAGATTCATGCGCATCCATGCCTAAACACACTCAAGCACACAGGCATAAACACATCTGTAACCATGCACTTCCGGACATACAGTTTAAAATCAATCAAGGCTTAAAAACACCATGCTCATTAAATAGTAATAAAAACGGGGGTACTCAAGATACAAACTGCACCCCCTAACTTAATACGTATTTCTGTCTCTACTTCCACACATGCATCTCATCATGTGTTCTGGAGTGTTCTTAATCCAATTACAATAGAACGGCAAACCTTTCTATTAAAATAGACTATAGTTCCTTACCTAAAGTCTATTTGTGCCACTTTCAAGGTTAGTGCCACTCGTCCACACAATTTTGCTCAGCTCTGTGGTCTGCAGTACACGTCTTAAAAGTACAGCATCATGGGCAGCCGAACATGGCGGCAGCGTAACGTAGGAGCTCCGTGGACGAGGCGACATCCACTATAAATCCGGCACATTAATCCGCCCTGAAACGTTCCCCCGACAGGGCTCACCGGGTCTAGGTCTGGGTGGCGACCAGTGGAGCGACTTTCAAAGCCGACGGACACCGGAATCGGCAGCGGCGGCGCCCAGCGAGGTGAGGCCTGTGGGAGGAGACAAGCAGCGGACTATCCCGACACTGCGACCCGACCGGGAGTGAGGGGTCAGCGGGATCCAGGCACCGGATACGGTCGCTAAAGGTGAACGACGGAAATTCGTCGGCGGCGGAGGGAGCAGCGAACTGACCCAAGCCCGCGAATCCCACACCGGTGAGAGCGCTCCCGCATGCGGAACCGGTGAGGAAGAGAACGGCCGCAGCGGAGGTTCTAAATATCTGCCGGGCGGCGGGGGAGGCGCAGCACACGCGTGTGTCGGGAGGAGACCGGGCGGAGAGCCAGCGACTGCAGGCAGTGGGGTACACAGTTGAATAGCCTCCCACGCTCCCTTACATTGAACTCGGAGCCCGGGTGGAAGGCAACGCTGGGACTCACGGCGCACTACTGTGAACGGGCGCACTTTGGGGCAAGGCAAGTCCGGGTAGCGGCAATCCGTCCCTGCGCCTGACTCTGGGAGCGTGAGAATTGGACACCCCCACCCGACACCTGAGGAACTGCACAGGTCTCCCCCCCCCCCCCTGAGACACGGGAAGCGAAACACGCGGACCCTGCGCCATAACCGTGAGTGACCTTAAGGCCAGTGGGGAGCCACGCGAGAAGGGGGCCTGGCCTTGGTGCAGTGACGGGGGCCAAAGCCTGGACATAGGCAGAAGCTTCTCGCCGTACCCTACCCCCCCCTCGCCGCCACACATAAGAGATGGTGGACTGTTAGGAGAGTGGAAACTCACTTCCTCATCAACTCACTCCACTTGGGGCCTGACACAGGATCAGTGGCGGAGGTCGGCCACGCATCCCGCACTGGCGGACGACGGTCGTCAGGAGAACCGGAGGCTCCGATCGGAGCGAAGGCACCGCGACTCGCGGAGGAACTTAAAGTCACAAACACGGACACAGCCATGGCTGGCAGGGGCCCTAGACAGACCTCAACACAGGCCAAACTTGATAAATTCGTCTACAACAAAACTAACCCCCCTCAGACGGATTCGCGTAACTCCCCTGGAAAGACACAGGATGGTGATGGGACGAAGAAAGCGACACTGGAAGACGTAATGCAAGCTCTGGCACAGGTACAAACCACGGTGGGCTCTACGGCCACAGAGGTCACCCTGATCAGAGCAGATCTTCAGAAAATGAACGAGAGAGTGAAACAGGTGGAAGTGGTGACGAAATCCTTGGTGGAAGATGTGTCAGAGCTACAGACAGCGATGGAGAAAATGGTGGCCGACAACAAATTCCTCAGAGACAAGCTGGACGACCAAGAAGGACGCTCGAGGAGGAACAACGTTCGAATACTAGGAGTCCCGGAATCAGAAGGTAAAGGGGCGATGGACCTCTATGTGGAGGACCTGGTTAAAACCCACCTGCAACCCAAGGGCCTCTCACATTTCTTTTCAGTGGAAAGGGCCCACCGAGTACCAGGAGGGACGCCGGGGGCTACTCCAAGACCGATCCTGGCACGATTGTTCAATTTTCGCGACCGGGACGCCATCCTCCAGGCAGCGAGGGTGTCTCCAGCTATCCGTATCCAAAACTCAACTGTTGCCTTTTTTCCGGACTATACTGCTGAGGTGGCGCGCCGGAGGAAAACCTTCCTGGATGTTAAAAGGGCGCTGAGGGCAAAGGAATTGCAGTATTCCATGCTTTTCCCGGCGCGTCTTCGAGTGGTGGCTGAGGACAAGGTCTGGTTTTTTGACACACCGGAGATGGCCCAGGACTGGTTGGAGGGATGGCGACCCGCTGGCCGCCCTCGACACACAAATGGGCATGAACGGAATCACCGAGAAAATGTTCGCGAGGACTCCAGTACATCCGGAAGGGGGGAGGTGAATAAGTCACCAACGCCAGAAAGCCGAGGAGCAGAAGGAGGAACTGAATGATAAATCGGAGGTGTCACTCACATCATTGATTACCAAGAGACTCTGCTGGGTGGACGTGCCTGGACACTGGACCTGGGGGGACCGGAGGAGGGCAGGGATGTCGCCTGCTCCGGAAGATACTCAACCCCAGCGCGCAAGTACAATGTTTAAGGGAAGGGCTATGCACTCTGCTAAGTTGGGGTGGCGGGCGGTTGAATGCCCGTTGAGCAGGGAGGGGGGTGGTGGGGAGGGGTTGTTCTGAAGTTTCTACAGTTCTATGGTTGGGGTCTACACACGTAACAGAACATACTGATGGTCTAGGCTAAGATCGGGGGAGATATACCCCGAAATTCACGCCCGATATGCACTATCAACGCTACACACAACAATATGCAAGACACGCAAACGCAAACACCTGAGGAGATGATGCCGAGAACACGAGTGGTTCCTCTCCGCCTCATGTCATGGAATGTGAGAGGGCTGGGGGATAAGATCAAGAGGGGGTTGGTGATGAATGCGGTTAGAAGGCAGGGGCCAGCCCTGGTGCTACTCCAGGAAACACACCTCACGGGAAACACGACCAAGGCCCTTGATAGGAAGGGGTACAAAATGGCGGTACATTCGGAGTTTACTACGGGGTCCAGGGGCACGGGCATTTTAATGAGGAAGTCAACTTCATTCATCGCACTGAGCACTAAGACAGACACGCAGGGATGCTTCGCAGCACTCCAAGGACAGTGGGAGGGGAGACTCCTGAACGTGGTGTCGGTGTATGTTCCTCCGGCGCTGCACTCGGTCACACTTCCAGCATTAGGAGAATTCCTGTTGGCCCTGCCCGAGGGAGACATTATCATCGGAGGAGACTTTAACGCAGCGATAGATCCTCTCATGGATAGGTTCCCAATAGTCACCCCAACAGGGGGCCCCTCGCAGATCCAGAGATTCATGACCGCCATGGGATTAGTCGACATCTGGCGATATACACACCCCGCCACAAAGCAGTATACCTACCATTCCACAGTGCACAATAGCTTGTCAAGAATTGACTATTTCTTAGCTCTGAGTAACGGCACACAGCACGTAGACACAGTGGACATCCACCCTAGAGGGATATCAGATCACTCTCCGGTCACGCTCACACTAACCACACAGGAAAAAGCACGTAGGCGAGTCTTCCCATTGCACGCATCATATCTCAAAATACCCAAGATCCGCAAAACACTTAGAACAACAACATCGCACTATTTTGCAGAAAATACCGAGTAAGTGCAGTCATCAGCCACACTGTGGGAAGCGTACAAGACTGTGTTGAGGGGGCAGGTCATTGCCTCCGTAACAGGCCATAAGAAAGAAATACAGCGTGAGATTTCAGAGTTGGAACTAGCACTGCACACTGCTACTGTAGAACACGAGGCGAACCCTACACCTGATACGGTACAGGCCCTGCTTCTTAAGCAGCAGCTACTTAGGGAACACATAAAACAACAGACGGTGTCTCAGGTGATAGACACGGCACACAGGGTTTACGATGTCGGAGATAAAGCAGGGAAAATGCTGGCCTGGCTGGATAGGAGGGGAGGTAGCGCCAGGGGAATTCAACGTATTAGCGACAGCCAAGGAACGGTACTCACAAGCCCAGAGGAGATAGTGGAGGCCCTAGCAGACCACTTTGAAGGGGTGTACACGCCTGACACTATAGTATCAGCGGAGTCGGCACGTATGGCACTGGGAAACATCCCACTTCAGACGCTCTCACCAGAAGCGGCTGCAGAGCTGGAGGCGGATCTATCAGAGGAAGAAATACAAAGGGCGATCCATGACATCAAGCCGGGAAAGGCTTCTGGACCGAATGGTATTCCGATAGAATGGTACCAGGCAGTGGCGGAGGGACTTGGTGGTCCCATGTTAGCCATGTACGTAGAAAGCCTCGACAGGGGCGTACTTCCGCTTGATCAAAGGGAGGCGACCATTGTTGCAATCCCCAAGCCTGGGAAAGACCCGGGAGACTGTGCGTCATATCGACCTATCTCTCTCCTCAACGCTGAGGTTAAAATCTTAGCTAAACTCCTCGCCACCCGGCTAATGGCCTGCCTACCGAACATTATTCACCCAGATCAATCTGGCTTCATGCCACATAGAAATACCGCCCTCAATTTACGTAGGGTGCATAACGTGTTGGCTAGAGCGGACAAATTGAAGGACAAGGCGGTAATACTGGCACTCGACGCCAAAATGGCGTTCGATATGGTAGAATGGCAGTACCTGTTCAAAGTCCTCGCACATATGGGGGTTGGCCCGAAATTCGTCGCCTGGGTCCGGCTACTATATACTGAGCCAGTGGCACGGGTGGTGGCAAATGGCCACATATCCCGAGCGTTCCGGCTGGGGAGAGGTACCCGTCAAGGATGCCCCCTGTCGCCATTGCTATTTGCGATCGCGCTGGAACCACTGGCGACCCGAATACGCTCCACCCCGCTGCTGAGGGGCATCACCTGGTCGGAAGGGTGGGAAGACCGCTTGTCGCTGTACGCAGATGACATGCTGGTGTACTTGACGGACCCGGAACGGAGTATACCTGCTCTATTGACACTATGTGACGAACAGGGGAGAATATCAGGGTATACTTTGAACTGGAGCAAATCTGAAATGTATGTGCTGCACGGTCCGAATCCCACTCTAGATACCAACTGCCCTCTTAAACTAGCGGGATCCGCTTTTCGATACCTGGGGATACACGTCACGAGAAATCCAGCGGAATTCTTTCAGAAAAACCTACTACCGCTGCTTGACCGCCTGAAACAGGACGTCAAGTTCTGGGCGGCGCAACCGCTGACACTCTTGGGCAGAGCGGCACTCTATAAGATGGTGTCCTTGCCCCGGTTCCTGTATGTACTGGAAAATACACCGTACCCGGTGGACACGAGATACTTTGGAAAAGTATCCGCCCTGATGGCAGGCCTTATGTGGAATAACCGACCAGCACGGATAGCGCAGGCCAAATTGCAAACGGGGTGGTATGACGGCGGGATTGCTCTACCGAACCTGGAACTTTACTATTGGGCCGCCCAGCTAAAACCCATCAATCAATGGCTACATGTACACCAGGGGGACCCAGCCTATAGGGCGGACAGGGAACAACTAGGCACCACTACTTTACTGGCGCCTTTGTACGATCAAGGGAAGACGCGCTCACTCGTGGGGCCCACGAAACTTACCGTGTCGTTGTGGCACAGGGCACAGGCGAACTGGGGTAGAAGGGGAAACTCACACGACTCACCCCTCTGTGGGACACAAAGGCCCTGGGTACCCTGCGGTGTAGCAAAGGGTTCACATCATGGGACAACATAGGGTTGTCCACAGTGGGAGACCTGTGGGACAAAGATACGGTGATCCCCTTCGAACAGCTGCAACAACAATACGAACTTAGGCCCACAGAGCTATACAGATATATACAAGTGCGGCACGCCCTGCTGTCGGCCATCCCTAGCGGCACGAAAGTCCCGGAGGCGTCACCCATGGAAGACCGCCTCCTCACAGACTTTATGCAGGAAAGAGCGACATCGCTTACATATCGCAAACTCTTAAATAATTTGGTAGATCCCACCCTAAAACTGAAAGCCAAATGGGAGGAAGATGTTGGAGAACTAGACGACTCTGAATGGAATGAGGCCCTAGCCTCACCTAAAGAGGTGGGAATATCAGCAAAATTCCGGCTCGTGCAACTAAAAATCCTGCATAGGGTGTATTATACGAGACAGATGCTTCACACAATACACAAGATACAACACCCGTATTGTTTGAGGGGATGCAGAGAAGTAGGGACTCTGTTTCACACTATATGGGACTGCGCACACATTCAGGAGTTCTGGAGGCAGGTCATGCGTACTGTATCACAGACACTAGAATTGTCCTTGGTTCCCGACCCACGACAATGCTTACTTAACGTATGGGGGCCTAACGACCTCTCCAGACACGGACGGCAGTGGGCAGTGATAGGAATGTCAATAGCCAAACGCGACATAGCACAGAAGTGGGGAGCGCCGACTATCCCGACGCTAACACAATGGTGCACGACTATGGACAAGATCATGGTAATAGAAAGGACAGTATACACTGTTAGAGCCTGCCCACGCAAATGGAACAAAATATGGACCCCATGGAATAGATTCAGAGGGGACATATGTGAACCATTAGATGAGGAAGAACAGTTGACATCAGATGAAGAGGGGGAGGAAGACTAACGTGGTGGAGAGGGGAGGAGGTGGTAGAGACTCTAGATTGCGCCTTGGTACAGATAGAGGGTTGAGTGACGAAGGGGCGGTAACTCCGTACCAGTGAACACGGTGAGGGACCACTCTACTGTGTATGACTGCAGGAGCAGCAAGCCAAATGGTAGGGTAGCTGAGTGCATACACTAGACATAAGGTACCCTAAACCGGACTAGGACCATCACAACCGTTGTTTGTAATATCACTAACCGTGTGAACTGACTCCATGTTCATGTTGTTCATCGTTATTATATATAAAACTAGACCTATTTGATTATGTACTCTGATAATGACACGTCTGCATAAGTGTACGGTATCGCCGCCGCACCTCCGGGTTGGCGGCTTATGGGCTGTGTTAGGTCTAAACATGAAAAATACGTGAGATACGATGGCGGCCGGCCTCTGAGGTTGTAGGGCAAAAGCTGTGTGAATGTGCAGAAACAAAATAAAGGTCTTTAAAAAAAAAAAAAAGTACAGCATCATCTTCTGAATCGAATATTTCCGCTAAAGGCCAATAATAATAAGCATAACAACAGTTGAGTATTGACGCACTTTTTCTCTTCACTGAGCAGCATAACTGCAGTCAGTCCAACTTTCCGCTCTCTCGCCATGGTACAAAAAAAAAACCTCTGTTCACAGCTCATGCTTTTAATCGATAAGTTAGTAAATGCTCCCTGGGCTAGATGCAGCTTTGAGGAGGCTCGCACTAACTTTTGCCAGCATCACTCTATTAGCTCCTTTGCACATCTGCACGGCAAGGTGGGCGTGCGTGCGCGTTCCTAACGCCCGTGTCTAGCAGGGGTTGGGAACGGACGCGGTTTCACCGCTTAGCTGTTAATTTCCCACATCCCCTCTTCAGCGGCGCTTACTGAAGGAAGCGCGGACAGAAACACATCATTAGCCTCCCGGATCAATGCCGTGTGGGATAAACGCACACAGCGTCAGCGGGGGACAATAATCAGGGGGTGTAAACACAGGGGGTGCCCCGTTCCCGCCACCACTCAGCAAATCACTCCATCGATCTGTCTGCGACCAGCACCACGCGGGCTTTGCGGACTGGGCGCGAAGTATAAATAGAGCTGCTCTCCCTGCTGGTTCCGTGTCTGCTTCCGTTGCCCACCTGGGCGCTTCAGCAGTGAATAAACACCTAACTGGAGGTAACTTTCCAGCAGCAGGAGTGCAGGGGAAACAATGCAAACAAAGCATCCACAGCTCCATGCCTACCACTTCTTATTACGCTTTATCCCTTTTTTTCGGTTTCTATTCATTTGTTTGGAGCCAGTGTCTGTCTTTGCCTGGACCCAGGTTTACAACAAGTTGTCTCCGACCCCCCCGGGCTATGACAGCCGGGCGGGAGGGAGAAGGCAGGACAACGGGAGGGAGGGCGGGGGATAAACAAGACGAGGTAGGCTCGGATGAACTTAAGAGTTCATAGATAGGTTCGACAGCATCGAACACGGACAGTGGGCGGGCGGGAGGGAGGAGGCACGGACAGTGGGCGGGAGGGAGAACCTCGAGAAGGCATGGACAACGGGACGGCGAGAGGGAGGGTGTGGGGGCGGGACTTAAAAAAAGAGTCAGAAACGCCCACGATTCGCGTTCTGACGGGGAAAGAGTGATTGACAACGATGTCTTCCAATGGCTAGCCTCCATTTATGGAGCTAGCCAATGGAAGAAGGGGCGGGTTCAAGTCCCCCATACTCTTCTAACATTAGATTTCGCCTGCGCGAACGCTGCAGCGCAGCGGATCGCCAGGCGAAACCTAAAAACCAGATAAAAGGTCTCCATGAGTTGAGCTGGAAAATGATCTCTTTGTTGCCATGGTTAATAGTCTGAAGATAAGTAGTTTTAGAAGTATCAATGGGGGCAGTGAAGAGGCAGAGGACATGGTCTTGTGTACAAACAAAGAATATTGTGTTATTGCAGTTGATTTGTCTCTTAAAGGAATACAATTTGAACTTTTAAGGCAAATAGAGAAGCCATCAATGTTATTTGGAATATACCTCTGGAATCAGGCGGGTGAAGATCTGTACAGACTACTATTCCATTTAAAGGTGCCAAAAAGTACTCTGTTAACATCCAAAGGTATAATGGTATTAAAGTGACCCTTAACAACACAAATATATATATTTTTTGTTCTTAACTCATTCGCCTCAAGTGTTGATGACACGATGTTCTTCCTCTACACCAGGGACTTCTTCATTAGAAGCTGGGAAATTATATCCTATGGGTTGGGGATTTTAATTGCTTATTGGAGATGTGCATGGCAGATCTTGTTTGACCTGATACAAGATGGAGTGCTGCCTGCACCTGTGATTCGCTGTAGTGTAGCTGAATAAAGAGGACTAGCAGAGGTTTCAACAAGTGGAAGAGATGGTGTATTTTTTTTACTAATACATACCCAACTCTTATTCGAATATTAATCTGTGGTTTGTTGTTGGGTTACTGGTGCCAAGAATTGTGGAATGCTTGTGTGGTTATCCCCGCTGAGAATCAAAAGGGTGAGGAAGCACTATGACTGACAGATACAGAGCTGAAACTCTTAGGCCCTCGTTACGAGTCGCCTCTTCATTTCGATGGAACAGATAACAGCAGCTACCGGCCTTATCAGAATTATGGGATCCGCAGGAACACGGTGGATCTTTTTCTTTTCACACAGAGACTTCAGATGCTGAGAACATCCGAAATCTACGATTGAATGCCGGGACAGTGCATGATGTATTACAAGGGGGTTTGGATCAGATCTAGAATTACAGACTCCCTGTTAATAACTCACTGTTTAGTGAATTATCAGGGTAATTCCTCATTTTTTAGTGGGCCCTCAGGGTACATCTCAAAATGAGCTGGATGTTCCCCAACCCCAAGATCTATAGGTATTCCCGGGATTGGTAACTCAAGGGGTGAGGAATACCAGCCAGATTCCTGGCCACTCCTAATTAGAACCTGATAAGTGAGCTAATGATAATCTAGTTAGGGGGACATGACAGTGGACATCTAGGCAGGAGTGTGAATGGATGCAAATTGCCAAGCAGGACAAGTGTATTTTTGAATCATCAGAAGTGAAGATGACCCTCATCCACACCTTTTGTAGTCGCATGGACAATATCCTGAGACCAGAGACAGACTTAGTTAAGGATCAGCAAATAGAGGCAACTCTTACAGTATTCAAATGCCACCTGAAGGAACATCTAGGCGTGGAGGAGAGGAGATAGACAGTCCTTTTGAAGTGTAGGAAAATACCCTTTCCCTGGTTCATTGTTCTGTAGAGGGGCTACCCCTCAAAAGTTAACAGGCAGCAAAGTGAAGTAGCCTCTCTCTCCGTTGTGCCCTTCTTTGGGGCATCCTAACAGGAGAATCCAACCTCCATCAGATCTTCCTGATAACATATGGAATTAAACACTCTGGCTGGGCCAGCCTGGACTGCATAAGTAAAAGACAAGAACTACATGGCCCCAGTAGTGTGCAAGCACAAGTGCAACACAATATGCTTAGAGAACCTAGATAAAAAGTATTGTAAGCACTAATGGTTCACTGTGTACTTATGTATATACATTCAATAACTTGGTGGTCACTGAAATTACCAAAAGTATGACTTATTGGAACAAATACCAAAAAGGCTACCTGTGTCAGAAGGATTAGTTACTTACCTGTAATCCTAGTTCTCTTCCAGGGGTATACTCATTAAAGTCATAAGCACTGAATTATCTCCGCCCATGAGCGGGAACCCGGAACACATAACAATATACATATATATGTGTAAATATATCAAAAAGTACATTGTACTAAAATAATTATACACATATACATGTATAACAACCATAATATGCAGCCTAACATATACACATAGGCTAATAAAGCCAACCTTACACACGTTCTGAAGCATGAAAATATGCTAAATATAAATGCAATAAACAGGCATGAGCCCAAAATGCATTTCATAACCATGAAAAACTTTTATTTTCATCAAAGAACCTGTTGTAAACAGTTATTAGCCTAAAAGGCTGCATATGAAAAATTGTCTGTGTACAGAAAATCAGACTGGCACCCTGCACACTTTGCCTTTAAGTCCTCTAGGAGAACTCTGTTCCCATCATGCACCACAGGTGACAGTTAGGTCAGTTCTTTTGTACGGTACAGTAAACTTTTAGCAGGAATCTGCACTTAAAAACTTCATAATACATATTGAAAAAACTTCAATGCTACTGCTCGCCCGGGGAGGCGGGAGGGTGCTTATGACTTTAATGAGTATACCCCTGGAAGAGAACTAGGATTACAGGTAAGTAACTAATCCTTCTCTTCCAGGGGATACTCATTAATAGTCATAAGCACTGAATAGAGTAGCAAGCTCATACCCACTAGAAGCGGGCGAACAGATAAATGCATAGATGCACTTTTAACAATACAGTGTTTAACTAGAAACAGCAAACAAATTTCTGAGTGATGCTTGTCCCACTTGTGCATCAACCTGCGCATCAGAATCCAAGCAGTAATGACGTGTAAACGTATGCACTGAACGCCAAGTAGCTGCTTTACATATCTCTGACATAGCCACATTCCTAAGGAGAGCTGTGGTAGCCGCTTTCCCTCTCGTAGAATGAGCCCTAGGTCTACCTGATAAAGACTTGTGGGCTAGCTGATAAGCCAGTAAGATACATGACACTATCCATCTAGAAATGGATCTCTTGGATGCTGCCAAACCAGTATTCGTAGGACCATAGTTCACAAACAAACGGTCCATGTGTCTCAATGACTTTGTTTTACCTAAGTAAAATTTCAAAACCCTCTTTAGATCCAATGAATGCAAAGTCCGCTCAGCCGGACTCGAAGGGTTTGGAAAGAAAGTAGGCAATGTTATGGATTGGTTCACATGAAAATCCGACACCACCTTTGGTAGAAAAGCAGGATGAGTCCTAAGCACCACTCTGTTTCCATGAAAAACTGTGTATGGTTCCTTGCAACACAGAGCCTGAATCTCGCTCACTCTACGAGCAGAAGTGATGGCTACCAGGAATGCTACCTTCCAAGATAAGTGTTGCAAAGAAGCTTTATGTATGGGCTCAAATGGTGGACCCATCAACTTAGTCAATACCACATTAAGCTCCCATGGTGGAGAAGGAGACCTGACTGGAGGAAAAACCTTTCTTAACCCTTCTAGAAAATCCTTCACCACAGGCATCCGAAAAAACGATATCTGTGTTGGCGATTTTCTATAAGCCGTTATTGCAGCAAGATGGACTTTGATAGAACTAAACTGCAAACCAGACTCAGCAAGGTAAAGAAGATAAGGCAAGATCACCTGTTCTTGACCATGAATAGGATCAAGACCTTTACTCTGACACCAGAGGTAAAAGCGTTTCCACTTAAATCCGTAGGATTGTCTTGTAGAAGGCCGCTTTGCCTCCTTAAGAATGTTCATACACTCCGGATTCAGCTGTAAATGTCCGTACTGGATGACTTCAGGAGCCATGCTGCCAAGCGCAGGGAGGGCAGATTCGGGTGAAACACTCGCCCCTGCTGCTTGGACAGAAGATCCGGGCGACAAGGCAATCTCCTGTGTGGCCTGATGGACAACTGGAGGAGATCTGGGAACCACCACTGGCGTGGCCACTCCGGGCAAATCAGTATCATTCTGGAGTTGGTCTTGTACATCCGGTTGATCACTGCTGGTATCAACGGTGTCGGTGGAAAGGCGTACAGCAAATTTTGACACCAGTCTATCAAAAGGGCATTCCCTTGAGACCCTTTCTGGGAAAACCTGGACGCGAAGACGGGGCATTTTGTGTTTGCCGCGTCTGCGAACAGATCGATGTCTGGTGTTCCTCAAGCCTGGAAAATGCTGTGCGCGACGTCTTCGTTGAGAACCCAGTCGTGCGCTTCGACGAAGTCTCGGCTGAGGCCGTCCGCCTCTGAGTTGAGACTTCCTGGTAGGTGAACTGCTGTTATGGACAGGTCCCTTGCAAGTAACCAATGCCAGATGGTCTGGGCTTCTATGGACAGAGTCCTGGATCTGGTACCCCCCTGCTTGTTTAGATAATACATTGTTGTGGTATTGTCTGTTTGTACCAGAAGGGACCGAGTCTGTAGAGATGGAGCCAGAGACTTGAGAGCAAGTTGGACCGCTCTGAGTTCGAGTAGATTGATGTGATATCCTTTCTCGAAGTCTGACCATAGCCCTTGTACCTGAAGAGGGCCCATATGTGCCCCCCAACCAAGGAGAGAGGCATCTGTGATTAGAGTCTGCGTTGGTGGGTCCTGATGAAAAGGAACTCCCTTCATCAAGTGTGCCTTCTTCATCCACCACCGAATGGAATCTCTTGCCGACTGTTGGAGATGAATTCGATCCTCCCAGCGTCCCGTCCTCTGTTTCCACTGATCTTCCAGACACTGCTGCAGTGGACGCATCTGAAAACGTGCGTTTGCCAAGATGAATATGCATGATGCCATGGACCCCAGGAGAGAGGATACTTGCCGAACTGTCGGACGAGCATACTGGAGGAGAAGCACACACTTCGCCTTGATAGATGACCATCTCTCCTCCGAAGGACACACGTTTTCTTTTTCTGTGTCCAGCTGCGCACCCAGGTAGTGGATTTTCTGAGTGGGATTCAGTATGGACTTCTTGTAGTTGACTTGCAGACCCAACTTGAACATGAGTTGGAGGCATATCGATAGATGCTCTTCTAGCAGCGATGGGGATGAACTCTTCAGAAGCCAGTCGTCTAAGTACGGATATATGAAAATCCGTCTCTTTTGAAGACAAGCTGCCACTACCGCCATACATTTTGAAAATGTTCTGGGAGCTGATCTCAGGCCAAAAGGGAGTACTGAGTACTGGTAATGATGAACCCCTACTTGGAACCTGAGGAACTTGCGATGCTTTCTGGATACCGGAATATGAAAGTACGCATCTTTCAGATCGATGGAGCACATCCAATCCCCTTGGTGTAATTGAGGGAAAATCTGATGAAGAGCCAGCATTCGAAATTTCTCCTTCCGAATGAATTTGTTCAATACTCTCAGATCCAGAATGGGTCTGAACTCCGTAGCTGGACCTTTTTTCTGTACGAGAAAAAATCGAGAGTACAGGCCTTGACCTCTCTGTTGAGATGGTACTGGTTCTATGGCGTTCTTCTTCAGAAGGACGTTCGCTTCCTGCTGCAAGCGCCTTATATTCCACTGAACCATCCTTAAGGGGCGAATGAAAGGAGGGGGCTTCTTGAATCTCAAAAGGTACCCGCTCTGAATAATACTCAGCACCCATCTGTCCTTTGTGATTTGCTTCCACTCGTCCAGATACCACACAATACTTCCTCCAACCGGAGTGGCACACGGTTGTGGAGGAAGCATCCGTTCATTGCTTTTGAGGCTGCTTGGTAGCAGAGGATTGCTGCCTGTTTCCATTGCCTCTGCCTCACCCAGGTCGTCGCTGTTGAAATTGCGACGTCTGCTGATTCTGGCCTTGATTTTGCGAGGACCAATTCGACTGTTGGCCCCTCTGCTGAAAAGATCTTTTGTCAAAGGGACGAAAATTACCCCGACGTCGAAATTCTTTTTTCTTTTCAAGACCGACAGTTTTCAGGGTGTCCAACTCCACTTTCATTTTAGACATTTCGTCGTCAGCGTGAGAACCAAGTAGAGTCGAACCATTGAAAGGAAAATTCACCATCTTTCTCTGCGCCTCTGGCTTTAGTCCCGTAAGGCGAAGCCAAGCCGTATGTCTAGCACAAACACCATGTGCATAACCATGAGCTGACAGATCCGCCGCATCAGCAGCCGCACTAATACTCTGGTTAGCCACCAATCCTCCTTCTTCCACTATTTCCAGGAAGTCTTTCTGATCCTCCTTAGGGAGTTTATCTGCAAAACGAGTCACTGAGTCCCAGAGCAGACGATCATAGCGGCCCAATAAGGCTGACGCACTGGCCACTCTCATGACCGAACCTGAGGTGTTGCACATTCTTCTCCCCAAGGAATCCATACTCTTACTATCCTTTTCAGGTGGAGCAGAAGAGGTAGATGCCGCAGAATGTGCTTTTCTGACTGCCGCCACAATAAGTGAATCTGGAGGAGGGTCAGAACGCAAAAATAAAGGATCCTCTGCTGGAGCCCTGTACTTCTTAGCAATCCTAGAAGGACCAGAACCCACCGTGGCCGGAGTTAAGAATGTTCTCATTGCTGGTTCTATTAATCCGAGCACTAACGGCAGAAGAGGTCTACCAGTCGTCTTGTGATGTAGGGTTTCAAAGATGACTGACGTTGCTATTTGAGGAACTGCCATCTTGATCTTGAACTTATTCGCCCCACGACACAACACATCATTAAATGTGCCCAAATCATCCACTGGAGACACTCTGGAAGGAGGAGTAGATGAGATTGTGGGAGAATAGTCTCTATAGGAAGATCTTAAAGAAGACTTCGAAGACGTAGAAGATGAGGAAGGAGACCTACTCCGCCTCTGAGGAGTTGCCGATCGCTGCCTCATTCGTTCCCGTGAACGTGATTTCTCTCTCACTAAGGACCTAGAGCGTGATCTTCTATGCAGCTCCGTCTGAGGGACCGGAGCCCTCATCCCCATCAGTCCTGCATCTGGACGCATCTTCCAATGTCTCAGGCTTTCCAGCCACCTCGGAGACAAGTTACTAGGCCGCCCTACACGCTCAGGTGAAGCCTCAGGTGACACCTGCACAATATTCAGTCCAGTGGAAGACTTGAAGGCTCTGGAAACTACACTGTGCTCAGAAACCAATGAGCCAGATGGAGTCCGTTGTCTGGGCACCAATTGTCTATCATGCGACACCTGTCCTGAGGTTGAGCCCGAATGAGCCACCACAGACGAGTCCTGGTGCACTACCTCTTGTCCCACCGCAGACCTGTCGTCTTGCTGGTCACGCGGAGAAGACAAATGTTCTGGACTGATGTCTGACCTCACAAAGACCTAATTGAGGTCCGAGAGGCCGGTCTGGATAGTCTCGACGCCGACCCATGTTCGGGTGGGGGAGACCTAGACACTCCATGCTTCGAGCCCGAAGCAGACTTCGACATCGACCTATGTCGCGATGGAGACCTTGATCTTCTCTTTTTAGGTCTCGACGTCGACTCCTTCGACGTCGTCCTTTCTCTCGACGTCGACCTCTTCTTCAAAGACGTTGTAAGTTTCGACGTCGACGTCGACACTTTCCTCGACGTCGACACACCATCCTTCGACGTCGACACACCATCCTTCGACGTCGACACACCATCCTTCGACGTCGACACACCATCCTTCGACGTCGACACCTTCGTCGTCGGACGCCTCTCTTCTCTCGACGTCGACTTCTCACGAGCCTTCGACGTCGGACATGGCACCCCCGACGTCGTCTTTACAGCAATCGACACCAGATGTCTCGACGTCGAAAGAGATTTCGACGGCGACCGCCTCGACGCTGAACCTTGCCTCACCGGCGAAGTCCTCGACGTCGACGGAGCCCTCTTTGACGTCGACAATGTCTTTTTTGACGGCGACGCTCCCTGGAGTCGAGTTTTCTTAGATCTACCTTCTGGAGACGCTGATCTTCGACGTTTAGGAGGAGAAGATGGCTAGGAAGAGGAGAATAAGCCCTTGGAACTCTTCTCACCACGGTTTTCTCTCTCCAGGAGGCCCAGCAACCTCATTTTCTCCCTTTCTCTTAAAGTTCTACTAGAAAGGTTGAGGCAGTGATAACAATCCTCCACCTTATGAGAAGCTGGAAGACACACCACACAAACAGAGTGTGGATCCGTTTTTGACATCTTCTTCCCACAGGAAGGACATTTGTAAAATAAAGGTGGCATTCTGACTAAAAAATACCAACAGTTAGTCAGAACAAGATAGAAAACACCACCAAAATATTCTTTTGTCAAAAAAAGGTAAGAAAAAACCAACTTCTGACAGAAAATACTACAAATGAGCAGAGCTCAAGTTCCAGGTTCCTCACAGAACAAGCCGGAAAAAAGAACTGACCTAACTGTCACCTGTGGTGCATGATGGGAACAGAGTTCTCCTAGAGGCCTTAAAGGCAAAGTGTGCAGATTCTCTGGGGCCTTAAAGGCAGGGTGCCAGTCTGATTTTCTGTACACAGACAATTTTTCATATGCAGCCTTTTAGGCTAATAACTGTTTACAACAGGTTCTTTGATGAAAATAAAAGTTTTTCATGGTTATGAAATGCATTTTGGGCTCATGCCTGTTTATTGCATTTATATTTAGCATATTTTCATGCTTCAGAACGTGTGTAAGGTTGGCTTTATTAGCCTATGTGTATATGTTAGGCTGCATATTATGGTTGTTATACATGTATATGTGTATAATTATTTTAGTACAATGTACTTTTTGATATATTTACACATATATATGTATATTGTTATGTGTTCCGGGTTCCCGCTCATGGGCGGGGATAATTCAGTGCTTATGACTATTAATGAGTATCCCCTGGAAGAGAACCAATTTAATTTTGTTTTGCTTAAAGTATGCCAAACGAAAAACAACAGTTATGGAGAAAAAACCTTGGGTGCTCCGTGATCACACAGTGAAGGCAGGACACAAAACACTGCTGTATGTGTATTTATAAGAATGTAAATGCCACACATTTTCTAATACAACTCAAGGGACCCTGCATTGGGACTCAATTCATGGGCATATAAATCAATGTCTTGTACATTTGTCTATTTGCATAAGTATCGATGATGCTTTGACCTTAGAGGCTGCGCTCAAGGTCACCATCAGGACATAATTAACACACACAGAAAGTGTCGAGTGGCATCCTACATAGATTTGATATATTAGATAAAAACTTCAGTGGATGGTAAGATTCATCTGATGAAAAGGCCTTCTTCAAAAAGCAGTGATAATCCACCAAGAGAAGGGCCAACGCGCTAAGAAAGCCTTGGCGGTCTCTAAATCGAGCAGCATGGATAGTCATTGTCTTGTCAGAAAGTGGATCTAGTCCAACAGCTGGACTCTTGGATTAGACAAGCTCTGTCTGTAACCTCAATATCACGAAGGGACAAACTACCAGCCAAGGAGCCAAGATTTCTCAACCAGAATCCACCACCAGTTGAGACTAAGTGACTTTTGGTGCCAGGGTCGGGGTTGCTGACTTCCAACTCCCCTTTTCCACATCCAGGGAAGTACCATGAACGTTCTACAACCTGCCAGGAGAAGACATATCAGGGGCCTCCTTTGCGCGAAGGTGCCATGTGATTGCTCAGGACAGATGCTGTAGGTGCCCTTGCATGAAGCACACCTTGCCTTTCGAAAAGAAGAAAGACAGGAGTGGAGGTAGGAGGTATGGAATTCAGCAGCAGCAACCCAGGGAAGGAGTGATACGGCCATGGCAGGTGGTAAGGCCTGTGGACCCCATGGCCCATGCAGCTACCCTGACGTTGAAGCACCTGAAGCTGGTGCTAATAAAGTATCCCTTCAAGAGCCACACAGTGAGATCCAAAGCGCCCAATAGAGGTGGGCCCTACTACCAGATCAGTCCACATCACTGGATCCTCCTGGCCTCTGTGGAATCATCGCTGCAACCCTGCATGACTCTCGTTTGGGCAGTGGGTATTGTGTTAGACACAAGGAAGTCGCATCTATGAGCCCCCATCCAACAAACCTGCTGAAGCATGACCTGTGCTCATATCGCCCCACCTCTTTAATTGGTAGCGCATGCCTGTGCCTTAACATAAGGCATGGGTCACCAGCGACGTGGCCCGGGTTGAGATAGCGCAACTGTTCCAGATGGGCCATGCAAAACCGGACACCACCAGGAACTGCATTGCTCCTGCTGTCAGCCGACTCACTTCAGAACATATAGACAAAAGGTGCTGTTTTCAAGCGGGACAGTGTAAACAGACTGGTGAACTGCTGAAACATGTTATGTGCGACCTGATCATTACCCAGAAGTGACTTTGAGGGGAAGATGCATACAGGAACCTGGAGGGGCTCCGGAAGAAGGGATGCGGAAGGCGCTGCAGCACCCCCAGGTTAGCCTTGTGGGAGTTCAAAGGGTAAAGCTCAATAAAGAGGCCTTTACATTTTATTTTTACCTTGCTGTTTGTGCGAGTTAAAAAATTGACTTCAAGTGACATGCATTATCTTTTGACAAACTCTGTGTTTTTATCATGGCGATTAGTGTTTAGTTTTCTTTTTCTTGACTGTAAATTGCGTGAATTTTGTTATCTGAACTGAGGGACTAAGAAGGTTGCACAGTGTCATATGTTTTTTAACGCACAACAAAAATGAAACACTTGCAAAGAAGCGTTACCAATATTTTATGTTTAAATGTATTTATTGGCATTTTTCAAAATTGGGTTACCAGTATTTTAAAATATATCAGCAGAACAGAAAGAAAAGTTTGCGAGGCATTTATGTTTGTAATTATGAAGCGCGATTTTTTTTTTAGGATAAAAATTAACCAAGAGATTTTTGTTGTGCACAAATGAGAAATTGACGCAGAAATACACGTTATCGTTTGTGCACCACATAGGTTTAGCAGTGGCCATTTGTGGCCACTAAATGTGCATCAGTCATGCATGACTGATGCACATTTGGTGTTGCCCAGCCAGTGCATGCTGTGTGTAGGAGAAATGCCTACCACTGCTTGGGGCACCACCATTTTTGTCCGTTCTGACTCTTGGTGAAATATGTGACATCTTTGCTTGAAACAATGGAGTCATGTTATGCCCACTCATTGCTTTAGGTTTCTTCCAAGTGGAATAACCATAAATTCTGGCGCTTGCTCTGCGGCCTTCAGCCTATCAGATTGAACAAAATGTCGAGCGTGTGAAATACATTGCCTTCTGCTGAGGGGACACTGACCGAACAGAACCTGCCTGGAATTTCATCCGCTTCACCTACAGGTGCAATGTTTCGTAAATCCCTACTGGTCCAGCCATAAGCAATCTTGCATTTGTGGTACGGACTGTCCATAGGTGATGAAAAACCACACTGCCCCTGCTCCAAGTGATGCGTCTGAAAGTAAACTAAAGGAAGCCGCCCACCACTCTGGTGCTGTACCTATCAATCCTGTCTTTGAAAGTTGCAGTGCTGCTCCCCATGCAATAACTAAGCCTTTAAACACCCATAGAAGCCAACATGTCTACAGGAGGGCCTAGTGCTTAATTTGTGCCGGGGTAGTAGGTGGTCAGTATTAGCACACTTTTTGGGGACCGGGTTTTTTTCATGGCAACAGAGAGAAAGGGCAGAACATAGGGGAAGAAGTGGAATAAAGGAAAACAGTAACAAAGGGAGAAAAGTAGTGTCAAAAAAAGAACCTGCACTAGGGCTCAAATGTACTGATCATTATATGTTTACAAATAAGCGCTCTAAAATGGCGAGGAACTTGACGGGGTTGCTTCATTAGCCCTGATCCACGCCTTATGGGTAGTAATTAATTATGGATTCTACATGATACTCAGCAAATGTTTCAAAGAGCGGGGGAGGCTGGAGTGACGGCGCCGTCAGACGTAAAACTATGTTTTATTTGCAACTCCGTGGGCAGTTTTACCGCCGCAGGCAGGGTCGGAGCGCAGGTACAGGCCGGCGTGGCTTTCCCGCCCGGGCTCCCCTCGGTGAGCCGCCTCCCTCCCCTCCTCCGAGCCTGGCTGCGCTCTGACGACGCAGGAGGGTCTTTCCCACGGGGCCATTAAGGAAAGAAACAGCATTCAATTTGGAATCGGATTTCCATAAGTCAACGATCAGCGCACGGGACTTTATTACTGCAGCAAACACATCCGCGGGAGGGCGCAGAGCGGCGCTAACCCTTTCCGTGCCAGAAGTGTGTCACTAGCCCCTCCCACCCAGGAGGGTCGGGGGCTTTCAAATACCTGCCAGAGTCACAAACAGCTGCACGGCTTGTGCAGGTGTGACCTACTCCTCGAAATTCATGAGTAAGACAAGGGTACATCACACCTACCTACTAAAAGAAACAAGCATTTACAATGCAATAGGTCTCGCATTTATGAGAGTTTGAGCTATAGGCATTGTGAATGACAATGTTTTTTATTTATTTATTTATTTATAGTGTTTTGTATAGCGCGAACAAGACCCGTGGGTATCAGAGCGCTTAACATAAAAGATTACAGACTTGACACTTATCACATCAATTATAACAACAAACAGTTATGAGGTAGAAGCGGTGAGGTAAAAGGGTGACTAGATAAAAGGCATTGAGAGGTGCATTGGTCTCAAATTGTGTCATAGTCATATCTTCAAGCTCGTTGAGGTAGGGTTATATAACATTATCAATATCATTGGCTATCTAGTTAGCTACTAGGAATTGCATAGGTGTAGCTTGTCATAGTAGTCATAAACATAATAAAGTGAGGTAGAGGTTATATAGTTTGAGCTGTGAGATACAGTATATAGCTTGTCATAGTAGTCATAAACATAATAAAGTGAGGTAGAGGTTATATAGTTTGAGCTGTGAGATACAGTATATAGGCTCCCAAATATCTGAGGTAGCAGTTCAGTGTGTAGCCGAGGCTCGGACGGGAGTCTTTCATTTGTTTGATATTGAACTTCCAATTATTCATGATGAGTACCTCCTCTTTGGCGTAGATGTTCATATCAATAGTCTGTAGTTTCTCTACGTAGGGTATTTACTCATCAAGTGGCTTTTTAGTTCCCGTTTGAATGTTTTCGTATTTTGAATTTTCCTGATGTTTGGAGGGAGTGAATTCCAAATTCTGGGTGCAGCTCCGGAGAAGGCCCGATCGTAGGTCCTTTTCTTGCGGAAGAAGGCCGGTCGCAATAGCAGCTCTTTGGCACTTCTGCTTGGTCTATTGCCTCCCGAAAGTTTAATTTTCTTGGCTAGGTATCTAGGCATGTTGTAGTGAACCGCCTTGTGGGTTATACAGGCCATTCTCATTTGAATTCTGGCCTCGTACGGTAGCCAGTTTAGGGCTTTCAGGTGGGGCGATATATGATCGAATTTCTTTGTTCCCGTGATGAGTCTTGCCGCTGCGTTGAGGCAGGCTTTTAGTGGTGCTATGGATGTCTTGGGTAGGCCAGCTAATGTGGTACAACCATATTCAATCCTCGAGATAACTAGCGATTGGGTGGCCAGTTTTAGATCCGCCTCAGAGATAAAGGGTTTTAGTTTTCGTAAATAGTTCAAATGGAAGCGGGCGCTCTTAGCCATTGAGTTAATGTGGTCTTTCATGTCAAGGTTCTCATCTAACGTGATTCCCAGTGATTTAGCTGAATTAACTAGGGTCGGAGTGCAATTTAACGCAGTCACCAATTTCACCCATTCCTTTACTTCAGGTTGGCTCCTTGTTGGTGAGATTAGCAGGAATTCAGTTTTGTGGGCATTTAGTTTCAGATGATTAGTTGTTAACCATTGCAACGCTTTCTTTAGTGTGTCATTCATTCGTTCGACGTCATCACGGGAAGCGATCTTTATATATATTTGCGTGTCGTCAGCATACATGTGATAGGATATCCGTGATTTTTGAAGAATCTCCGTAAGGGGTTCTACATATAAGTTGAATAGATCTGGGGATAGAGTTGAGCCTTGTGGGACCCCGATTGTGTTAGGGCATGGGGAGGAGGTTGCTTGGTTGATCAGGAATAGTTGAGTCCTGTTCTGTAGGAATGATTTGAACCATTTCAGTACGTTTCCGGACAAACCCATCCTATCTTGAAGCCTAGTTATTAGTATTTCGTGATTTACAGTGTCAAAAGCTGATGACAGGTCTAGTAGGATCAGTAGGCATGTCTGATTTTGGTCAAGGGCTTGTAAGGCGTCATCAACAATATGCAGGATCGCAGTTTCAGTACTATGTCCTGTTCTAAATCCTGATTGGCAGTCGTCTAGTAATGCGAACTTAGCGATGTGTTGACTCAGTTGGCCTTGTACGCATTTCTCAATAAGTTTGGCCAGTAAAGGTATGTTGGTCACTGGTCGATAGTTATTCGGGTCTGTTGCATCCGCTGTTGGTTTTTTTAATGATGGGCACTACCTGCCCCGTTTTTAGGCAGTCAGGGAGGGTCCCTTGTGTAAGTGAGGCATTTATTATCTGGGTCCAGATCGGGACTAGAGTGTGGCTGATTTCTCTTACACACTTTGACGGTAGAGGGTCTTGATAGTGGTTGTTCGGTCTAAGTTCGGCTAGCTTTTTGGAAATCTTACCCTGGTCATATAGTTCAAATGTGTCCCAATTTGCTTTATTTTTTGTTTGAGGACCTTCTGTTGTCTCATTAGCCTCATTTTTAGGTGAAGGGAGGGTCACAAGGTTGGCTGCTGCACTTATGAGCTCAACTTCTAGTAGTTTGGTTTTTTCCGAGAAAAATGAGACGAATTCCTCGCAGCTTATGGGAGTTTTTGCGTTCTCTTGGGTCGTTTTGGTTAGTTTGTTTGACTGTTGTTTTAGGATCTCGAAAAGTTTTCGTGGTCTGTTTCTGGCATTATCCAGTTCAGCCCTTATAAATTCTTTTTTGGAGTTGATTATCTTTTTGTTATATTGTTTTCTGGTTTTTCTGAGGGCTTTCAACTCGGGGGAGGAGGGATGTTGTCTCCATTTCCTTTCGGCCATTCTTAGTTTTCGCCTGTCCTCGTTCAGTGCCTCATTAAACCAAGGATTTTTTGGCTTCTCTGAGACGTTTTTCAGTTTTTGAGGCATGGTGTCATTGACGATGTTACCGATCGAGGTTATGTAATGGTCAGTCAGCTCATTGACATTCTGCCTGTTATTAGGTGGCTTCAGGTCTTTCTCACATCTTTCAACCAATTGTTGGATATTGGCTTCCTTTGTCTCACGAATCAGTTTTTTGATCTTGCGAGGTTGCACTGTCTTACCCTTTTTTATTGTAGGTATCGTGAATGTTATGGCGTGATGGTCAGACCAATCGCATGGATCTATAGCAAGGATTGATGTCTCATTATTTCCTGAGATAATCCAGTCTAACGTCGCTCCTTGCGAGTGAGTGGGCTGGGTGCATGCTTGATTAAGGTTTAGTTCATTGAGGAAGTCTTTCATCGTGTTAACCAGCTTGTCATTGTCGTCGTCCCAGTGTAGGTTGAAGTCACCTAGGAATATATTATTGGCATCCGGGTTTGAGTTGGCCGTTATGATCTCTATTAGTTAATGTCTTTTATGTATGCTTTGTTAAAACTGACAAATAAAAGGCATTGTCATTTACAATGCCAATAGCTTAAACTCTTACAAATGTGAGACCTATTGCATTGCAAATGCCTACTATAAATAAAAATAAAGAAAAGCGTTAGGAGAGAGCGTGTCCTGCCTGCAACAGGCGGCAGGTCAAAGCTATTTGGGAAAATAGTGCTAGGAGGCTGTAATTAAAGCCTACCGAGTAACAACACACGTAACAGGAGGTGTCGCCATGGGAGGTTACAAAATTATACAAGGCGGAATTAACACCTTAGCGGCGGGGGTAATTCCCCCACGGCAAGCGGGGAGGGGGGGCCCCGGCGCCCGTGACGAGATAAGGCACAGTGGAGCTGTGCTCATGACGAGCTGGGCGAGTCACGACTCCGCCCACTGATTGATTCTCCTGCACAGGCGGGTAATCAATTGCGCGTGGGCGGACACCGACTGCTATGACGAGCCAAGCTCGCCATGAGCACAGCTCCACTGTGCCTCATGACGAGCAGGGCTCGTCATAAGCATGGAAAGGGTTAAGGAGGGACTACTAAGCCTTTTGGCCAATGAACAGCCACAGTTTACAGTGGACAATGACACAAGCAAATGAAAAATGTGGGTGGAGAGTGGGTGGAGCTTCAAGTCCCTACCTCAATACAGCATGCCTCGCAGAGCAGCACATGCACTGCCCAGGCTCGACCTAAAATTTTTTGTGAATAAGGCTCCTGCAAAATGTCCAGGTCAAGAGAGCTGAGGAGGAAAAGGAAGAGACTCCTCACTTTGAAACAAATCTCTGGGGCAGGTCAAAAGTGGGAAAGTGAAAAATTTGCTTTAGCGTAATTATGTAAAATTACTCAAAAACGACATTTAGAACAATATTTTAACCTGAACTGCCCAAAAACATTTCACACTAAAAAAAGAACAAAAAAAAGTACAAGTTGTACAAGCAACAGCAGCTTGCGGTCCGGTCCTTCACGTTGTTCCCGTGGTCCTGTGCTAAACATTTGTCGCAAATGCAGCGTAATTATGCCACATGGATTAATTTTGCATTAAATAAGTATCAAGAAATTTGTTAAACTACGTGAAGGAAATTTCCCCAGGCCTACTCAAAAAAAAGCCACCCTCAAAGTATTGGTGATGTTGGCACCAATGTCACAGTATGTGTTTTTTCTCCCACCTGGGCGAAAATTATTTGTTCACAAACAGTCCAACAGGAAGTGTTCAAGTGAAACGCTCCCTGTAGGGACAAATGTCTACTGTTGTGGGTAGCTTGTAGCTCCAACTACCAATAAATCAGGAAGATGGTGCAAACTGCGTTCACGCCCCACTTGGGAGTCTGGTCCAAATTGATAACGGATTAGGGATTTCCCCTGCTCAAATTGCTTCAGGTACTAGCAAGCAAAAAAGAGGTAAAAAACGGAACCATCTATTTTGATCTTCAAAACTCAGAATGAGGGGCAATAAGATACATGGGAAAACAGAAGACAAGCTGAAAAGGTGTTTCCCACAGGGGTATCTGGGTTAGCTTCAGCCCATCCATGTCAGGATGTCCTGGGACAGGGACTGAAACACCAAGACTTGAAATTACTTGTCAGAGGGCTGGAAAACGGTACCTTTGGCAGCTTGGTTCCTTGACGAAAATGTGACTACAGGGTGATGGCCCCGCTCCCACCACAGTTTAAGAGATAGCATACAAATATCTGGAAAAATCCTGGCTTTGGGAATATTGGTGACAAGTAAGGCTGCTGCATGACACGTTCATCATATATCACAGTTCACTAACAAGCAGAATTGACTGACAGTGACAGTAAACGTAGGGATCAAAGTCCTGAAGAAGGCCACCAACACTAAGAGGCAATTGAGATTTTGCCGAAACATGTTGATATACAGGTTGGAAAGATGGTGGTGTGATGATACCACCAGACTATCTCATGATGTTTTTAACTCTACCTAGGTGAGCCAGAATCAATTAGAAGGGACACTTCTAAGGTAGTTTTACCTTTACATTGCACCTCGGACCATACAACAGTTTTGAAATTGAAAATAAACATTTCTCCACATCCTGGTGATGGTAACACAGGGGGTGTAGTATCAGCCCTTATGATGACGCATACCACTATTAGTGGGTGAGGGCACTTTTATCCCATAATTTGGGTCCCCAGAGAGGGAAATAATCTCGAATCTTACCTCAATTCTTTGGTGTGTGTTCGGTGCAGAAACCACAGCTGATTAAACAATGGCCTTAGCAATGGGATTCCAGCCGTGACGTCGTAAATGGAAGCCCAATACCAGTAGAGCATGGGCTAACTACCTACCAAACCACAAGTCCCACATATTTTTTTATACGTCATATCAACGTATTGATCAGACCCTCCAGTTTATCGCGATTTCGCGATTCACGAAAAAATTGCGAAATCGGCAGACTACCGCGATGGCCGCGATAATAACCATATTGGCCGCGATATTTAGAAAAAAGTGTCTCTACCAGGAGACAGCAAAACAAACAATGCCTTTTATTGGCTGTGCGCCCCTCCCCACTCGTGTGTGTCAGCAGCTTTCCGGGGACACACAGACAGTCAGTTTTTTAGCTGCCAGCCGCACCCGAGTACTTAACAGGTCTTTAAAAGACCTTTCACTTGTTAATGAGGCTTTGTGATTCACCCCTTCTTTGACCCCTCTGCCTAGGGCTGGAATAATTAACCACGGGCGATCAAGACAGTCGATGTAAGACACAACTCTATTGGAGCCTTATCTTCCCCGACGCTGAAAAGAGGGTAACGGACTGTTAACCAACAATACAACTGCAAAACAGAGCACAAACTATGCAGATTAAATTTACGAAATCTTCTATCGAACAAACCATGCAAATAATATCAGATCTCAGTTAATGAGGGTTGACAGCAGGTCTCTTCTTACAACCGAGCCGCACCAAGACAACAAATGCGCGAGCAAGGTATTAGTAACTTCTCCGCAGTATAAAAAATTTCCATTCGAATGTACCCCCTTCCTGTGTTTGGCGGAATTGTTATATAGGTACAGCTCTTGAAGAAGGTGGTTAAGAAATCTCTATTTCCACTGAAATGTGCATTGGCGGAGGTTGTAGGGAGTCCCCCGACTTGGACACAACATTGGAGACGTTGAAGCAGTGATCCCCATGCTGGATTGCCAAATAAATTCCATCAATTTGGGTTATGTTTGTTTTGAGCGAGCATAAGAGGAGGTGACCTGTATGAATGAGGGTCAGTGAAAATGGGGTGGTTGTTGGATCATTCTGTATTTATGATCGCAGTTGTTTTCTCTAAATGACCCAGTTTTGGGGTGTATAGATAAGTAAAGTTGGATTGTTTTTAAAGCACAATGTATAAAAAAGAACAAAACTATAAAATGTACGAAATTGAAAAGGATTTATTAACAAGCAATTAAAATGCTTTAGTTGGGTCAGTGCTCGTTGTGGATTGACTACCTTCATTAAATAGATAGGTTAAACATGAATGTATATATATTTGTTTGATGGTTTGTTTTTCCCCTATTCACAAACCTAAAATTATTCTGAGAGAGTGCCCTTTTCAGCTAGAGATTCAAAAGTACCTAAAACACTGCCATGAGGGTATCTGTGCAGTGGCAAGCCTCTAAAAACTTACTGAGTCACCTTTCAGTTGCTAATTGCTGTATTTACATGCTAAACTGACACTCAGGATATCAAACCTTTGCCCAGACCACGTTAATTTGTAAAAAGAACAAATCATGAAGGAATGCTGCCACAATTTGTGCAGCATTGCACCGCATAATTTGTCTTATCTGCTACATAATTTAGTCAGTTCTGCACATAATTTGATCCTCCATGCAGTGATTAATTTGAGCAGGTGTTCACTGGTGCGTGACAATGGCACTTAAATCTCAATAATGGCACACATGACAGTAAACCGCGTGGTGGCACTGTTTAGCTGTTTCTACGGTGAGCACATCAACCGGATTTTATAATTCAATATACATTAAAAAAAATTATACCACCACTAGCCCAGGACATTTTCTTAGCTTTGGGTGGCCTGGGATAGTACACACGGTCACTCCTGGAAGAGTGTGATGGTGTGTAGTTATATTGGAACTGGCAGAGCTTTAGTGGCAATGGGCAGTGCAAGCTGCAGTGGCTTTCTGAGAAGGGCCCTAGCACTTTTTTTTTTAAAACCAAAAAAGCACTGTCCTGCCCAGACACAATTCTAGTTTCCATGGTTAATGCAATTATTTATGTACTAATATCACTTTAATGAAACTCCCAAAACTACCAGTCAATACATACTTAATATGCAAAGCTCTTAACTTCTATGAAAATGTCGAACTCTATACCTACCGATATTCTGCTTCCAAAAACAAAATGGTTTAAGGTGAGTTAAGATGTAAACGATCCGACTTTTTTCCCTTGATCTAGAAAGCATTTTCGATCTGGAGACTCCATACATGGAAACACTTCCCTGGCTTTTAGGTTCAAAACAAAAAAAACATTCTTCAAAACACATACCCTATACAG
This sequence comes from Lissotriton helveticus, assembly GCF_964261635.1. Classification (NCBI taxonomy): domain Eukaryota; kingdom Metazoa; phylum Chordata; class Amphibia; order Caudata; family Salamandridae; genus Lissotriton; species Lissotriton helveticus. The sequence goes on along the minus strand of NC_136073.1, from coordinate 253,569,525 downwards.
TGTAGCTATAGCATGTTACGCATAGGGATGGGTGTTACAGCACAGCACATAGGGGAGTAAGCGGTATATAGATGATACAATACGAAAAATATGTTCTGTTTTCTTTTTTTCCCGCCATATGGAAACTATTTTGCCAGAGGAGAATTCCCTTCACCTGCACCCCTAGAAAATAGAGACGTTAGTGTCTTTTTCACTTTCAATTTGCAAAGTTAGTCAAGCTTTTCAAAACCTAAATAGAGTTAAGCTAAAAAGAATGTGAAACCTAACAAGATTCTGGAAATCGGAGTACCCATTTTGACATAAATGTGGTAAAGTATTCTGAATAAGACACCATGACACAGGTGATACTTTAATGACTGAATAAAGGACATTAAATAATTACATTTAGTGAATTGTGCGGTCTACCTCCATAATATAAGGACTTCATACAACTATTGTTGACTTTAGGGCAAGTCCTCCAGAGGTACCAGAATAAGAAATTACAATGTCTGTGTACTTTGGATGAAGTCCTCCAGAGGTACCAGAATAAGAAATTACAATGTCTGTGTACTTTGGATGAATACCTTTTATAGAACACTAGTTTACCCGTCGCGCGTTGCTGCAATATCAGAAGAAAGGACATTTATGGAAACTTGTTATGATAACATTCAATTTACATTGTGTAATTTTTATTGAAACGTATTCATTTTAATATGGAAAACATTTCAAAGTGTTGTTTTAATTCTGGTTTTTTATTCGAATCCGCTGTGATGTTGCTAGGAACTCACATGACTGTATGTAAATATGTAAATGTAAATGTTTTTGTACTTGTATAGCGCGCAGCTACCCGGACCGGGTCTCCCGGCGCTTGTATGCATACCGCTAAGGAACCCTTCCTGGTTTTCCTTGTGATGTGTCCACTCCTGGGCACCCCCGTGGTGAAACCAGGCATCCCAGCGCTGTTGGGACCGTTGTGGAGATTAAGCAAGCTATTGCCCAGAGTTGCAGCGTGGGACCCATGATTAGAATAGGCACTGACGGGAGAATATCAGGTCAGAGGAATTTTGAGCCTGAGACCCACCAAGGCGGGAATCAAACCCTGGTCCCGGGCCAGAGCTCTGCATCAAGGTCTGCCGCTCTAACCATTGAGCCACACTTCTCCACTGTATGAGCATAGCTCCCCCAGCACGGATGTGTGATTGCACAAAATGTAGTGGCTTAGCTGACATTGCTTTCAAGATTGCACTGATTTGAAAGCTACCTTATGATGGGCTTCATCAAACACACATTGATTTGATACATGATTATTCAATTAGGAATAGTGAGAGGCAAGAGCGGGTAAGCAGTATTTCTTCCATTATCCTGGTACTAAGCTTCCTGCTAAGTGGTTGGAGCTGCTTGAAATTGACTAACCATAATACATCCCAGATCACAAACGTCTTGTGTAAAACATGGAGCTGTTGTGGGGAACCTCGAATCTAGCATCCTCGGTTAATTTTGGCAGATGCACACAGTGCAGTTGATGAGTTTCATTTCAACCAACGCTTGCATTAACAGATCTTCTTGCTTTCCCGGCTCGACTACGCCAATGCCTTATTCAGTGGTCTTCCTGCGTACATGGTTCACCGCCTGCAGGTGATACAAAACGCTGCAGTACGTCTGCTTTTCTCTCTCCCAAGGAGGTCAAGCGTGCGCAGCCACTTACGCAGTCTGCACTGGCTACCAGTACCACATCGAATTCTGTTTAAAATCCTTGTGTTGGCTTTTAGAGCAGTCCATGGCCAGGGACCAACATATCTGCAGAAAAGGTTTTCATTTTACACTCCCAACCGTGCCCTTCGATCGGCCAATCTATGTTTATTAACCACCCCTAAATTCAAATATGCACGTATGGGAGGTCAATCCATTTCAGTTAAAGCAGCCTCTGCCTGGAATGCCCTCCCCCTTCCCCTCAGAGCCTCACCAACCATTTCTGTGTTTAAGAAAGATCTCAAGACCCACTTGTTCAATGCCCCTCTCTTGTAGTTCATCCAGGCTTTGCTCCAGCACTTATGTTCTCAATTCACTCACCGCGCCAGGATACCCCGTGGTAACAGAGCGCGCTATAAAAGTTTTAATAAACATAAGTAGAAGCTGGTACACATGTTTGCATATATTTATCATGAACGTGCTGTAGCCCTACTAGCTTGTGACCACACCCTGGCACACATAATTATGCACATGTGGTACTAGACACTGTTCACAGTCTGGGTGGAAAATCTACTCTACAACACTCTATGCCAACTCTATGCCACTCTACAATACTATTCCACTCACCACTACTCTAAGTAATTCTGCAGCGTGCCCAGTGTGCGGCGGGCCCTGGGGGGATTGCTTTTGGGGCATTTATTCATTAGGTTATGTAATATATGCAGCCTTGAAGCCAAACAAAGTGTCTACATTGTAAATAAACCAAAAATACATAGCTTCATGTTGTTAAACAACTAAAAAAACGAAGATATCTGTGTTTGTTGTAGGAAAAACCGCCAAATAAAATGCCGCTAAATTGCCACTAAATTTCCATATTTGTGCCGCTAAATTTCCATTTTTGTGCTGCTAAATTTGCTAATCCATGCCGCTATATCCTGGGGGGTCTGATGGATGGTCACTGTGTCGGATGGTCGGTGATGTCAGCATTTGACAGAAAGAATGCTCCATCCAGTGGGGTAATACGTTGAAGATCCACGCCAACAACAAAGCCAACACTAGCATTAGAGTCAGTCCTAAGTTCTCTGTCAGCAGTGCCAGCATCAAATAGGTTTTAACAGAGCTGCAGGGCTCAGTAGAGGAAACACTCTAATTGTGCTAACCATAATCTGAATAAAAGAATTCCTAAATGCCTCAAAGGCACAATGGATAAACTCTTCAGCCAAATGACACCTACAAAAACAATGTGCATCAAAATAGCACTTGTCCAATATTTGAAGGTTTGTATGCTGCAAATAACAGGTGTTATTACCTAATCTAGTAGTACTTATTTAATAGACCTTACGAGGATGAACGGCTGATTTAACAAGCCACCATGAAAATGACAGAATCCGTTACCTGGGTTTCTCTGTAATTTATCTGGGGGATGCAGCTAGTCCAAAACTCGGCCTCGCGAATGCTGTTTAATTTTCATATATCTGACCATCTGTTGATCCCGCTGTTCACTTCATTGGCTCCCTGTGGTACAGCGGATTTAGTGTAAGGCACTCCGTTTAGGCCATCTGGCTTTTCAAGAGCTTGGGCTCACATGTATTTGAGCCAGATTTCTGTGGCATGCTCCAGCGTGCTTGCTTTGATCTGGCTCCTTGACTCTGTACCAGGTTTGGGCACTCTCAGCTTAAAGGGAATCCTTTTATGTTCTTGTTCATCAGTTGTAGAACAGTGTGCCAGTGTCCCTTCGATGACTGTACTACTGAATATCGACGCCCAGAATATTATGGTACAAGAATATCAAGGACAGAATATCTAAAGGTAAGTGCATTTAGGAAAGTATAGATTTACTATTCCTAACTCCATATCTACGAACCTTGATGACATATGTCCCGGGTTGGTACATATATGTCGAGTTAAGTATAGAAAATGTAGACGCACCTATCTGTCAATATTTGTTTCTGGTATCTACTCTTCGATATTGTGTTCCATCGATATTATGGAGTCGATACTCAGAGTGCATACCCCTTTGACAGATCTATAATCATGCGGCTTTTGTAAGGCTCTTAAGTCACACTATCTTTTAGGCTACCTCTATCCCTGTCCATAACAGTCCAAGCACCAGGAAGCCTTCAAGAAAACACTGTGCTTTTTAAGTTCTTCAATCACCCACTTTTTAGGTCGAAGCCTGCGTAGGCTGCGCATGCGCAGTCTCGCTGGCGAGATCTAATGAGATTGAGGGAGATTCACTAGCGGGCTTTAAGCCCTGCCCCTCTTTCCGATTGGCCGGCGTTACCGTTGATGCTAAACGGTGGCCGGCCATTGGGAAAGAGGTTAGTGTGACGTACACTTTTCTCTCTTTAGTCTGTCCCACTTGGACGGACTGACTAGACTTTCTGCTGGCGTAAAAGGTTTGTTATCTTTATGGGGCGAAATAGATGGCCCCATAAAGAAGATAATAAACCTTTTACGCCAGCAGGAAGTCAGGCCAAGCCCGTCCAAGTGGGACGGACTAAAAAGAGAAAAGTCTACGCGAGCGCTTGTTCTGGTTGGCTTCCCACTCTCCTTTTTTGGAAACAATTTGAGAGCGCCAGATAACCCGGTAATGAGCGGAAGTCCCCTTAAGCCCTGGAAATCACTTACTTTCATTACCTATTGACCTTTGGGCTTGGCTGCAACTACGGTGTGGACATTTCGGGCCTTTTCGAGAGCCCCACTCATTGAAAAGCGCAATCCAATATTTACGAAGCATAAGGGACAATTCGCGGCCGTGTTTATTGAGGCCCCCATCTCCAAGTGATTACTTGAGGGGTGAAACAAAGGTAGGGCCGGCCCTTTGTTCGGGGATACTGTATATGAGGGCCGGACGAGGACTGTGCCGGCAGAGCCGCCTGCTCAGCGCGGCCGTGAGAGGCCAGCGCGCCCAGTCCGTGAAGTTGTGCTGTGGATTAGATATTGTACTGCTGAATATTGCAGGAAATACGCACTTGTGGCTCGGGTACAAAAGCGTTGCCGCGACACTCCAAGCAGGGCAATAAATCATCCGTGAGCCCCCAGCCCCCCGCGATCTCAAAGTGAATTATAATGATCCCTGCGCCTAATAATAACGCAGGCAGTAAGTTATCTTCAGAAGGGGATCCGGGTGTGAGGAGGCAGCACAGGAGCTGTGTAGGCAATTACGCACTTTCACCACAAAGCGGCACCAGAATACTTCACTTGTCACGGCTTTTCTGCACACGCTCTGAAATGTCCTCATGATAAATTGTTTAATTTCCCACCTAGCATAATCTGCCGCTTAGTTCCGAATTTGGATGAGGAGGAAGACAAATAAAAAAAATTCTAATCCTCCCTGCTAACAACGTGGCCAGAGAAGTTGAGAAGGCGTCGCAGTGATTACCTGACGCCTCAAGCACTTTAAACTGTGCTAATATGGCTGCGTGCCCTTGCATGTATCCTGCCTGTCAACACCGTCGCCCCTTCTGCCGTCACTCGCCTGCTAGGTCACTGCCCAGGCAGTGAGTAGCATTGGCCACTGAGCAAATGGCGGCTGTACACGGAATTGGATAGGTCTTGAGGGGCTGTAGAGTGTATGTGGGAGAACTAGCCATGGATGATATATTATAGTGCCTACAATCTTTAATAGAAAATGCGTAAGGCGTAGATGGTGCGAGAAGGGAGAAGGAGAATCGGATCTAGCTGAGGGTGGAGGGGGGATGAGTTTTTGCTATTTCCCTCCCAGCGTGCTTATGGCGGTTTGTCGCAGGACAACAGCTGGAGAGAAGCAGCCTGGCTGAGCCAGAAGGCAAAGTAAGGGAGTAGCCAGAACATTAAAATACCCCCCACTTCGAACCAAGTAAACTAAGCAAGTCATCATGACCCTCAGCCGAAGTGCTCCCTTGTCTCTTCTCATCTTTCCATCCATCTGCTGATATGCACAATTTTACCTTCACATTATTTCATGAATTTATTCTATTATTCATTTTTTCAACATTCGGTCTGTCCACCCATCCATATCCAATCCTATCCATCATCTCCAAACTTATCCTTCAAACCTGTCTGTCTGTCTGGCGTCCATTCACTCATCTATCTCCCTATCCGCCATTTCATTCATTGAGTCATCCTTCCTTTTAGTCATCCATCCATCATTTCGTTCATACCATCCATCTACTACTCCACTCATCTATCCATACCCCTTTCACTCACCCATCCATCCTTTCACTCATCCTTCCGCTCAGCCACCCAGTCATCCATTTATCCATTTACTCTTTCACTCATCCATCCATTCATTTACTCTTTCACTCATCCATCCACGCTTTCACTCATCTGTCTATCCACTCTCTAATCACTACTACTCTCTACTACTCACTCACTACTACTCTCTACTACTCACTCTACTCTCTACTACTCACTCTCTACTACACTCTACTCATTTCTACTACTCTCTACTACTCACTAATACTCTGCTCTCTACTCTACTCACTCTCTACTACTCCCTACTAACTCTCTACTACTCTACTCTCTACTACTCACTCTCTACTACTACTCTCTACTGCTCACTCTATACTACTCGCTCTCTACTACTCTCTACTACGTGCTCTCTACTCACTCCCTACTACTTACTCTACTACTAACTCTACTACTCTGTACTCATTCTCTACTACTCTCTACTACTGTACTCTCTACTATTCTCTACTCATTCTCTACTTCTCACTACTACCCACTCTCTATTACTCACTCTCTACCACTCTCTACTACTCACTCTACTACTTTCTACTCACTCTCTATTACTCAATCTCTACTACTCACTCTACTACTCTACTCACTCTCTATTACTCTCCACTACTCACTCTCTACTACTCTCTCTACTATTATCTACTACTCACTCTACTACTCACTCTACTCACTCTCTACAACTCACTCTCTACTACTCACTCTACTGCTCTCTACTACACTACTCACTCTCTACTACTCACTCTCTACTACTCTCTACTCACTCTACTACTCAATCTCTACCTCTTACCGCGCTACCTCTCTCTACTACTCTCTACTCTACCTCTCTACCCGCACACATATGCACACATATATATATATCTACTTTTCTACTATTCTCACTCTCTATTACTCACTCTCTACTACTCTACTACTCACTACTACTCACTCTCTACTACTCTACTCTCACTCTCTACTACTCACTCTCTACTCACTTTACTACTCAATCTCTACCTCTTACCGCGCTACCTCTCTCTCTACTACTCTCTACCCTACCTCTCTACCCGCACACATATGCACACATATATATCTACTTTTCTACTACTCTCACTCTCTATTACTCACTCTATTACTCTCTCTCTACTACTCTCTACTTCTCACTCTACTACTCACTCTACTACTCTACTCACTCTCTATTACTCTCCACTACTCACTCTCTACTACTCTCTCTACTATTCTCTACTTCTCACTCTACTACTCACTCTACTCACTCTCTACTACTCTCTACTACTCACTCTCTACAACTCACTCTCTACTACTCACTCTACTGCTCTCTACTACACTACTCATTATCTACTACTCACTCTACTACTCTCTACTTCTCACTCTACTACTCTCCTCTATTACTCACTCTCTACTACTCACTCTCTACTCACTCTACTACTCAATCTCTACCTCTTACAGCGCTACCTCTCTCTCTACTACCCTCTACCTCTCTGCTCTACCTCTCTACCCGCACACATATGCACACATTTATATCTACTTTTCTACTACTCTCCCTCTCTATTACTCACTCTATTACTCACTCTCTACTACTCACTCTCTACTACTCTACTTCTCACTCTACTACTCTCACTCTCTATTACTCACACTCTACTACTCTCTACTCACTCTACTACTCACTCTCTACCTCTTACCGCGCTACCTCTCGCTCTACCTTCCTCTCTACTACTCTCTACCTCTCTACTCTACCTCTCTACCCACACACATATGCACACACACACACACACACACACACACACACACACACATATATATATATATATATGCATATGCATTTATATATATGTATGTGTATATATATATATATATATACATACATATATAAACATATAATCTGAATATCTAAATAAATACAAATATAAATGCATGTATACATATATGCATACATATGCATGTTATGTACATAAAAGTTTCAAAGACACTAATACAAGCAAAGCTAAAAAGCCACCTAATTACAAACAAAATTGCTTTAACTTAATCGAGGGCGAGACCTAATGCATTTTCAATGCTTGTTGTTTTGTACTTTGGGATTATTTGATATTGCAGTAAATACAGGTCACGATCATGGTTCAATGAAGCTATCTTTATCTAGGCCTCAGACTATAGGAGCTGAAGCCCTGTTATTCAGCCAGCCAGCAGCCGCCGCACTGACCAAATGGGGAAAGCAGTGACATTAATGGAATGCTGATGTCACAGAACTGCACAAAGGACACACTTCAAGAGATATATACCTTGGATTTCTGGCAATTCTTAGACAGTCAAATAACTGGATTCCAAGAAGGAGGAATGCCAGAGAGGACTGAGAATGACCGATAGAAGAAGTCTGGTCTCAGTGAAGAGGAATCCTTAAACAGAAAGAGCTGCCCGAAAGGGCATAGTGAACCTACAAGAAACGGGACTCTTGGCCAGCAGGAAGGAGAATCAAGGCAAACGGAAGTTGAGAGAGGGAAAAGCTATTTCAGTGTGTTTTCAAAAGGACAGCAAGAGTGCTAAGGCTTCCGTCTGAGTTCATGGGGGGCATTTCACCCCCGTACAAGCATCTTGGATGCTGAACGAACAGTGAATGAGGACATCAGACTGATCAGACACTGCAACGTAACACCACCATCAATCACTGTAACCTGCTCCTCAAAGCCAACACGTAGATGTGCAATGACTTCCTGTCTGGGAAATGTTATTCTTTTGTGATCATCTGCATCAGCTTGCCTATACAGGCTTACTCTAAATGACCTTCACCTGCGCATGTAGGACAATAAGTATGTCTCCCTAGTAAAGCTTCTGTGTGATTCTAGACACACACAAAGTGCAGTTTGATTTGAAGAAAGATGTATTGGCTGCAGCGAGACGAAAGTCAAAATATCTCAATACCCTAGGTTTGTCTGGGAGCTGTACAAGGCGTTGCAAAGAGTTGGGTTGTAAAGGCAATCGGGTAAAAACAGAGATAAGCCTGTCTACCGGAATCACACATCCCACAAGTCTGAAGAGGACACAGAGCTAGGGATCAAACAGCAGAGCCTGTGAAAGGACAGGTCCAACTATTCCATAAAAGAGCTGCAGCAGAAGGAAAATCATTTGTTCCATAAGAAGCAATGTTTTTCTAATCATTGCGCTTTCTGTAATCGGTCCTTCAGTAATTGTAGGAGAAAGACAGTTCTGATAGTGATAGTTACAAAAGGGATCTGTTGTGTCGGGTATGAAAACAACCAGGCTCTGCAGAGCGCAAGAAACATACAAGAATGGACAAACACTGTGGTAGCTCCATCCATATCTATGTGTCCCCTTGATTGCAGCCATGGAGTGGAGTCTCACCTCTGTAGCTTTCTCGCTGAGCCCACGAAGCAGCAGTACCACGACGTGAACTCCGGCTCTTCGAACTTCCGCCTCTCGGTCCAGCTTCACCACTGATGTCAAACAAGCGGTCACCTAGAAGGAAGCAGAAAGTAAAAACTGTAAGTTTGCTGGCTGTGTGGCACACTTTAAAAAGTGATACTTCTAGCAAGCACAGCACTACAAGCAAGCCCATAGTGTCACACAAACAGAAATCATTATAGTGGGTTCCTCTACACAGAAAGACTTATAGGAACATTGACCAGCAGTCCACGGGGTGACACCATATGGTGCCAAAGAGAGATGACCCTCATATTAGGAGGATATTCAGGGAAAGGCTTCGAGGAGCATTGCACACCAGTCCATAGCCTGCTATCATGAGGTGGCAAACAGAAAGCATCACTTGGGGATCATCTGTTAGGAAAACATCTGGGAGTACAGCATTCCTAAAGATACAGTGCGACTCCTCATCCAAACAAAGAGCCTATCTACAAGGAACACTGATGAAAAATGGAGCCCACGAGAAGTGGAGACCACACCGCAGTGGCATACCATTTATTCCCAAAAAGAGACAACATATCTACAAGGAAAATGTTTGACCATCCAGACAACCCCACAGTGTGACACTAAGCCATGTCAAAGAGGAACAGCCATGGAATTGGTATCTACTCCAGGGCAAGAGCTTTGAGCCTTGCAAACCTCCCAGAGTGATGCTCTCTAATGCCCAAGACACTCATCAGATAGTGAGCCCTTCTATGAAAAAAGGTGCGAGTAACAGAGCACCAGGGTCACACCATTATGCATGAGCAGAAAACCCAATTTCAGAAAAGGGACTCCTTCAGCAGCATGCCAGGAGTAACCCCCATGCGTTGTGGAAAGGGAAAGGAGAGACCACGGAAATAACAATGCAAGCACCCCACGTGGGGCAATAAATCGGTACCTTCAGTAAAATGGGGATTGTAGGGTGCCAACGTCTGCTAGACTGGGGGTGTGCGTAACTCAGGGTCATGATCACTGGTGGTGCAGGAAATTCATGGTGCACATCAATTCTAGTGTACAAGATGGATTTCCCGTGGAGGTGTGGGAAATTCATCATCTCTTTTTTTTGCATTCCTAAGAACGTTTCTGCAGTCTTTGGGCTACCTCGTGTAAATTGCTAACAAGCCTTCGCTACACTCCATTCCTTTGCTTCAGACGCAGCTCATGGATCCCTGATGCAGCACAAAAGCGCCGACCACAGCATCCTATTGATCGCATGAGGCGATATCGTCAACTCCGGCTTGGTCTACGCGTAGAGTATATGGCTCACCAATCAATGGCCCACTGGAAGCATCAGTAACCCTCCTTCTCCATCTTTTCTCCCAGTCACACACCTTAAGTGCTTTTCACGACACAAGATACCCCGATAAACATCTGCGAGCGCAGAGGGAGCCAAGCTGGAAAAAGTGCAAAGACGGCCAAACATGTACAGGCAGGAGATCAATAGGACAAGGTGTACCGAGCACGAGAGCAGCAAAGCGCATCAGCAGAGCAGACATTGTAGCTGTACTTGAGGTGATCAGAAGATTACAATGAATTAGCCTGCACTCAGCATCTTTGGAAAGAGGGATCTGGACAAAAGCCAATAATTTAGCCTCACCCATTGAAGCAGGACCTTGATTATAAGGTGATATTAATAGACAATCTTTGTAATGGATTCATGCGAGATTACTTGCTTCTTCAACTATAAAATCAAGTCCCAAATTGTATTAAGTATTATCAGTATGTTATATTTAGGTTTCTTATGCATGTACGCTATGGATTGTGTGCATGCTATGTTGGTATGTTATTAACTACTTACGTTATGCTTGTATGTTACTTTATGTGTATGTTTTGTTTACGTTATTTTGTATTTTATGCATGCTATATTTGTATGTTCATTGTATGTTATGTTTGTATGTTATATTTATGATTGTGCATGTTATTGTTTATGGTTTTTATATTTATAATGTCTACGTTTGTATTTGTAATATTGCACATGCTATGTTACACATATATGTAAGGCTTGAATATTATTCAATGTTTAATATTCCTTGTTTTATTTTATGGTTTGTTACATTTGCTATCTTACACATATGTATGTAGTGCACACACTGCCATTAATACACTTTTGCACTGCTAAAGAGTAACAAGCATTGGCAAAGAAATAGGTCTCACCCTTTATAAATAAATAAATATGCAAAAGCGACTGACTTTGCCAATGTGTTTTAGCCATGTTGTACAGTAGTGTGGCTGCTGTTTAGCATCACTAACAAGCATTTACAATGTAATGGTCTTGTCTTTGTTAAAGTTAGAGCTATTGGCATTGCACATGACATTATTTTTCTTTATGTTTTTGTTTTTAAAACATAAATAAATGGCATTGTCATTTACAATGCCAATAGCTTAATCCCTCGCAAAAGCGTGACCTATTGCATTTGCACCCACACAAAGAGCCACACACACACGCAGAGCCCCCCCACACACACACAGACCCCCCCACACACACAGAGCTCCCCACACACACAGAGCTCCCCACACACACAGAGCCCCACACACACACACACAGACACACACAGGCACACAGCCACACACACACACACAGAGCCACACACACACACACACACACACAGACCCCCCCCACACACACAGAGCTCCCCACACACACAGAGCCCCACACACACACACACAGACACACACAGGCACACAGCCACACACACACACACAGAGCCACACACACAGAGCCACACACACACAGAGCCACACACACACACAGAGCCACACACACACACAGAGCCCCCCCCCCACACACAGACCCCCCCACACACACAGAGCCCCCCACACACACACACAGACACACACAGGCACACAGCCACAGCCACACACAGAGCCACACACACACAGAGCCACACACACACACAGAGCCACACACACACACACACACAGAGCCACACACACACACACACAGAGCCACACACACACAGAGCCCCACACACACATAGAGCCCCACACACACACAGAGCCGCACATACAGAGCCCAACACACACAAAGAGCCACACACACACACAGTACTGAATGTGGCGGGCTGCCTTAGGGAAAGTTTCACTCTCCATCTAACTTCAAAGGGCCCCTCCAGCGTATCTCCCACCCACCACCAGACAAGTCTTTGATCTGCCTCTGAGGCACGGAGGCGCAGCGGCTCAGGCACGAACAAGGGGTGGGTGGGCGGGTGCCCCTCTGTGGTCCAGACATGACCATCGTTCACCCACCCCAAACCAAAGCGGAGCCTGCGACACCCCCACCCCCTAGACTCCCTGGGCCCATAGCCGAAGCTGGGTGGCTTCCGTGTATTACCGGGCTTCAGAGCAGAGGCGTCTCAGGCACGAACACCGCCGAGGTGTCCGAGGGCAGTGTGCGTGTGTGCCTGGAGGGGTCGGGGAGGACAGTTTGGGATCAGAACGTAAGTCAGTACACTTACTTCCCTGAAGAGTTTGTGATTTTTGTATTGTCTGGTTAGTTATGTGTATTAAAATGGCCATTGGAGTGCCCATCAGTAGAACCACATAATAGCGCTATTTGTGCTAATGTGTCACTCGAGGGATTACACATAATGTACTGAAACTTCACCCATACTAAACACACTGAGAATATGGAAATGTCACACACAAGCAAAGAGAAAACGTAGAAGCTATGCCTACCCGTACCCAAATGTCTTCGATCATGTCCTGAGTGAACAGCCCTTTCTGCCACAGCAGGACCCAAATATCGGCCACCTGCAGCTGAGTGACCAGAGGCAGCCTTTTCCGCTGCAGGAGGCTCCGCTGGAGTTCTTCCATTTCCAAGAAATTAGAAACTATCCGCTCCCACGAGTCCCCGGAATTTTGAATGCAGAAACCGAAAGTGTGTCATGGTGTAAACAGAACACGGAATAAAGCTGCGTTCACAGGAAATCAACGCCTTCAAAATAATCCACGTACCCGGAATGTTTTTAGGACTTGCCCGGAAGTGTATTCAGATACCCCACAACTTAAACAAAAGTGGAGAACAGGGACTGGCTCTTGCTCCTGCAACGCGTCGTTTTGCCTTGGCGTTTTTAGAATTTCTGTACCAAAATCATGGGTATTTATGATTCTGTATAAAATGACAGAAAGTGGAAATACAATAAAAAAAATTCTAGCCAAAAGTGCCACAACAACTTTAAACTGCTTAACAACTCTTTACCATGAAAGCCTCGGTTCCAACAGTAGCGTATACATTTTGTCATACTAATACATGAAATGACATGTAAAAATGGGATAGGATTAAAAACGTTACATGTAAATCAACCTTGCGTTTTGTTTTGTATGTTTTGTATTGCAGATTTATGTAGCGCGAACTCGACCCGAAGGTAGTGAGGCGCTTTACATGAGCACCGTGCTAGTGATTTATGGAAAGAGGAGAGCTGGAGTTGTGAGGCACTTTGAGAGAGCGAGGATGCGGGTAATATATTTGATTTGATTTGATGTGGATTTGTAGAGCGCGAATTGTTGCCCTGAGGCGTCCAAGCGCTAGCAATAACCAGAACCTACCGGAGAGACAGATAGGGAAGAGGGTTGAGGTTAAAGGGGTGAGTTAAAAAGGAGGGTTTTAAGCTGTTTGCGAAACATGGTGAGATTGGGATTGGCTCTGAGGTGTAGTGGAAGGGCATTCCAAGTTCTGGAGGCGTTGTGGGCAAAAGTCCTGCCGCCGGATCTGGATCTTTTTATTCTAGGAGCCACTGCTAGAAAGGTCTGGCTGGAGCGAAGGCTTCTGTTGGGCGTGTAGTGAGTGACTAGGTCGCGAGTGATACTCGGACTAGTGTCCCAGAAGGCTTGATGGGCAATGCACATTGCCTTAAACAGAATTCTTTGGCGAACCGGTAGCCAGTGGAGGCTAACCAGTCCGGCCCTCACTGATTGTCTGCGCGGGATCTCCAGCAGTAAGCGGGCTCGCCGAGATAGAGCACATTATTAAAGTCAAGGCGTGATTGTATAAGCCCTTGTATAGCCACCTGTTTGGCTTCCATGGGAAGATTTTCTTTAGCATCCTCATGATGCCAAAACAGGTGGCTGACAGTTTTGTGGCTTGCATGTTGAAAGATAGGGATCTGTCCAACCAGACTCCGAGGCTCTTGATGTTGTCTTTGGGAGTTGGAGGAAGACCCAGACCCACAGGGCGTCGGGGAGGTGGAGATCTGGGGGGCCTAGGAGCATCAGCTCCGTTTTGTCCCCGTTCAACTTGAGGGATGAAGAGGACATCCAGGTCTTCACCTCTTCTAGGCACTCTCTGAGCCCACCTGATGCAGGTCGGTCCTGCGCCAGTGAGACTACCAGCTGCGTGTCGTCCGCATACGAGATGATCTTAATCCCGAAAGGACGGACGACCTCAGCCAGTGGCCTCATGTACAGGTTGAAGAGTGCGGGGCTCAGAGAGGAGCCCTGGGGGACTCCACACTTCAAAGGTCTGCTGGAGGAGACGGACTCACCCTCAAAGACTCTAAAGGATCTATCCTCTAGAAAGGACTTGAACCACGACCAGGCTTTGTCCTTAATCCCGGCACAGGACATACGGTACAGCAGGGTGTCGTGACTGACCGTATCGAACGCTGCGCTTAGGTCAAGGAGGATCACTGCCACTGACCCTCCTTGATCCAGGATTTTTCTGGCTTCCTCGGTGACCATGAGGAGGGCGGTCTCGGTCCCGTGTTTCGGTCTGAAGCCCGTCTGCGTGGAGTCTAGTAAGTGAAAGTTTTCCAAAAAGTTTACTAGATCATGATTTACATGTTTTTCTAGGATCTTGCTCACCCAGGGGAGCAGGGAGATGGGTCGGTAGTTACCCAGGTCAGTTGGGTCTAGATTGGGCTTTTTTAGTAGACCTCTGACCTTGGCCTGCTTCCAGACGACCGGAACAGTGCTAGAGGTGATTGAAGCATTTATTACCTCCCTAATTATAGGCAGGGTGACCTGGGAGGCGGCCATTATTATGTCTGGCGGGGCTGGGTCGTCAGGGGATCCGGATTTGACTCTCTTCGCTAAGGATTCAAGGGTTGTGAGGTCCAGTAGGGGAAAGTGAGTAAAAGTGGATTGAGGTAGTGGGGGGGGGGTATGGTATTGGGGATTTATTGGGTTGGATAGAGGAGGTGATGTTTTTGGTGGTGGGGGAAAGGCTGAGTAGATGGTGTTTACTTTTTGGTAGAAGAATTCAGCAACGTTATTACAGTGGGTGGTGGATTTTTCGACCTGCAAGGCGGGGGGAGGCTTCATTAACTGTTTCACGATGTGAAAAATCTCCTTCGGTTTAGATTTGGCCATCACTATTCTATCGGAGAAATATGTGGCCTGGGCTGTTTTTACTTGCGTTTTGTATTCGCTGATAGATTCTCGGTAGCGGGTTTTATTGTCTGCCGAGTAATCTGAGCGCCACCGTCTTTCCAGTCTTCTGCATAGACGTTTCTTGTCCCTGAGAGAGTCCGTATACCAGGGGGCAGTTTTGTGGGGGCGTTTCAGCGTAGTCTTATTTATTGGGAGTGTTGTGTCTAGGGTTTGTGTGATCCAGTTGACGTAGGCCTGGTTGGCTAGGCCAGGATCCTCGTGATCACGGGGTTGAGTGCTAGCAAGTTTGGTGGCCCAGTTATCCACCGCGAGGCGGGACCAGGCTCGCATGAGCTTGGTAGTGGGTACAATTGATGGAGGTTTAAGCGCGGTCCAGCAGATGGGAACCATGAAGTGGTCTGTCCATGGCAGGGGGATAGGTGGGCCGGCTAGAAGATCAGGGCAGTTGCTGAAAACAGGGTCCAGCAGGTGGCCCTTGACGTGAGTGGGGGTTGTAACACGTTGGGTGAGTTGCAGGGCTGCTAGATCGTCTGCTAAGGTGGCGGCTATGTGGTCTAGTGAAGAGTCAAAATGCAGGTTGAGATCGCCAAGCAGAGTAAAGTTGGACGTGGTACTGACTCGTTCGGCCACACTTGACGGTAGGTTTCCGTGGAACTGCTTCGGGGGCCAGGGGGGCGGTAGACAAGAGTGCCTGAGAAGCAGCCGTTAGGTGAGAGTTCGATGTTAAAAGCAAGACTCTCACAGTCCGGGATGGTTTCCGGAGCAACTCTACAGTGATATTGTTCTTTGTAGATTATTGCCAGACCTCCTCCTCTCCCTTTGGGTCGGTCTAGCCGACTGATTTGGAAGCCTGACGGAAGAGCGTCTACAACCGCAGGGTCGGACTCAGGTGTCAGCCAGGTTTCCGTCAGAAACAATATGTCTGGAGTGTATTCCTCTATTAATAGTGCCATTTTGGCGCTGTGTTTCGGCAGGGAGCGACAGTTCAGTAGGAACAAGCGAAAATCATATGTGAGTTCCGGGTTTGGTTTGGTATTAAGGGGTAGATGGCATTTGGGACAGACTTGAGGCAAGGCGTCGGCATGATAAGTATGCCGAGTGCAAATGCTGGCGGAGGCCTGAGGCTGTGGAGGGTTTTGCCACTGTAGTATCTGGGCTCTGAAGCTTGAGATGTAAGGGGGGTGGCCCTGGGCCCAGACTCGGCGCGGACGAGCGCAGACGTGCTTGCCTTATTCGCGCCTTTGGCGCGCAATCATCGCGCCCGCTGCGCTCGTCCGCTGCGCCTCCGGTACATGCACATATTTATATTGAGGATTGAGGAGTGGGCGTGGCCTCGGGGTGGGCGTGTCCCAGTCAGGGCGTGGGGAATGGCGGTTCTGAAAGATCGGCGATTTCGCCCTTACCAGCGCTCGTTTTGCTGGCTGAAGGGATCCCTGTACACTGCAGTCGTGCAACAGGAAGAGTGAGTGAGTTTTTAAAAACAACAATTTTTAAGGTTAAAAACAGTGAGAAATGTAATCTTTCTAGCTGCTCCCGGCTGTGCCTCAGGAGGAATCGGTTATCTGCGCGTTTGTGAGTCAGCGCGCCTTTGTAGCGATTAGCAGTGGGCGTGGCCTCGGGTGGGCGTGTCACAGTCAGGGCGTGGGGAATGGCGGTTCTGAAAGATCGGCGATTTCGCCCTTATCAGCGCTCGTTTTCCTGGCTGAAGGGGTCCCTGTACACTGCAGTCGTGCAACAGGAAGAGTGAGTGAGTTTTTAAAAACAACTATTTTTAAGGTCAAAAACAGTGAGAAATGCAATCTTTCTAGCTGCTCCCGGCTGTGCCTCAGGAGGAATCGGTTATCTGCGCGTTTGTGAGTCAGCGCGCCTTTGTAGCGATTAGCAGTGGGCGTGGCCTCGGGGTGGGCGTGTCCCAGTCAGGGCGTGGGGAATGGCGGTTCTGAAAGATCGGCGATTTCGCCCTCACCAGCGCTCGTTTTGCTGGCTGAAGGGGTCCCTGTACACTGCAGTCGTGCAACAGGAAGAGTGAGTGAGTTTTTAAAAACAACAATTTTTAAGGTTAAAAACAGTGAGAAATGCAATCTTTCTAGCTGCTCCCGGCTGTGCCTCAGGAGGAATCAGAGCAGGATTGATGAGGGCTCAAATCTTTCATGAATTGTACAGTGTTGCACGCTCTCCTCAGTAGCAAAGAATCACGCACGTTGCATCGGCTAAGGAGGGGAGGCTGAGCGCTGTTCCAAAATGTTTCCCTCGTGCATTACCGTAATGTATGTTGTAAATGGGGCGGGAGGTGAGCGGAGGAACAGCTTGAACGTTGGTGCTTCACCCGCAATACCACAATTTAACAAGAACAACCGTGTGCGAAAAAACGTTATATGATGCATGAAAAGGCACGTGAACTTAAGCAGTCCTCGTTTAAATTAAGAAGGCTCGCAGTGCCAATGCAGTCATCCAAATACATCATTGTAAATTCTCGTTGCCTTAAGCACTGATGCCTCTATTCAACTTCACAAAATTCATGGCGGCCCCATCCTCGAATGAAGGACTGACCGACCTGGCGCCGGATCAGCCTACGGGAAAGAGCCTGAAATCTGCGGCCTCCCGAACTCATCCATCTGCCATAATCAATTAAAACCCCACACCCCGGTCACCACGCGACCAGCAATGAAGGCGGCCCGCTGCTCTCCTGCTCGAGAAGAAGCACCATCAGGCTGGGCTGGCGGCAGTGGCTGGGCTGGAGCTCTGTCTCGGCCGGGAAAGGGGGGAGGAGGAGCCCCGCAGCAGCGGCAACCAGGGAGCGCACCGGCCAGGACAGGAGGGGGAGAGCCCAGGAGAAAGGAGAGGAGAGAGTTGAGAAGAGGGGAGAGGTGAGAAGAGGGGTGGGGGAGAGGAGGCGACGAGGAGCAGGTAAACACGTAGGAACTAAGCCCCGTCCTTTTCAGACTGGGGGGCGTGTTTTTATTTCTCCCCTCTTCTCCATTGGCTGGAATGTAAACAACTGGCGTGTTTTTGACTTGTTATTTACCATTCCAGCCAATGGAGAAGAGGGTAGAACAAACTTAAAAAACACGCCCCCCAATCCGAAAAGGACGGGGCTTACAGCGAGACAATGACAACACTGAGACCTCGTCTCCAATGGTTGGACGCCGTTCAGGAGTCCAGCCAATGGAGAAGAGGGGTGGGGTTAACCCTCGCTCCTCAGACTCATTAAATCTCGCCAGCGAGACTGCGCATGTGTGCAGCCTACGCTACCCGAGACCTAAAAACTAGTGGTGAAGAAGAGAGTGTCATAGATGTGAGTGTTGTAGAGTGGCAAAGAGTGTCGTATCTGGGTAGAATACTGTAAATGGTGGTCTAATCGAAGGGGCCTGAAGTTCACTGACTCTACGAGCCGAAGTCATTGCCACCCAGTAGACACATCTTCAGAGTGAAAAACCGAAGAGGGATGGCACAGAGACAGTACAAAGCATAGAACATCAGAAAGGCACAACCGTAAAAGGTTCAGGCAAACATCATTATGGATCAAATCTGTTTAAGCGCCCCTACATAAATATATTCGATAGTGTGTGTCCTGGCTCCCATGATGACTTCTGTAACTTAAGAAGGTCTAAAGAAGGACTCGAGCTGGCACGCTCTATCTCCATGTGTGCAGTAGCAGCTTCTGGCACTTGGGTACAGGACCTGTACCATTTTGCTGCAAGAGCAGGTTACCCCTGCTCAGGAAAGACAGAGAAGAAGCTAACTACTGAGTGGCAACATATTTAGGTATCGGGGCCTCCTCGCCCAGGCTTGGGAATAAGAATCAGCTGTGGCCAATCTTACCACATCTTCCACAACACATTTGACTGAGTGAAATTGGCAGGAATGCGTACAGCCAGCCTATTGAACCTTAAGGCGTCCACCAATGAATCATTTAGAAGGAAGTGTATGGCACAACAATGAGGACGCATACAGCTCTGGGCCACAGTGAAGAGATCTACATATGGGCGCCACAATCTGGAGGAGATCATGCCAGTCACTTCAGGGTGTGGCGCTCACTTTGAATTGCACCCAACAAGAGTTCAAGGCACAACCCAACGATTGGAGGGACACATCCATCAGTGCAGATTGGGATAGTCAGACTCTATCTGTAGCCAAACGAAGAGGCTTTCTTGGGATGAGCGCCACCGTTTTCTCCTCAAGCACCACGGAGGAGCTCTCATCCACCATTTGGAGTGTGGCACCAACAGGATGCATGAGGCCTTCAAACCCAGCAAGCATTAGATATACAGTACAGTGATACAAGTGAACCAGAAACTTCAAAACCATCTGCCGAATATCAGTAATCCTCTGAGATGGAGGAAAAGCATCCATGCGGGTCATGTCCAGCACCGCTTTTTGGAAGGTTAGCCCCAGTGTGGGAGTAAGATGAGATTTCTGGATGTTGACCGTAAAGCTCAAATCAAGAAGGAAGGTCATAGTGCGTTGCAGGTGGTGGTCTTTGACCAGAACCAGAGACTCAGCCTTCACTAGCCAGTGGTTCAAGCCTCATAGTCTGTAGACTGTTCACGTCAGCACCGAAGCCGCCATAACTTCCAGCACTTCTGTGAAAATGCATGGTGCTGTTGTGAGTTAGAATGGTAGTACTATGAACTGATAATGCTGGGATCCTTTAATAAAACCCAGATAATGTCTGGGAGCAAGTAGGGCTAGACAAAGAAAATAGGTAGCAATCTAGGACATCTAGGGATGCTGCCCAATCTCTCACATTAAGGGCCAGTAGGAATATGCCCAGGGACAACATCTTGAATGTATCCTACTAAATTAAAAGGTTCTAGGTGTAGAGTTCCACTGTAGGCCTTAGCCCTCTGTCCTCCTTGGGATCACAGAAGTAGCTGGAGTAAAATCTCATGTCCTTTTCTTCCAGAGGCAGCACTGAAATGCCCCCCTTGTTTGGTACGGAAAGAACTTACACTTCCAAGATCGAGGCATGAACTGGAATGCACGATCTGGTGAAAGGAGGGTGGTTCGGGGAAGGGACAAGAAGGGTAGAGCATGGCCATCGCAGATAAGCTGGATGACACAGTGATCTGTTGTGATAGTCTCCCAGTTGGTGAGAAAATGGGAGACCCTACTCCCATCAGAACATGGTGGCTTAAGGTGAAGAGAGTCAGGGAGGTTTTTGAGGCAGCAGAGCCACAGATCCACCCCAGCCCACTAGCACTGCAAGGGCAGCTGAGCCCTGGAATAGCCTCTACATTTTCTGTACTGCTAATGAAACCGCTTCACTGGGGAAGCTACGTCAAGTGAGGGAGCCATAGAGCTGTTTTTCTTGAGGTATTCCAGAAAGGAGTCCGCCTTCTCGCAAAATAGCAGCTCGGTATAGAGAGGCATGTCCTTAAGTGTAGCCTGGACATGGCTAGAAAAGCTCCTGAAGTGCATCCAAGAGAGCTGGGATAGGGTGATAGCTGTGCCTATGGACTGAGCCACAGTCTCCAAACCATGTTGTCCAAATCTGTGAAGAGCTTTTTCATGTGATATGGAAGACTGCGATTCATCAGCTTTACCTGGTCCTACTAGGTGTGGACACAATGGCCTAGAAAGCAAGTGGTGTTCGTCATGTAGAAGGAACAATTGCTAGAAGCAAAGGCTTTGTAGAGTCCAAACTTGTACACTTTCCACCTAGAGAGGCTGTGGGAAAGGTTTTCAGGTTCAACTTCAAGGAGGAGGCTTGGATCACCAAACTTACTGACGAAGGATGCAATGAAAAGAACTTCTGGTCACACAAGGAGGTCTGTGCCGTCTGGCTGTCTGTTGGCCGCTGACAGCAAAAAGGGGTTTTCAAGGGATGTAAGAGCTTAACAGAAGGGGGTTTGCAAGATTTCTGTCAAACCATTAGATTTGGTCTCCATAGAAAGTAATGTTAAGTGCAATGCCTCTGCTGCTTTTCTTACCACCGGATTGAGTAAAGAGACTTTGAAAGAGATCCAGAAGTGAAAGTGATATACCTTTCTAAAGGACACTTGCACTTTGTAAATCAAGATGTAAACGAGCATTAGTGTTGTGAGTACGAAAGCAGCTATCAGGCTCTAATTCATCATCTTCTGAAAGAGCATAATGCATATCAGGCACAACATAGGCACCAGTCAGAGCCAACAGTACTTCCAACCAGGCACATTTCTGGACTCTAGAAAGATGCTCCGCCAAGGGATCGTCAATAAAACATGCCTTAATCGTTTCCTTTGCCACCCTGTGAGTTAGCTTTGACGGCAGTGCTAAGGACGGCTCCAAGGGCGGGTTCTGAATCGGCATCAGAGGTTACACCCACTATTATGGGGATGACTCCTTGTAAGACACGGACTTCTTAGGTGCCGGAGACTATGGAGACATGAAGTCAAGGGTCTGAACCACTGGACTCATCAAACCCCCAGGAGTGAGCGCACCCTTGGGAAGTGGACATATGGTACTGGAACTGTCCTTAACAAATCCAGCATTCCCTGCCAGAAGACTCTACTTGCGCTGGGTCAGCAGATAGGAGTCAGGAATTCTGGCTTCATCTTTTTCAGTGTCGGGATTTTCTCAGACAACGAGAAATAGTCCAGCGGCAGGGAAGGCTGTTGATACTCCAAACAGTCCAAGCAGCATAACCGTTTCCTTGAGAGTATTTCTCCTTCCCATAGTGTTCTTTTGTGGGAAGATCATTTGATAGGTCATTCCCTTCCTTTGCTAGAAATAGCTTGGCCTCCCTCTATTTAATGGCATTCAGATGCATCAATCGAAGCCACAGGCTGTGGAGTCATGGTCAGGCACCACATGCAGATCTCAAGTGTGTAGGAAAGAGGGTTTCTGTTGCCCTATATTGCATGCGTGGGCACATTTACATGAGCAAATATACTACTACAATATTGACCTCCTAAACCCTGGGAGAACTGCCTGCCTTCTATAAAGATCAAGAAACTCCTGTGGACAGCGGACCTGTCCAAGAAGAAACCAACTTTAAAACCGAAGAGCTCTGCCCTGAGGAACCGCAAAACCGCCTGCAGACCCACCACTGCACCCGACGGCCATGTCCCGAGTCCAAGTGACCCACCGGTCCTGCGAAGGTTCACAGTGATTCTATGTCAGAATCTACTATGTGCTGATCCCTGCCGGACTCTACCTTGATGCCTGCAGCTTCAATACGAAGAATCCCCCTGACTGCGACCTGCCCGGTAAGCTGCTCCCAGTGCCAAAGGACACCCCAACACCCGAAGCCCCTGGGCCTTGGGAAGCTTGACCAACGGTGTCCCTACGTCCCCTAGCATCTGAATTTACCTGCACAGTTGTGGGTTTTTTCATTCAGCCTCCTGGCCAGAGCCTGCAGCCTTTCACCAAAACCGATCTCCCCATTGATTTGCATTGGGTTCCCAACGCTGTGTTAACACTCTGCACCAAGAGGAACCTGTGCTTCTGAGGGTGTAAGTTTGGTGCAGCCTTGTGGCCCCTCCTGTGTTTACCCTAACTCTCAGAGATTGACCCTGACACTGCTTTACTTACCTGTGAGCAGCACACCTTCAATCTCCCCAGTCTCCATTGGATTAACAGCCTGAATGTAACCTCTGCATCCGGCAGCCCCTGTGCCGCTGGTGGTGCACTCTTGGTACTAGTTTGAACATTGCTTGGTGTTGACCTGAAACCCTAAAGACTGGATTTGTAAGTTGTGTACTTACCTTCAAAACCGCATTCTTATTTTCTTCCCTTAGGTTACCCCTGCTGAACTGAAAAATTGCCGTACGTTTCCACTTTTTAAAGTGAAAAGTATTTTTTATTTAAAAACCTACTTACCCGTTAACGTGCACCTTGGGCTTAAAATAAATGTTAAAAGAAGCACATTTTTACAACATTGGTGTGGATCTCCTTTTTGAGCCTTGTGTCAGTTATTTCTCACTGTGTGTATAACAAATGTCTCATACTCTGTGTTAGAGCTAAGGCTGCTCGCCCACACTACCACAAACAGAGCACTTTGGGTTTATATTGAGCCCCGTACACTTCTGAGGGAATCACTTGACTCTTTACAAGATATAACAACTTAGTAGTATATCACATAAAGTGTCAGCTTCTTACAATGTGTGTTCATTAAGGACATTTTCTTGCGGATCTACAAAAGTGTTTAAACAATGAAATCTTAGGAGGAGACATTTGACAGTATTCTGGGTGTTTACTGATATACTACAATGCAAAAAAAAAAAATGTTGGACGGAATGGAGAACAAATCAAATATTCACCCCCCAGTCACATATTTGGGTAAAATCCATAGTTTTTTTGCTGACCACGCCACCCCTGTTTGGACCCAGCCATATGCAAATCAGTCTTGATCCTGCTCCCTCCATGGGAATAGTCCCACCCTAACTGCCAGGTCAGGTCCTCCTTGGACTGGAAAATAAGCATCCTGGGACTGGTTTCGGGGTATCAACCTGCATCAGCCAGGCTAGCTTGAATACAGTGGCATAGTAAGCATGGGCATACCCTCCTCACTTCGGGCAACAAATAAAAAATAAACACAAATTATGGATGGAATGCAGAACAAATCTAACATTCACCCCCAGTCACAGACCTGAGTTAAATACATCGTTTTTTTATTCACCACGCCATCCCAGTTTGGACCTGGCCTAGCAGTCCTGGCTGGACTAGGAAGCAGAGTCAAGACTGATTTGCATTGGATGGGTCAAAAACTGGGGTGGCATGGCGGGGAAAAAACAATAGATTTAACCCAGATCTCTTGACTAGGGGTGAGTGTTTAAAAAGTTTCAGCACGCCATCCATCATTTTGTTTTGTTTGCTGATATACTACTCTGGCATTATAATCGGCAAGTAGAGTAGTGGCGACCGAGGAGCACTATTGCTGGGGAAAAGGTTTCAGATCCAAACTGGCACCTGGAGGGTACTCAGAAGGTGAAGAATCTGCGGTTTCCTAATGACATTTTGTTTCCAATCTCTACAAGATTGCAAGGCCAGCCAATATAACACCCCTTTTTGGTTGATAGTGATCACACAGTCATTCAGAAACTTAGATATGTTTTATACACTTACCTCATGAACCACTGAGCCTAGTGCAAAATGAAGTCTCTGGCAGACCTCTCCAAGGTTAGAGAGACTGCTGGCTCGGAGGGTACTGTCTGGGTCCCGGGCTCCCCTTAAGAAGGCATGGATCAAAGGGTCTCGATAGTGAGAGACCATATCACCTGTGGATGACAAGAAGTGATGCGACAGTCAGAAAAGAGAAGTGGTTTATCAGAGAGAAAGCAAGAAACATGACACACAACATCTTTGTGATGCTTTTAAATGGAAACCAAAACATCTACAACCACATCAGCAAAGCATGAAACAGACTTCAATAGACACTATACTTTCTGTACGAGATTTAGCGCAGCACCCTAGCGCTATACAGTTCTTAAACAATTTCGCACAGCACCCTAGCGCTATACAGTTCTTAAAAAATCTGCACTTTTTACATTACAACACCTTTCCATTCCTTGCCCAGGCTCAATACCTTTTGCAAACATGAATGCATGTAGCCACAATTATACAAAAGGCCATAATACATTCTTGAACATATTTTTTAATTATTCTTCTTTCCCTTGAGGGCACCTTTAAAAAAATATATATAGAAATCTATCTCCCAGGGAGTGTACGCTTGGATATTCTTTGATTCGTTTTTTTTTCTTAGATTCTCGGGGGTTACTTGGAGAGCCCCATGCTGGTTTGGGGCAGCCACAATAAAGTATTATTTGCAATGTAGCACCATCTTCAACTGCCTTACAGTTTGTATAGTATTGTAGATGATAGGTGGTCATATTACTTAAGTTAATGACTCTTATAGGGAGGAAGAGAGACTGAGTTATTCCATCAGAGTTTACACTTTCGACTGAGACCCTCATTACGATTGGCCCGAAAATAGGCCAGCATTTCCCTTCTCCTGGAGTTACCAATAGCTTCAAGGGCGGAGTAGAATAAATTATTTACCTTTGGTAATACCTTTTCTGGCAGAGACTATCTAACTGCAGATTCCACACCTTGTGAATTTCTACAGATTGGATCCGGAAACTTTAGTACCAATACCCTTAAGCCTCGGTAGGCGGCATAATGCAGCTCTGTGTCGGATCCGTTCCACCAAAGATGTGACATTGGGCACTTATAAGTATGTGCCACCTCCGGGCTGATATCAGTTTCTTTATGATCTCCGACGATGGACAAAGAGCCAGAGAAATCAGATTATCGTAGTGTACATACTTTATAGACTGGAACCTTAATAATGGACTATCTGAGTCCACTCCACATAATGGGGATGAGGGTGGATCGATGAGGATTCTGCAGTTAGAGTCTCTACCAGAAAAGGCGTTACCTAAGGTAAGTAAATCATTCTTCTGCTAGAGACTCCTAACTGCAGATTCCTCACCTTGTGAATTGATAGCAGCAAAGCAGTACCTTCCAAAGTGGTGAGTCTTTGGAAAGGATCGAACTACAAATCCTGCAGGACAGATCGGACATAGTGCGCAGCCGGCAGAATATGGCGGTCTATGCAGTATTGCTTGGTGAACGTGTGGAGTGACGCCAATGTAGCCACCTGGCAATTGTCCGTGGTTGACACACCGTGCCCCAGCAAAGTAGTAATAGCCTTTGCTCTCCTGGAATGAGCACGCAAGCCTCATATCGGTTGCTTCTTCGTTAGCCCATAGCAAACCTTGATGCAACACACAATCGTGAGATTGTTCTCTTTTGCACCCTTTTGCCTTTGTTGCACTATAGAAACCAATGAAAAGCTGCTTATTCTGTCAGTAATCTCTGGTCTGATGTAAAAACCAAGGACCCTCTTGGGATCAAGTCGGTGAAGCTATTCCTCCTCCTTAGAAGGTTGAGGTGGAGCACAGAAAGTGGGCAAGGTAATGTATTGCCCTAAATGGGAGGGCGTGACTACCTCAATCAGAAATGATGCTTTTTGTCCAAAGAACATTTAGAATGGGAAGAATCAAGTGTATGGTTGTAGGACATACAAAGCTTGCAGTTCCCATTACTCACCTGGCACTGGTTATAGTGAAAAGGAACACTGTATTGATGTTCAAAATACGCTAAGGACAACTGAGCATAGGTTTGAATAGATTGCACATTAGATAAGTGAGATCCAAATTAAGATCCCACTGCAGCAACACAAAAGGTGTTGGTGGGAACATGTGGGCCAGCCACTTCAGAAAATGCATCACAACAGGTGACTTGAAGAGTGATGACTGATCCAGTAAATATAGGAAGGCTGAAAGGTAACATTCAACTGTTACCACAGCAAGGCCTTGCTGAAATAAAGATAGACACAATAAGAGAACATCTGATAACTGTGCATTCAGAGGTTGTATATGCTGGGAGGAGAACCAGACAAAAATCTCTCCTCAGTAAATGGATTTGGTAGATTGACGTCTGGCTGTCAGGAAGACACCAATAACTTTGGGAGGAAGGTCAAAAGCTATCAACTGTTGCAGCTTAATCTCCGTATGTGGAGGTGTGGGACAGCAGTACAGGAATGCAAAAATAAGCGTCCTGCAAATCCAATGCCAACATAGAGTCACCTGGATCCAGGGCAGATATAACTTGGGGCAGAGTGAGGACCTTGAACTTGTCCTTTTTGTGGAAGAAGTTCATTGGGCGAAGATCTAAAATAGGACGAAGTCCTCCATCCTTTGTTGGTACCAGAAAGTAGCGGGAGTAACAACCAGTCCAGATTTCTGATGGAGGCACCCTCTCTATGGCTCCCTTGTCCAAGAGAGCTTGGACTTCCTTCTGTAGTATTGGACAAGTCTGCTTCAGAAGTCATTGTGCTTTATTTGGAGGGGTGAATAGGAAGAGTAGGGAATAACCATCCTGGACGACTTGTGAGCATCCATCTATCCAATGAGATATTCTGCCACCAGTGGAGGTAATACCTTATCCTGCCTCTAAGTGGGTGACAATAAGCAGGCAACTGCAAACTAAATGGGTTTTGCAGTTGTGGGGATACGAGAGAATTGGGTAGGGTGTTGCCAGAGAACCTGGACACTGTCAGCTTGATCCCCGATCACTACCTCGAACGGGTTGGGAGGCCTGTTGATGTGGAGGTAGGTTTTGGTGTTGCCTTTGTTGTATGCCTCTTGCAAATTCTTAAAAAGGACTATAATGTTGGGGAAACTGCCATACAGGTGCTAAAAGGCCGAGGGAGATTGCTGTAGATTATTCTCTTTAAAGCACGCCAGGGCTAAGTCCGCCTAGTCTCCGATGTTATGGGTGCCATCGAGTGGCAAATCCAAGAGAGATGCCTGGGAATCACTGAAGAAGCCCATGGATCTGACCCATGCATGGCAGCGAAGCACCATGTAGGTAACAACTGTCCTATGCAAGCAGTTGGTAGTGTCCAGGCCTGACCTTATGCTGTATTTCACAGTGTCCTGGCCATCTTGTATGATCTGCTGTATGATTAGATCAGAGGTCATCGGGAACCATGGGCAAGATGTCGGTCATCATGTCTCACAAAGTGTGCAAGTAACATCCTAGAAGGCAACTTGAGTTAGCGGATCCGAGGGGGAGGCTGGCAGAGAAGAACATTCTTTTCCCAAAGGCCTCCATGAGTTTGGATTCTTTGTCAAGAGGAATAGTTGGAAACAAATTAGTGTTCAACTTGCTAGTGGAAGCGTGTACCACAAGACGTTCTGGTGTGGGATACAGGAGGAGCAAAGATGGATCCCCTAGAGCTGATCTATGTCACCTGGCAATCTGCTCATTGACATGTTGGCAAGATCCTGGTATTGTCCAAGTGTCCAGTAAAGTGTCTCTGTGGGCTTCGTTAAAGTGGAGTAGCAGCTCTGAGAAGGTCTGTCCTGGTTGCAGGACCTCTGTGAGGACATTCCTTTTTACCTCTACTGAAGATAGCTAGAGGTTGAGGACACCTGCTGCCCTCCTGATCACTAAAACAAAGCGTGCTGATTACTCTAAGGAGGGACCAGGTGGAGAGACGAGGCCAGTGTCAGGTGATGCGTCCAGACCGTTGGCTTCTTTTAGGTCAAAAAGTAACTTCTCATCATATAATTGTGCCTCATCATCTCCATCATCATTGTGTGGTTCAGGGTAAAAAAAACAGGTAGAGTGCCTTCAGGATCTGATCAGGCTGAAATGGGCATGACTTTGGGTGAGGTTGCTGAGGATGCACTTCAAAGTCCACCATAACCATAGGTTTTTTTCTCTGGCGTCATTGGTGCAGGCATCGACTCATGAGGGGACCTGTACAGGTCTCAGAGAGTGGAGAGTCTGAGCAGGCATCAGCCCTGGAGTTGGAGCAGGCCCTCAAACGAGGGTGAGGGGCACAATCAGCTTTGGGGAAGGATCTGTCAGCAGTAATTAGGCTGGAGGCCTCTTCGGGGTATTGGGGCATGGAGGAGCACCACAAGTATCTAGAAGGGTACCAAAAATCCCCAACTTGGCCTCTTTGAAGGCTTGGGTCTGTTGAGGCATCGTAGACAGCCCTGGAAATTCTGGCTGAATTGGGACAAATTGAGGCATCTGTTCATTGTGGGAGATTGGGACATAAACCGTGAGCTACCCTGATGTTTGCATGACTTTTCTGGAGGAGAGTGGCTAGAGGAAGGTAAGTCGTGCTTTGACTTTGCATGCTTCTTTTTGGACTTTGAGGTACCTGATGGTATGAAGTGGGATGACCATCTTTCTTGGGAGCGGCCTCTGGAGCAGGAAAGCATCTGCGTCTTGGAGGTTGACCAAGATCAGGCCTTATATGCTTTCCTGATGTGCTAAGTGACATACAGTTTAGCTTCATAGTCTTAAAGAGCCTTCCAAGTTATCTGAACGCAGTTTTAGCACAATTTCGAGTCCTGAAAGGAGTTCAGGCGCCAGAGATAGACCTCTTGGAGGTCCCTCGGCAATGTTTAAATCTTATAGTTTTGGGGCTGATATATCTCCTGCACAATGGAAAAAAGGCACTGACCTT
Source organism: Lissotriton helveticus (assembly GCF_964261635.1). Lineage (NCBI taxonomy): Eukaryota > Metazoa > Chordata > Amphibia > Caudata > Salamandridae > Lissotriton > Lissotriton helveticus. The sequence continues at coordinate 253,539,926 of NC_136073.1, read as the reverse complement.
GGAGTGCACAGGTGGCAGTTATATGTGGCTCTGATATCACTTCCCGGGCAGGATGGGCCAGACGTGAAGCCACACAACGCCACCTAGAGCGTGTGAAGACATTTCTGAGAAAAACCTCCAGATTCAGTCTTGCACCTAGAGGTATTCACAAGGTGGGGAATCTGCAGTTAGAAGTATCCATCAGAATTTGTGTTGTTTTTTTTTAAAGTCACATTTGCTCCAGTCTCATAATTTAAAATGTATTTAGAGCAAGCCGAGACTCACAGAGACGGTGTCATGTCTCAACATTCTGACAATGAGTTTACGGATCTAGAGACTCTAGACTGTGGTTGCCTACAGCGGACAACTAATCACGTCTCTTAAGTAATAATTCAAGTTCTGGTGACTGTGAAGGAAATGGCTCTTTTCAAAGTATTGCCAAGAGATGTGTACAGACAATGCTGATGCAAGTTTAAGGTGTAAACACAGAGAAGTAACCAGAACTGTTCTTGGCTTTGATGTATTGGCCTCTTATACATAGTTTATTTCCGAAAGCAGGGAAGTAGGGGCATGGGTTGGTACTTAATGGCAGGATTACTAACACCAATGCTCCAAGGATAGGAAAGAGGCAGTGATCAACCTTCTTCTGCTCTGACCGTTTAATCATTATTTGAGACTTAGGAGATGAAAAGAAACATTACATTTGTTTGTCTTTTAACCAAAGGACTATTTACTTCCTAGTATGAACAAATATTGAGTGAACAATCATCCTTGAAAATCTCAGGACCATGTCTGCACTGGCAGGACTATGTTTTTTTATTTAAACACAGCTCAGTTAAGATGATTAATAGGATACAATGACTAATTTCCTTTTTATGAGCCATGTTGCTATTAAAGCAATGTATTACTCAATTGAGACAGTCCCTTGATATTTTTATAACCGATTTTGACTTTTAAAGTGTGTATGATTTCACATAGTGTATGCCGCAAAACAAAGCACCTGTGATAGTGTAGACAACTAGCATATCTCATACACAGGGAAAATGTATTTTGTGCCAGTGCTTTTTGGGTCTCGCTGGTAATGCATCCAAAGGATGCATGTATCCAGCTGGAGACGTATAGTTATCGGTCTGGGGGGAAGGAGGACAAGAGGGTGTACGAGCTTTTTTTCCTGGATTCGTGTGCGCGAACGCGCACGTTCCGTCCTGCGCCGCCGCGCCGTGCACTTCCCTCCCATACTCCCAGCCTAACGCGCATGCATGCACACAGACACACACACGCGCGCACACACGCACTTACACTTACACAGACACGCAGGCACTCAGACAGGCAACCCCTTCCCCCACAGTCACACACACACACGCATACACACAGACTCCAAGACACATACACACACGCACGCACGCTCACACACAGACACAGCCCGCCGCCCCAAGCGCGCGCGCACACACACACACACACATGTCCCCCGCCCTCGCAGCCCAGCAAGAAGGCGAAGCCCCACTCACCGGCAGCAGGACTCTTCCTCCCTTCTTCGGCACCGGGGCGCAGGGTAGGCTCCTGCCTGCTCCGGTGCTCAGAACAATTGCGGCTCTTCCGTGGGAGGCGGGGTAGGCTCCCGCCCTCCTACTTCCTGTTTCCGGTTGTCCCGCCCGGCCTGCCTGACTTCCTGGTCGCAGGCCGGCGGCGTTGCGTGGACTTGTTGTTGGCACAGTCACTAACAGCAGCAAAACATGCAAATAAAGTATGCATCCAGTTGAAACAATAAATGCGCTTTTCACCTCGTAGAACAGAACTTCTCTAACTGCCAGGCCCTCGCTCGCCAGTTTTAATACTGTCCGTTAGGAAGAACTTTAGAAACGCAAGTGCCTTAAAAATACTTGTTAAATATGTGAAATACGTTTCTTGCCACATTACAGTCTGAGGTACCCAGTGACCTGATGCTCTTTTCTGACGTCCCACCTAGTAGGCATTCTCAGCATGTTTACGTTATCCACTTTTCAGTTTGTGGCATGACAATCATTGAGCCTGGTGCTAGTGACAGCTGGTGGGTTTTAATAGTGGCCGTTTAATAGAAAGCTCGGCCCATTGATTTTGCGCCATTTTTGCAGCTGACTAAATAAACACCGCAAAAGCATATGGCGCCCCTTCCTGCGCGCGCGACGACTGGAGCAGTATCGCGATATTCCCCGTTAGAAAGCAGCAAGGCAGGTGCCGGATCTGTTGTGTATCTGTCGGCCCGGCTGCGAAGTTCTGCAGAACACGCAACTTGAAGGAGGTGCGCTTCGGAGAGTGATCATTTAAAGGCAGTGGTGTGTTAAGAGGCAGAAAGGGAGAAGAGATTGTGCGCTGCGGAACAAAGTGCCTCGGGGGCAATGCAGGGACGCAGAACATGAACAGGCAGGGCAATGGTTGAGCTAGGAGCTCAAAACAGCCCAGGAAAAGGTTCCGACGCAGGCACTACATTGCTCGGGGCGAATGACAGTACCGAAAGATTCAGAGCACAGCTAAACTGAGTTGGAGGACACCAGAATTATCACAGGATTGTTTTAGTAAAAGTTACAGGAGATTAATTGTATACTAAAACTCTACCAACATATTGGTCCATTTGTTTTCGGTAGGCTCTGAAAAAACCTTGTATATTCAAATAAGTGAGGTTTGGCACAGAGCGCTGGAGCATTACTTTCCCATAGGAGCAAAGCAAGCCATACCCTTAAGAAATGACTTCACCCCATCCAGAGCCCAAAGCACACACTATCACCAGCCACTCGTTTTCCTGTACCCAACAAAGCCAGGCCACTCCCGACAAGAACCCGGCCGCCCAGTGGCTTGCACTGCATTAAAAATGCAACGCTTTAGGAAGGGCACATTTTGGAGTCAATATAGCTGATGTCTGTTAAGATATTCAAGATTTCACTTCTGCAAACTCTCCCTCATTTGGCAGTAGTCAGCCTCTTTTTGGGTCTCGCTGGTAATGCATCCAAAGGATGCATGTGTCCAGCTGGAGACGTATAGTTATCGGTCTGGGGGGAAGGAGGACAAGAGGGTGTACGAGCTTTTTTTCCTGGATTCGTGTGCGCGAACGCGCACGTTCCGTCCTGCGCCGCCGCGCCGTGCACTTCCCTCCCATACTCCCAGCCTAACGCGCATGCATGCACAGAGACACACACACGCACTTACACTTACACAGACACGCAGGCACCCAGACAGGCAACCCCCCCCCCACAGTCACACACACACACGCATACACACAGACTCCAAGACACATACACACACGCACGCACGCTCACACACAGACACAGCCCGCCGCCGCACACGCGCGCGCACACACACATGTCCCCCGCCCTCGCAGTCCAGCAAGAAGGCGAAGCCCCACTCACCGGCAGCAGGACTCTTCCTCCCTTCTTCGGCACCGGGGCGCAGGGTAGGCTCCTGCCTGCTCCGGTGCTCCAAACAATCGCGGCTCTTCCGTGGGAGGCGGGGTAGGCTCCCGCCCTCCTACTTCCTGTTTCCGGTTGTCCCGCCCGGCCTGCCTGACTTCCTGGTCGCAGGCCGGCGGCGTTGCGTGGACTTGGTGGAGTCGAGCAATGTAATCTGTAACTCCATGTGGGGCCTTCACTTGGGGAATTCTCACCAATCTTCACTTTTTCTATTCCACTACATCCACTGATGCTACTTATAAAGCTTACTCTCTGTGCTTTACCAAGAAGCTTGTTCCTTTATTTTTCAAATGTTTCCTTTTTTAGATGCTTCCGTTGCGCTTCTGGGATGCCATCTAAGTCATGTAAATACAAAACATATTGCAATACAAATGCTATAGGTATCACATTTGCGAAAGTTATAACTATTGGCATTGTAAATGACAAAGCTATTAATTTAGCTATTTAAAAAAAAAAAAACATAAATAAAAACTTTGCCATTTACAATACCAATAGCTCAAACTTTCCTAATGCGAGACCCATTGCATTGCAAATGCTTGTTTATATATGAAAGTCTGACCTGTGTGCCTTTCCAATATTCTGGAAACTCAAGTATAATGGAAGTTAAGACAGCAACTAACCAACATAGGCAAACGTGTGTTAGTGTGTTGTAGGCACGGGTGCTTTGAGGACAAGATTCTTTTTCATTGCTTACTCTTCATGGAAATGGATAGAAAACAAAATGAGGAAAAAGACTGGGGGCAAATTGTCCAGGTTCTTGTGGTAAGGGACAATGCTCAATAAAAGGACTCTTAACCAATCAAAGAACACGACCTTCATGTAAATCTGGACAGGAACATCAAGTAATGGAAAACCTCAGACTTTTAATGCACAGCAGAAGCAGGAGGTCAGAGGGGCAGGAAGAAAACCTGTCTGGCGAACACCCCAGGAGGAACAGTAGGTCCATATTAATAATGCGGGCAAAATCATTTCCAACATTCGTTCATTTAGTGAGAGACTGCAGCCTGAGAGAAGCAACACTAATTTATTTATTTATTTGGAGTTTGTAGAGCGCACAGCTACCTCCTGCAGAGGTGTCCCGGCGCTAATTGCGGAGAACAGGAGGAGGAAGCAGAGTGCCAAGAGTTACAGGTGCTAGGGGAGACTAAAGATCCAGGTGTTTAGAAGTTTCCGGAAGGCAGTTTCCGAATTGGCCTTCCTTATGAACTCGGGTAAAGAGTTCCAAAGATGGGTAGTTCTTACCGTAAAAGACCGACCACCTAATCTGGCTTTTTTGAAACGGGGAGTAACAAGATGTACTTGGTGATTAGATCTCAGAATCCTCATCTGATGGTATTTGCGGAGTCTTTTTCTCAGGTATAGAGGGCCTGTATCTTTAATTGCCCTGTAGGCGAGAGTTAGCACTTTGAATTCTCCCCTCCTTTTTACTGGCAGCCAGTGTAGGCTCCGTAGGTGGGGGGATATATGGTGTCGTATTGGGACATTTCTAATGAGCCTGGCAGATGCATTTTGTATAGCCTGTAGCTTTCTGATCAGATAGTCAGGCAGACTCAGGTACAGACTGTTGGCATAATTTAACGGAGACGTGATGAGGGCATGAACTACTGTCTTTCTGCAGTCAATGGGTAAGAGATGGAAAAATCTCCGTTGGGACTTCGTTTTCTAGAAGCATTGAGAGGAGACGTGGCCAATCTGAGACTTGCAAGAGAGGGTGGAGTCAAACCTGAACCTCAGGTTCCTGGCCGAGGGCACAGGGTGAGGTGGGGGATTGAGCTCAGGTGGCCACCATAAGTCCGAGTGGGGAGGAGATGGCTGATTGGACAATAGAACCTCTGTTTTGTCGGTATTTAACCTTAAACAATTCTCAGTCATCCATGTTGAAATATCGACCAGACAATGTCTAAAGTTAGAGAATGCTGCCTCAGATATATCCCTGAAAGAGAACACTAGCTGTGTATCATCAGCAGACGAAAAGACACTCACCCCATGTTGTTCAATAAGAGGGGCTAGCGGGGAGAGGTAAACATTAAAAAGGGTCGGGCTCAAGGCCGAGCCTTGGGGGAATCCACAGACTATAGGGCGCGAAGATGAGATGTGAGGATGCCGCAATATTTTCTGGGACCGGTCTTCCAGAAAGGAGCCAAACCATGATAGAGTGGTCCCTGTCACTCTCAGTTGTCTTAATCTGTCAAGCAGGATCATGTGGGACACCGTATCAAACGCTGCCAACAGATCTAACAGCACAATCATAGCACAATGGCTATAGTCCAAGGTCTCCCGGACATTCTCAGATATTTCCAACAGCACTGTCTCGGTGCTGTGACCTGACCTAAAGCCAGACTAGGAGTCATGGAGAAGTTTGTTGGATTCCAGGTATTCGGATAGCTGTTTTTGTACTTCCTGTTCCAGAACTTTGGCCGGTGCTGGCAGGAGGGAGATGGGCCTGAAGTTTTTCAATTCAGCCGGATCTGCATCTTCTTTCTTAAGTATTGGTTGGACCAGTGCACTTTTCCAGATTGAAGGGTATGTACCAGTAGTCAAAGAAGCATTCCAAAGTAGATTAAGGTGGGGTTTAATAGTGAGGCCAGAAGTTTAAAAAAGCCTAGCTGGACAGGGGTCGAGTGGAGATCCGGATTTCGTTTTTTCCAACTGGCTAAGAGAAGCCTCCAGGCTAAAAGCACTGAATTCGGACCAGGTATAAGGAAGGGGAGAAGAGGGGGAGGTGAGGTGGTTAGTTCCCTTGTGGGAAATGAGGAGTAGATGGTTTGTATTTTGTCTTGAAAGAAGACTAAGAGACCTTCACAGAGGGTGGCAGAGGGTACTATTTTGCTATTCATTGAATCAGGTTTAATACTAAAGACTGGGCAAGGACTGCCTGCCCATCCCCAGCTCCTGTGATCTGCTCCTCTAGGGAGACAAGAGCCCAGAAACCCTTATTGGGCAGAGACTGGACCCCAGCCCAGAGCGGAGAGGGGCAGTACCCAGGCAATTGATTGCTATGCAGCTGATTCACACATGAATGGAAAATGCACTTTAGCACGACTCGATCCTCCCAAAAGGTTTGGTGTCAACTTTGAATATGAGTGGATATATGGTCTCAGTCCAATTGACACAGATCAGATACAAGCTGCCATTTGACCTATCCAGTGTTCACATTTTACTGGAAGGAGCTCTGCAGACGCTGTGGATGTGTCCTGTGAAGGGGCATTATACCACAGGACTGAGGAACACTGTGTTGCCAGACCCTGAACTAGAGAGGAGGGAGCCCACCTTTTGATGAGTGACCATGCCTCATTTAAGATCGAGAACCAGACCAGCAATGCAGAAGCAGAGTATGATCATGAGGAGCTCGGAAAGTCTGAGCCTGCCAAAACTGGAGCTGCATTAACTGCCCAGCCTCAGAAGCTTGTGAGCCACTAAGACCCTGGAGCGAGCCGACGCACGTACCGCTGTTACCATGACCCCTCTGAGAAATTCCTGATGCGATTTACGCCAAAAGACTTCCAGCAGTTATTAAGCACAAACACTGTTTGACAATTATTTTATCGTGAGAGATATAGGCAGTGCTTAATTTGAGCCGGAGGTTGCTGGTGGGGGCCACTGTAACTAATTTTTGGGGACTGACACTTATTTTTGCTGATCAGGCATTTCCAGAGAGTAAGGGAGAGAAAACCACAAAAAGGGAACAGAAGAAGGAAGAGAAATACAGAAAATGTCACCAAGGGAGAAAGAAGGACCCTGCAGATGTGAGATAAAGGGACATGGAGTGTCTGGCAGAGCATTAAAGAGGCCTGAGATGCATTCCAGGCAATGTAGCCTTGGTATTCAGTGCGCTGACATTTAAAAGGGCAGGCTGGGTTTTTAAGCCCGCCCACCTACCTGCTACCAAGCCGCCCCAGGACACACCCATGGACCCTTCACCTGCCACTCCTGCAAGTTCGACTGCATCAGAACCCAAACCAAATCCACAAACTCCAAACAGAGCTCCGACTCTAACCAACTAAAGTGCATCCTGCTCAACACCCGCTCGGTCCACAGACACGCCATTGAACTCTGGAACCTACTCGACACTACATCACCGGATATCGCCTTCCTTACAGAAACCTGGATGAACGCATCATCAGCTCCCGACATCGCCATAGCCATCCCGGACAGCTACAAAATCATCCGAAAGGACCGCACCAACCAAACTGGAGGAGGCATCGCCATCGTCCATAAGAACACCATCCGCATCACGACCAGTTCAGACGGCAACCTCACAACCGCCGAACACCTTCACTTCCAGATCCTCACCGACCCCAAAACCACACTCAGGGGCACCCTTATCTACAGACCTCCAGGACCCCGCACACAATTCAGCGAAGACATCTCTGACTTCATCAGCCCACATGCCCTCCCTTCCGAGAACTACATTCTACTGGGAGACCTCAACTTCCACCTGGAAAAGAAAAACGACAGCAACACCACCACCCTTCTGGACAACATGGCCAATCTCGGACTCAAACAACTTGTTGACACCCCCACTCATTTAGCCGGACACACGCTCGACCCTATCTTCACCTCCAGCAAGCACATCTCCTTCGATCACACCACAGCGCTCCATTGGACGGACCACAGCTGCGTGCATTTCAACTACAAAAAGACCACGACTCACAAACCCCCACAACCTATTCCTCGAAGAAATTGGAACAAAATCACCACCGACCAGCTCTTCACATCGCTCCACCAAAACCCCCCTGCCAAATCATCGGACCCAAACCAAGCAGCCACTAACCTCACACAATGGATCACCCACAGCGCCGACGAATTAGCCCCCTTGAAAAACCATCTAACCAAGCAAGGTAGCAAAAAAGCCCCCTGGTTCAACGATGACCTTAAGAAATCCAAGAAGTTCTGTCGTACTCTCGAGAAAACATGGAGAAAAAACCCAACCACTGACAACCTAGCCACCTTCAAGAACGCCACCCGCAAACACCACCAACTAATCCGATCCACCAAGAAATCAGCAATCAAGGATCGACTTGATAACAATACCCAAAACAGCAAGGAACTATTCAACATCGTCAAAGAATTTACTAACCCCACCGCCGGCACCAACGACATCACCCCCTCCCAAGACCTCTGCGACTCTCTATCTTCATTCTTCTACAACAAAATTGCCGAAATACATAACAGCTTTGGAAACCTGTCCGAAAACCAGTCCACTCTATCCACCTCCGAACCAAAACCACACTCTAACAACCTTTGCGCCTGGAACCCAATCACCACCGAAGACACCATCCGCCTGATGAACTCCATTCACTCAGGATCGCCAACCGACCTATGCCCCCACCACATTTTCAACAAAGCAGACTCCATCATCGCACCCCATCTCCGCGATGTCATCAACTGTTCCTTCAACTCCGCTACCTTCCCGGAAAACTGGAAACATGCCGAACTCAGCGCCCTTCTGAAGAAACCCACAGCAGACCCCACCGAGGTAAAGAACTACCGCCCCATCTCGCTCCTCCCATTCCCTGCCAAAGTCATCGAGAAGGCCGTCAACAATCAGCTCGCCGCCTTCCTCGAATACAACAAATCCCTTGACCCTTCGCAATTCGGCTTCCGAGCCAAACACAGCACCGAAACCGCCCTCATCGCAGCAACAGACGATATCCGAACACTACTGGACAACGGAGAAACAGTTGCCCTCATCTTACTTGACCTCTCCGCAGCCTTCGACACAGTCTGTCATAGCACCCTCACACAACGCCTCAGCAACGTCGGAATACAAGGAAAAGCATTGGAATGGATCCTCTTGTTCCTCGCCGGAAGAACCCAGAGAGTCTGCCTTCCCCCTTTCAAATCAGAGGCCACCGAAGTAATCTGCGGCGTACCACAAGGATCCTCACTCAGTCCCACCCTCTTCAACGTATACATGAGTCCCCTCGCATCCATCGCACAACAACACAACCTCAACATCATCTCATACGCAGACGACACCCAGCTGATCCTCTCCCTCACCAAAGACCCAAACTCCGCCAAAACCAACCTACACAAAGGAATGAAAGAAGTAGCCGAGTGGATGAAGAACAGCCGTCTAAAGCTAAACTCGGACAAAACGGAAGTCCTCATCTTAGGGTCATCCCCCTCTGCCTGGGACAACTCAGGGTGGCCACCGGCCCTGGGAACCGCACCCATACCCACGGACCACGCACGTAACCTGGGCTTCATCCTTGACTCCACCCTCTCGATGACCAGACAAGTAAACGCCGTCTCATCATCATGCTTCAACATCCTACGCATGCTCAAAAAATCTTCCGTTGGATCCCCACCGAAACAAGAAAGACGGTCACCCACGCACTGGTCACAAGTCGACTGGATTACGGAAACACCCTGTACGCCGGAACCACAGACAAACTACAGAAAAAACTCCAACGCATCCAAAACGCCTCAGCCAGACTCATATTGGACATCCCTCGCAAAGCTCACATTTCCGGCCACCTGAAAGACCTCCATTGGCTCCCTGTCAACAAGAGAATTACGTTCCGTCTCCTCACCCACGCACACAAAGCCCTCTACGACCTAGGACCCGAATGCCTCAACACACGACTATCCTTCTACACCCCCTCCCGCCAACTACGATCGTCCAATCAAGCCCTCGCCGCAATTCCGCGCTTCCACAGATCCACCATGGGGGGAAGATCTTTCTCCTACTTAGCGGACAAAACCTGGAACTCTCTCCCCACCCACCTCCGCCTTACACAGAACCACCTATCCTTCAGAAAGCAACTTAAAACTTGGATATTCGACAAGTAAAGCACACACCCCCCCCACAAGCGCCTTGAGACCCTCTGGGTGAGTAGCGTGCTATACAAATTGATGAACTTGAACTTGAAGCGGCATTTTGGGCACTGGCACTCGTTAATTTACAAATTAAGCACTGAATATAGGTGTTAGCTGAATTAAACATATTACTCAACACCACGTTCTAACACTAGTCATCAACTGCTTCATACTATCCCTGAAAGTGAATGCATATGGTGAAGGTAGTTGCCTTACTGCAGCACCTAGTTCCTGTGTATCTGAGGGCATCAGCGATACTTGTTGTGAGGACTGTCTTGTTGCCCTCGAGTCACACAAGCCGCACAGAACTGACCCAACACTGGGCACTTCCTAGTAAATCCAGGTACAAGTTACTGGGGTCCAAAATCACACATCCCTAACTGTGTTGGGCCAGATGCACAATGATCAAATCCCCCAGGTGTCATTTCCCTCAACTGGTCTCCCTTAAAAAAGGAATTCAATTTAAAATGTTCTGTCTTGGCCATAAAGCTGTGTGCTGAAATGTATCGCCCTGGCTAAGCAAACATACCTATACATGTTGTTCAACTACATACCTAGAGCTAGCAAATCAGAATAACTTACCAACACTATATATCAAACAGCACTGATTAGACAAGAGAACCATGGAGGCACAGGGGGACTCTGATTTCACATTCATAAAACACTGTGCCTAAAACCACATTATTTCAAATTCTAACACTAAAAATGGCAATCTCCTATCTGTCTCATTCTGTTTCCTAATTCAGCTACACACTGCAAGAGCTGTCTGGAGGCCCTCATGTCATCAATTGTTCAAAAAGTATAATAAGACGTGGCACAGACAGAAATTGGGCTTTGGGTTTGCTGCCCCACGCCTGCCATTGGGTTTCTACGTCTGTTTTTCAGTTTGCCAATCTCGGGAAGTGCTTTGTGGCAAGGCGTTTCGAAGACCGCGACATGGCTCTATTTGTGCTCCCTTAAACAGTTGGTGATGGGTTCAACTAGTGTTCTTGTTACACCGCAGACTGTGTAGATTGTAATTAAAATATAATGCATGTTTTTTTATGTATTCACTTTGCTCACATAATGACATTTTAATTGTTGATTTATGACTTTTCGTTTATAGAGGCTGCTATTTGGATGCACAAGCCGGTTACACAGGCAACTTCTGAGAAAACAATCAACCATTTAAGGACAAAAGAGACAGAAGCTCTGAAAGAGCAACAGCTAACAGAGGAACAACTAAGAAAAACAAGCATTGGAAATGCAATAGATCTAGCATTTGCTTGAATTAGAGCTATTGGTGTTGTAAATGGCAATGTCCTTTACCCATGTGTTATGGAGTGCATGTATGTGGTGTGTAGAGGAATTATGTGGGTTGGATTGGAATTGTTTGTTGTAGAATTGTGTGGCGTGGTATTGTTTGGTGTGGATTTGTGTAATGGAATTATGTGGCATGGTGTGCAGTGGAATTATGAGGATAGAAACTATGTGGTATTGATTGTACTTGAATTATGTGGTGTGTGATGTGTTATGGAGTGTAATTATGTGAAATGCTATTTTTTGGAGTGGCATGTAGTGGAGTTTAATTATGTGGTGTGATGTTAAATGTTGTGCATGATGCGGAATTGTGTGGTGAGGATTGGATGTATGTGGTGTGTTGTGTAATTGTGTGGTTGAATTATGTGGTTTGTTGTCAAATAATGTGGTGTGGGTTGGGGATGCGTAGAGCTGAATTGTATGGCATGGATCTGTGTGAATAGCTTTGTCTTTTTTTGAGACAAAAAAAGGCTAAATAGGTAGGAGCTAAGCTCCAGATGTTTGTTTGTGGGTGTTAATTAAAAAAAAAGAAAATGTGCCAAAATGTTGTAATTGCACCATGCATTAAGTAATATGACCAAAATACCCTGTGCTGATCAAAATGATGTTGCAAGCGAATTAACACAGGTCAGCAATCTTTTTACTCACTCTTTTCTGAACTCACAATGTCAACCAGGAAGCAACATTCCATCCGTGTATCAATGAGTAGACTAACTATGCTAGATGGAAATGTTTAAAAGATACGTTTTACCATACATTCCAACGTAACATGTGCACCAAATTCTGCACTGTAATCGGAAAAAGCGGATAGAGTATGTAGTGAATGTAGTATATCTCCATGAATTTACTTGTCAAAATTAAAAAGGATAGCACCACCACAGATCACATTATGGTTTTGAGACGGAAAAGCGTAATCCTTTCTATTACGCTTACTGTAATAGTGCACTTGTTGCTGGTGCCCAGAAAACTAGCTTTTGGAAGCTGAATCCTGCCTTAGGTAGAAGCTGTGTTAGCCTTGCAGGATCTCAGACTATAAAGTAACCATAAGAAAACAACACCCCTTGTCAGACACATGGGCAAGAGAGCAGAGGGGCAACAAATACATCATCACTTAGTGAATGTTAGTCTCACCCAAAGAAGACCAGTCTCTCTTAATAGGTGGGAATATCATGTCTTGAATAACAATAGTCAAAAAGATTTTGGAAGGGACCCCTATATTGATTTACAGGGAGGGGGTAATCAAAATGAAAAACTAAAGTATGGACCCTGTGGTTTTATCTAAAGATTATAATGAGAATCTCTATCTATTGGCCCCTTAAACATTTGAACCACATATCTTATTCACAGCTAATGATCACGGTATTGACAATTGTCACAGGTTTTCTAAGCAATACAAACAAACTTGATATAAAACGAATACATTTTATTCAAATAAATTCCTCCCTTTGGGTTACAACCTAAATGGAAGACATGATCAATTGGGTTTGTTAAAAACACATTATCATCACAACAATATTAAAAAGTTAAAACAGTCGACGCAGCGTTTCGGTGTAAACTAATTTTTCACCTTCATAAGGACAAAGACATTTACTGATGCAAGATCTTATAGGAATCTTGTCGAGATATGATTAATCAATTCCATAATTCTCGCATGCGGTCTTTATTTGTATGACCTTTTCATGTGAAGCCTGCTTAGAATGTCTCTTCAGGTTTGTAATTCTGTACGTTGGAACCACCGTTTTTAAAACACATTGGTTATATGGGAGTATATAGTCCTCATGTCAATGGAGGCAACCCTTAAGTTCCTTTTTGATTCATTTATTGTTTGAACATTAGTTGTAGGTGCGTCTCAATATCCACGTCTCCTGAAAGTGAGTCAGCGGCCTCACTGTTCCAACGTACGTCTCGGGTAGTTCACAATAGATTCCCTTACGTTTTGAGTTCCGAGCAGACATGAGGACTATATACTCCCATATAACCAATGTGTTTTAAAAACGGTGGTTCCAACGTACAGAATTACAAACCTGAAGAGACATTCTAAGCAGGCTTCACATGAAAAGGTCATACAAATAAAGACCGCATGCGAGAATTATGAAATTGATGAATCATATCTTGACAAGATTCCTATAAGATCTTGCATCAGTAAATGTCTTTGTCCTGATGAAGGTGACAAATTAGTTTACACCGAAACGCTGCGTCGACTGTTTTAACTTTTTAATATTGTTGTGATGATAATGTGTTTTTAACAAACCCAATTGATCATGTCTTCCATTTAGATTGCGACCCAAAGGGAGGAATTTATTAGAATAAAATGTATTCGTTTTATATCAAGTTTGTTTGTATTGCTTAGAAAACCTGTGACAATTGTCAATACCGTGATCATTAGCTGTGAATAAGATATGTGGTTCAAATGTTTAAGGGGCCAATAGATAGAGCTTCTCATTATAATCTTTAGATAAAACCACAGGGTCCATACTTTAGTTTTTCATTTTGAATAACAATAGTACTTGTGAGCGAGTATGAGCAACTCTCTTGGTTCGCGATCTCACTTCTTTGATGCAAGATCAACACATTCCTGCACAGCCTGGATAATATAGTGTGTGGGTACCAAGCCTGGTAATTCATTGGGCACAAATCTCACTTCTTGGAGCAGAGACTTACTGAGAGCAGGTCTCACAGCCTACAACATTTGCTATGAGACTCAGACATTAGAGCAGTCTTGCGTCTTGATGAAGTCCCTCTTTCACTCAGTGCGAGTGCCATGCTTTTGGAGAAGCATTTCACCGATAGATGTGATGGTCAACTCTTGGAGGACAATGTCATCCACTGACTGAGAGTCTAACATCTTGGAGCGTACTCTAGCTTACTGGGTGTAGGTATAACATCACAGCTGGGAGTCGACCGCAGGACAGACAAGGAAAGAAGTGGTGTAGCGCAAAATGTGTGCCCCACATGCATGATGTGGTAAGTGGCCCTAGAATCTATAATATCTCACACACATTCATGGGCACTGCACTGAGTGGGCTACCTGAAAGGTTGAGGAGCCCCTGAAGTGTTGACCTCCAGCACAACACAGGCCTGCGTTACGCCTCTGATGGAAATCTGAAGGTAGGTGAAGTACAGCAAATAATATGGGTGCGTAGGAACCAGGGTTCACGTGCGTTGTTAAAAACAGAGCCTGTGTCCATAGTGACAACATGCCAGTCATGGTGTGCAAAGCGGGACTATGACAGCCTGTGCAAAAGGTGGGTATGGCAAAGGCATAGGAACAATACCACCAAAACAAAAGGGCAGAGAGGCATGAAGAAAAGCAGAGGGACAGACAAAGAAAAGCTGGCTGATGCAACATGACATCTGTAGAAATGGTAATAATAAAAAGACAACAGTGGACATGGAGATAAAAAGCGAATAGGGCATCGGAAAAGGAGTGAATCCATGGGTTGCACAGCGACACATAATGACAGCAATGCCGCTAGTATAGGGTTACACAAGAGCACTGGGACCTAGGAAGCAGTTTTAGTGGTTTAAGTGGGCGATCACTGAAAAGTCGGCATGCTCTTTTCAAGTGATGAGGCCCTGGGCTAATCATAGTAATGATGATGTTTAATTATATAGCAAAACACTGAAAAGCCTCTAAAAGCTCACATAATAGGTGATTTTATCGCTTTCCATAATAATATTTGTTTTAACAACCTCCTGGGATTTGAACTAGCAACCTGCAGAATTTTGGTCAAGTATGCATCTTTATCTTCGTACGGACAGGTGGCTAATGGGACAGGGAGGATATCAAAGAGCACTTTACACAAATCTCAAACAATTACGTCTTACCGGTCCAACAGCTCGTACAGAAGAAATTTGGCACTCAGTCACCAAATAATTAGCATGGTACAAAAAGATTACAGAAGTAACTCTGCTTTGGGAGCCTGAGTGGCTTGGCCGTTTGAGCACTTGCCCCAGATTTGATAGGTGGGACTTGAAGTGAGAGATATGTGGACTAAAAACGGAGTGATAACCTTTGCAGCACTGCAGAAAGAATATCAGCTAGTTCAAACTGAAGACTTTAGATATATACAAATTAACTACACCCTAAAAGCAGCGATACCGGTGGGGGGCCCCCGGTTCGAAGCATCCCCTCTTGAAGACAGGTTAATGCTAGACACTATGCCTTAGAAAGCTATCTCCCAACATATAAAATACTGCTTAATAACAACCACACCAACTGATACACTTAAAGCAACAATGGGAGATAGATTTGGGCACCCTAGAGTACGATGTTTGGCGAGAGGCACTGGCCTCACCCTGGGAAATTGCTATTCCTATGTGACTTAGACTAGTTCAGCTCGAGACCCTAAACAGAGTCTACCTATCAGTGATTATCCTGGTTAAGATGAACAGAAGAACAGACACTTATTGCCTGCGAAACTGCCTCCAGGAGGGAACCTTTTTCCACATGATATGGGAATGTTGAATCATTCAATCATACTGAATGATTCAACATGGGGGAAAACAACTCAATGCCACCCCGAAACTTTGTTTATTAAATATAAGGGAGGCCACCAACCTCACACAAACTGAAAAATCATGAGCATCGTTGGGTTGGGCCCTCGCAAAACGGAATATAGCACAAAAATGGGGTGTGGGGGAACCACCACTAGTAAAAGGTTGCGAGACTGACAGGGACAGGGCCATGATAGCAGAGAAAGACGTTTTCCAAAACACAGAATGCCGTAAAAAATGAGACAGGAAGTGGACAAGCTTGGAATACATACAGAGGAGATGTCCGTTTCTCTCTTGAAAATGTCAGACCGTTACATCAAATGTATTGTACGCTAATGTTGTAACCCATCAATGTCAAGCGAATAACCATCTAACTGTGTCTTTTGCTATTTTGTTCAATAAAAAGAGTTACAAAAAAAAAAGTATGCATCTATATCAACTCTTTACTGCCTTTGTTCAAGTCATCATCATTTCAAAAGGCATGTTTTTAGACGAAAAGTGTAACTTTCTTGTGTTTATCTGAGAAGTAATACTTGTTAAACTAAAAAATAATTTTAACGTATCTTTAAGTATACATAAACGACTAACAATAGTGTGGCAAGTTCAGATTTATATAACCCGCAAAAAATTATTTCAACAAACAGAATCTTTATTCAAAGACTCCTAATCTACTGTTTTGCAAGGTAACAGTGAGGTATGACTTACTCCACTATTTTGGGATCTAAATTGCCAAACCATAATCGATGGCCTTCTTGTAAAGAACCTTTTGAAAGAATGGATACATTCTCCAATGGCAAAGCTTTAGTCTCTTCCTCCATCGAGTTCTAGTCGCCAAAGAGAACAAGTTGTTTTCCTTCCGCAGTCTGCAGACGAGCCAACAATTGTGTCAAAAGTAAAGAAATTGAAAACAAATGTGTCCCCACTCCCTTTTTTCTATTTCTTTACTTTTGACGCAATAGCGGCACAAGCTCTTTAGCTTAAGATGTTTAAAGCTAAAGCAAGGGTACGGCTGCCATTTTTTCTCTATCGATTTATTTTTGTTACAATGGCGGCACCCACGCTTTAGTTTTACACCTCTTAAGCTAAAGCACAGGTGCAGCAATTGCTTCAAAAGTAAAGAAATTGGGAAACATTTTTTTTTCTATTTCTTTACATTTGAAGCAATTGCGGCACCCATGCTTTAGCTTAAGATGTTTCAAGCTAAACCGCGGGTGCCGCAATTGTAATAAAATGAAACACATAGAAAAAAATGGCGGCTGCACGCTTTCTTTTCTTTTGACTTTTGTTACATTAGCTAGTGTGGGTGCCACAATTACTTCAAAAGTAAAGAAAGAGAAAACTAATGCACCCGTTTGTTTTTGTTACTCTATTTTTGAAGGAATCGCAGTACCCGGGTTTTAGCTTTAGGTATGTAAAGTTAAAGTGCGGGTGCCACCATTGTAAATAAAATAATATTAACATAAAAAGAAAGGCATGCAGCTGCGTTCGGCGCCGCAAATTAAAGAAAGGCGTGGCTGCCAATATTTCTGCCGAGACGAGCCACACTGCCTAAATAAAAATAAAATGCAGGAGAGTGTCTCCTGTCTGTAAAAGCAGGCAGGAGAACACCATTAAAAAAATAGGCCTTGCAGGCTGTAATTAAAACCTAAAGAGTAACAACACATGAAACAGGGTGTCCTCAGGGGAGGTTACAAGAAAAGAATAGGCGGTACTAAGGAGAGGCTACTAAAACTATTGACCAATGAAAAGCCACCACTTAAAAAGGACAGTGAGAGGAGCCAATTAAAAAGATGGGCGTAAAGTGGGCTGAACTTCGTGCCCATGTCCTGAATACAGCATGTCTTGAAGAGACAGCGCAAGTGTTGCCTAGGCGAGACATAAAAAAACCAGTATCTAAAGACATGTACATATTTAAAATAATTCCCCATGCTCTTACCCTCTTCGCCACCTACAAAAAATAAATAAGGTAAAACAAGCACTGGCAAAGTCAGAAGGTCTGGTGTTGGCCACCAGCCTTTTGGCTTTATCAATGGTTGTTTTGTTTTTGCTAAACTTTATCATAAGGAAGCTGTTGGGACCTCATCAATGTACTTTAAAAAAAAAAACTAGGCTAAGAGCAAAAATATCTTTTGCTTTTCAAAAATCACTTACTGAAAATAGCAGTAACTAGCACTTAAGAGAGCTACTTTGCGTGTGAATCTGCTCTGGGTCAAAGGGCAGAACGTCATCACACACAGTGAAGTTAGCCAATGACTAACGTGGGCTCTCCACTGCCCCAGTACTGTATGCTGTAATTGTCAAAAGACACAATAACTGCCCAAAGGATGAAGGGGGCGAGCTGAAAGCCCCTATAAGTATATCATACATATAATTTTAGTAAAATCAAAATGTCTTGCTAACACCTGGCCTAATGAGGCATTGTAATCGAAAGAGGCAAAACAAACAAGCTTGTCTTCAGTTTGTCTTCATCAAGGTTAAAAAAGAAAGGTGCATGTCACAAGTGGAAAGAAGATTGGAATCTCCCGTTCCAAATTTTACAGATTAAAACCATGATAAACTAAAATGTTTGTACTAGCACTGGGTAGGCAAGTCTCCGGATAGTTGTGAACAGAAAGGAGTGTGTACATTATGGGAGGATCTGTATTCCCTAATTCAATATGTGGTCCACAGATAGCTAGATGGTGTTGGTGGACATAACAGAGACACAATGAGTATGGTGGAAAACGTGTATTCATTCTTGAATGCCAGAGCCAGGCAATGCCTTCCTTCATCATGCCCATTCAAAGGCTCTCTGGTCTTTAATAGTATGCTATAGAAAACCAAAACAGTTTACCATTAACTTAAATCCCTTGGTTATCTGTCTCTCCTCTTCGGCAGAGTATGGTGGTTTCTTATAGTTTAATATTATGTAGGCAGGCCCATTTTCTGTCTGTGAATGTTTAATTTAAACATATTCAGGTGGGCTCAGCATAGGACCTAACAGTATCTGGGGTTACTGAAATGCTTATATTCATGATTGTACTAAATGTGCTATATCATCTAATGTTTGTACAGGTATTTCTAGAGTATTGCTCAATCTAGCGCTATGGATTAATGGAGGCCATATGAGGCTATCACTTACACTCATTTCTAGGTTCAGACCCTCTAATAGTAGCGCTCATGGGTGACATGCAAACATTTCACCATACACCAAATGGCAAGTAACATGCACTGAGGAATAACTTGCTTCACTTTATGATATTTACAAAAGTAGGCCCTGTCCAGTCTCATATTGAAAGCTATCAGACAGATTTCTTTCTGAGTAAGTGCAAGACAACTAAACCATGTACAGAATTAATGAACTAAAGGTAACGTTTTTTTCTATATTCTCCACTGTTAAGAGAAGTGGGGTAATTCAACCCATAACTCATGCGCTCATCTGTTGTCAAATTTACATTACCACTGTCCACCTCTGCTCATCAATCATATAATTAAAAAGGTGTTTCTTGAAAGTTGCTGAGTCAAAGAACAGTTGTCTTGTAATGAGCTAGAAAGAAGGCTTGCACCACCACATACATTGCGAGAAGATGGGCCCAACCCCACTCAGCTTGACTCTTTAGTTTCACTATCTGGACCACGTCCGCCAACTCCACTGTGACATACTAGGCTCCATAATCGCATCTTCCAGAAGATAAACAGACTATATGCCCACCTGGACATGAACTAAGAAATGTCAGAGTTACAAATAAGTATTGTCTATCACAGTGCTTCGTGAACGATTTTATGGTGTTGCTTCAGATAACTTAATTAAGGACACGTTGTAACCTTTCCTCGCTCTCTATTTCAATTTCCCCTGTCCATTTCAGATGCTCAGGGTATCTTCATCTTCAAAACAAAGATTAATGCTCCATAATGAGGAATTTTGTACTGTGAGGAGGGTCTGAACTAATAGGTACCATACTACTCCCAATATTAACTTGGGAGGTAGCCGTACCAAAATATAGCGGACCCTTAACCAATCCATGAGATTAGGAGCAAAAACAATGATGGCAATGTACCCTTTGTTGTGGTCATAAAAGAATAATCAAGAGTTCATTTATATTCATATTCCTTGTTTATTGTGTCACATAAAATCATCCAGAAACCATTTGTTTTCAAATTCGATGTTTACTTGTTTATTGGGTTACATGACAATAGTCACAGCCATCACGTGTTTTGCTCAGACGTGTATGCCTAAAAACTTACTCAAGGCTTCAAACTGAAATGTAATAACAATTATGAGAAAGCAGTTAAATGACAAAACAAGTGTTACCCAAAACAGGAGGTGAATGCATTTATTGCTGGCATACATAAGTTATCTAACATTGTGATTGCATAACCATAGTAACATGAGTCGTAGCCTGAAGTGAAGGCGCTAAGTGCAGTTCGTACAATAAAAATTACAAAGCTGTGCTATGTAAGAGAAGGAACAGGGAGAAAGAGCTTCAAGTGACTGCCAAATTAAAGCAAATTTATTCAGTTCACTAGAGAAGAATAGTGATAGGTCAAACTAGAAGACGGTAATATTTGTATTTTTAGTCATGGGATCCAACTAAGTGAGTTGAGGTGATGTGCTGGTTAAAGGTAGTTTGCCAATGTTTTCTAAACAATAGTGTATGTGAACGCTACGACATACATAGCACTCACGCTCTTTGAGTGAGACAAGTGTCCATAAATGCACCAGCAGAATGCACTAAGAAGTGCAAAAATATCATGGAAATACATCTTCCAAATTAATGGCACCATACAAGTACATAGAATTACCAATTCTTCCACTTTAGAAGCGTATTCAGAGGTCTTGGGCATGCAGACAGTAAACACTGTCATATGCGCGAGTGGTGTGAAATCAAAACAATTTGGCAGCAGGAGAGCTTGCAGGCACTTTGAAAAACATAGCATTAGAAATTATTTAATTTCAATTTGCAGCCTTGAAAAAGCTCTTAGGCATACATGCCAGTTTCAGCTATTCAAATGTGACTCAAGGAATTCTGAATGCAACTGGACACGGTCTACTTTCAAGCGACCCAACAAACAAGAAATTTGGATGTAACTGAACTGTCAAATATTCTTTTTTATGACCACTATCACGGGTAAAGCGTGATGAAACTTTCTATTTATATTGAGAAACTAATTGATTCCCCAAATTTCATTTAAAAAAAATTCTCAGAAGGATTTCAGGGACTCCTTTCCTGATATATTTTTAATATACTCGAATGTATCAATTATGGTATCTTAGCAGTTCAAGTTCTCTCATTCTAAGCGGCTTCATCTCCTTTCTCGGCTCTAAATTGGCAAATGATGTTACTAGAAACTGTGTGTAGCAACAAGTCAAAAATTGTACTACTAACTAAACCACAGTGAACTGTAATAAAGTACTGATGGGCCGATAAAGGTTTGCGGCTGTGTTATTCGCTAAAGACATCAAGGAAATCAACATCTTCCGTTTTGATCAATTAAACAACGTTTTCCTCGTTACTGCTTCAATAAGGTAACAGAAACACTAGGATTGTGTGGTGCAGCGGCAACTACTCATTTGCTACTAAATCCACTTATCAGATCTGTGACATGCAAGAGCTCAAAAACATTGATCTCCTTCCAGAAGCAGCATCAATAAGAGAGGCAGTGCTAGGAAGTATAGATTGGGCCCAAATCCGTTCCAGTGTTTTGCTAAAAGGAGTGCAAATAAAATGTGTGCAAATCAGAAATGCCGCCAAGGAAACTGGAATCTTTTCACACTGTAGTGGTTGCCTCCAAAAACATAAGGGCTAGTCAGTAAGTAAAAGACTGAATCACCAGTGTCATAGCGGGGATCAAAAAAACGCCACTACTTAACCAAAAGCCTGAGACAATTAATGGTGAGCTGAAAAGAAATAGTCTATCAGAATAGGCAACTAAGAACTTGAGGGCAGGTACAAATATTAAACAAATACTGGGGCAACAGAGAAAACTGCACAGCAGATGAACAGTGATCAATGGTCTTAGGCATATATACAGTGCGTACAGTTGTCATGTATCCAAAGACCCGGAAGTTGTTAGAGACATGAACAGTTTACCATAACCCAAAAATCCTTAGCTAAGCAATTATTTATAAAGGATGTGCTAGTTAGCATGCTCAGTTCAAGATAAACAATATTGTGTCAATATTGCTTTTGTGGATTTCGGTACAGTGCCCTGGCAGTTTAATTCCCCTGAGACAATGCCATCTATGATGAGTGTTGACTTCTCAAGTCTTGAAATGCACAAGTGATCAACAGTCACACTCATCTTGGTAAATTTACAGATAGCCTGGGGTAAGGCAATCCACCTGTTTAAATCCAAAGGTGCACAATGTAACCTCATATAGTAGTTGATGTCGTTTACTGGGCTTAGAAATGGCAAAACTGCAAGATTATGTGCTACGTTAGTATAAGATGGTATTACTATACATGCGACCAGTGTGCTAAACCAAGAAGTCGCAGAAAACAGTTTAAGGTCATACATCGCAAAGAGGATTTCCAAGAACTATATAAAAACTGCAGCTGTTTTATTTTAACAGAAAACTAAATTGTAGTCATTCCTGGTGCAAGCATCTTTTTATAAGAGTATGTTTAAAGGGCCTGTTTTGGCTGTGTTTATTTAGCACCTTTGACTGCTTTCAAGATATAAATAAGCCATTCTCACTTTAAGAGCCTTTTCGAGGAAACACAGGCAAGACCCTAAATTCCCTTTCAACACACAGTGATCCACAAATGCCCTAGCTGCTGAAATTTACATCTTCGTGTTTTACATTAATGCAATATAATCTACCGGTATGTCAGAAGATAGGATGTTTTTTTTTAACTGACACGCAGGGAATGGTGAGGGCACAATCAGTCACAAAATAAGCATTGACAAAACCAATAAGTTTGACTTTTGGATAGCGGACACAATCATTCACATATAGATCATACATAAATACACATATGCAGTCACAGAAGCAGACTTACACAGACTGCCAAATTAAACCAACGCATTCAGACCAACAGACATACAGGATCTTATTCTGAAAGGTGAAAAACATAAAGCCATTCAAGACCATAAATAGAAGACACTGTTGCTCGCAGACAAACAGGCATACAACTATTCATGTGTCATTTTCATGCAAGACCTGTGCTATTTGCAATGGGAGAGTGGTTTGCCTTAACCAAGGCTAAATGAAAATTTACTAAGATGAGCGTGACTGCTGATCACTTGTGTAATTCAAGACTTGAGAAGTCATGACTCTCGTCATGGATGGTACTGTCTCAGTGGAAACACGCTGCCAGGGCACAGTACCGCAATGCACAAATGTAGTATGGATACAATAATGTTACTTTGAACTGAGAATGCTAACTGGCATATTCTACGTAAATGATAGCTACGCCAAGGATCTTTAGTTTATGGGAAACTATTGATCCATCGCTCAACAACTTCCGGATCTTCGAATACATAAGACCACTGTTCATGATCTGTGTATCTCTCTACTCATCTGCTATGCAGTTTTGTCTGTGGATCCAGTTTTGCTTGAATACTAGAAAGTGTGAACTCGCAGGTTCTTAGTTTTCTATTCTGGTTGACAATCTCTTTTCAGCTCACCAACCATTAGCTCAGACTCTTGAGTAATTAGGCATAGTTGTTTGATGTCCTATTATGAGAATGGTGATTCCAGTCACTTACTGACTGGCCCTTATCTTTTTAGGAGACAATCCTCCAGTCCAAGAAGATAGCAGTCCCTTGACGACATTTCTGATTTGCACACATTGGAATATCGTAATTGAGATAGTGGTTATTGTTGCTCTCTTTACAGTGAAGCCCAGGAATAGAGTTGGCCCAAACCTACAGTGTCTAGTGCAGTCTCTCTTGGTGATGCAGCGTCTGATAGGAGATCAGAGTTGTTTGAGCACCTACATGAAATGTGCTTTCTATATCCTTGATCACTCACTGTATTCACTCCCAATCTTTCTCACTAATATTCTGGAGATTAGGAAGGCCAGATCTAGCAACAGGCCTTTTTCTTAATTAACTGATAAAAGTTGACATGCACTGTGAAGGAAGGTAGAATCCTTCTGCATGGTTACCCCCATGTTTGCCTTGTGTTATACTGTTTCTGACTAGTCTGTCTGGGATCCTGCTAATCAGGACCCCAGTCTCTATGCTTTCTCCCTTAAATTTGTTATGGCGAGTACTTAGGTACATCCCAGATTGGACACTGTTGTAACCTTATCAGTCCCTAGTATATGGTACTAAGGTGCCCAGGGCATAGGTAAACTAGGGTCCCCCATGGGCTGAAGCATGTATTAAGCCATGGGAGACCACTCAATTTGCAACTAAAGGCCTGCCATTCCAGCCTGTGTACACTGGTGCTAGCACTACTTACAACAAATATAGATTTACTTATATCTAGGGTCACTAAACTTAAAACCTATAAGTCACAATCCTGAAGGCGGGGTGCTTAGTTCTAAGTGTATTCAGAAAAGGGGGTGGTGATGAACAGAGTGCCTGAATTAAGCAGACCACTCTTACCCAGTCCAAAGATCAGGGCTTGATCCATCACCGTTTTTTAGCTCACTGCACCATCCCAGCTCAGAACTTGGCTATATGCAAATTAGTCTGTTCCTGTCCCAGTGCATGATGGGAACAGGGCAAACCAAACTACCAAGCCAATTCTTGTACTGGGGAGGAAACAAGCTTCCGGGGACCGGTTTCTGCCATTTCAGGCGTCGTCGGCCCGGCTTGCTTGAATCCTGATGGTGCAATGAGCAAGGGACTCACATCTGAGTATACCCTTCCACGCTTATGGTGGACAAAATGATTCAGAAAAGGGGGTGGTGATGAACAGAGTGCCTGAATTAAGCAGACCACTCTTACCCAGTCCAAAGATCAGGGCTTGATCCATCACCGTTTTTTAGCTCACTGCACCATCCCAGCTCAGAACTTGGCTATATGCAAATTAGTCTGTTCCTGTCCCAGTGCATGATGGGAACAGGGCAAACCAAACTACCAAGCCAATTCTTGTACTGGGAAGGAAACAAGCTTCCGGGGACCGGTTTCTGCCATTTCAGGCGTCGTCGGCCCGGCTTGCTTGAATCCTGATGGTGCAATGAGCAAGGGACTCACATCTGAGTATACCCTTCCACGCTTATGGTGGACAAAATGATTCAGAAAAGGGGGTGGTGATGAACAGAGTGCCTGAATTAAGCAGACCACTCTTACCCAGTCCAAAGATCAGGGCTTGATCCATCACCGTTTTTTAGCTCACTGCACCATCCCAGCTCAGAACTTGGCTATATGCAAATTAGTCTGTTCCTGTCCCAGTGCATGATGGGAACAGGGCAAACCAAACTACCAAGCCAATTCTTGTACTGGGAAGGAAACAAGCTTCCGGGGACCGGTTTCTGCCATTTCAGGCGTCGTCGGCCCGGCTTGCTTGAATCCTGATGGTGCAATGAGCAAGGGACTCGCATCTGAGTATACCCTTCCACGCTTATGGTGGACAAAATGATACTCTGTCCATCACCACCCCCTTTTTGAAATTATTTTGGCCACCATGAGTGTGGAAGGGTATGCTCAGACATGAGTACCTTGCTCACTGCACCATCAGGATTCAAGCAAGCCGGGCCGAAGACGGCTGTAATGCCAGAAACCGGTCCCCGGAAGCTTGTTTCCTTTCCAGTGAAGAATTGGCTTGGTAGTTTGGTCTGCCCTGTTCCCATGATGCACTGGACCAGGGACAGACTAATTTGCATATAGCCAGGTTCTGAACTGGGATGGTGCAGTGAGCTAAAAAACGGTGATGGATCAAGCCCTGATCTGTTGACTGGGTAGGAGTGTTCTGATTAACTCAGATACTCTGTCCATCACCACCCCCTTTTTGAAATTATTTTGGCCACCATGAGTGTGGAAGGGTATGCTCAGACATGAGTACCTTGCTCACTGCACCATCAGGATTCAAGCAAGCCGGGCCGAAGACGGCTGTAATGCCAGAAACCGGTCCCCGGAAGCTTGTTTCCTTTCCAGTGAAGAATTGGCTTGGTAGTTTGGTCTGCCCTGTTCCCATGATGCACTGGGCCAGGGACAGACTAATTTGCATATAGCCAGGTTCTGAACTGGGATGGTGCAGTGAGCTAAAAAACGGTGATGGATCAAGCCCTGATCTGTTGACTGGGTAGGAGTGTTCTGATTAACTCAGATACTCTGTCCATCACCACCCCCTTTTTGAAATTATTTTGGCCACCATGAGTGTGGAAGGGTATGCTCAGACATGAGTACCTTGCTCACTGCACCATCAGGATTCAAGCAAGCCGGGCCGAAGACGGCTGTAATGCCAGAAACCGGTCCCCGGAAGCTTGTTTCCTTTCCAGTGAAGAATTGGCTTGGTAGTTTGGTCTGCCCTGTTCCCATGATGCACTGGGCCAGGGACAGACTAATTTGCATATAGCCAGGTTCTGAACTGGGATGGTGCAGTGAGCTAAAAAACGGTGATGGATCAAGCCCTGATCTGTTGACTGGGTAGGAGTGTTCTGATTAACTCAGATACTCTGTCCATCACCACCCCCTTTTTGAAATTATTTTGGCCACCATGAGTGTGGAAGGGTATGCTCAGACATGAGTACCTTGCTCACTGCACCATCAGGATTCAAGCAAGCCGGGCCGAAGACGGCTGTAATGCCAGAAACCGGTCCCCGGAAGCTTGTTTCCTTTCCAGTGAAGAATTGGCTTGGTAGTTTGGTCTGCCCTGTTCCCATGATGCACTGGGCCAGGGACAGACTAATTTGCATATAGCCAGGTTCTGAACTGGGATGGTGCAGTGAGCTAAAAAACGGTGATGGATCAAGCCCTGATCTGTTGACTGGGTAGGAGTGTTCTGATTAACTCAGATACTCTGTCCATCACCACCCCCCTTTTGAAATTATTTTGGCCACCATGAGTGTGGAAGGGTATGCTCAGACATGAGTACCTTGCTCACTGCACCATCAGAATTCAAGCAAGTCGGGCGAAGACGGCTGTAATGCCAGAAACCGGTCCCCGGAAGCTTGTTTCCTTTCCAGTGAAGAATTGGCTTGGTAGTTTGGTCTGCCCTGTTCCCATGATGCACTGGGCCAGGGACAGACTAATTTGCATATAGCCAGGTTCTGAACTGGGATGGTGCAGTGAGCTAAAAAACGGTGATGGATCAAGCCCTGATCTGTTGACTGGGTAGGAGTGTTCTGATTAACTCAGATACTCTGTCCATCACCACCCCCCTTTTGAAATTATTTTGGCCACCATGAGTGTGGAAGGGTATGCTCAGACATGAGTACCTTGCTCACTGCACCATCAGGATTCAAGCAAGCCGGGCCGAAGACGGCTGTAATGCCAGAAACCGGTCCCCGGAAGCTTGTTTCCTTTCCAGTGAAGAATTGGCTTGGTAGTTTGGTCTGCCCTGTTCCCATGATGCACTGGGCCAGGGACAGACTAATTTGCATATAGCCAGGTTCTGAACTGGGATGGTGCAGTGAGCTAAAAAACGGTGATGGATCAAGCCCTGATCTGTTGACTGGGTAGGAGCGTTCTGATTAACTCAGATACTCTGTCCATCACCACCCCCTTTTTGAAATTATTTTGGCCACCATGAGTGTGGAAGGGTATGCTCAGACATGAGTACCTTGCTCACTGCACCATCAGGATTCAAGCAAGCCGGGCCGAAGACGGCTGTAATGCCAGAAACCGGTCCCCGGAAGCTTGTTTCCTTTCCAGTGAAGAATTGGCTTGGTAGTTTGGTCTGCCCTGTTCCCATGATGCACTGGGCCAGGGACAGACTAATTTGCATATAGCCAGGTTCTGAACTGGGATGGTGCAGTGAGCTAAAAAACGGTGATGGATCAAGCCCTGATCTGTTGACTTGGTAGGAGTGTTCTGATTAACTCAGATACTCTGTCCATCACCACCCCCTTTTTGAAATTATTTTGGCCACCATGAGTGTGGAAGGGTATGCTCAGACATGAGTACCTTGCTCACTACACCATCAGGATTCAAGCAAGCCGGGCCCAAGACGGCTGTAATGCCAGAAACCGGTCCCCGGAAGCTTGTTTCCTTTCCAGTGAAGAATTGGCTTGGTAGTTTGGTCTGCCCTGTTCCCATAATGCACTGGGCCAGGGACAGACTAATTTGCATATAGCCAGGTTCTGAACTGGGATGGTGCAGTGAGCTAAAAAACGGTGATGGATCAAGCCCTGATCTGTTGACTGGGTAGGAGTGTTCTGATTAACTCAGATACTCTGTCCATCACCACCCCCTTTTTGAAATTATTTTGGCCACCATGAGTGTGGAAGGGTATGCTCAGACATGAGTACCTTGCTCACTGCACCATCAGGATTCAAGCAAGCCGGGCCGAAGACGGCTGTAATGCCAGAAACCGGTCCCCGGAAGCTTGTTTCCTTTCCAGTGAAGAATTGGCTTGGTAGTTTGGTCTGCCCTGTTCCCATGATGCACTGGGCCAGGGACAGACTAATTTGCATATAGCCAGGTTCTGAACTGGGATGGTGCAGTGAGCTAAAAAACGGTGATGGATCAAGCCCTGATCTGTTGACTGGGTAGGAGCGTTCTGATTAACTCAGATACTCTGTCCATCACCACCCCCTTTTTGAAATTATTTTGGCCACCATGAGTGTGGAAGGGTATGCTCAGACATGAGTACCTTGCTCACTGCACCATCAGGATTCAAGCAAGCCGGGCCGAAGACGGCTGTAATGCCAGAAACCGGTCCCCGGAAGCTTGTTTCCTTTCCAGTGAAGAATTGGCTTGGTAGTTTGGTCTGCCCTGTTCCCATGATGCACTGGGCCAGGGACAGACTAATTTGCATATAGCCAGGTTCTGAACTGGGATGGTGCAGTGAGCTAAAAAACGGTGATGGATCAAGCCCTGATCTGTTGACTGGGTAGGAGTGTTCTGATTAACTCAGATACTCTGTCCATCACCACCCCCTTTTTGAAATTATTTTGGCCACCATGAGTGTGGAAGGGTATGCTCAGACATGAGTACCTTGCTCACTGCACCATCAGAATTCAAGCAAGTCGGGCCGAAGACGGCTGTAATGCCAGAAACCGGTCCCCGGAAGCTTGTTTCCTTTCCAGTGAAGAATTGGCTTGGTAGTTTGGTCTGCCCTGTTCCCATGATGCACTGGGCCAGGGACAGACTAATTTGCATATAGCCAGGTTCTGAACTGGGATGGTGCAGTGAGCTAAAAAACGGTGATGGATCAAGCCCTGATCTGTTGACTGGGTAGGAGTGTTCTGATTAACTCAGATACTCTGTCCATCACCACCCCCTTTTTGAAATTATTTTGGCCACCATGAGTGTGGAAGGGTATGCTCAGACATGAGTACCTTGCTCACTGCACCATCAGGATTCAAGCAAGCCGGGCCGAAGACGGCTGTAATGCCAGAAACCGGTCCCCGGAAGCTTGTTTCCTTTCCAGTGAAGAATTGGCTTGGTAGTTTGGTCTGCCCTGTTCCCATGATGCACTGGGCCAGGGACAGACTAATTTGCATATAGCCAGGTTCTGAACTGGGATGGTGCAGTGAGCTAAAAAACGGTGATGGATCAAGCCCTGATCTGTTGACTGGGTAGGAGCGTTCTGATTAACTCAGATACTCTGTCCATCACCACCCCCTTTTTGAAATTATTTTGGCCACCATGAGTGTGGAAGGGTATGCTCAGACATGAGTACCTTGCTCACTGCACCATCAGGATTCAAGCAAGCCGGGCCGAAGACGGCTGTAATGCCAGAAACCGGTCCCCGGAAGCTTGTTTCCTTTCCAGTGAAGAATTGGCTTGGTAGTTTGGTCTGCCCTGTTCCCATGATGCACTGGGCCAGGGACAGACTAATTTGCATATAGCCAGGTTCTGAACTGGGATGGTGCAGTGAGCTAAAAAACGGTGATGGATCAAGCCCTGATCTGTTGACTTGGTAGGAGTGTTCTGATTAACTCAGATACTCTGTCCATCACCACCCCCTTTTTGAAATTATTTTGGCCACCATGAGTGTGGAAGGGTATGCTCAGACATGAGTACCTTGCTCACTACACCATCAGGATTCAAGCAAGCCGGGCCCAAGACGGCTGTAATGCCAGAAACCGGTCCCCGGAAGCTTGTTTCCTTTCCAGTGAAGAATTGGCTTGGTAGTTTGGTCTGCCCTGTTCCCAGAATGCACTGGGCCAGGGACAGACTAATTTGCATATAGCCAGGTTCTGAACTGGGATGGTGCAGTGAGCTAAAAAACGGTGATGGATGAAGCCCTGATCTGTTGACTGGGTAGGAGTGTTCTGATTAACTCAGATACTCTGTCCATCACCACCCCCTTTTTGAAATTATTTTGGCCACCATGAGTGTGGAAGGGTATGCTCAGACATGAGTACCTTGCTCACTGCACCATCAGGATTCAAGCAAGCCGGGCCGAAGACGGCTGTAATGCCAGAAACCGGTCCCCGGAAGCTTGTTTCCTTTCCAGTGAAGAATTGGCTTGGTAGTTTGGTCTGCCCTGTTCCCATGATGCACTGGGCCAGGGACAGACTAATTTGCATATAGCCAGGTTCTGAACTGGGATGGTGCAGTGAGCTAAAAAACGGTGATGGATCAAGCCCTGATCTGTTGACTGGGTAGGAGCGTTCTGATTAACTCAGATACTCTGTCCATCACCACCCCCTTTTTGAAATTATTTTGGCCACCATGAGTGTGGAAGGGTATGCTCAGACATGAGTACCTTGCTCACTACACCATCAGGATTCAAGCAAGCCGGGCCCAAGACGGCTGTAATGCCAGAAACCGGTCCCCGGAAGCTTGTTTCCTTTCCAGTGAAGAATTGGCTTGGTAGTTTGGTCTGCCCTGTTCCCATAATGCACTGGGCCAGGGACAGACTAATTTGCATATAGCCAGGTTCTGAACTGGGATGGTGCAGTGAGCTAAAAAACGGTGATGGATCAAGCCCTGATCTGTTGACTGGGTAGGAGTGTTCTGATTAACTCAGATACTCTGTCCATCACCACCCCCTTTTTGAAATTATTTTGGCCACCATGAGTGTGGAAGGGTATGCTCAGACATGAGTACCTTGCTCACTGCACCATCAGGATTCAAGCAAGCCGGGCCGAAGACGGCTGTAATGCCAGAAACCGGTCCCCGGAAGCTTGTTTCCTTTCCAGTGAAGAATTGGCTTGGTAGTTTGGTCTGCCCTGTTCCCATGATGCACTGGGCCAGGGACAGACTAATTTGCATATAGCCAGGTTCTGAACTGGGATGGTGCAGTGAGCTAAAAAACGGTGATGGATCAAGCCCTGATCTGTTGACTGGGTAGGAGTGTTCTGATTAACTCAGATACTCTGTCCATCACCACCCCCTTTTTGAAATTATTTTGGCCACCATGAGTGTGGAAGGGTATGCTCAGACATGAGTACCTTGCTCACTGCACCATCAGGATTCAAGCAAGCCGGGCCGAAGACGGCTGTAATGCCAGAAACCGGTCCCCGGAAGCTTGTTTCCTTTCCAGTGAAGAATTGGCTTGGTAGTTTGGTCTGCCCTGTTCCCATGATGCACGGGGCCAGGGACAGACTAATTTGCATATAGCCAGGTTCTGAACTGGGATGGTGCAGTGAGCTAAAAAACGGTGATGGATCAAGCCCTGATCTGTTGACTGGGTAGGAGCGTTCTGATTAACTCAGATACTCTGTCCATCACCACCCCCTTTTTGAAATTATTTTGGCCACCATGAGTGTGGAAGGGTATGCTCAGACATGAGTACCTTGCTCACTGCACCATCAGGATTCAAGCAAGCCGGGCTGAAGACGGCTGTAATGCCAGAAACCGGTCCCCGGAAGCTTGTTTCCTTTCCAGTGAAGAATTGGCTTGGTAGTTTGGTCTGCCCTGTTCCCATGATGCACTGGGCCAGGGACAGACTAATTTGCATATAGCCATTTTCTGAACTGGGATGGTGCAGTGAGCTAAAAAACGGTGATGGATCAAGCCCTGATCTGTTGACTGGGTAGGAGTGTTCTGATTAACTCAGATACTCTGTCCATCACCACCCCCTTTTTGAAATTAGTTCTAAGTGTAAGCGTGTCCCTGCAATAGCAGGACATCCCTACAGCCAGGGAGTCCATTCTCCCAGGTTGTGAGACAGCCGTATGACACATATAGGGGCACAGCGTCATTACGCGGTGACCATCTCGAAATTGGCTGCAACAAATCCTATCATATTGGTTACAAACATGTTGGAATCATACCCCCACACCATAAACGTTGTGGGAGATACGATTCCATGCACAATAAAGCTCCTCTGGGAGGCCCTCTGTGTTCCCGGCACCAGTCTTCCAGACCCGGACAGTCAGCCAGTGCTGCCGCTGGTCAGAGACACGTTTCTGCCCTCCTGCTGCTGAGCCAAGCTCTGGCAGGCGAAGGCAGAACAATAGGTGTCTGTCACAGGGAGGTGAGACCTCCTCCCAGACAGGATTTAGTGTAATGGGGCAGGGTGGGTGCCCTCCATGCATAGTCCAGTTTAAACCAGTTCAGGGAGCCGTTGGTTCCCGCTCTGGCGGGAACCTGGTCAAAGGACAGGGGAGTATCTTCCCCCTTGTCCAGCCCCTGTATCGTCCCAACGCTTTCCTTCGGGTATTTAAGGGCTTACCAGAAGAAAGAAATGCTTTCTATTCTAGCCGGATCGCCTGAAGTTCCAACAAATTGATGTGGAGCCTGACTTCATCAGAGACCAGTGTCCCCTGATCTTCACGTTTCCCAGATGGCCGCCCCATCCCAGAAGTGACGTATCTGTCACTACTGTGAGATGTAGTTGGGAGCGGGAGCCACTGACCCAACTGCGGTTCGTCAACCACCACTGCAGATCTTTTGCTGTTCCCTCCGAGATCTGGACTACATTGGAGAGATCCCCCTGATGCTGTGCCCACTGGAACTTCAGGTCCCACTGCAGAGCCCACATTCCCAATCTGGCGTGATTTACCAAAGTGTGCAGAAAACCATGAGTCCCAGCATCCTCAGTCATTCTCACCAAAATCCAGGATAGAGGCTGAAACATCGGTATCATAACCTTAATATCCGGGACTCGCTGCGCAGGAGGATAAGCCCGAAACTGCCTGTGTCCAGAACAGCTCAAATGAAAGGGAGTGTAGGAAAGTAGGATCTGCTTTCATGGTTACCCCCACTTTTTGCTTGATGTGATGCTATTTCTGACTGGTCTGACTGGAATCATGCTAATCAGGACCCCAGTCGCTGGGCTTTCTCCCTTAAATTGGGTTGGTAAGTACTTTGGTACGTCCCAGATTGGACACTGGTGTAACCTTATCCGTCCCTAGTATATGATATTAAGGTACCCAGGGCATAGGCACACCAGGGGTCTCCCATGGGCTGCAGCATGTATTATGCCACCCATAAGAGACCACTCAAATTGTGACTACAGGCCTGCCATTGCTAGCACCCCTTACGACAGATAAAGGTTTCCCTATATCAGAGGCAACTGCCCTTCAAACCTATTAGTCACCTCTAAAAAACGACCTTTCAATCCTAAAGGCAGGGTGCTCAATTCTAAGTGTGAGGGTGTCTTTGCAGGAGCAGAACACTCCAACAACTTTCCGAATCCATTCTCCCAGGTTGTAAGTGCATCAGCCATTACGATACATAGAGTGGCCAAGCGTCATTACACAATGACCATCTCTAAACTGGCTGTAACAAGGCTGGTCATGTTTGGTATCAAACATGTTGGAATGCACTGTAAAGTGCCTATGGGAGTGCTACTGGTACCAGTCTTCAAGAATTGGACAGCAAGCCAGGGCTGCTGCTGACCAGAGACATGTTTCTGCCCTCCTGCTGCTGTGCCAAGCTCAAGAAGGGGAAGGCAGAACAATAGACATCCTGTCACGGGGAGGTGTGACCACCTCCCAGATAGTGCTTAATGCATTGGGGCAGGGTGGGAGCGTAGCAGGGCCACTCAGTCTGTTTGAAGGGCACGTTTGGTGCCCTCCTTGCATAATCCAGTTCTAACCAGCTCAGGGAGCCAATGGCTCCCGCTCTGGTGCAAAACTAGACAAAGGACATGGGCGTATCCTCCACACTGTCCCAACCCTCCCCTGGGAGGGAACCCTGAATCGCCCCAACCCTTTCCATAGGGTACTTAAGGGCTTACCTGTTGGTGGGTCCCTAGATTCGTAGTGGTACAAGATTCATACCAAGACACCACTTCTTTTTCGACCGTCTGGGCACTCTGGATTTCGCTGGACTTTGTTCTGGGCACCGAGACTGCAACAGGGAACTCCTGCTGCTCCTGGTCTCATCGTCCTGCTCGTCTGCAGCAATGTCTCTGCCTGTGCTCCATACAGGATCATTCCAAGGCCTGTGGACATCCTAGAAACCTGAAGGAATCTCCCTTGATGTGAATGAGTCACTTCCCTGCAGGCAGGCACAACAACAAAGCTGACCGGTCTGCTGATCCTGGGCTCCCACAGACTCTGAAAGGCTCAGCAGCACAGGTGGAGGGTCTTCACTTCACTTGAGGCCTGTACTGTCTTCTCACCGAGTTTGAGGCCAGTATTCCTTGTTGGACACGCAGGAACCGAACCCCTGTGCACTGTGTCGACTTGCCATTGCAAAGGTTTGTTGAATCTCTTCCTCATAGATCTTCCGGCTCCAAGTAGCCTCCACCCTCAAGCATCTCCTGTGACCAAGATCTTCATCCTCACCGCATCTCTTGCACCGTGGACCTGCACCTTTGGTAAGCTGCTCGAGGTCATCTCTCAACTCCAATGCCTCCGGCCTGTGGGTCCTCTTGAGTGTCTTCTTAGCTTCCAGTGAGTTCCCCTGATTGCTCAGGGCCTACTCTGACTGCCCTATTTGTGGTGAGTCACCTGGACCTTGCTGGTCTCGATGCTGCACCTTTTTGCTTTCCACGCTGTTTGCCGTTGCCAAGGCTTGTTGGTGCTTACGACGGACACCGACTCCTCAACTCTCGACATCCAACATGGGTCAACTTGTGAACGGCTCTGGGTCTTCCACAGCGCCGCCTGGTCCACACAGCTGCAGCTCCAAGGTCACCGCCAACTCTCCTGGAACACCCGTCATCAGTGGGCATTCGTCTTCCGTGCCTCCTGGTCACCCCTGAGTTGCACAGACTCTGTCCCCGCTGCTTGCAGGACAATATGAAAAACCTCCCTTGTGACCTATATTTCTTTCACAGATCAGAAATTACATAAAACATGGGCTAACCAGCAATATCATAACAATATACTTCAAAAAAAGAAAGGTACTTTTCATCTTTGGGTTCCACCGGACACTTTCCCCTTCTTCATGAGCGGCATCTTCCTGAAATCATCCATTGACTTTGACGGCGGTTTCTGACGTCCCTTTGCACCCTGCTTCCCTGGTGTAGGTATCCTGGTTCCTAGGGTATCCACAGATTGGGTAACTCAGTAAACTTCTGTCTTCCACAGAGTTTCTTTAGGGACCACTGGGATGTGTCCTTCTTTAAAACTGCTACAGCAACTTACCCATTGACTTGAATTGAGCCTGCGGTCATGTTTCGACTCTGCACATGGCCTCTGTGGGGTTCCTGGTTACTTACCTTGGGTGGTTCCTTGGGTCCCCAGCATTTCTACGTCCTTTGGGTACAGTCTTGACTCGAGTCACATCCCTCTATTTTAGTGTATGGTTTGGTCCCTACCTGGTGACCATTGTGTATTCGTGTTACTTACCTGTTTTATTTGCACATTATTGTGTGCATTGTGCATATCTCCGGGGAGGAGATATTTATATGTGTTAGTGAGTGTCTTATGATAAATACATGTTTTTATAAATACACTGTGTGGTTCTCTTTCACTTAATCTATAACAATAAGATTACGTTCTGGTAAAACAAGCTTCTTCACACTCCTAGACTAAGCCTGAAGGCTGCTCTCCACATCTATCATTTAGAGAGCTTTCTAAGGTTGTCTAAAACCACTAAAATCACCATAAGCGTTGTCTGGATTAGTACAGGGTGCTACACTTATATAAGTGAGCACCATATACTAAGCCAGCCTCGTACACACTGCCTGTAGATATTCGATCTCAAAAGATTTTATATGCCTTAAGGAAGTGTCTAAAAACATGGTTCATCCAGGACCCACTTCAATCTTCCCTTCTTCACCGCTTGATCATAGACTCCAGAATGCCCCGTCGTATATCAGTGTACTTCAGAATAACCTCCAATCGATCACTTAAATTGGACAATAAACAAATGTCTTAACTCAGCAGCTCATGTTTCTCCCTTCACATTTCAGTTTCAGTTACTTATTTTTATTTCCACTGACCACCAAGACCTAAAAACATTTTCACTCCGTGTTCAATATTTGATTTAGTATTTGTATCTGTTTTGTAATCTGCTTTTGTAAAAGTTTGCAGGGGCATCCATATAGGTGCGTGGGTGGTACTCTACATGACTGCGTCAACAATAAGCGATGTCTGAAATTGTACAGCGCAGCTTTAAAGAAGGGGCCACAAAGCTCCAGATATTTGGTATTTTAGGAAAAAAACTGTGGATGCAGGATGGACTATTGGGTGACCCTCATCCCCTCGAACATGCACACTGTTCATTTTTGGACCTAGATGCAGTAGTCTAGTGTTCTGTTAATAGAGCTATGAAGTTAACTCATGACCCCTGGCTCTCCAGTAAAGCATTACACATCATTTCTCCAAAGTGAATGGCAGACTTGAATCATTCTTATAATGCTACTGACCTGTAACAGAGACGTTCTCAGCGAGGATAAGGCGGCAAGAGCATTTGCTGTGGTGCAAACATTGCAATGTTGTGGGAACCAGGAGTTGAGCAGAGGAGAGCAGTGCAGATGAAGGGTGGGGGTATTACAATGTGGGAAGAGTTGTAGGCTAAATAGAAGTGTCTCTCTTATTGCTCCTATATGCGTGTACATGTATGCGCGAGTGCGAGAGAGGGTGATGGCGAAAATTTGATGATTCCAACTCTAAAACAAGAGAGTCACCCTCTTTAGCCAAAAGGGACAGGGTGTGTGATGATGCCACCCACGGTATAATGTTATTCCTGCTATAATCACGGTAAACCTAGGCATAGCGATGTCATGCTTAGCATGATAATAACTACCCGTGATATAATGCTGGCGATACTATAATGTTAGTAATTGTTGGCATATAAATGACATCTATGGCATGATGGACACAATCTCTGGTATAACTCTGACCCTAGCATGATGGGGTTGAAATTTGCATATGATGGGTGTAGGAAATCTGCCTTTTCTGCATGGTTACCCCAGATTGTTCACTTTTTACTGAACCCTATTTTTGCTGGTTTTACAAATAAGTGCCATTCACCCGGCTAATCAACAGTAAAGAAAGTGCCTGTGCTACCCCTTTAAAATGGTTACATTGGTTTATTCCTAATTGGAACTTTAACTTGCCTATACGTCGCTATGGTTTAGAAAGTGCACTCACTGCCTGGATGTTAAAAAGCCGCTCTTGGACTGCAGCACCTATTGTGCCATCCACTTATAATTGTAGTGCAAACATGGTATCTGTGTCTACTCTGTGTGGCTTGACTACTACAGTGTACACCTGCAGTGTAACCTGTTCCAATAATCCTTTTTGACAGGTAAAAACCTCCCTTTTAAATATTAGTAAGTCACCACTATGTAAGTCTTGTAGTGCACAAGATAGAGTGCTTGGAATTTAAAACGGGACATGTAAGATAATTAATATTATCATGTGCCTACAGTGACAAAGCCCAAAAAGCTATTTTCACTGTGACAGGCCTAGCTATGGTACGAAGAAAACCGGAGTAGAGAATAAAATACTAATACTACTAACTTGGGGAAGTCACCAGCTAGAAAAATTATTAACCATTTTTAGTAGTTATTAAAAATCCAATTCAATAGTGAAGTTGGATTTTTTATAAATATAAAAGAAAAGTAACTTTCAAAAAGTTGCCTTTTCCCTGCTCGAAGTTCCTGGGAGCTAATTTACATAAACTGTGGAAAATCAGAAGAGGATTGAATCTGCTGTCCGTGACCCGAGAGGAGCCCCGAAGGACTGGATCTGCTCCCTCCTGTATCCAGGACAAAGAAGTGGACTCCAAGGGTCAGTTGGCGGACCTCCTTTGTGGCTCAAGGAGACAGTAGGATGCATGCTTTTCCTGGAAGTACCCAGCTGACCAGTGGGAATGACACTTCGACTGGACTCTGCTACAGGCCTCTGCCTGACACCCTGTAAGTCTCTCTGTGCCTCCCCATAGGTCCTGAAGGCCTTAGAAATGTTCTCCTATGGTTAAATGGTACTTCAAAGACTTAATCATAAGATAAAATATTTGACCATGATGAAGCTGGTAGGTGCATCTGACCTGTGCTCCATCAAGCTCAGATTCAAAATCATGCCTAGGTCCT
This sequence comes from Lissotriton helveticus, assembly GCF_964261635.1. NCBI lineage: Eukaryota > Metazoa > Chordata > Amphibia > Caudata > Salamandridae > Lissotriton > Lissotriton helveticus. Next base: position 253,501,454 of record NC_136073.1, on the reverse strand, counting down.
AGTCTACAGCAACAATTGACCATCATAGGTGCTTTATGCTTCTTGACACCATTTTTTATGTAAAACTTTTAAAAAATCATAAATTCCTGCACCCCTTATTGGATTTTTGTGTCATGTTAATTAAAATGTGTTCAATTTCTGCATTCTTACTTTATTACAGTTTTGGTACTGCATAAACATTTTTCACATTGTCTTAGGTTAAGCCTGTCTGCGCTATGCCATAGCTGCAACAGAGTTGAGCTCAGGTCCATTTAGTGACTTAAAGGGCACACCCTGACATGAGTTGTGATTAATCCGTTTAAGTGGGTAGTCCCCCAGCCCAAATAATAATCTAATTTCTTACAATGGGTATCCCTAACATGAAAGACAGAATCTGTCAATGTGTTGCAGTAGTTTATGTAAGTTCTTGATGAAAATTACAAGCTGTTTAGGCACCAAACTAGCAGGTAATAAAAATTAAAAGTACACATTTCAGGGGAAGAGTTATGCTTCTTTTTGAGAAAATGATAAGCTTTTGTGTGGGAAAAATAAGAAGTTTCTCCCAAAAACAAGTGTGTTTTCATAAATTATTAAGATGCTATTTTGGGAAAAATAACATTGTTCTGTAAAGTTGTCAGAGACCCTTCTCATTAGGCCTACATAATAACACTGGGGTAGGAACCTGTAACATCTTTCTAGTTCAGCTGTCCACAGCTTGAGATTTTGAGACTTGTGCATTTTTTTCCCAATGGTTTCCATTACAAAGAGATCTTCAGTGATAACATAGTATTATCTCCTCGGATGGGCCATCTAAAAATAAAAAGTTAAAAGTAGACATATACATAGATAGAACACAAGCTGTCGGCCTGGCGCCTTACTCCTCAGAAGCCTGCAAACTTATCTGTGAAGTGCCTCTAGGTTCATTGCTCTGACCCACTCTTTTCAATGCATATATAAGGCTAATGACCAACAACATCCACGTGCAAGACATTAACATCCTCTCCTAGGCCGACGACATGCAACTCATACTTTCCTTCTTGGATAAGACCCCCAATAAAAAAAATACGTGCACTGCCTGCATGACCGAAGTCGCTAAATGGATTAAGGCTAACTGTCTCCAGCTCAAAACTGACAAGACAGAAGTAGTGATCTTCTGCAACAACACTCACAATGAGACTCAAACTGGTGGTCGGCCGAAATCAGACCCACACCCAGCAACAACGCCAGTAGCTTGGAATAATCAAGGCCAGCAAACTGGACATGACAGCACAAATCAGGGCCATCACTGCATCTTGCTTTCACACCCTGAAGATGCGGAGGAAGATCTTCAAATGGCTCCCAAGCAACACTAGAAAAACTGTAACACCCTAGCCACCAGCAAGTTGTACTATGGGAACACCCTCTAAACTGGGATCACAAAGCGACTCACTAGAAGACTTTGTACCATCGAGAACTCGGCAGCCAGACTCCTGCTCAACATCCCACACGACTCACATCATACCACACTTCAGGAAGCTCCACTGGCTCCTGATACACAGACGCGTTCATTTAAAACTCCCCACACAGACACTGAAGGCACTACACAACTTAGGCCACACCTACCTTAAAACTTATCTCCTTCCACCTACCACCCAGACACCTCTACTCAGCAGGACTTCTACTCACACACACCCTACACTTACATACAACCAGATCAGGAGGACGGCCATCTCTTACATCGCTTCTGAAGCATGGAACGGCCTTTCACTCCATATCAGAGCTTTCTCCTCTCTTCTTGAATTCTGCAAGAAGCTGAAGACCTGGCTTTTCAATCAGCCAACCTACGATAGGCAGGGCTAGGCACACACACACACACCTGCTCAGCGCCAGGATATCCTCTAGGGTGACAGTGAGCTTTACAAATACACATAACATAACATGCTGTGATAAACGACAGACCATGTGAAACTGTGTTTTCTGTATGGCATTTATCACCCATGGCCTTGTAGAAATTTTGTAAGACCGTGCTGAGATGTAGCATTTTGCTCTCAATTTCCTTGAAATTATCTTGATATGGTTCAATCCCCAAAACTCTTGTTTCATTGTTGTGCTTGCCTGGTACACCACTAAAGTACTGGGATATATCGTGATTACCTATTAACTTATTGTTTTTTTTTATATTCAAAAATGTTGCTCTTAAAGGCACAAATCTATCCAATTTTTTCCCAAAATGTTGTTCAGGAGAGAATTTCTTTAATCCAGGAATGCCACCAACCATATATCTGTGCCAGGCTCTCCCCGTTGGATAGCACCGGATCCAAAATCAGATAGAAATGACCCCAAACTGCAGCCAAGGATGTCTATTCGTTCTGAGAAAGAGGGGGAAAGAAAGGTAGCCAGGAAGTAAGTGGCAAAAAACTAGGCCACTTGCCCTAAAAACAGAATTCTACACGAGTGGAATTATAAAATAGGGGGCGGGGGTCCGTTTCAGAAGTATGGATATCTGTGGCATATGAGAGTCTCTGGGGCCCCTCTACACATTCGGCAAGAGGTTCCCTCATTCCGTATTATCCCACTGAAGGCGCCGGGTCTGGGGTTTTACACTTGCGTCTACCAAATACGATGCTTTTCGCAGTTTTCTGAAGCAGTCACGGAATAACATGATGTTAACCTGCACAGAATTCTTCGCCGCAGACCTCCAGGCTCTTAATCAATGAGGGACACGGGTTAGTGCAGTCCTGACGCAGGAAATGTACCCCTCGGCAGGACTGGAGTCCAGTAATGAGCTCTTGCGAAGACACTCTCTTGGAGAGTTCTTGCATTTCACGCTTGCACGAGCACAGCACCTCTCGTCAGAACCACCCTGAAGGGCCCACAGATGGCGCAACACCTGGAACAGCAGGCTACACAGACGGGCACAAGGGTTACGAGGCCGCGGCTGCAACAAAGGGCTGAATGGGAAGCTGGTGAAAGGGGCCTACAAGTGCGAACAGCAGGTCCCCACACACTTTGCTTTACCATTCTCCAAATTAGCTTGCTTTATTATCACCTCGCGCTGTTTGAGGTGTTTCATTTATGTGGGAGATCACTGCTGTAAATAATTTTTTCGACGCGCTTCACGTCCCGCAAAGCACAGCTACATTCTTTTTCGTGACTAAAACTCATTGAGTAGCGCGGGGACGCGCGTGCGTGCGTCACGCGCAGTAATGGAGGCAGCCGGCGCCGTGGGTGGACTCTTGGTGCCCGCCGAGCTGTGATTGTAAAGAGCCCGTTCGAGTTGTTCTGCACCCAGCAGTGGTGCCATACCCCGACCGCCGCTCACCCACGCTGCCCTTGATTCATTCTTCATCACGGTTTACTTTTGAGGCGCCCTGAAGCGACTGCTGCTGCGACAGGAAATGCGGAGGCAGAATTGTCCAATCACAGGCTAACATTGGGCAATTCCTAATATTTCCTGCCGTGAAGCACGTTTAGGCAGGACATGAGCAGCACAGTTACTGCAGATTTTGCGCAAATGTCAGGGCATGGCCTGCATTGTGAAAACTTAATGTCGCATTGCTCACGGTGAGTGGGTGAGGTGGACCAAAATGTAGAACCGTATCACAGATTGCCAGATTAACTTTTTTTCTGGTCGCAAAAAGAAGCCACAGTTTGTGACTATCTTTTGCAGCCAGAAACTTATCTTGTATATCTCCACATATGTACGAATAGGTGGGTTTGCAAAATGAAGAATCGGATTGGGTCGCAGTTTGACCTACCACATCAAAATTCAAAAGGAATGTTGGAAATTGCAACGCACTCATCTTGGTCATCATCATAGGGATGGTGACTTAGGGACGGCCAGGGCTTTAAGTGGGAGAAAAAAACTGGGGGTGCTCTAAAATGGGCGGGGCAAACCATGCAAAGGGGCGTGGCCAATCCAAGTAGGGGCGTGGTCTAAATCAAGATAACTAGCATTGCGTTAGGGCTGGGGCAGGATCACGCCGACTAGTTCCTCTCTCTGCGTTTTAATTGTTGCTTGATTACACTGCAGCCTTGACGCTCAGTGTGAAAAGTCAGAGCAGGGTTGTGCTGGAGCAGGCTGCCTGTGGTAGTCTCTCTCCTAATCATCCCATAATGTGAAGGCTGGCACCACGAAGACTTTGCACCTGCGCTGCAGGAAGGGAAATCCTGAGAGAAAATGGCTCTCTTTAAAGCCGCGTTCCTCCTACAACGCGGCTCACCTGGCATGCTCACTACCTCCGCCGCTCAGTAGTGAGCAAAATGAGCATGTGCTCATCGATGTGCATGCTCTCACTGCAGTCGAGGGAAAAGAAAAAAAGAAAACGAACTACCTTTGGAGGACTGAAAATAGTGCCTGATAGAGATCCGTTTCGAGGCCCCCTGAAAATCACTGCCAGTGCTCAGACCCGGACAGACCCGGCCCACTTAAAGCCCTGTACTAAACATGCAACACAAACCGTGCTCTGCCAACCAAAGCTGAGAGTGAGCAGTTACATTAAACAACTTATATCAGCAACAACGTGTTGCACAAAGTACATGAAGCAAATGCACTAAGCCTACAATACCAATGACATATGTCAAAGTAATATAGCACACATTAGCTTTGTTTGAGTGCCTAGATGCTGGGGCCTTTTTTGTGTATCCTTGGCAGGGAAAGTTTCATTTACTATCCAGTGCTTCAAACGGGCATGTGCTCTCCCGCACAGAGTGCCCACACTTTTGTAAGTTGAAGGGGAGAGAAAGAGTACCTGCACTTCTCAGCAGTGCTGCAATATTTTTTATGCTAGAGTACCAGCACTTCGCAGCAAACATCCGTTCTGTAGGTAGTAGGTACGTGAACTTTCCTATTTCCATGAAATCAAATGGAGTCCCCTAGCACAACAAAACTCCTGTCACCACCCCACTCCTGTCCCAACGGGCAGGTGCACATCTTTGCATTTCCTCATACGCTGTCAATCCTTTTAAAAATGGGTGTGAGGAGGTTGGCTTACCCCATCTCTGCGCTGTTAATGAAAGGATCGCAGGCACAGTTGGAAGGGTGCTAAGTGACTAGATCCGAACAATTGTGAAACTGTCTAAACCTAGGCAGAAATACACTTGGTGAAAGGAACCACCCAAATGTACTTTTCATTTTCGTTGCAGCCGGTACCGAAGTGCGAAGCAGTTGCAGCAGGTGGGGGCAGAGGGAGGGGTGACTTTGGTTTTTCGGCTGACGGTATGAATGGGCCTGCACATTGTTTTTCGAGTGTCTGCCCAAATTATGCTCATCACTTTATATAAAAAAATATGGCGAAGGAAGCACACTCGTATGTTTGAATAATATTTGAGGGTATGTTGTTGTGCCTTTCTGATCCGAGACAAAAAACACAGTAATTAAATGAAAACGCTGTTCCATTTGGACACACTGCCTTTGGGGTAGTTTTGTGATCAGTTATGGAGATTGGAATGCAAGGCTAAGAAACGCTTCTTCACATGGACAAAATTAATTCCAAGGGCTTTTAGATGATCCCGTGCCCGTTACCACGCAGTTGCCTACTGCTCGTCTTCCTGCAAGATGGAGTTGTGACCCTGTGACACTGCTACTCCTGGCTTCTGCTGCTGAGTAGTGGGGGCGAGCAGGGCCGGTTCTAGGATTTTTGGGGCCCGGGCAGAAAGGGGATGTGCGAGGCCCCTCTAAATTGCACAGACATGTTACATTCAGGCCCTGCACTTTGAAATAAGCTTACAGGGCATACTTTCAGAGCAGGTCGTGGGAATAAGTTTCACATACTCATTGAAGTATGTTTGCATGTTAGTAGCTGAAGGCTCTCAAGCTGCTTTATGCAGGACCCCTGGTGTGCTGCAACGCCTCCCTGTATGCCTACCACAAGCATGTCGTCCACAGCTCCTCAAGAGCTGAAAGAAAGTTGTTTATCATTTGAAGGCTTAAACGTGCGGGATGTGGGGTGTCCTGCAGTGCCTCTGAGTGGGCAGCGGGAGACTAGATCCCCAGGTACAGGCAGTGATTAGCCCTGGGAGAGGCCCTTTGTTCCCTGAGCATCGCAGTGATGGTGTAGCGCTGCGAGGCCCATGGGATGAGGCGCTCCTTCCCTGTACCTCGCAGTAATGGCAGTGTGGCGACTGGCGATTCCCGGGGAAGTGCGTCCCTGCTCTTATTATTTCCAGACCTGCACATGATTGCGATGTCCTGGGCCTCGCAGCGCTACATCAATCTTAGATGTGCGGGCCCCCCCCCCGTTGGTCGGGTGTGCAGGGGGCCCTGGGCAGCTGCCCACACTGCCCATGCCTTGCGCCGGCCCTGGGGGCGAGGAGACTGGAGAGGGAGTGTTGTGAATTCGGGGACAGCGCGACAGCTACTGTAAAAGTGAAAGCGCTGTAAGGGGCCCTGTTAAAAAGTAAGAAGTCAGTGCTTCTGAAGTTGTCGGTGAGCATGGGCACATCATGTGCATGCTCTCACTGCAGTCGAGGAAAAAGAAAAAGAAAACGGACCACCTACCTTTGGAGGCCTGAAAACAGAGCCCGATAGAGACCCGGTTCCAGGCCCCCTGAAAATAACTGCCGGTGCTCAGACCCGGACAGACCCGGCCCACTTAAAGCCCTGGGGACGGCAGACTATTATGCCTATGATAGCTCTTAAATCGTTTTGTATTTTTTTTTTACCTTTCCGTGGTAGGTAGCAGTTACCCCTTCGAACACTGCCTACACCTCTTGACACTTTTAGCAAAACTAACAAAGGGTAACGGGTCCGAAAGGGAGCCTTCTCTCTTGACAATCTGTTATTATTGCAACCCATAAATCAGTAACTTTATCAGTGATTTGCAACCACAATTATGGTTGTAAACCATCGATACATTTGGTCAGTGCTTAAACTGAGCTGGTGGTTGCCAGCGGAGCCCACCATCACTCTTTGTTTTTCTCCATGTAGTACCAATTCTCAATTTGGAAGGGACACCCACCATACAACCCTTCTAAATTGCGATTTGCAATCCATTTCTAAATCCATTTTAGGAGTCTGTAAAACTTAACAGACTACTAAAATGGGTTTAGTGCATAATTTAAATCTTTTAGAGTAGAAAACCAATACATTTAGCGAATCACAAGGTGGCAACTGTTCTAAAGTTTAGTGCATGTAACTGAAAGTAATCACAGGGAGAAAGAAAAGTTTCCTAGCTATTGTAACAGAAAGTTTACATTCTATTAAGAACTCGGAGGCCAGAATTAAGCTTGCTTTCTTTTCACAGAAAGCATTTTAACAATCCCATCAAAAATTATCCTTCCCATGAAACCTGGGAAAAGAGAAACAGAACAGTGTCCAATCACAATCAGGTAAGTTCCATCACAGTCCTTCCTTTCTGTTTACACCTCCTCTTTCTTCGCACAACCAATGTCCAGTCCTCCTCTGAAGTTATTCTGGCTTGTTTGATTCATTCCCTCAAGCGAAGTCGTCTTCCAACAAATCTTACCACATGTTTATATGATAAGGTTAACCAAAACATAACCATATCAGTATTGTTCTAAATATCCTATAAGAACCAACTGTTCACTAAGTCCCTAAAGAAAATTATACTTACTACCATGTTATTCAGGAAAATATCATTTGTCTCCCATACTGTGTGGGACCTGGAGCAAATCCTGGGTGGGATAATCCTCACCTCCTAGTCCTTAATAGAATTTAAACTTTCCATTATGATAAGTAGGACATTTTTAATTCTAATCAGGACCGTAGAGGAGGATTATGCTTATTCAAAGCTTATTGACCGCGAGGGATGCCATATCTACCACCGGTTTAAAGTAAAACCTTTTGAAGGTAGAATCTGAGGACTAATCCGCAGAATTCAAAATGTCCTCCAATCTAGCCCCAGTGAGAAGACTATTGACACTTTGGCCCCTCTAGCAGAATGAGCACCACATTTGGATATGTTAATTCCAGTCTACTGAATCACACATCTGACCCATTTAGTGATGGTCAGAGAGGAGAGCACATGGAAATGCTTCTGCATAGCAATGAGAAGTTACCACTCACCGGGAGGTCTGAACTCCTCTGTCATGGCATCGTACACCTTAATACACCTCATAATACACAATTTCAGGTGGTCATGAAATGCCGGGTGAGAAATTAGCCCTTAGTTATACTTCATGCATCTAGACACATGGAAGGTAACCCCTTTCGGGGTACATACTATACCTTTAATGTCCAGTGGTTTAACATCGGAAGGTCTCCTACAGGAGATGAGGCAAAATAGCATAGCAAATTTCCCAGAAAGTTCTATACTGGAAAGGTATTTATTACTTTTCCAAGAGATGAAAAGGTTGAGGACAAAATTCACATCCCAAAGGAGTGAATACCTTGGTTCCGGAGGAAGGGAGAGACAAATGCCCCCGTCAGTTTACAGTTTAAGGGATGTTACCCAGCTTGTTAGTCATCAATAGGGTGATGTCCAGCAGATGTAGATATAGCTGAATGAAACGTGTTCACCAATCTATAAGCCGCACCTTTAGATACGAGGGATGACAGGAAATATAAAACTGAAACAACTCCTGATACCATGGGATCCAAGTCCCTCTGGAGACACCAACCCAGCCATTTCAACCATGCTGAGCTATTTCTTGGTGCTACCTTCTGACCCGCAGATACCAGAGGGTGCAGGTTCCCCTGGGGATCCAGTACAAGATCTGGCACTAGGGGGAGAAGGATTGGTGAACCCCAAGAAAGTTCCAGAAGAACAGGATACCATACCAGCTCAGGGACATCACCACGCGATCCGCTGCCTGGGGCCTCACCTGAACCGATAAACATGTGGTCATCAAGAATGGAGGAAAGGCGTAACAACTCTCCTGTTTCCAATCCTGGAGAAATGTGTCTGTTGCCCCAGCCAAGGGATCCAGTCTCCAGCCGAAGCATCTCTCGAACTGGTGATCAAGCCTTGAGGCAAACAGGTTCTCTGAAAAAGGACCCCATTTCTTGTTGATAGTCTTGAAAATCGATGTGTGCCTTATCCATAGCTCGATTCTTGGATGTATCTGGAATTTCAATCCGTCCCTACGTTTGCCTTGCCAGTGAGGTACTCCGCGACTAATGAGATGTTGCGGAATAGGCAAAAATGGCAGACACCTCTGGCGACCTGCGTCCAGTCTACTTACTCTGGGGGTATTGCGGTCACTGATGTATGATCTTACTACTGGGCGTCCCAACTGCTGGTCATCAATGAATGGTGGTATAATCCACAGGACGATCCGGCTTATGCGGTAGAGTGGCTCTTCCTAGAAGTTTATCCATTGCTAGATCTCTTATATAGTACCTCTGCCCTGGACGCCCTCCCCCCGGCCTGTCGTATTGTGATCCAGATTTGGAGACGTATTACGAGGTCTATGGGTTGGTGGGGTATGCCGATATGTGAGACGTCCCTCTGGTGAGGCACGTGCCTCCGATCGGTCGTGGCGTTACCTGGGTTCCGCCAGTGGGATACAATTGGGATCTCGACACTGGGCGACGTGATGCGCGGTCCCACACTTAAATCCTTTCAAAGGCTGCAGGAGGAGTTCGACCTACACAAATCCTAATTCCATAAGTATCTCCAGCTTCGGCACGCGCTCTGTCCCCTGATCAAAGACCTTACGACTTTGCCAGAATTCCATACCCTGGAGGGTAGACTGTTGATGGGGGATCTGGGGGACCACAAAATCCGTCAGCTTTATCAAACGTTGACCACACATACCAAGACGAACCTGCATCGGACGAGGGCGGCATGGGAAGCCCACATACCGACCCTTTCTGACGATGATTGGACCGAGGCTCTTGCTAGTCCCAGGGGCTCAGCGGTGTCATCTAGATATAGACTGATACAGTTCAAATACCTGCATCAGGTGTACTATACCCGCTTCCTCCTCTGGAAGATGGGAGCTATTTCGTCCCCCGCATGCCTCAGATGCCAGTCAGATGACGGAACCTTTTTGCATACGGTCTGGGGTTGCTCAGTGTTACGTCATTTTTGGTCGGGGGTACTGTCCTGCCTGGTGCGGGTACTTGGGTTGGACCTCCCAGAAGATCCACGCCTGACTCTCCTTCACAGTACTGATGATATTGGAGGAAACATCTATATGAGACACCTCCTTTTCTTGGGACTCACACTGGCTAAGCACGACATAGCCCAGCAATGGAAGTCTTCTTCTCCACCTGGGGTGGCGGCCTGGAAATCCGCATTAGATAAGTGCATGTCTGCCTAGGTGGCGGTGTTTTAGGCCAGGGGTTGCCCGCAGAAGCACGGGAAAATCTGGGCTGCATGGGCCAAGTATCGGGGTATTGATCTTTCCATATTTCATGCGTCCATGAATCAAGATCTCATAGACAGACTCACCATCACATGACTCTCCACTCCTACTCGTGGATTAGCCGGCGCGGAAATGTGATCATATGTATTTATGCCTGTTTAGTCTTTCAAGCGGGTTGGGCGGTGCAGGGAGGAGGGGAGGTGGGTGGCGGGGGCTGTTGGGTTTGGTGTTTTATAGCTTCTCGGAGGATACCCACGGCAACAACTAGTGTACTAATGATCAATGCTATGTATGAATATGACTTGTTGGGGGGCTCACCCCCTTGAGGGGAAAAATGCAATAAAATTTGTTGTAAAAAAAAAAACAAGCATTTACAATGCAACGGTCTCGCCTTTGCAAAAGTTCAAACTATTGGCATTGTAAATGTCAATTTTTTTATTTATGTGTCGGTTTTGAAAACAGATAAATAAATGGCATTGTCATTTACAATGCCAATAGCTTTATCTCTCGGAAATGTGAGACCTATTGCATTGCATTTCGCTGCCTGTGCAAGAAAAGTGTGGGTTGCAGGATGAGTTACAACAGGATGCATGCATATTCCTCTAACAAGAAAAGCAATAGTGCTGGGGTTTGACTTCACTAAGTGTGAGGGGATAGAGGAAGAGGTGTGGGTATCCTCCACGGGGGCGGGGGGGTTAATTGTGCAGTTATGCACACAAGACAATGGCGGGTGGGGTTATACTCACAGACAATGGTGGGCGGGGTTATGCACACAGACAACAATGGGAGGCAGGCGGGGTTATACACACGGATAACCGCAGATAGGGATATGCACACGGACAACAGAGGGTGTGAAGATTGGGATACGCACACGAACAATGGAGAGTGGTCGGTTGGGATTCTGCACAAGGACAGCAGCAGGAGGGCAGGCAGGGTTATGCACATGAAAAACATTGAATAGGTTGGGTTATGCACACAGACAATGGCAGGTGGGTGGGATTATGCACACGAACAACGGCCGGATGGAGATAGGCACACAGACATCGGAGGATGGGCGGGGATATGCACAAGGAACACAACATGCACAGTAATGTACACAGAGAATGGCGGGTGGTGTTATGCAAACAAACAATGGCTTTATGCACAGCAACAAAAGCAGGCTGGCAGGGTTAGGCACATGGACAATGGTGGGCATGGTTAGGCACGTGGACAACGGCGGGCAGGCAAGATAATGCATACAGACAACGGTGGGTAGGTTATGCACATTAAAAATTGCGGGCGGGGTAATGCACATTGACAACGAAGGTTGGGAAGGCGGGGTTAGGCATACGGACAAGAGTGGGTGGGGTTAAGCACACCGACAATGCTGGGTGGGCAGGTGTGGTTATGCACACGGAGAATGACAGAGGGATATGCATATTGACAACAGAGGGTGGGCGGGGTTAAGCACATGGACAACAGTACAGTACAGTGCACGACTCTTAAGTACAGGTGCGAAATAGTGCTCGCTCCTCATAGGCAATGCATCCCAGGGAGGTTAGGCTGGACCTCACTCTAAGCAGGCACATTGTCTGAGAGAGACCTGCCCGTCCACCCTGCGCTCAGGATCCACAACTCGGGCATTGTGTTTTCTTCCCCTACTTATGGGCAGCTAAGTGGATGGTGTGTAAAGGGGGTCATTTGTGCACACTGGGGGTGCCACGGTGGGGCGTTGTTATAGGCGCAGCACAAGCTCGCTCTGCGGTGCTGGCTGATTGAGGCTGTACCGGCAACTAACTGTATGTGCATAATCCCAGGCTGCTGCAGCTTTAAACACCATGGCCAGTGGCTGGGCTGCCAGCAGCTGTCAGAAGGACCAGGTCCCTGCACCACATCAAGAGGGGGCCGAGAGCGGGCACCTGGGAGCGGGACTCCGTGCCACAGACTGAAGGGCACTATGAGAGATGGCACACCCCTCAAACCCGTCTGTGCTTCGCAGCACGACCCCGGTTACTTAAACAATCTACATATACACGGCATTCACGCCTTCCTCCCAAAAGCGGACTGTGTGTGACACCCACAAGAGCGAAGAGTAACGAGGGGGCCGTGGGCAGTACAGCCCTCCGGACCCGCACAGCACGTCTGCAGAGCGGCCATGCGGACACAGGACCACACACTGCAGCATGGAAGCAAGGGAGCCCAGGGCAGGAGAGGGCGTTGAGCTTTTATGAGAGCGAACTCCAATGCGTGAGCGAGCGCTCTTGGGTTGCAACAGTACACCCGGGTGTAGGGGGTATGCACATGGCATGATGGGGTGGGCCATTACACCTACAGTGGGAGAGGATGACACGCACGATTGCAGGCGACACCTACGAGTTCAAATGAAAACTAAGCATGGAACCCTCCAATATTTGAGGTCACTGGCCGGGGAGGTGGTGGTGTGCTGCTGGCCATGGTAAGCGCCAATCGATCTACCCTATTCAGAATTGTACCTGCTTCAAAAGGAGGGCGGCCGCCAAGAGCCGCAGAACCCAGGTGATGAGCGGTGTCCTCTGCAGCGGGGAGCCCCGCGAGAGTGGGGAAACTCAAATTTTTTCCCATTGCGTGTCAGTAGATGTATTATTTTTCATCAGGACCGGACGTACCAAAAACTTTTTATACGAAAATATTTGAGTAAGGGAAATGAGCACAAAGCATACCTGCCTCGGTGACTGACAAAACAGAATTGCGTGGTGTAGAAAACCGAACGTGCCAAGTCTTTCCGCGGATGTTGGTAAAAGCACGACTTAAAAATAAATACCTAACAAGTCAAACCGAACCCTAAGAGCCGCGCACGTGAGCTACCATAGACAGCTCATGTCGCGTGGCTCTTAGGTTTCGGTTTCCAAGGCGCATGGCAGAGTCGGATTCTGACGCGCGCGACCCAATCCCAAGGCACGCGTGGGAATCCGACTCTGCCATGCGTCTTAATGGTGCGCGCGGCCACCTCTTGTCTCCACTCGTTAGGTCTCAGCTAGAAGCTGACACGATCGCTGTAGTTCTCTGCGAGAACGCGCTTCGCGCGCTTCTAGCCGAGACCTAAAAATGCCAAACACTCAGCCAGTTCTGCCAACGCCCTCGAACATGTCCCGCCTAAATGATTGATATCTCGGACTGGTGAGACATTGTCTATCTTCAGAAACACAAAGCATTGTGTCTTCTCTTTGGTCCAACAGTGAACTGCGAAGAAACCTTCTAGGAATTTGAGATAGTTGATGTGTAGATGTCGAACTGTCGTTCTTGAGAGGACCACTTTTTTCCTGTGGACAACTTGCTGCAGTGAGCAACCCAGCCCCCTTTGCTGGCATCCTACCCAATAACAATATCCGAGCGTGAGCCAAAGATCGCTCTCCAGTTCTATTCCTCCATGTGTGTGAGCCACCATCTAATTTCTTCTTTGACATCTTCTGTAAAAGGAACTCTCCGAGTACATCGGGGCCCTTTGGAGACGGGGCCTTCATGCGGTGAAGGACCCGGTAAGTGGAGAGGCCCCGGAAAGATGGGTTGAATTGACAAGGAAAGGAGGCCCACCAGACGTGCTATCTCCCTCAGAGGTCTGTTTTTTAGGAAGCAAGGAAATGAGAGTGACAGTAAAAGCAAGAAATGGTAAGCAATGGGAGGACTCAAAGCGCTCTATGTCGACAATAGGTCTTTTGTAAACAGACACCTAAGTTGTCTGTTAGGCTGTGACCTTAAAACCCAACAGAGCACCTCCCAGCACAACAAAATGCCACACAACAAATATGCACATACATTCTTGTCACACATTACCATCTTCGGAATACTGTTTGTGTTTGGGGCAAGCACTGCCTTAACTTATCTCCGAGGACATGAAATCATTCTGAGCCCAAAATGTTTTGTGATTCAGTGCCTTGCAGTAGTCACTCTATGTAATACAGCGCCACACTGCCAAAAGAATAAGTTACTTTTCTTCAATAACACCTTTTCTGGTGGATAGTCGATCTGACAGCAGATTCCTCACCTTAGAACATCCCCATGGCAACTGAATAGAGCTGGAGAATTTTGTAGCAGTGCTCACGCACATAACAAGGTGGCATGGTGCACCTCTACTTTGGATCCATATTGCCCTAAAGTGACAGAGCAGAGCTACAAATAAACACCACCCCTGCACACTGATGTTGGTTTCTCATCTTTCCCATTTGCATGCCCCCAGAACCGAGCATTAACAATTGTTGGCTACAGTGTGCAGTGTACTAACTTGGGACCTTTTAAAATGTTCAAAAGAGACTACACCACAGAACAAGGAGGAGGAAGGAAGTAAGGAATCCAAGTAGCTTTTTCTTCTGATTTATACTTCTAACAGTCGATTCCTCACCTTAGGATAAATTCTAAATCAGTATTATACCCCCACACCAACCCAAGGGGGCAGACCTGCGGAGTAGGCTCATATAAAAAATTCTTGCCGAACTGAGCAGGAAAAATGGCATTCCTCCCAGACCTGGCTGTCAAGGTAGCAGTGCTTTGTGAGGTATGCACCGACAACCAGGCTGGCAGTTTGTATGCTAAAGCAGCTGTAAAGGCCTTTGCCTTAGTGGAATAAGTTCTCAGACATTTTGGATGCTACTTCTTGGCCCGTGTGCATCAGATCTTAATGTAGAGAATGATCCACCTCAACAAGGTGCTCTTTTGCGCAGCCTTCTCTTTCTTTGCTCCAGAGAACCCCACAAAAAGTTGATTGTCCAATCAAGAACCCTTGGTACTATCGATGTAAAAGCTAGAAAGCCCCTTTGAGGTCCCACTAACGAAGCCTCTCCTT
This sequence comes from Lissotriton helveticus, assembly GCF_964261635.1. Taxonomy (NCBI): domain Eukaryota; kingdom Metazoa; phylum Chordata; class Amphibia; order Caudata; family Salamandridae; genus Lissotriton; species Lissotriton helveticus. Next base: position 253,486,429 of record NC_136073.1, on the reverse strand, counting down.
TTTTAAGGGCTAAGGGAGAGCAACGATCACTGGTCAATTGATTGATTGCTCAATGTCGAAGGGAGTCACTACTACTGGCCAGAAACCCACCCAAGTTCTGCGCAAATATGTCGGGAAAAAACATAGAGTAAGGCAATTGAACCAACAGTGCTTGCATTTCACTCATGCAATGAGCTGATATATTTGTAACGAAGAAGACAGTTTTCAGTTTTAGAAGAATCAACAAGCAGTTATGCATAGGCTCAAAGAGGCAGACATACAGAGTTTTAAGACCAAATCAAAGTCCCACCATGGCATCACAAACAGGTTGGGAGGAAAAGTGAATCAGACCTTTAAGAAATCCAATTACAAACGGAGATCTGAACAAGTATGGTTGGTCTGGCACGTGTAGAAAATCTGAGAGAGCAGACAATTAACCTTTTATAGTGCCCACTCCAAATCCTAGCTTTGCCTGTATGGGTTCATAGTCTTGGACACCACACCAGGTTACAAATTTGTCCCAGTGCCACGTATAAATACATTTCATGGAGGGGCATCTAGTAGCCAGGATGACCACAACCACTTAAGGCAGCAACTTAAATGATGTCAATTGCCACCATTCAATGTCCATGCATGTAGGCCTACATTACGTAGATTCGGGTGGAGGACCCCGTCCTGTTGCTGAGACAGGAGGTTCTTGTGAATTGAAGCTTGATCAAAGGACAGACGCTCATGCCCAGTAGTTCTGGGTAACACACCACTCCTGGCCCAATCCAGGACCACCAGGATGACTTGAACCTTGTCTTTCCTCATCTTCTCCAGAACTCAGGACAGGAGAGATAGTGGTGGTAAGGCATTAAAGGGTCTTTTTTCCATTCCAGCTATAATGTGACACAATCGGTGCTCTTGCGGAAACTTCAAAGTGCAAAATTGTCCTCAATTAGGGCGAAATGATTTAACCAGGTTGGGCCCACCACAGGTGGAAAATGCCCTGTGCTACCTCAGGATGCAGATCTGCCAAACGACATCAGCTCAGTTCGTCCACTTTGGCATCCATGGACCACAGCCACCTGGCTGACAATCAGAAAGATGTCTTGATGCTCCAATCACCTCCAGAGAAGCAAAGCTGCAGTACACCATGGCTGCATCTCAGTGAAGCCGGATCGCTTTACGGGGCCAGCATAGACCCCCCCCCCCCCACCAACTGCCTCGCTGGATCCGGCTGCTCTGCCACTTCTCGGGAGGGTCGTCCTGTGCTCCAGCGCCATCATTATGGAGTTTGGTACGGGAGCCGAGCAGGAGCTAAGAAGAGAGTGACCACGATCTTGACCATACCGGCTCCACCCCCGGCATAAATGGATTTTAGACAACTATAACACATACAATGGTTAGAGTTTTTAGATTATTTTTAAACTAAACCATGTGCATAGCGTAACATTTAACCCAGTCTTTCAAGGATCAATAGTGATAGTATAGGTTCTGTAAGAACGGCATTGCAATGCAGATATTGCTGTTAATATTCCTGTTAACTCACCAGGATACACTGCATGATCGCAGTCTGTCCAGATTCCCACTCCAGGTTTGTTTTACCCAGTCCTCAATTCATCCTGCCCAACAACTGCACTGTGTTAGCTAGGTTTTGGAATGCACATCTCAATGTTACCCCTCTTTAATTCACAATCCCTCAATTCATTAACTCCTCAACTACACAACCTTTACCTCCTCTGCTAATACTGTGCTTGTGATCAAGCTCAAAAAGTGCTCACCTTCATGTAAAGCTTTATATGTCAATATTAGAAGGTAAGCAGGAAAACCAAAGAGGAGTTCTTCGTGTTGGTTACAAGCAAGACCATTCATGAAAGTTGTGTTCAAATCTATGGTCCCCTGGATCAAGAGAGGTCGGTGCATTGAACCATCATCTCAGGAGTGGATGGTGATCTGCTAGATTTCCTGCTATAAACCATGAAAAACATGCTCAATTAGAGTCATCTTTTACACCACTGGAAGTAACAGGCATTTGCAATGCAATAGGTCTCGCATTAGGAAAGTTTGAGTTAATTGTCATGTACATGACAAATTTCTTATTTATGTTTTTTTTGTGGGAATTGTGACATTAATTGCTTTGTTATGTACAATGCTAATACTTTTATTTGTCGACAATGTGACACTTCTAGCATTTATAATGCAACATGTTTTGTATGTACATGACGTAGAAGTATTGTTTTTACAAATTACTATTGTTTTTTTCAAATTAATTAATACTTAAATAAAATGTATTGTAATTAATAACGGCAAAAGCTTAAACTTTTGTAATTATTTCTTGTGAAGATTATGTTCATTGTTTTTCATTGTGACTAAAATATAAAAACAGAAGGGAAATTAAAAAAAAAAATGGTGACATGTTTAATAAAGTTTTAAACATTGATAGAACATATTTGAACCAGTTGTTGAATGTTTGCACAGATTGATACTGTGGTGGCGCTGAGTGATGTTGTGGTGGCGCTGAGTGATGTTGTGGTGGCGACAAGTGATGCTGTGGCGTTCATTGATGCTGTGGTAGCGCATAGTGATGTAGTGGTGCCCCTGAGTGATGCTGTGGTGCAACTGTGTGATGCTATTGTTGTGCGATAGATAGAGTGAGGGTGATCGATAGCTAGAGGGAGTGGGAAAGATCGATTGAGTGAGGGGGATAGATAGATAGAGTGCGGCAGATAGATAGATAGAGTGAGGGCGATAGATAGATAGAGTGAGGGCGATAGATAGATAGAGTGAGGGCGATAGATCTATAGAGTGAAGGCGATAGATCTATAGAGTGAGGGTGATAGATCTATAGATTGTGGGCGATAGATCGATAGAGTGAGGGCGAAAGATAGAGTGAGGGTGATAGATAGAGTGAGGGTGATAGAGTGAGGGCGACAGATAGAGTGAGGGCGACAGATAGAGTGAGGGCGATAGATAGAGTGAGGGCGATAGATAGAGTGAGTGCAATAGATAGAGTGAGGGCGACAGATAGAGTGAGGGCGACAGATAGAGTGAGGGCGACAGATAGAGTGAGGGCAATAGATAGAGTGAGGGCAATAGATAGAGTGAGTGCAATAGATAGAGTGAGGGTGATAGAGTGAGGGTGATAGATAGAGTGAGGGAGATAGATGTGTGTTGTGTGTGTGTGCTTGTATGTGTGTTGTATGTGTGTGTGCGTTGTTGTATGTATGTGTGTGTGCGGTTGCAGAAGGATGTATGTGGAAGAGAGCAGCAGAACAGCATATTATAAGAGCACAGGGAGTTAAAGAAGGATTCGTGTTGAAGAGATCAGCAGATCAGCACAGGAGAAGAGAACATGGAGTTAGAGAAGTAGGCGGTGGAAGGGAACAGCAGATCAGCACGGGAGAAGAGAACAGGGTTTTGGTGAAGGGTGCGGGGTGTAAGAGAGCAGCAGATCAGGATGTGAGAACAGATTAGGGAGTTAAAGAAGGATGCAGGTGGAAGAGAGCAGCAGATCAGCACAGGAGAAGAGAACATGGAATTCAAGAAGGAGGCTTTTGGAAGAGAACAGCAGATTAGCACATGAGAAAAGAATAGAGTTAAAGAAGGAGGTGGTGTTTTTGAGATCAGCAGATTAGCTCATGTGAAGAGAACATGAAGGTAAATAATGAAGCGGTTATAAGAGAGCAGCAGATTAGCACAGGAGAAGAGAACATGGAGTTAAAGAAGGAGGTGGGTGGAAGAGAACAGCAGATCAGCACAGGAGAAATTAACACGGAGTTATAAAAGGATGCAGGTTTTAGAGAGCAGCAGAGCAGCACAGGAGAACAGAACAGGGAGTTAAAGAAGGAGGTGGGTGGAAGAGAACAGCAGATCAGCACAGGGGAAGAGAACAGGGAGTGAAAGAAGGAGGTGGGTGGAAGAGAACAGCAGATCAGCACAGGGGAAGAGAACAGGGAGTTAAAGAAGGAGGTGGGGTGGAAGAGAGCAGCAGATCAGCACAGGAGAAGAGAACATGGAGTTAAAGAAGGAGGTGTGCGTAAGAGAGGAGCAGATTAGCACATGAGAAGACACAGGGACTTAACTAAGGAAGCGGGTGGAAGAAAACAACATATTAGCACAGGAGAAGAGAACAGTGAGTTAGAGAAGGGGGCGGGGTGAAAGAGAACAGCAGTTGAGCACAATAGTAGAGAAAAGGGAGTTAGAGAAGTAGGCGAGTGAAAGAGAACAGCTGTTAAGCACAGGATAAAAAAACAGAGTTAAAGACGGAGGTGGGTTTGAAGAGAACAGCAGATTAGCACATGAGAAGAGAACGGGGAGTTAAGTAAGGAACCGGGTGGAAGAGAACAACATTAGCACAGGAGAAGAGAACAGTGAGTTAGAGAAGGAGGCGGGTGGCAGAGAGCAGCAGATCAGCACAGTTGAAGAGAACATGGATTTAGAGAAGGAGGCGTGTGAAAGAGAACAGCAGATCGGTATGAGAGAAGAGAAAAGGGCGATAGTAAAGGAGGTGTGTGAAAGAGAAGAGCAGATCTGCACATGAGAAAAAAAAGAGTTAAAGAAAGAGGCGGGGTGGAAGAGAACAGCAGATTAGCACATGCAAAGAGAATAGGGAGTTAACTAAGCAAGTGGCTGGAAGATAACAACATATTAGCACAGGAGAAGAGAACAGTGAGTTAGAGAAGGGTGCGGGGTGAAAGAGCAGCAGTTTAGCACAGGAGAAGTGAGAAGGATGTGGGTTAAAGAGAACAGCAGATCAGCACAGGAGAAGAGAAAATGGATTTAGAGAAGGAGGCGGGTAAAAGAGAACAGCAGCTCTGCACGGGTGCAAACTAATGGGAGTTAGAGAATTAGGCGGATGGAATATAGCTTAAAGATAATCACAGGAGAAGAGAACAGGGAGTTATTGAATGATGCTGGAGGAAGAGAGCATCAGATGTGCATGTGAGAACAGAACAGGGAGTTAGAGAAGGATGTTTTTGAAAGGAACAGCAGATCAGCACAGTATTAAAAAAAATTGATTTAAGGAGGAGGTGGTGTGGAAGAGAGGAGCAAATCAGTACAGGAGAAGAGATGCGACCCGGGATTTAAAGAAGGATTTTGGGTGGATGAGAGCAGCAGATTAGCACAGGAGAAGAGAAGAGAACAGGGAGTTAAAGAAGGAGGTGGGGTGGAAGATAGCAGCAGATTAGCACAGGAGTAGAGACCCGTGAGTTAAAGACTGAGGCGGAGCAGCAGATCCGCATGTGATAACTGAACAGGAAGTTAGAGAAGGATGTTGTGGAAAGGAACAGCAGATCAGCACAGGAGATAAAAACAGGGAATTAAAGAAGGATGGTGGGGTGTAATAGAGCGGCAGATCAGCACAGGATAAGAGACCAGGGAGTTAAAGACTGATGCAGGTGGAAGAGAGCAGCAGATTAGTTTTGGAGAAGAGAACAGGGAGTTAAAGAGGGAGGCGGGTATAAGATGGCAGGAGATCAGCACAGGAGAATTGAAGAGGACAGGGAGTTGGAGAATTGAAGAGAACAGGGAGTTCGAGAAGAAGGCAGTTGGAAGAGAGCATTAGTTCAGCTCGGGAGAAGAGAAGAGACGGGAGTTTGAGAAGGAGGTGGGTGGAAGAGCTCAGCATAACAGCACATCAGAAGAGAACATGGTGTTAAAGAAGGAGGCGGGTGGTAGACAGCAGCAGATCAGCACAGGATAAGAGAACAGGGATTTAAAAAGGATGCGTGGTGGAAGAGAACAGCAGATTGGCACAGGAGAAGAGAACATGGACTTAGAGAAATAGGCGGTTGGAAGATAACCGCAGTGCAGCACAGGAGAAGAACACATTGAGTTAAAGAAGGATGCGTGGTGGAACATAGCTGCAGATTAGCACAGGAAAAGAGAACAATGAGTTAGAGAAGGAGGCTGATTGGAAGAGAGCATCAGATCAGTATGGGAGAAGAGAACAGGGAGTTAGAGAAGGAGGTTGGTGTAAGAGAGGGGCAGATCAGCACAGCAGAAGAGTTAAAGAATGATTTTGGGTGGAAGCGAGCAGCAGATCAGCACAGGATAAGAACAGGGAGTTAAAAAGGATGCGCGGTGGAAGTGAACATCATATTGGCACAGGAGTAGAGAACGGAGTGTGAGAAAGAGGAGGGTGGAAGAGAACTGTAGTTTAGGACAGGAGAATAAAACAGTGATTTAAAGAAGTATGCGATGTGGAAGAGAGCAGCAGCTCAGCATAAGAGAACAGGGAGTTAAAGAAGGAGGCGGGGTGGAAGAGAGCAGCAGGTCAGCAGAGGGCTAAAAGAAGAGAACATGTAGTTAAAGAAGGAGGTGGTTGAAAGAGAGCAGCAGATCAGCAGAAGAGAACAGGGAGTTAGAGAAGGAGGTGGGTGGAAGAGAGCAGCAGATCAGCACAGTCGAAGAGAACTTTGAGTTAAAGAAGGAGGTGTTGTTGAAGAGAGCAGCAGAACAGGATGTGAGAAGAGAACAGGGAGGTAGAGAAGGAGGTGTGTGGAAGAGAGCTGCTGATCAGCTTTGGAGAAGAGAAGTGAACAGGGAGTTAGAGAAGTAGGTGGGTGGAAGAGAGCTGCCGATCAGCAGAGGAAAATTGAACAGTGAGTTTGAGAACGATGCAATTGGAAGAGAACTGCAGATTAGCTTTGGAGAATAAAACAGGGAGTTAAAGAAGGATGTGTGTTTGAAGAGAGCAGCATATCAGCACATGATAAGAGAAGAGAAAATGGAGTTAGAGAAGGATGCAGGGTAGAAGAGAACAGGGAGTTAAAGAAGGAGGTGGGGTGGAAGAGAGCAGCAGATCTGCACAGGAGAAGAGAATAGAATAGGGAGTTATAGAAGGAGGTGTTTTGAAATTGAGCCTCAGATCAGCATAAGTTAACCTGGAGTAAAAATGCAATGCAATATGTTTTTTATTTTTAAAGTTTGAGCTATTGTTATTTTAAATGACTAATTATTTTCTAATGTTTTGTTGTGCAAAATTTTGAAATTAATTGCTTTACCATTTACAAAGGTAATAGTTATAACTTTTTCAAATGTGACACCTATATCATTTGTAATGCAATATGCGTTGTATTTATGTGACTTACATGTATTGATATTGTAAACAACAATAGTTTGGAGTTGGAGGGTGGACTTTGAGGGTGGAGTTGGATTTAGATTTGTAGTGTTGATTTGGCTTTTGTTTTGGAGGGTGGTTTTTGATGTTGGAGTTGTATTTGGAGGGAGGTTTTGGAGGGTGGAGTTGGATGTTGGAGGCTGGATTTTGAAGTTGGATTTGGAAGGTGGAGTTGGAGGATGGATTTGGAGGGTGTAGTTGGAGGGAGGATGTGGAGGGTGGAGTTTGAGTGTTGAGTTGAAGTCTGGATTTGGACTGTGTATTTGGAGTGTTGTGTTGGATTGTGGTTTTGTAGGGTGTATTTGGAGGGTGGAGGTTTTTTTTGTTGTTGTAGTTTTATATAGCGCGAACTAGACCCGAACCGAATCAGGTATCAGAGCGCTTTACATAGCACAAGTTACATTTTTTTTTTTTACATGAGGACACACACTTTCATTTTTTTTTTTTTTTTTTAGGCACGGGGAGATTAAGTGATTTGCCCAGAATCACAGGAGTTGGAGTTGGATGGTGGAGTTGTAGCGTGGATTTGTATTTTGTGGGTTGTTTTGTATTTTGTCGTAGTTTGTGTGTGGATTTTGCGGGGGAATTTGGATTTGTAGTGTTGTTTTTTAGCCTGGAGTTGTATTTGTTCTGTGTATTTGGATGTTGGAGTTTGAGGGTGGAGTTGGATGGTGTTTTTGGAGGGTGTTGTTGGAGGGTGGATTTGTTTTTTGAGGAAGGATTTTGAGGGTTGATTTGGAGTGTTGAGTTGGAGAGTGTAGTTGGATGGTGGAATTAGAGGGTGTAGTCGGAGGGTGGATTTGGAGGGTGGAGTAGTGCTTTGTTGGTGGATTTTAAGGGTGGAGTTGGAGGGTAGAGTTGTGGGTGTGTAGAGTGTGTGCGCTAGAGTGTGTGCGCTAGAGTGTGTGCGCTAGAGTGTGTGCGCCAGAGTGTGTGCGCCAGAGTGTGGGCGCCAGAGTGTGGGCGCCAGAGTGTGGGCGCCAGAGTGTGGGCGCCAGAGTGTGGGCGCCAGAGCGTGGGCGCTAGAGTGTGGGCGCTAGAGTGTGGGCGCTAGAGTGTGGGCGCTAGAGTGTGGGCGCTAGAGTGTGGGCGCTAGAGTGTGGGCGCTAGAGGTGGTGATGGACAGAGTGAAAGTGTGGTGTTGATGGAGAGAGAGAGTGATGTACGGAGGAAGAGAGAGAGAGTGATGTATGGAGGGAGAGAGAGTGATGTATGGAGGGAGAGAGAGAGTGAGGTATGGAGGGAGAGAGATAGTGAGGCATGGAGGGAGAGATAGTGAGGTATGGAGGGAGAGAGAGAGTGAGGTATTGGAGGGAGAGAGAGAGTGAGCTATGGAGTGATAGAGTGAGTAATGTAGAGAGTGATTGAGAGAGATTCAGTGTGAGAGTTAGTGTGATACTGAGGGTGGATGAGGTAGGGATATATAGAGTGATGCTAAGGTTGTGAGTTAGTGCGCTAGTGAGGGAGATTGAGGTCGTGATAGAGAGTGATGTTGTGAGTTATTGAGGTATAGTGATGTTGGTAGTGAGGGAGAGTGTTGGTTATAGAGAATGCTGTGCATTTCAATCCATATGACAATACTTCTTTTTATTTTTAATCACAAACTTTATTAATTAAATACACACAGCGATAAATATTTGTTTCCTTTGTACAAAAGTGAAACATGTAAACAGTAAATTTTCAATTGTTACGCTATTTCTTCTTCTGTTCTCTCCTTAACAATTTTAATAATTTTTCCATTCCAAATGTTTGTGGCAAATAATGGGTAAGTGCTTCTCCAATATCGTCCACTCTTCATCCAGCATAAACCATTCAATGAGAAGATGATTTTGTATGTCCATTGACTGAAAAGTGTCAATGTTTGCAACTTGTGTCGTCATGGTACTGATGTCTCCTTTGGTGTTTTCAACTCCATATATTGCCACTTCAATTATTTCCTGTGGTGCTGCTGTTACCTGTCGGTAAAGAAATTACATAATCTAAACCTTAGTTCATTGTTTTAGAGGATTATAAGAGTTTTTAAACTAGAGTGTGATGGTGTGTGTGAGAGAGAGTGTGATAGTGTGTGTGTGAGAGTGCGTGTGTGAGAGAGTGCGTGTGTGAGAGAGAGCGTGTGTGTGTGAGAGAGCGTGTGTGTGTGAGAGAGTGTGTGTGTGTGAGAGAGTGTGCGTGTGAGAGTGTGCTTGTGAGAGTGTGTGTGTGAGAGTGTGCGTGTGAGAGTGTGCGTGTGAGAGTGTGCGTGTGAGAGTGTGCGTGTGAGAGTGCGTGTGTGCAAGTGTGTGTGTGCAAGTGTGTGTGTGCGAGTGTGTGTGTGCGAGTGTGTGTGTGCGAGTGTGTGTGTGTGCGAGTGTGTGTGTGTGTGTGCGAGTGTGTGTGTGTGTGCGAGTGTGTGTGTGCAAGTGTGTGTGTGCGAGTGTGTGTGTGCGAGTGTGTGTGTGCGAGTGTGTGTGTGTGCGAGTGTGTGTGTGTGCGAGTGTGTGTGTGTGTGTGTGAGTGTAAGTGTGTGTGTGTGTGTGTGAGAGTGTGTGTGTGTGTGTGTGTGAGAGTGTGTGTGTGAGAGAGTGTGTGTGTGTGTGAGGGTGTGTGTGTGAGAGGGTGTGTGTATGTGAGATAGAGAGAGAGGGAGGTGGTGAGGGAGAGAGATGTAGAGAGAGAGGTGGTGAGGGAGAGAGATATATATAGAGAGAGAGAGGTGGTGAGGGAGAGAAATGTAGAGAGAGAGAGGTGGTGAGGGAGAGAGATGTAGAGAGAGAGGTGGTGAGGGAGAGAGATGTAGAGAGAGAGAGGGGTGGTGAGGGAGAGAGATATATAGAGAGAGAGGGGTGGTGAGGGAGAGAGATGTAGAGAGAGAGGTGGTGAGGGAGAGAGATAGAGAGAGAGCTATGGAGGGAGAGAGATAGAGAGAGAGAGGTGGTGTGATAGAGAGAGATAGAGAGAGAGAGAGAGAGAGAGAAATAGAGAGCTATGGAGGGAGAGAGAAAAATAGAGGTATGGAGGGAGAGAGATAGAGTGAGGTATGGTGGTGAGCAAGAGTGAGGTATGGAGGGTGAGCAAGAGTGAGGTATGGAGGGTGAGCAAGAGTGAGGTATGGAGGGTGAGCAAGAGTGAGGTATGGAGGGAGAGTGAGGTATGGAGGGAGAGCGAGAGTGAGGTATGTAGGGAGAGCAAGAGTGAGTTGGCGATTGAGAGAGAGTGAGGTGGCGATTGAGAGAGAGTGAGGTGGAGATTGAGAGAGAGTGGTGGTGAGTGAGAGAGAGAGAGGTAGTGAGAGAGAGAGAGGTGGTGAGTGAGAGAGAGAGAGAGAGAGGTGGTGAGTGAGAGAGAGTGAGGTGGTGTTTGCTAGAGAGGTATGGAGTGTGCGATAGAGTGAGGTGTGGAGTGAGGTGTGGAGGGAGGGAGGGAGAGAGAGAGAGAGAGAGAGAGTGAGGTATGGAGGGAGAGAGCGCGTGAGGTATGGAGGGAGATGGCCATAGGATTAATGTATGTATGTAATTTAATATGTACTTGTATTTTGCTGTGCCTTGTAGTATTTAATATCTTCTGTCCATTAAATTCATGTACTGTGACATGAGTTAACGTAACATAATCTCCGATGTTAATATGAAATTGAGTTGCTTCTCTCCACAGTGTCACTTTTATTTCATCCGTGGCATCTTTTAAAGTTATTGATTTGAGTGCAGTATGTTGTCCGTTGATCAACACATTTTTATTTTCTTCTTCCTAAAATGTAAAGAAAGTAGTAATTTTTTTGCGATTAACATAGAGTGATCGAGGTAGAGAGATATATTATGTTGTGTATAAAGAGAGAGCGGTGCTGAGCGAGTGAATTCAATTAGTGTTCCATGTGAAATTAAGGTGTGTAGATAGCTAAAGAGAGAGGATAGTTTCTGAGTTGTTATCACAGTGTTTTTGTTTTTAGATAGAGCTAGAGTTGTTTTCTGACCTATAGAGTTGTGTACTAAGAAAAGTTGTTGTGTGTTGTAAATATTTCGGTAAATGTATCTGTCTATGTGGATACCCTAAATCTTATAATATATATATATATATATATATATATTTTCCGAACTCCCACATCAAGGTCAGGTAGGTCGCCAACAAATTCTCAGGACACGGACCCGATGTGGTGCAGATTATTTATTCAACAGAGTATGCCGCATGACGTTTCAGCTCCTTGGAGCCTTGCTCACATGATATATATATATTGTGATCTCTAGTCAAATGTAAGTGTTGTAAGATATATAAATGTGATGAGATTAATAGCTTGTGTTTTGTTATATTGAGGTGGGTACGTTAAATTAACGGTACACAGTCAAAATATCGAGTTGTAAATATCGACCTACACAAATATCGAGTCAGGAATATCGAGGGTAAAGAATATCGATGTCAAGAATATCGTTGGACAGAATATCGACATTCAGGTAAGTAATATCGATTTTATTAATATCGATGCAAGTAATATCGAAGTTAGTAATATCGATTTCAAATATATCGATGTTAGTAATTTCGATGTTACTAATATCGATATTTGTACTATTGTTATGTATTTTAGTATGTATTTAATATGTTTGTTAAGTATTTTAATTGTTTTAAGTTATATGTGAACTATTTTTATATATTTATAATGTTATTTTTAAGTCAATTTTATGTTTTAGTACCGGAGCGGGTTGTGGGTTTATAGGGGAATAGGGTGGGAAGTAATTTAATTATATTAAATTAATTATTAATTTTTAGGAATTATAAATTAATTTTAATTAATTTTTACGTTTAAGTTCTGTAGCCGGTAGTAGGTTTATAGGGGAATTGGGTGGGAAGTATTTTAATTGTAATTAATTAATTAATTATTTTTATTTATTGTTATTGATAATTTATGTATTTTTAATTATTTGTTAATTGGCAATTAATAATTTGAATTGTTAATTAATTATGTAATTGGTAATTAATATGTGTAAATAATTTATTTAATTGGTAGTTAATGTTTGTAATTGGTAGTTAATTTTTGTAATTGGTAGTTAATGGTGGAGTGGTGTGGCTCACTGGTTAGAGGCGGCAGACCCGGGAGCAGAAGTCGGCCCGGGACCAGGGTTCAATTCCCGACGCGGCAGGGTCGTGGACCAGGGTTCAGCAGACTCGACAATTCTCGCCTCGGTGCCTACTCTAACCTGGGGTCCCACTCGGCAACTCTGGGCATTAGCTTGCCTAATCTCCACAACGGCCCCATCAACGCCGGGGATGCCTGGCTCCACCTTGGGGATTCCCAGTAGGGACCATCCCACAGGGAAAGCCAGGACGGGTTCCCCAGCGGTATACAGCGCCGGGACGCCCCTTTGCTGGGGCAGCTGTGCGCTTTACAAGTATACGACATTTAACATTTAACATTTAATGTTTGTAATTGGTAATTAATTTATTTAATTTGTAATTAATTTTTGTAATTGGTAATTAATTTAATTGGTAATTAATTAAAAAATATTTTTATTGGCAATTAATTGTAAATAATTGGTAAATAATGTGTTATAAAAAGTCTTTTTTGGTATACAAATAATTTTATTGTTTAATGTTTTTTAATTGGTAATCAATTATTAATACGTTTTTTTCCCAGTATTATATTGCTTAATATTTATTATTTTGTAACTATTATTTATTAATTGATATTTATTGTTAATTTATTGTTAATTATTTATTCAAATCTATTTTTTTTATATTAATAGGTATTTTTAAATGATGCTTAGTTATTTAAAAAATAAAATATTAATAATTTTAAACATAAAAATTATTTCGAAGTATGGTATATTTAATTTTTATGGTACCCAATGCTTTAGTTACTGTTGTAGTCTCTGGAGTGGGAATACAAATTTTTACCCCTACGCTATCCAACGCTTTCCCTACTGTTGCACTCTATGGAGTTGGAATAGTAGTTTGTACACCTACGCTATCCAACGCCTTCCCTACTGTTGCACTCTCTGGAGTGGGAATAGTAATTTATACCCCTACGCTATCCAACGCTTTCCCTACTGTTGCACTCTCTGGAGTGGGAATAGTAATTTTTACCCCTACGCTATCCAGCGCTTTCCCTACTGTTTGACTCTCTGGAGTTGGAATAGTAATTTTTACCCTTACGCTATCCAACGCTTTCCCTACTGTTGCACTCTCTGGAGTGGGAATAGTAATTTTTACCCCTACGCTATCCAATGCTTTCCCTACTGTTGCACTCTCTGGAGTTGGAATAGTAATTTGTACCCCATACGCTATCCAAGTCTTTCCCTACTGTTGCACTCTCTGGAGTGGGAATAGTAATTTTTACCCACCCGCTATCCAACGCTTTCCCTACTGTGGCACTCTCTGGAGTGGGAATAGTGATTATTACCCCTACACTAACCAACGCTTTCCCTACAGTTGCACTCTCTGGAATTGGAATAGTAATTTTTACCCCTACGATATCCAGCGCTTTCCCTACTGTTTCACTCTCTGGAGTTGGAATAGTATTTTTTAACCCTACGCTATCCAGCGCTTTCCCGACTGTTGCACTCACTGGAGTTGGAATAGTAATTTTTACCCCTACGCTATCCAGCGCTTTCCCTACTGTTTCACTCTCTGGAGTTGGAATAGTAATTTTTACCCCTACACTATCCAGCGCTTTCCCTACTGTTTCACTCACTGGAGTTGGAATAGTAATTTTTACCCCTATGCTATCCAATGTTTTCTTTACTGTTTCACTCTCTGGAGTGGTAATAGTGATTTTTATCTCTATGCTATACAATGTTTTCCCTAATTTTGCATTTTCTGGAGTGGGAATAGTAGTTTTACGTTTTACGCTATCCAATGTTTTTAATACTGTAGTTTTTTTGGACTTTAAATAGTAGTATTATTTATTATTTAGAATGAATTTAGATAATGTATTATGTTATTATTTTTAAGTATATTTTATATTTTTAATTTATAAAAAAAGAATTACTCACTTTTTTATGTAATTATTTTATGTGTGGAGATCTATTTGTAATTTATAGTATTTTTAAATAATTTATAAGTAATTAAAGTAATTATTAAAATATATTATTAAGTAAATATATAATATATATTTTACATATGAGTGTAATTAATGTTATATTATTATATATCTATAATTTATTAATTTTAAACATTACTAAATATTTTTAACAATGTTTATTTTATTTATAAGTATTATTTACTTTATTTTACACATTATATTTTAACAGATATAAAACGATATTTTTAATTACGATATTTTTAACATCGCTATTTTTGTTTCGATATTTTTGTACTTACCATATTGTAGATAGGATGTCGATATACTTGCCTTCGATATTCCAGCGTCGATGTTTCTGTAGGTCGATATTCTGTCTTAGATCCTAAATTAACCTTAGTGATAGAGTGTTGTGTATATATGTATTTGTTTATGTGCAATGAGATATAGTGATAGTCCAAATTGTTTGTATATCTAACGATATAGGTGTGTTGACAGATGTAGAGTAGTGTCTATATAGTGTTTGTTTTATTTACTGGCTATGTGTGTGTTTTTATAGAAAAATCTGTAAGTATATATGTGTATAGCTGTGTAGAGAGAGGTGTGTAGAGTGGTAGAGGTGTGTATAGTTTGCGAGAGTTGTTTTGAGTGTGTGATGGAGAGAGAGATGTATAGATAGTGAGTTGTGTTTCAACCGATCTGTGTGTGCATATATAGATATATAAAGGGAGTTTGAGAGAGTTGTGTAAAATTAGAAATAGGATAGAGTTATATATGTTCAATTGAATGGTGTACCGAGGTACATTGACAGCTATGTGATGTTAAGAGAGGTGTGTATCAAGATTGATGTGTATTTACAGCTAGTTGTAGGTGTGTAGGTAGAGCCTGAGTGCTTTATAGTTATTTGTATATATATAGATAAATAGATGAGTGAGTGCAATATGTCTGTAGATGGAGGGAGATGTCGGGTTGATAGTGATATCGGTGTAGATAGAGAAAGAACCTAAAAGCTGCGTATAGTTTCAGAGAGAGGTATGTTGCAAGAAGATATAGTGGTGTGTGTTTACACACTGAAAGACAGGTGTATAGAGAGATAGAGCTTAGAGTTTGTTGTGTGTTTACAATTTGAGAGACCTATAGAATGATGTTTTAGATTGCGAGTGAGGTGTTGATTGATAGAGGTGAGTATAGAGTGTCACAGCTAAGAAGATAGATAGATTTGCATTTAACTTGTGTTATAGAGTTTATAGTGAGATAGCGTTATGTACGTTGAGAGATAGAGGTTTAGAGACCAAGTTTTTCATAGTGTGATTGAGCAAAGTGTTGATAGAAAGTGTCTGTGTAGAATTTTGTTGGTTATAGTTTGTATAGTATATAGAGGTATGAATACAGAGCAATAGTGATGTGTGTAGATATAGCAAGAGTGATGTGTGTATATATCTTTATATTGAGATTGTTGTGTGTTGAGTGTTTTCAAGATTTGAAAGAGAGAGAGAGGTATATGTGTGTGTGTAGAAAGAGAGACAGAGATGTGTTCCGAGATGTAGAGATTTGTTTACTGCGAGAGCAATAGAAAGAGTCGTGTGTATAGATGGAGGGTTATAGTTAGAGAGACTGAGTTGTTATTGAGATGTTTTGAGTGATGTAGAGATTTGTTTATAGATAGTTGATTAGAAATAGACGTTTGTAGAGATAGACGCTTGTAGAGATAGAGTGTTCTAGATAGAGAGACAGAGTGCTTAGTGAGATGTGTTGCGAGCTGTAGAGCTTTGTTAACAGAGAGATAATTAGAGTGATACGTGTGTAGACATGGTGTGTTAGATATAGAGAGACAGAGTATTTAGTTGTTACCTACTTCTGCAATGGTCCTGCAAACTGTCATAAGAGTTTTTAAAGTTGCATGCTTTATTTCCTTAATTGGTGAAGCTGGTGGTGCGGGTGGTTGTAAAATGTTTTCTGCTTCTTTGATTAACAACTGATTTAATGCCATATGTGGAAATTCAGCGACTTTGCTTTGTTATGATTATTGTTTTGTTTTTGATAATGAAATAGCGAATGAGTAGTCCACAGGAGTTTTTGGTTTGTTGGTATAAATCCTCTCGATAGCAAGTAACTTTAATTGTCCCAGTTTTATCTGCTAAAGCCAAATGAAATAGTACCTTATTTTCTTGTTTTGCATTTTTGTAGTTTGTTTTACCGGAACACTTGATGACATTGACTCGTATTGGTT
The DNA here is from genome assembly GCF_964261635.1 of Lissotriton helveticus. Classification (NCBI taxonomy): domain Eukaryota; kingdom Metazoa; phylum Chordata; class Amphibia; order Caudata; family Salamandridae; genus Lissotriton; species Lissotriton helveticus. Next base: position 253,470,133 of record NC_136073.1, on the reverse strand, counting down.
TCTGATAAGGTTTGTTCTCATCGCCGCTAATGTTAGTGATTTCTTCAATAGACATTATCTGAAATGAAAAATAAGTTAAAACAATGCTAAATAGAAACCCATAACGCTTTATGATCACTGTAATAGCATTCTAATGTACCATAGTTTTGCAATATGTCATTAGTTACTATATATAATCTAAAATGGATTGGTAGTTAGTTGTGTAACTGTCTATGAGTTGTTTGCATTGTAATTTCGTTTAAAAAAACCTAATTAGTTCGGTAGTGTGTGAATTTGTTTGTGCTAAATCAACATTAAAATCGCCCATAATGATAAATTTGTGTGTTGTGTAAAAATGAGTTATATTTGTGATGAATTCTAAAAGTGAATTAATACATTTCTGTGGTGGTTTGTATACTATAACAATCAGGTAATCTTTGCTATTAATCTGTATTGAAATGTGTAGAATGTCTATTCCTTCGTGTGTTTCATAAATAGGTAAAATAAAAAGATCCTTTTTGTAGTACAGTACAATTCCATGGTTTGTGTTATATGTATGAAATTTATCAAAGATAATGTGACGATATTGTTCTACTGTAAAATCTTGCCCTGTTGCCTTTCTTGTAGTGTTTATCTCTGTTATACAAATAATGTCAGCCTTCAACATGTTTTTATCAGCTATCATTGATGTGAAATGTTTCTGAAGTGATCGTATATTTTGTGTGATGTTATTAAAATGTGCAGTGTATCTTTCTAACTGTGGGATTGATATTTCATATGTGTTCTTAATCTTTGCATTTCCTCATTAACTTTTGGATGTACTATAATTTTTCCCTCATCAAAATTTTGAACATATATGTTTTCAATTGATTTAGCTCTGCTTAAAGCTACATAATGCAAATGATGAATTGTACTGTTATTAAAGTGTATATAAAGTGGTTCTATAGTTTCACCTTGTGTCCGATGTATAGTTCGTGCGGATGCTTGGCGTAAAGGAAATTGTTTCCGTATAATAGTTATAAATTTCCTTGTATATTGAAAATGTCTAGCTATAGCATGTAGTGGTGTCCATGTATTTACAATTTGTGAATGATAAAAGTGTTTATATTCCTGTCGTATTGTTTTGCCTACACTCGGATTGTCAAATGCTACCCAAAATGGAGTATTGTTAATTATTTCAACTAATTTTACTACACCAGTTGCGCCATTTGTTAACTCATCATTAACATTCACATTGCAAGTTAAATCATACCGTAGTTGTAAAGCTATGTGTAATGTATGTGCAAGTCCCATTGTTTTTTTAGGATCCTTGGGCAATTGTTAAAGTATAGTTTTCTTAACATTTTCTGACAGATCAGAACTAACGGTATCGTTAGCTAATGTTATGTAAACTGGATATTGCTCGCTATGTTGTTCCAAAACTTATCTGTTAATCTCATTAACTTCTATATTATTAGACATAATATATGGTATTGTTTCAGAAAGACTGTCATTAGGTGGTATTTCTCTTTGCCTAATCTTTAAAATATCTTCCTGTGTATGTTTCCCCTCTCGTAATCTGTTTAGTAGTTCTGCAAATTGCAGATCATCTTTTTTGCACATAATTTTAGTTAGTTCAAATAGTTTAAAATGTTCTTGCCATAAGTTAGTACTTAAAGGGCCATACAACAAGTTAGCCTCTTGAAAAATGTATCTGTCAAAAACAGGTTTTAATTGGTAAAAGTCCCCTATAGCTAAAATAGAAATTCCTCCAAAGCGGTACATATTTCGACCGACCATTGAAATTTCATCTATAATAACAACTTTTACATGCACCATTTCAATTTGAAGAGCAGTTCTATGTTCATAAGTTAGTGGTTTATAATTTAACGTTGGTGACACAGGTATTTTAAAAGTACTATGCTGTGTTTTTCCATTAATATTAGGTGCTGCTTTGCCTGTTGGAGCTGTAAGCAAGATATAAATATTATCTGGATTTTCACCTGCCTTTGTGTTATAATAGCGTAGTAATGTTTGATATAGTGCAGTTATTAGAAAGCTTTTACCAACACCTGCCCCTCCTGTGCAAAAAGTATAGCATGGAGTGCTTTTAGTTTTTAACCAATGCAAATGATGGTAAACAAAATGTAGTTGTTCCTCAGTTCAATTTTGCATAATATTCTGGTATTTCTCCTCAGGCAAAATAGAGTTAGTTAAGCTTTGTTCTTCAGTGATTGTTCTAATTCCTAAATCTAATGACAAATCATATAGATGTTGTTCTTTATTCTTCCCTTCAGCGCATATAGTTTCTGAAGGTATTAAAACAGGTGATAGAGGAGGTGATAATAGAATTTCATTACTGTTTTCATTAGTAACGTTTATAATCTCCCCGTGACTATTGTTATGAATTTTAACTTGTGCGTCAACAAAGTTTTTAACTTCTAGATACCTTTCATAGTAAGTGTTCTTGTTTAAGATTATTTTATATTCTTCTCTCCATGGATAGTGCAGCATTAATATTTTTCTATAATCTTCTGGTTAATTGTTTTTGTTAAATCTGCAGTAGCGTACTATTTTGCACCATGTGCGCTTACTTAAAGCATAATTGTTTGTGCTATCTCTATTTTCTCCCTCTTCTTCAGTACGTTCTATTTCTATTTCTTCCTCATCAGAGCTGTAAAAGTTTGTTTCTGCAAGTAAGTTTTCCCAATCATTTATTTCTTTGTTAAAATTGTTTTTCTTGAGATAGTTAAAATTTGCTGCATAATCAGCTAAAGTACACGTCTCTAATGCTTTTGGCCTCTTGCAGTATTTAACAAATAATATTATCACATTGAATGTTAGTAGAAGTATCTGGCAAAGCATTAATAGTATCCATATCACGCATTAAATAAGTTCTTTTTTCTGGACGGCTAGTATTAATAAATACAAATGACAGTGAACTTTTCCTTAATGGAATTTGAAGAATGAGATATGCAGCTTCTTGAGCACTAATTTCTGTACAGTTGAGGAATTTGTTTCCTATGTGTTTAAATTGGTCTTTTACATTACTATTGCTTTTAACCTCTTTAGCAGCTTGTGCAATAAGATTTCTAATTCCTCTTTGTAATTTACTGATATATGAAATAATGTACACAGCATAAGCATGAGCATCTAGTATGAACTGCAAATCTATGTTTGCTCGCCAAGCTTTTAAAATAGTAGTATTATAGTTATTAATAAAGCATTCCCCTGGTGTTCTTTTTAAAAATATTGTTGGTTTTTCTAACGTAGATTGTATAGAAGTAATATATTGTTTATTATCCATCTGAATTACCTCTAAGAATTCTTCAAAAGTAAGTGTATTAAAGGTAGTAGTATTCATAGCTTCATGGATAATTTTTATATTTTCTTTCCATTGCTTATCTGTGCTCTCAAGTGGTAATAGCTCTAGTATTAGAGTACTTGACATTGGATATTTTGGATATTGATATTTGCATGTTCTTTTATTTTTACGTCTGCCGTTTTTAGTGTGGCTATGCCTTTGTAGAGTTAGTAAAGGCTGTAAAAGTGTTTCATCTGACTTATTACATGTGATATATTTATCAATAAAGTTATTGACTTCCTCTACTGGTGATACACCATATAGGGGTGCATTTTTTATCCATAGTAATGCATGTATATGTGGAGAACCTCTCCGTTGAAATTCTACTCTGTAGAAGTAGTCAACTATTTCCCCAATGGGATTTGTTCCATGCATTAAAACAAAATTAACGATTTCCTAACTTGATAGTCAAACTGCCTTGCACATGTAATAGGATCTTGTTGTATTAATTTACATTTTGTTTCCCAAGACAGGTTTAGAAATTCTTCCTCTGTGCACTCATTTAAATTTTGAACTCGCAATAGTATATTTATTAAATGGTGCCATTTAGTTTCGGCAGCAGATAAAGTTAGAAAAAAAGTTGATATTCCAAATTGCCTTATCATAGCAAACAGATCTTTTTTGCAACTTTCCCAATATGGAGGGGAACTCCATATAGTTTTTAAGACTTTGTAACCTTCATTATACTGAAATACATTTTCTATATTATATTTGATGTCTTTTGCAGTAATACTTTTCCCATCGGTAACATTTTTCCTTATTGAAATGTTAATTTTACCTTTGATTTGCTTAATATGTAATTTTTTAAGTTTAAAGAACACATTAGTAATAGATTTAGCTACTCTTCAATCATGACTTCTTAATTCCCATTGACAAATAGTACTATAATGTACCGGCATGTGTCTTTCCTTATTGTTTGGCCTTCGTTCGCCACAAAAAATTGTTGGAAAAGCCAAAAATTCTGAATCTTTGTCTTCATATAAACCTCTTGGCGTGTTATGTTCAGCTGGAGCTAAACTTAATATATCTACACTATTAGTGGTAATGCACAGGTTACTACTTGTGTAACAATATATATTGTAAGAGACATTAGTTAGTTATAGATTACCTTACCTTAAAATATGCCCATGCGTCAGAATGGATCCGGAAAATTTTGCGTAGCAATAACCCTGCGCGCCGGCAGGCGTCGTCCGTGGCTCCGCGTCCGTCGTCAGCGTTGTTAGCACCGGAATGACGTCGTCGGAGTACTTAGACGCCGCCCATGCGCGCTGAAGTCAGTTCTGATACACAGCTTTTCCGCACCAGATACGCAGAGCCATGATAGAACCAACACTGGTGCCATGAAACTAGGGCCCTGAAAGGGGATGACCTTAACCCTAGATATCGGTTCGCAGAACGGGGAGGATGGGTGGGTCGGTAAGGAATCTATCACTAACTAATGTCTCTTACAGATATATTGTTACACAAGTAGTAACTTGCGCATCTGAAAGAGACACGTTAGTGATAGATTCCTTACCTTAGAATAGATACCCCAGCAATACCAACCCCGGTGGTGGGTCTGCGAACCAATAATCACACCAGAAAGTCCTGGAGGACGGAACGGCCAAAGAAACCATCCCTCCGGACTTGGCTGTCCAGGCAATAGTTTCTTGCAAACGTGTGCAGCGAGGCCCACGTAGCTGCCTGGCAAATGTCCTGCAAGGGCACTCCTCGGCCCAGGGCAGTGGTAGTCGCCGTGGCCCATGTGGAATGAGCCCTTTGTCCAACAGGTGGCTCCTTCTTAGCCAAGGAGTAACACGCCTGGATACACAAGATGATCCACCGCGAGATGGTCCGCTTGTGCACCGCCTTTCCCTTCTTGGCGCCCACGTAACCAACAAAGAGTTGGTCATCCACCCGGAACTGGCGTGTGCGATCCAGATAGTAAGAGAGCGCACGTTTTGGGTCCAGACGGTGGAGCCTCTCTTCCTCTTTCGAGGGATGCGGAGACGGAAAGAAGGTGGGCAATGTAATGGACTGCCCGAAGTGGAAGGCCGTGACAACCTTGGGCAGGAAAGAGGGTCTCGTCCGTAACACAACCTTGTCCGGATGGACAGAGAGGAAAGGAGGTGTAGAAGAAGGAGCCTGGAGCTCACTCACTCTCCTGGCAGAGGTGATGGCAACCAGGGAAGCAGCCTTCAAAGTAAGAAGACGGAGAGGACAGTTATGGAGCGTCTCAAAGGGAGAACACATCAGGTAAGTAAGTACAAGATTCAAGTCCCACTGGGGCATCACGAAAGGAACAGGAGGAAACATGTGTGTGATGCCCTTCAAAAACCTATTTACATTTGGGGACTTGAACAGGGAAGGCTGATCAGGTAGCCTCAAGAAGGCGGAAAGGGCAGAAAGGTACCCCTTGATAGTGTGAAGAAACAACAGGAGAGGAAGGGTTCAGGGACACTCCTATACCCCAGTCAAAATATCAGTTAAACAACAAAGGAGTGACTCAAACATAACAGGATGAGACGTAGAAGAAGCACGTGGGTGTGTAAAAGGAAAGAAAAAGAATCACAGTGATTTTTTATAAAACCCTCACTCACCCAACTATTGGGTGACATGCTTCATCATCGGGTTGTTCACCGGGTATGCCAAGTGCATGCCCGGTGTGCTGCTACACCTGCGACTGCAGTGGAGCTGGTGACTAGAATAAAAGCAGTGCAAAAAGTGATAGTGAGTTTAAAGTGTCAGAATAAAAAGGTGCGTGTTCCAACCTATACTCAGTTTTAATAAAGGTTGAAGCATGCACAATGTTAAAAGGTTTGGCGGACAGGTTTGACAATAAATTTGAGTCAAACGGTCCTGTTTTTTAGTTCATATGGTCGACATGTTTCTGCTCGTAGCGGCCTCTTTAGCCGAGCTTTCTTCAGGACCAAACTATAACACTGGGCGGTATACGCACGCTAAGGCGTACCCTAACCTCAGTGTACTGGAAAAAGAAAAGACTCACGGTTGTTTACCGGAATACCCTGGTATTTCCAGGATGTTGTAATGTGAAAGGCTCCTTTTACACACCCACGTGCTTCTTCTACGTCTCATCCTGTTATGTTTGAGTCACTCCTTTGTTGTTTAACTGACCCCTTGATAGTGCCCAGGGCAGAGCCCTGCTGGGCAAGAGAAAGAAGGAAGAGGAGAACCTCAGAAAGGGGTGCAGAGAGTGGATTACAGCCTTTGCTGTGCACCATGCCACAAATCTGTTCCACCTGCAGGCGTATACCGACTTTGTGGAGGGACGCCTGGCTGCCAGATTGACATTACAGACTTCGGGAGGCAAGTCAAATGGCCTCAACTGTCGCCGCTCAATCTCCAAGCTTGTAGGTGGAGACTGGACAGGTTCGGGTGGAGGACCGTCCCCTGCTGCTGCGACAGAAGGTCCTCCCGAAGAGGCAGACGAATCTGGGGATCGACTGACATGCTGTGTAGCTCGGGATACCAGTATCTTCGTGCCCAGTCCAGAGCCACAAGGATAACCTGGGCCCGGTCGCGCCTGATCTTCTTCAGCACTCTACGCAGAAGTGGTATAGGCGGAAAGGCGTACAATAGACGCAACTCCACTTGCGACGACAAGCGTCTCCGAGCGAGTGCCGCCTTGGAACCTCCAACGCGCAGAACTGATGACATTGTGCGTTCTCTTCTGTGGCGAATAGATCTAACCAAGGCTCTCCCCACTGCTGAAAGAGTCCGAGTTCAGACGCCATTCGTGATCCATCATGCACCGACGGCTGAGTTCGTCCGCCCTGGCGTTCAGAGAACCTGCCAGGTGTTGAACCACCAGGGTCACACCCTGATGTTCCAGCCACTGCCAGAGGCGCAGAGCCTCCTGGCATAGGGTCCACGACCCCACTCCGGCCTGTTTGTTGCAGTACCACATGGCGGTGGTGTTGTCCATGAACACCTGCACTAGACTCCCCCGGACAGAGGGGAGGAATGCTTTCAGTGCAAGTCGGATCGCCCGCAGCTCCAGAAGGTTGATGTGGAGCCGGGACTCCGCCGGAGACCAGAGGCCTCTGATCTCCGCCTCTCCCATGTGGCCCCCCCAGCCCAGGAGGGACGCGTCCGTCACAACCACATGCTCCGGGTGGGGTAGGGAGAGGGATCTGCCACTGACCCAATCGCAGTCCGTGACCACTGTAACTGTCTTGCAGTGCCCTCCGAGATCAAGACATGATCGGACAAGTTGCCCTGATGCTGGGCCCACTGAAACTTCAGGTCCCACTGCAGAGCCCGCATCCGCCACCGGGCGTGATGCACCAGAAGGATGCAGGAGGCCATCAGCCCCAGAAGCCGCAGCGTCAACCTGACCGAGACGCGGGATAAAGGCTGAAAGATCGGAATCAGAGCCTGAATATCCCGAACCCGCTGTTCGGGAGGATAAACCCGAAACTGCACCGAGTCTAGAACCGCTCCGATGAAGAGGAGCTTCTGAGAGGGACACAGGTGCGACTTCGGCACGTTGATGGAGAACCCCAGCAAGTGCAGGAGGTCGGCCGTAGTCTGGAGGTGGCTGACGACTGTCTGGGGCAAGCCCGCCTTCAACAACCAGTCGACTGACACCCCTAACCTGCGCAGATGAGCTGCGACCACCGCCATCATTTTCGTGAACACCCGTGGGGCGCTTCTAAGGCCGAAGGGGAGCACGGTAAACTGAAAGTGCTCGTGGCCTACCGTGAACCGCAGGTAACGCCGGTGGGCCGGCAGGACGGGGATGTGAAAATAAGCGTCCTGCATGTCAACGCTACCATCCAGTCTCCAGGGTCCAGGGCAGCTAAGACCTGAGCCAAAGTCAGCATCTTGAACTTCTCCTTCCGGAGGAAGCCGTTGACGTTCCGTAGGTCCAAGATAGGGCGTAGGCCCCCTTTGCTCTTCTTGGGTATCAGAAAGTAGTGGGAGTAACAACCACACCCTATTTCCGGCCCAGGAACGCGCTCGATGGCTCCCTTGGCCAAGAGGGCCGTGACTTCCTCTTGCAGAAGTTGCAAGTGATCCTCCGACACGGGGTGGAATTGCGGTGGTATGGCTGGAGGGGTTGCCTCGAAGGGGAGGGAGTAGCCCCTTCGGACGATTTGCAGCATCCACCTGTCCGACGTGACAGTGCGCCAGTGGAAGAGGTAATGGCGAACCCTGCCCCCCCACTGGAGTCACATGGGCCTGAAAACACGGACTAGGAAGGTTTTGAGGCAGGAGCTGCGGGGGGAGGTGTGGACTGGCCTCGCCGTTGTCCCCGACCGCCGCCACGGCGGTTTCCACAGCCGCCACCGCGCTGTTGAACATTTTGCGGTGCGTGGCTGGCAGCACGTGTGGGGGCGCCCCTTCCGTGGCCACGAAAGGAGCGAAAGGCACCCGATTGCTGGCGTGTGGCCGAGTGGCCCAAGGACTTGGCCGTAGCCCTGGAGTCCTTAAAACGCTCAAGCCATGGTCTGCCTTGTCGCCAAAGAGGCGATGGCCATCGAACGGCATGTCCAGAAGAGTGTCCTGGAAATCGTCCGAAAAGTTGGCGGACCTCAACCAGGCGTGGCGTCGAACTGCCACCGTCGTTGCCATAGCCCTGCCCAGTGAGTCCGTGGAATCCAGCCGACACCAGATGGAATATCGCGCTGCATCTCGGCCCTCCACAAGGGCTTGGGCGAGTTTAGCCCGGACCTCCTCCGGACATTGTGGCAGCACGTCCGCGACCGTGTCCCACAGGGTGTGGGTGTAGCGGCCCAAGAGGCATGCGGTATTGTCAGACCGCAGTCCCAAACTCAGGGACGAGAACACTTTCTTCCCGAATTGTTCATACCTCTTGGATTCCCGATCGGGCGGAGCCGTCGGGAATGCGGTCTGGGAAGTGGAGGCCTGGATGACCAGGCTCTCGGGGGTGGGATGGGTGGACAAAAAGCAAGGGTCGCCCGGGGCCGGGCGGTAGCGTCTGGCCACGTTCCTATCCACAGGCGGACCTGTGGCGGGCTTGGACCAAGTGCCCACAAGAACGTCACAAATGGCCTCATTAAACGGCAGCAGAGGCTCAGTGGAGCTTGCCTGCTGTTTAAGGACCTCAGAGAGGAGGTTAGTCCTCACGGCCGCGATGGAGTGCTCAAGGTGCAAGGCCTTGGCCGCCCTCGTCAACACTACACTGTAAGTAGCCCCCTCCTCCGTAGCCACGGTGGGAGGGGAGACAAATCCAGTGTCTGGCGAAGTGTCAATTCCACTGTCCTCCCCAAGCTCATATGTCCAGTCCTGTTGAGACTGGCACTCTTGTGCCAGAGGGTCCACAGACCCCTCCCAATCACCCTCATCACCCATCTCCTGCAGAGCAGGGTCAACAGACGGGGCTGTTTCATGGAAATAGAAATCTCCAAAGGCCGTCGGCGCCAGATCCGGACCGAAGGGAGGATTGGGGACGGCGTCCATAGTGGGCGCCGGGGGCGACACCCGCAGGGCCGGCGCCGGTGAGGTCGACCGGCGACGACCCGGATCCGCAAGCGGATCCAGTGAGGGCCTGCGGCGCCGGGACCGAAATCGCCGGCGGCGCCGGGGCTGAAGCACCCGACTGCGTCGGAGCCGAAGCACCCGACCCGCTAGGCCCTCCAGCCGGGGCCGTTGGGCCTGGAGGCGCCACAGGACCCGGCGGAGAAGGGAGGGACCTCATGGCCATGAGGTACCGCTCGACCTACTCTGGCATCGCGCCATGCCCAGGGACCCGAAGGTGTGGGGCAGGTGGCGACGCCTGCGACTCCGTCGGAGCCGCGTGGGTGGTGTCACCCGAACCCCCCGGCCGCATCGTGCGAGCGTCGGGGTGGGTCGGAGGAACGATGACGTCTCTCCAACCTCTCATGCCTCTTACCTGAGGACTTGGATCCTGACGACCGATGTCCACTCCCGGAGCTGCGAGGACTCCGACCCCGCGACCGGTCCCTCGACCTCCTGTGGGACCTGGAGCGGCGCGGGGCCGACTGCCGGAGCTCTAGTTGCTTGCGGGACCGCTCCCGCCTAGCCTTAGACGCCAGGGCCCGGCAGTCGGAGCAGGTGCGGTCGTCGTGGTCGAAGCCTAAACACTTGAGGCACCGGCGATGGGGGTCGGGAACCGACATCAGTCGGACGCACTTGGAGCAGGGCTTAAACCCGGGCATCCCTACCGGCACCGTCGGAGTCGAAGACTCAAGTAGAGAAAAGATCAAAAGATCAAAAAAGTTTAGTCAAAAAATGACTAAGGGGTAGAGCTTCTCCGGATTTGCTAGCTGGCATGGAAAAAAGAAGAACTGACGTTAGCGCGCATGGGCGGCGTCTAAGTACTCCGACGACGTCATTCCGGCGCTAACGACGCCGACGACAGACGCGGACGACGCCTGCCGGCGCGCAAGGGTATTGCTACGCAAAATTTTCCAGATCCAGTCTGACGCCTGGGGATATTCTAAGGTAAGGAATCTATCACTAACGTGTCTCTTTCAGATAGTTTAATTTGTTAACATAGTATCTAAATTTCCTGCTTCCATGTTGTCTGAAGTATCCGAAGAATTGTTTGTCTCTGATGTATCATTATGATTGTCTATTTCTTGAGGTATATACTCCCAATCTGGGTTAATTGTCACTCCATATTCATTAAACATGACACTATTGGTTGCTAGCCATATAGCTGCCTGTTTAACGGTATTTGGTCTAATATTTTCATAATGTGTGTGTGATCTGTAAGCTAATTTTCTTTTTAATTTAACTGGAATTGTCATGGCGTCATTAATTTGCCTTGGTAAAATGATAACAGTTGCCATAACATCTGCAGGTACATTAACCACAGCACCTGATAAAGATTTCTGAAAACCGCGTGGTAAAGTCCGAATTTGTAGGAATGGTATCCTTGGCGAAACTAATCGTTCTTCTAAATTATGCAAGTGTAATTCTTTTGGTACATTTGGAAACGTCATGCCATTTACAACTGAACATGGTGGTATTTTATCTTTTTTAATGTAACTATAGCAAGTACTACAAATATATTTTGTTTTCTTGTTAATAATGTCACATCTTCGAAAAATTGCAGTCTTGCAAACAGTGTGTGTATTTCTTAACGTCTGTTTATGCCACAACTGATTGCAAAGAGTACAAATGTACTCTGGTCCATGCAATATTTCCCGATGGAATTTACTAATAATTTGATATATTTGTTTAGTGGCTTTACGGATTTGCGCCTGCGTTATGATTCCCTTTCTATGTTAGGTTCCACACATCTTTTTTTTATGGAGCCAAAGTCTTCGAGTGGAGCATTTGAAGCTTTTCTTTTTTTTACACTTGTTGCCGATATGCTCACGTTATCTGTGTTTATTGGAGACTGTTTATGTATTTGCAGTATAGATCTACTTGTTGCTGCAAACTGACCTTCATTAATGGTATTGCTATTACTCCCCTCACTTAGAATTTCAAATTCATCAGAAGGACTTTTTCTTGGATTAAAACTAGTATTTTGAGTCACTTCAGTAGTATGTACATACAGGTATTTTTACTCTAGTTAAATCACTCTTTTTCTTGTGAACTCTAAGTGCTTTTTCTAAGGATTGTTTCTTAATGTTCTTTATATCTATTGGTGTTAATTCAAATGGTACACATTGCTGAGACTGGTTTGTAAAGTTCTGTGCTAGTTTTGAAACATATTCCATAAGTCCTTCAAAAGTTTTTATTTCAAGCGTAACTCATGTTCCATTTGAATGCGGCATGCCTTCATTGTCCCTGCTATGTGAATCAAATACAAAGTATGTTTGCATATGTTTAAAAATAGAAACTACATATACGCTCATACAGAGTAGTATGCCACAGTGCTTATTAAGAGTTAAATCTAATGCAGTTGTAATATCGGGATAGTCTTTATCAAAACGTTTAAGGACATCACCATAATAAGGGTTTCGTAGCGTAAGCGAATATATTTGTTGATTGTGATCTATATATTTTGGCAAATCATCTGGATGCATAAGTGTTTCTTTGTTAATGGAATGCATTTCTATATATAAAGCATCCCCGAGGTCCATAATGTAATGGAGATCATTTGAGTTCCATGTATTAACTGGTTTGCAAAAATTATGCAAAACAGCAAAAGTACTATTTGGTAAGCATTGTTTCCCTTGTGAATTGGTATTAAATCTTGTATTCCCTTGATGGTAACTTGCTTTCAAGCATCTATGCATGTTATATGTATTTTTATGAAAAGGATGCTATAAAGAACGTTTCTGGTACCCCGGTCTTGAAACTTGAATTGTGAATTATGTGTTAATAAAGTACTTCTTACAATTACTTGTGTGATAAGTAATAATTCTTGTTACCTTATCTTGTTGACGAGTTGAGTTCGACAGAAGTATCTGAATGGAGTAAAAAAACAATGTTATTATGCGAAAGAAAGTATTTTAATTAGTAATATAAATGCACTTTTGTAAAGAAAATTGTATGTTAACATTTTTGTATAGTAATGAACAATGTGGATAATATAGTGAGAGTGTGATAGGGAGAGAGAGTGTGATGGGGAGAGAGTGTGTGATGGGGAGAGAGTGTGTGATGGGGAGAGAGTGTGTGATGGGGAGAGAGTGTGTGATGGGGAGAGAGTGTGTGATGGGGAGAGAGTGTGTGATGGGGAGAGAGTGTGTGATGGGGAGAGTGTGTGTGATGGGGAGAGTGTGTGTGATGGGGAGAGGGTGTGATGGGGAGAGGGTGTGATGGGGAGAGGGTGTGATGGGAAGAGGGTGTGATGGGAAGAGGGTGTGATGGGAAGAGGGTGTGATGGGAAGAGGGTGTGATGGGAAGAGGGTGTGATGGGGAGAGGGTGTGATGGGGAGAGGGTGTGATGGAGAGGGTGTGATTGAGAGAGATGGAGAGAGAGTGTGATGGAGAGAGATGGAGAGAGAGTGTGATGGAGAGAGATGGAGAGAGAGTGTGATGGAGAGAGAGTGTGATGGAGAGAGATAGAGAGATGCAGAGAGAGTGTGATGGAGAGAGATGGAGAGAGAGTGTGATGGAGAGAGATGGAGAGAGAGTGTGATGGAGAGAGATGGAGAGAGAGTTTGATGGACAGAGATGGAGAGAGAGTGTGATGGAGAGAGAGTGTGATGGAGAGAGATGGAGAGAGAGTGTGATGGAGAGAGAGTGTGATGGAGAGAGTGTGATGGAGAGAGATGTAGTGAGAGAGACAGAGATAGAGAGAGGTATTGAGGTAGTGAGATACAGAGAGAGAGTGTGAGAGCGAGAGTGTGTGAGCCAGAGTGTGTGAGCCAGAGTGTGTGAGCCAGAGTGTGTGAGAGAGATGGAGAGATAGAGAGAGAGAGATAGAGAGAGATAGAAAGAGAGATAGAGATAGAAAGAGAGATAGAAAGAGAGATAGAAATAGAGATAGAGAGATAGAGAGAGATAGATAGATATAGAGAGAGAGAGAGAGAGAGATAGATAGATAGATAGAGAGATAGGCAGTTGCAATGGGCAAAACTTGAGCTTTGTATCTCTTTAACGTGCAACTAAAGGTGAGATATTGAATGTGAATGATGTGTTTGTAACGTAACGAAGGCAGAGAGTGTAGCAATAAGAATGTGCTTCGTCATGGCAAGAAAAAGCTATAGAGTAACTGTTTTGTATCAGCCATGCCAATAGACCCGATGTTGTACAATAGAACACAGTGTTTAATCTCCATTCGCCTGCATTTGCATTTCAAATTTCACACGTCCTTCTCTTACAATGTTGACATGTATGTCGTATACTCCTTTGTAGGTGACTTAAGTAGAATTTATTCCAAATAGTATGTGCGTAGTGTGTTTTCAAAGTGTGTTGTACGTGTTTGCAAAGTGTGTTTGCTACGTTAAATGCTCCTCTGAGCATGTCTGTTTAAAAAATTGTTAACATTAACACATGCAGCCAATGATATATCCGTACTGTTATCGCATTTTAAAACGGTGTAGTGACCGGAAATTGAGCTACACTACGGTTGCATTATACTTGTTTGCAGACCTTTTTTTTACAAAAAATAAAGTCGAAGTTAGATGTTGCGGGTGTTAGTCCGAAGTGTGCTTCATGTTATCTCTTTTTGCACCCCAAAATGCGTGTTCCGAGCTGCAAATATTAATGTGATGTTAACGTAAACATTCTCATGTACTTACAGGATATCTTGTCGGATGTCGAGCGCGACTTTACTAAACTCCTCTTTAGTCAATGTGTGAAGTGTCTGTGAAAAGACAAACGTTATTTTTTCCCGTTAAATAAACCAATGCATTACGTTTCGTATTCAACCATAATGTAGTACTTCTAAGGTTTGAAAATGCTGTTTATCTACAAATTGGCACCAAAAGTTACGCTGCTTGTAAGTCGTTGTTTTTGTTGAGATACAACGCTAATAAAAAGGCTGTTAAAATAATGTCTATGTTTTCTTTTAAAAAAAACATTGAAAGATATTTTACACTAATTGCATTTAAATAGCGCTTATTCCCCCTGACGAGTCTACAAAGTTCATTTATGGCGAGTATCACTCTTTTTTGGGACCCATAGAGGTTTAGTGTTCCATTTGTATAGTGAAACATGCAAGTACATTTTAAGTGTTTGATAGTTTAGTCAGTTAATGATGTTTAGATTGATAGCAGAAAGATAGAGGAGGACAAAGATTTGTATTTATAATACAGTAATAAAAAAACGTGCAAAACTGTTTTGTAAGGTTTTATCTTAAATTTCATTTTGATATTTAAGTTAAGGTTATTGTTGCGAAGAAAATAGAAACAAATACATTGTACTTACTATTTCAAGTTGTGTAGCGTAGGATTGTAGAATCTTGTTGTAGGTGGCAGCAAAGACTGCGTCGTTCCGTAGGTCACTGTTGTCTATCCGGGCAGAAAGGCGGCTATGTTTGGAAGTCACCCTGCGCCGAGCTTAAATAGGGACAAACGTTGTAAAAGTCGCCCTAGGTGTTTGTGAGTGAACAAAGGATGAAAGGTGAATTTCCTTTCCTTGCTCCGATGAGATATTGCAATAGATAGTGTGTCAGACTTCCAAGTGTGAAAGGTTGTATGTATATGTAGATGTTGTTTCTTGCATGGCACAACTGTAGACTTTTCCGGGCTATTTCCTTCACACTGATGTTGGTATTTTGTTTATGCAAACCCCCTTATTTTCCCCATAAATAAAATCGTGGAGTATTCCAATGTGTAAAGCATAATTTGCGCAAAGGGTAACTGGATGTCAGTCCACAAAATTGTATCTTATGAACATTTCCCACAAATATATTTGTGACTGATTGTATTGAGTAAGATTACGCTGTATTCAGCATGTGAAAGTAACATGAATTTTGTGTGCTATGTAATCAGCCAAATAGCATACACGTTTCCTGATACTTTGTGTTATGTCTAATTTTTGGAAATGGAAGTGATATGAAGGACGATAAATTGATTGTGCTAAACAAACAGGTTTTCAGTGTGTATTGGTGCATAGTAAACGTAGCATTGTAAGATAATAGCAGGGAAAAGGCCGTATCCGCATGTGTGAAGCACAAACAGCACTTTCTGTTACAGTTAGTGCTTTACATTTGTCCCTATACACTATGATTGTAAAATGTAAAGAAGTGTTGAAACTGTGGATAATAAATGTGAAGAATACAAGAAGTAGTGTTCCAAATCAACGAAATAAGCGAAATGTAGTGTAAATTTATTTTGCAACTGTGTGGAAATTAGCTTCCTTCACATTTTAGGTGCGCTTACTGTCTTGCCACTATCAATGGTTTTTATTTTATTTCAAATGCTGTATTACTCTAGAAATGAATAATACCAATGTGACACTGTTTCACATCAAAGCTTAATTACCTTGAAAGTAAAATGTATTTTTATTTATTATTAGAGGTTGGGGGGTGCAGAGTCTAAGTGGTATAATGTGTGTAGGGTCGAATGTGTAAATCTCTGTCAGTTTTAAAATAAAACAAAGATGCTTCGGGGGCTGGAAGTGGTAGAAACTGAACCTAACAAAAGGAGTCCACCTAAAGTATCAAGGATTAAAGGAGGAGTCATGTCTAGTTTGTGCTCTCCTGGCGTCGCAGGTCAGTTTACTCGTGACACTTATAAATGTCCCATTGTAAAGCAACAGCAGGGAAGTGGCGTTATCGGGATGCGTGCCCCCCAACGGCCACTTTTTTTCCATTTACTTAGACGAAAATACAGTAATGTTTCAAAGGAATATATTTTTAAACAGTTAAACATTTCTTGATTCCGTGTTTTTTGAAGCGCATTAAAGCAACAAGATAAAAAGAGAGGCAAAAAGGAGAACTTTGATAATTTGTAACTTTGTGTTTCTTAAATTCGTTCCCATACACATTTCATGAGAGCTTAGTCAATTATCAGTAAACTGTAATTTTTTTTCATTGGGAAGACTGTCTTCCTCTTGTGAAACTAATCACAATGTGACACGGACTCACGTAAATAATTGCAGTGCCTTGCAACTAAAATAAATTTGTATTATTCGAAGGGTGAAGGGGTGCAGAGTGTGAGGGATATAATATGTGTAGAGCAGCGTGTGAAATGTTATTTAGTATGGTCTAATGTGTGTAGGGCAGTGTGTGGCGACGAGGTTTGTGTGGGCTAATGTGTTTAGGGCAGTGTGTGATATGGTTTTTAGTGTAGTCTACTGGGTGTACACCATTGTGTAACGAGTGAAATTATGGTGTCTAATGTGTGGAGTTGTGTGTGTGAGTAGGGAGCAGTGTGTGTGGTTTGTGTGAGAGTTGTGTGGTGTGTGCAGTGTGCGTTTCGGGAAGCATTGTGATGTGGTGGTGTCTGTGAGTGATGTTGTGGTGTCACTGATTGTGGTGGTGTCCCTCAGTACTGTGGTGGTGTCCCTCAGTGCTGTGGTGGTGTCCCTGAGTGATGTGGTGGTGTCCCAGAGTGATGTGGTGGTGTCCCAGAGTGATGTGGTGGTGTCCCAGAGTGACGTGGTGGTGTCCCAGAGTGATGTGGTGGTGTCCCAGAGTGACGTGGTGGTGTCCCAGAGTGATGTGGTGATGTCCCAGAGTGATGTGGTGGTGGCCCAGAGTGATGTGGCGGTGTCCCTAGAGTGATGTGGTGGTGTCCCTGAGTGATGTGGTGGTGTCCCTGAGTGATGTGGTGGTGTCCCGGAGTGATGTGGTGGTGTCCCTGAGTGATGTGGTGGTGTCCCTGAGTGATGTGGTAGTGTCCCTGAGTGATGTGGTAGTGTCCCTGTGTGATGTGGTGGTGTCCCTTAGTGATGTGGTGGTGTCCCTGAGTGGTGTGGTGGTGCCCCTGAGTGGTGTGGTGGTGTCCCTGAGTGGTGTTGTGGTGTCCCTGAGTGGTGTTGTGGTGTCCCTGAGTGGTGTTGTGGTGTCCCTGAGTAGTGTGCTGGTGTCAGTGCTGTTGTGGTGCCCCTGAGTAGTGTGCTGGTGTCCCTGAGTGGTGTGGTGATGTCCCTGAGTGGTGTGGTGGCGTACATGAGTGGTGTGATGGTGTCCATAAGTGGTGTGATGGTGTCCCTTAATATTGAACACAAACTGTAGGAATGGCCTGGACCAGTGCTTTAAAGGATAAAACATACCTATATATTAGATTTATTACGATTTAATACTTGCTGTTTGACAGCTGAGTTTCCTGGACGTAATATGTATTGTTAGTGTTGCTGGGGCTGTTATTAAATTGTTACTTGTAATCTTCAAAGCGATCCTATTAACAGCAAGGGCATATTTCACACTGACGAATTACATGTATGCATTAGTGGTACAGCAGGCACAGTAACACTATGACGCATAGGGGCAAGGGTCCTGGCCTACAGTATTGTAAAGAAAGCGAATGTTTGAATGTACATTTTTTTGGGTGATGTATTTTACGGATTTTAAATGTGTTCCCTGGGTCGGTTCTCTTGGTAAAATATAGTCAAACAGCAATTGTCTTGACGACGACAAAGTAATACCAATTTCCGTGCATTTGAAAGTATGCGAAGGGGGAGTTGTGCTTTTACCCCTTACTTCAGCAGTGGCTTCCATTTTTTTCCCCGAGCTTAGCTTCCTGCTGTTAGTTGATTTGCATCTCACAGATGCTGGCAGGCAACATATTACAATCTTTACGACGCAGCTTAAAGCACTAAAGTATCCTGTTCTAGTTTCGTTTCCAAATGGTGAAAACATGTGATGTTTCACACACTTGCAGACTTTCGTTCTGTGTTTTTTGTCTGAACCAAATGGCAATGCATCACAATAGCTTCGCCCAGTTACAAAATTAACGTACACAAATTTGTTCATTTAAATTGTTTAAATCTTATAGCCTAAAACATATAGTTTTTTTCTGAACACTAAATGTTTTTTTTCCTTTCTTTACACGTTTATAAAAGTAGCTACAAATGTTTTTATTAGTACTGATTTTGACAAGAGAAAAAAGTACCTAGGTTCTAACTATTTTGCGGCTTAACGTAATGTTTTCAGCTTCATGGATTGTATTCCTTTAGTTAGTTTATGTTATAGGGAGCATATAAAGTATACATACTCTGCTTTTAATTAAAATTACAATGTTGTTACAATATTAGCTGTAAGTACAACTAAATAGTGGCTTTGTTCAATTTGTTTGTATTGTGATTAATTTGTAGCTATAGTGGTGCAGGGGCTAATACAAAAAGCCAGTCGTTGATAGTGTATTTAGGCCTGTTAATTTATTGCACAGTGCGCATACAAAATGTGCAAAAGTGTGGGTTAGGTTGTTTTTGAACTTACACTGCGAATGCTTATGTTGCAGTGCCCATGGGTCAGCGTTTTTTTTAAATTGTCATTTTTTAAAATTATTTTCTAGTATTTTAGAAAGTTTCCCAGCTCTGTACTCCTTGCTCAATTTATTAACTTTTAAAAGTTCACGAAAAGGGTGTAAATGTCTTTATTTTCTAGTATTTGGGAATGTTTCCCAGCTTTGTACTCCTTGCTCAATTTGTTAACTTTTAAAAGTTCACGAAAAGGGTGTAATTGTCTGTGCGCACCCTGTACTGATTAGGTAAGGGAACACCGGTGCACATTTTATTAGCAATCTACATGAACGTTAATTTCATCTATATCCACAAGTGTTTCTGTAACTTTTGTTTTACTACAATGCTTGTTTGTTTACATCTCTTATGACGTAGTTAAAAGGTTTAAAAATGTGTACTAGAATATTGGGGGTGTCCTAGAGTCCTGTGAGGGTGTCCCTAAGTCCTGTGAGGGTGTCCCTGAGTCGTGTTGTGGTGTCCCTGAGTGATGTTGTGGTGTCCCTAAGTGATGTTGCGGTGTCCCTAAGTGATGTTGCGGTGTCCCTGAGTGATGTTGTGGTGTCCCTGAGTGATGCAGTGGTGTCCCTAAGTGATGTTGTGGTGTCCCTGACTGGCGTGGTTGTGTCCCTGAGTGTTGTGGTGGTATCCCTGAGTGAAGTGGTGGTTTCCCTGAGTGATGTGGTGTCCCTGAGTGATGTGGTGGTATCCCTGATTGATGTGGTGGTATCCCTGATTGATGTGGTGGTGTACCTGAGTGTTGTGTTAGTGTCCCTGAGGGATGTGGTGTGGTTCCTGAGTGCTGTGTTGGTGTCCCTGAGGGCTGTGGTAGTGTCCCAAAGGGCTGTGGTAGTGTCCCAAAGGGCTGTGGTAGTGTCCCAGAGTGCTGTGGTGGTGTCCCAGAGTGCCGTAGTGTTGTCCTTCAGTGCTGTTTTGGTGTCCCTGAGTAGTGTGCTGGTGTCCCTGAGTGGTGTGGTGATGTCCCTGAGTGGTGTGGTGGTGTACATGAGTGGTGTGATGGTGTTCATGAGTGGTGTGATGGTGTCCCTTAATATTTAACACAAACTGTAGGAATGGCCTGGACCAGTGCTTTAAAGGATAAAACATACCTATATATTAGATTAATTACGATTTAATACTTGCTGTATGACAGCTGAGTGTCCTGGACATAATATGTATTGTTAGTGTTGCTGGGGCTGTTATTAAATTGTTACTTGTAATCTTCAAAGAGATCCATTAACAGCATGGGCATATTTCACACTGACGAATTACATGTATGCATTAGGGGTGCAGCAGGCTTTGTTCAATTTGCTTGTATTGTGATTAATTTGTAGCTATAGTAGTGCAGGGGCTAATACAAAAAGGCCTGTTAATTTATTGAACAGTGCGCATACAAAATGTGCAAATGTGTGGGTGAAGTTGTTTTTGAACTTACACTGCAAATGCTTATGTTGCAGTGTCCATGGGTCAGCGTTTTTTTTAAATTTTCATTTTTTAAAATTATTTTCTAGTATTTTAGAAAGTTTCCCAGCTTTGTACTCCTTGCTCAATTTATTAACTTTTAAAAGTTCACGGAAAGGGTGTAATTGTCTCTATTTTCTAGTATTTTAGAAAGTTTCCCAGCTCTGTACTCCTTCTCAATTTATTAACTTTTAAAAGTTCACGAAAAGGGTGTAATTGACTGTGCGCACCCTGTACTGATTAGGTAAGGGAACACCGGTGCACATTTTATTAGCAGTCTACATTAACGTTAATTTCATCTATATCCACAAGTGTTTCTGTAACTTTTGTTTTACTACAATGCTTGTTTGTTCATATTTCTTATGACGTAATTAAAAGGCTTAAAAATGTGTACTAGAATATTGGGGGTGTCCTAGAGTACTGTGGGGGTGTCCTAGAGTACTGTGAGGGTGTCCCTAAGTCCTGTGAGGGTGTCCATGAGTGATGTTGAGGTGTCCCTGAGTGGTGTTTGAGTGCCCATGAGTAATGTGGTGATGTCACTGAGTCATGTTGTGGTGTCCCTGAGTCATGTTGTGGTGTCTCTAAGTGATGTCGCGGTGTCCCTGAGTGATGTTGTGATGTCCCCGAGTGATACGGTGGTGTCCCTAAGTGATGTTGTGGGGTCCCTGAGTGATATGGTGGTGTGCCTCAGTGGCGTGGTGGTGTCCCTAAGTGATGTGGTGGTGTGCCTCAGTGGCGTGGTTGTAGCCCTGAGTGATGTGGTGGTATCCCGGAGTGATGTGGTGGTGTCCCTGAGTGATGTGGTGTCCCTGAGTGATGTGGTGTCCCTGAGTGATGTGGTGTCCCTGAGTGATGTGGTGTCCCTGAGTGATGTTGTAGTGTCCCTGAGTGATTGATGTTGTGGTGTCCCTGAGTGATGTGGTGGTGTGCCTCAGTGGCGTGGTGGTGTCCCTGAGTGATGTGGTGGTGTGCCTCAGTGGCGTGGTGGTGTCCCTGAGTGATGTGGTGTCCCTGAGTGATGTTGTAGTGTCCCTGAGTGATGTTGTGGTGTCCCTGAGTGATGTGATGGTGTGCCTCAGTGGCGTGGTGGTGTCCCTGAGTGGCTTGTTTGTGTTCCTGAGTGATGAGGTGGTATCCCTGAGTGATGTGGTGGTGTCCCCGAGTGATGTAGTGTCCCTGAGTGATGTTGTGGTGTTCCTAAGTGATGTGCCTCAGTGGCGTGGTGGTGTCCATGAGTGATGTAATGGTGTCTCTGAGTGATGTGGGGATGTCCCTGATTGATGTGGTGATGTACCTGAGTGTTGTGTTAGTGTCCCTGAGGGATGTGGTGTGGTCCCTAAGTGCTGTGTTGGTGTCCCTGAGGGCTGTGGTAGTGTCGATGAGTGCTGTGGTGGTGTCCCAGAGTGCTGTAGTGTTGTCCTTCAGTGCTGTTGTGGTGTCCCTGAGTAGTGTGCTGGTGTCCCTGAGTGGTGTGGTGATGTCCCTGAGTGGTGTGGTGATGTCCCTGAGTGGTGTGGTGGTGTACATGAGTGGTGTGATGGTGTCCAGAAGTGATGTGGTGGTGTCCCTTAATATTTAACACATAAACTGTAGGAATGGCCTTGACCAGTGCTTTAAAGGATAAAACATACCTATATATTAGATTAATTACGATTTAATACTTGCTGTTTGACAGCTGAGTTTCCTGGACGTAATATGTATTGTTAGTGTTGCTGGGGCTGTTAATAAATTGTTACTTGTAATCTTCAAAGAGATCCATTAACAGCATGGGCATATTTCACACTGACGAATTACATGTATGCATTAGTGGTGCAGCAGGCGCAGTAACACTATGACGCATAGGGGCAAGGGTCCTGGCCTACAGTATTGTAAAGAAAGCGAATGTTTGAATGTACATTTTTTTGGGTGATGTATTTTACAGCTTTTAAATGTGTTCCCTTGGTCGGTTCTCTTGGTAAAATATAGTCAAACAGGAATTGTCTTGACAACGACAAAGTAATACCATTTTCCGTGCATTTGAACGTATGCGAAGGGGGAGTTGTATTTTTACCCCTTACTTCAGCAGTGGCTTCCATTTTTTATTTCCCCGAGCTTAGTTTCCTGCTGTTAGTTGATTTGCATCTCACAGATGCTGGCAGGCAACAGATTACAATCTTTATGACGCAGCTTAAAGCACTAAAGTATCCTGTTCTAGTTTCGTCTCCAAATGGTGAAAACGTGATGTTTCACACAACTGCAGACTTTCGGTCTGTGTTTTTTGTCTGAACTAAATGGCAATGCATCACAATAGCTTCGTCCAGTTACAAAATGAACGTACGCAAATTTGTTAATTTAAATTGTTTAAATCTTATAGCCTAAAATTTTTTATTTTTTTCTGAACACAAAATGTTTTTTTTTCTTTTTTTACACGTTTATAAAAGTGGCTACAAATGTTTTTATTAGTACTGATTTTGACAAGAGAAAAAAGTGCCTAGGTTCTAACTATTTTGCGGCTTAACGTAATGTTTTCAGCTTCATGGATTATATTCCTTTAGTTAGTTTATGTTATGGAGAGCATATAAAGTATACATACTCTCCTTTAAATTAAAATTACAATGTTGTCAAAATATTACCTGAAAGTACAACTAAATAATGTCTTTGTTCAATTTGTTTTTATTGTGCTTAATTTGTAGCTATAGTGGTGCAGGGGCAAATATAAAAAACCAGTCGTTGACAGTGTATTTAGGCCCGTTAATTTATTGAACAGTGCGCATACAAAATGTGCAAATGTGTGGGTGAAGTTGTTTTTTAACTTACACTACAAATGCTTATGTTGCAGTGCCCATGGGTCAGCGGTTTTTTTAAATTGTCATTTTTTAAAATTATTTTCTAGTATTTTAGAAAGTTTCCCAGCTCTGTACTCCTTGCTCAATTTATTAATTTTTAAAAGTTCACGAAAAGGGTGTAATTGTCTTTATTTTCTTGTATTTTAGAAAGTTTCCCAGCTCTGTACTCCTTGCTCAATTTATTAACTTCTAAAAGTTCACGAAAAGGGTGTAATTGTCTGTGCGCACCCTGTACTGTTTAGGTAAGGGAACACCGGTGCACATTTTATAAGCAGTCTACATAAACGTTAATTTCATCTATATCCACAAGTGTTTCTGTAACTTTTGTTTTACTACAATGCTTGTTTGTTTATATTTCTTATGACGTAGTTAAAAGGCTTAAAAATGTGTACTAGAATATTGGGGGTGTCCTAGAGTACTGTGAGTGTGTCCCTAAGTCCTGTGAGGGTGTCCATGGTGATGTTGAGGTGTCCCTGAGTGGTGTTTGAGTGCCCATGAGTAATGTGGTGATGTCCCTGAGTCATGTTGTAGTATCCCTGAGTGATGTGGTGGTGTCCCTGAGTGATGTTGTGGAGTCCCTGAGTGATGTTGCGGTGTCCCTGAGTGATGTTGCGGTGTGCCTCAGTGGCGTGGTGGTGTCCCTGAGTGATGTGGTGTCCCTGAGTGATGTTGTAGTGTCCCTGAGTGATGTGGTGGTGTCCCTGAGTGATGTGGTGGTGTCCCTGAGTGATGTGGTAGTGTCCCTGTGTGATGTGGTGGTGTCCCTGAGTGGCGTGTTTGTGTCCCTGAGTGATGTGGTGGTATCCCTGAGTGATGTGGCGGTGTCCCTGGGTGATGTGGTGTCCCTGAGTGATGTTGTGGTGTCCCTAAGTGATGTGGTGGTGTGCTTCAAGGGCGTGGTGGTGTCCCTGAGTGGCGTGTTTTTGTCCCTGAGTGATGTGGTGGTGTCCCTGATTTGCGTGGTGGTGCCCCTGAAGTAGAAACGAATTGGGGTGCATAAACGAAAGAAAAAGTATTTGTGAGTAAATAGGCCTGCATAGAAGTACGTAGAAAATGCGCAACGTGTGGGCAGAGAGGAGCCAGTCAGAACGCGCTGAAAGTCGACGTGTCCCTAAGTGATGTTGCGGTGTCCCTGAGTGATGTTGTGGTGTCCCTGAGTGATGCGGTGGTGTCCCTGAGTGATGCTGTGGGGTCTCTGAGTGATGTGGTGGTGTGCCTCAGTGGCGTGTTGGTGTCCCTGAGTGGCGTGGAGGTGCCCCTGAAGTAGAAACGAATTGGGGTGCATAAACGAAAGAAAAAGTATTTGTGAGTAAATAGGCCTGCATAGAGTACGTAGAAAATGCGCAATGCGTGGGCAGCGAAGAGCCAGTGAGAAAGCGCTGAAAAGCTGAAAGTCGACTCGAGCGACCAAATGGAGAGGGAGGGGGTTGTCCCTGAGTGATGTGGTGGTATCCCTGAGTGATGTGGTGGTGTCCCTGAGTGATGTGGTGTCCCTGAGTGATGTGGTGTCCCTGAGTGATGTTGTAGAGTCCCTGAGTGATGTTGCTGTGTCCCTGAGTGATGTGGTGGTGTGCCTCAGTGGCGTGGTTGTGTCCCTGAGTGATGTGGTGGTATCCCTGAGTGATGTGGTGGTATCCCTGAGTGATGTGGTGGTGTCCCTGAGTGATGTGATGTCCCCGAGTGATGTTGTAGTGTCCCTGAGTGATGTTGTGGTGTCCCTGAGTGATGTGATGGTGTGCCTCAGTGGCGTGGTGGTGTCCCTGAGTGGCGTGGTTGTGTCCAAGAGTGATGTGGTGGTATCCCTGAGTGATGTGGTGGTGTCCCTGAGTGATGTGGTGTCCCTGAGTGATGTTGTAGTGCCCTGAGTGATGTTGTGGTGTCCCTAAGGGATGTGGTGGTGTGCCTCAGTGGCGTGGTGGTGTCCCTGAGTGGCGTGGTTCTGTCCCTGAGTGATGTGGTGGTGTTCCTGATTGGCATGGTAGTGCCCTTGAAGTAGAAACGATTTGGGGTGCATAACTTACAATGTGTTTTCTAAAGTATTAGAAGGAAGTAAATAAATCTAAAACGCATGCTAAATGCCCCTGAAGTAGAAACGATTTTGGGCGCATAACTTACAAATAAATGAAATAAAACGCATGCTAAATGCTTGCATAGCGTAAAATGAAAGAAAAAGTATTTGTGAGTAAATAGGTCTGCATAGAAGTACGTAGAAAATGCGCAATACGTGGGAAGAGAAGAGCCAGTGAGAACGCGCTGAAAGTCGACTCAAGTGACCCTATGGAGAGGGAGGGGGTGGGCTGCCTGCAACTCGAGCAAGCATAGGGAGGAGGGGTTGGGTGGCAACAGAGAGAGAATGGTGTGCGCTGGAGAGAGAGGGGGTGGGCTGCCTGTGAACTTTATTGCGTTTGTCAACAAACAGAGAGCGCGGCGCGTGCTGGAGAGGGAGGGGGTGGGATGCCTGGGCAGTTTAATGCGTGTGGCAACAGAGAGATAGCACGGCGCGCGCGCGCACAAAGTGTCTAGGAGCAAATGAAAGCTCTTTAAAAAAATGCGCGTGGTTGTGGCAGCTGGTGACAATGCGTGTGATTGTGTCCACATGAACTGTACTGAATCCGCACTTGGTAGAGATTTTGTTTTGCCTACTATATACTCGCCTATCTATCCCTGCGGGATAGAATAGTCGAGACCTAAAAACGATCTATTCAATGCCTGCCAGGGGGCCCGATGGCTTTACAAATTCATTTTAGTAAACAATTTCAGATAATCTAACGGTTCCCCTAAAAACTTATGTCATTTTTTTCCACAGTCAGGGAAAGAGACATAAACAATGATGGATTCCATGTTCTTGTTAATTTTGAAACACAATAAAGACTTAACTATACGTAGCTTTTAGCCTACAGCTCTGTTAAATATT
Source organism: Lissotriton helveticus (assembly GCF_964261635.1). NCBI lineage: Eukaryota > Metazoa > Chordata > Amphibia > Caudata > Salamandridae > Lissotriton > Lissotriton helveticus. The sequence continues at coordinate 253,443,873 of NC_136073.1, read as the reverse complement.
GATGTTAAAATTTTCACCAGAATCATTGTCACTTATTTAAGTCCACTATGATGGAGTTCACTGTCCAAATACCAATCTGATTGTGTTAATATAGACATGCGGGATAATACATGTTAGACAGATGACTTAACTATTGCAAAACAGACCCAACCTAAGTGATTCCTGCTCTCATTAGTTGCTAAAGAGGTGTTTGGTAGAATTGAATGGGGCATACCAAGAGCATTGCTAGGTAGGAAAGAATTGAGTCTAAATAGGGAAATATTATGTTTGGTTAAATACAAGCACCCAAAAGCGAGAATCATAATAAATGGAGATTTGTCATCGAGGATTAACCTTAAGAAGATGAAATAAGCAGGGATACCCACATCATCTTAGCTTCATCTATGGAACCAGTAATCAAAAATATAAACAAAAAAACAATTATTAAAGGTCTCTCCATCGAGAGCAGAAAACACAAATTGTCATTATTTGCAGAAATTATTTTTTGTTTTATAACCCACTCGGAGATCTCTCACCAAGCCTTAACAGCTGTACTCAAATGAAGAACACACATTCTTGTTCCAAATTGAATTATGCTAAGTCATTAAGAATACATGTTTCTTAGCCACTAAATACTGGTGCGTGGTCAATGCTAGAAACCATAAAAGTGTGCACTAAGGGTCTCATAAAATATGTGGGAATATATCTTCCCACAAAAAATTCTGTTGGTTACGGCTGCAACATCTGGCATGTTCTAAAAATATTATTTAAAGATCTACATAAAGGGGTCCAATATGAAATTTCAGAGTTTGAACAGGTTTTGCCCAATAAAAAAAATCATCATATTTCTCCTATATACAACACAAACATTACTCCCCAGTACAACACAAACTAATGGCCTTTAAGAGACTTAATACATCAGGTGGAATATCTAAAGAGGCACTCTAAAGACTGGCTGCTAAGGGCAGGATTGGATTTCCGAATATAAAATTAAAACAATGCAGCCCAATTACAACTGGTCCATGAATAGCCCAATAAGCCTCGTTTAAAGCCATGGATCTTAGTACAGCACAATTGCTCAGACATTCTGCAATCTTACTTGTTATGACTGCTGCACTGCGACATTGAGACGAGGAAAGGAAATATCACGTTTACAATCACACATATAGTTCTTTGTCTGGGTTCTACTCCGCGAATGGCGGATCCTGTGTACCAGAGTTGGCAAAAGTCAACTCACCTCTGCCAGGTGACTTGTTGGATAATGGCTAAATCAATAGCAGAGAAGCATGTGGAGGCCTTTGATTACCTGCCTATCAATAATTAATTAACGATTGAATTGCTAAATTGGGTTGGATTGACCATTTCGAATTTGTGCCTCATAGCCGCATAAGCAGAAATATGTGGGAAAAGGGTGACTGAGCTTAATTCCGAAATCATCTGGACTAAGGCTGTGAAGTCCTCAATATGCTTACCACACAATGAATATTAATGAGATGGTATTTTGCACCTGCTGAATTGAAAGTTATGCTTTGGTATTCAGACCGATGTTGAAGGGGCTGCAATGACAATAAAATATATAACAGCTACTTCACTTGATTCTGATCCTTTGGTGGTGGGATCTAGCTATAGATGCAAAGGATAAACAAAGCAAGGGGTGGACACAGCCTGCTGGGGATAGAAGCCTGGTTTGTTTTTCATTCACAAAGGTGACTACCCAGTTTAGAATGGCCAGGATCGGCCAAGACCCTTTGGAGTCGTGTTTAAATATAACATTTACGGCCTGGTGTTCTAACCCCATTCATAAACCAGTGACCTGCAAACTGAACACAGACTGATTTGTAAACAGTGATCACATTTCCGGTGTACTACAAGGTTGCAATGCAAATTGCCAATTTGCATGGAATCGCAAAACAACCTGCCTAATGAATATTAATTAGACAGATCGTATTTTGCTACCCCTTTGAACCGCCCCCGCCTCTTGCCCGTAAATGGCTACAAGTGCATGGACAGCTGTGGGCAAGGGACAGCAGGCTACCAATTCTGCACCTTGTGCTCAGGACGCTTCTGAAGACCTGGATGATCTGCTATTAGTGCCCCCCCTCCCTTTTGTTCGTTTTCTCGGCTTCTGCCTAACACCAGGACACCCTAGTAATTGTGCTGCTAAGTAAACTATTAAATACATGCGAAAAAATAATACTGTCCCCTAGCAAACACCCAGGAAGCATCCGCCCCACATTAGCGATTTTGCACCAGGCATTATGTAGGTCTTTAAAGCATAGCCGATCGCCATTCCTCAACAGTGGCTGAATTTAGACTGGAGTCACATATCCCTCCACTACCTGGCATTGCTTCAGCCTATGGTTATCGGACATCAGCTTTTAACATCCCATCTTTCAAAACGCGGTGGATTGGTGACAGCAAACCACCTGCCATGAGAATCTCCTGGTGCTAATTGTGCATATTGAACCTCCAGAAGGGAATCTGAACAATGGCCTTGGAGTGTAGTTCTCATAACACAGGCAAATGCTAATGAACAAAGTTCTGCATATAGACTAAAACAGAACACTAGCAAGCAGGCGGATGCACAACCGCAAACATTGTTATGGAGAAGAGAAAGAAGCATAGAGAGGTATAAGGGAAGGACTGAAGCAAAAGAGCATTAAAAAAGAAAGGAGAATGGGCATAGAATGGGAGCGCAGCCGAGATGGTTTTTACAACACTTCCAAACTTTAGGAGCATTGAGAAAGTCACGTTTTAGGGCACAATTCGCAACAGCCATAGGTCAACAACAGAACATTCAACTGTGGAAGCTCAAACTCTGGAATGCATCACATAAAATCAGGCAGAAGACACATGTACTGCATTGAAAGGAATGCTAAGAGGTTGTAGGACCTTGTTTACGGTGTAAGAAAAGTTATACTTATCAGTAGCATAATACACTTCTTCATAATGGAATACAGCATTTTGTATTTTCGCCTGCTGCGCTAAGGATTCTGCCTGTCACTTTAGGAACGATTGGCTAACTATGAACAATATCATGAAGCTTCAACACTGATGAATAATGTATCGCTCCTATGACATTGTGCCAAACCAGTCTTCATAAACATAAACGCGTTGCAACAAGTAGACAGTACCCACCAGGATTTATGTTACTCACCCAAAGCCCTGATGATTCTCATCAGCACTTCACCAATTTTCATCCTGGTCTCTGGTGTCTGGGTTTTCTGACCCCCCTGTCCATTACTGCCATACTGTGCAAGCAGGACAGGCAGGATCTGCTGTGGATACACATCTGACAAGAGGGCAACACCTACAAGAGAGTAACAGGAATGAAAATTGAACAACTGAGCAGACAAACAGGCGATTCAGCGACAAGTATTCAACATGAAATCAAACACAGAATATAAAAAAAAGTATACCTGCATTGTGTACACCACATTGTATGCCTAGTCCTTGGTGCTTCTTTCTCTAGACTCCTTCCAGACATGGAGGAGGCACAAGAGTGCATTCTGGTTCAGCACAGACAAAAATGGAGTTTGGCTTAAACTAGGGACACTACTCGCTAACAAAGCCACCGCTTTCCATAAAACACTCCCTATTCTTTTTGTTTACATCAACACCTAAGGAAAGAGCAGGGGTGATGGGATGGAAGCAGACTAAAGAGTAGAATAACAAGACTTCATACATTTTTTCCACCAGAGTCCCAATTCAAGTTGAGTGAGAAGATTGTATAGCACCCAGAAATCCTCACTAGGGTGTGTTGTCCACAGTGATCGGAGGCGCATAGGTCTGTGGCCGTTTCCCACCTCAAGCCAGCAGTAGTAGTTCTCCATTAAAGGTATTTCGCCTGAATTGATGAACAGTAGATTATCATCATGCATGTGTGGGAGCTTCTAATCTCCATGTAATGCATTGTATTTTATGTTCTTGCTAGTCATGCCTTCTACAGGAAGCCCCTAACGTTTACACCAGATTCTAAATCTGGTAACTCACTGATATGACCTAGCAACAGATGAAAAGAAAACTCGCTTCCCACTATTGCTTCGTCATAAAGGCCTTGCGGGCCAGACTGACAGGGCTCTCGGAGAGCCTGTCAGTGCAGTGTTGCTTGTCTGATTTGACTGAAAGTAGACAGCATGGCTACAGGAGGAGAAAGGAAGGAAGGGAAGGTGGTGGTGGTCTTGGATAGGGATGGCAGGTAAGGTTGTTTTTTTTGTTTTACATGCAGGTCCATGGGTCTCCATTATTCCTCTGCCCTTGCGTAGCTGCTGAAAGCAGGGTCAGATTATTTTGGGGCCCATCCATAACATAAAATTATATATGGGTAAAAAGTGAATTACGGGGAAGTTTCTCACCTCGGGAGTGGCATCAAGAAAACGTGATCTTCGCTCTAGTTGTATATCTGATGTCACTCATAACCCCTCTGTGAAACATATCCCTATTATTCACTATCGATCTATAATTTTATATATAATACATGGGATTCTGCAATCCATGAATAAAAATCCATCTCTGACTTCTTTATTGTACACGAATTGTGATGCACCCCGCGCCTATTATATATCTGGAAAAGTACTCACTGCCGTACATTCTAAGCATAATGCAAGTCACAGAGGACTTCCACAATCATAAAGAGGAACAAGGCTGAAGGCCGAGTTCCTTTTGAAAGTTATGGAACTTCGAGGTGTCTTGCAATGTCCTTTTCATGTACTGCACAAGGATACTTTATTCCTTACAATAAATGGTAATACTATCACCTTTCCCCACAAACCACTTAAATCCTTGGTTCTTAGCTTTTTCATATGGGAGACGGAGTATGTCTGCAAACATGAAGAATAAAAATAGAATCTCTGGGTCAATAAGTAACACATGAAAAAAGATATTAGAATCAGTTTAAAAAGGTGCAGTGGCTCAAAGTTTGTAGAAACATTCTAACTTTTCTATGAATACTTAAGGGGTGCAAAACAAACATGTTGCCATGAAAATCTTTCAGCATGTCACTGTACAGCTAGAAAAACAGAGCAGAAAAAACAAATGGCAGGTTTAATGTTTGATCTTTACACAGCTGGTTTAAATATGCCCGTGACCTGACCTAACCTGCCTTTTCCCTCCACTGCTGGCTTTGACAGCAGGCATTGTGATATCATAACTCAACTGTAATAAATTATTACAGTTGAGTTCTCATGTCATTTCTTTATAATAGGTAACTGGGTGCGTTATAAGCCAGCTGTTATAAAGAAATCTGAGACAGATACAGTAACCTGTCTTTTCCTTCACCTGCTGGCTCTGGCAGCCGGCATTGTGATATCATAACTCAACTGTAATAAATTATTACAGTTGAGTTATCACGTCATTTCTTTATAATAGGTGACTGGGTGCGTCATAAGTCAGCCGTTATAAAGAAATCTGAGAGATACAGTAACCTGTCTTTTCCTTCACCTGCTGGCTCTGGCAGCCGGCATTGTGATATCATAACTCAACTGTAATACATTTTTACAGTTGAGTTATCACGTCATTTCTTTATAATAGGTGATTGGGTGCGCCATAAGTCGGCTGTTATAAAGAAATCAGAGACAGATCTGTCTCTGATTTCTTAATAACAGTCGACTTATGATGCACCCAGTTACCTATTTTAAAGAAATGACATGAGAACTCAACTGTAAAAATGTATTACAGTTGAGTTATGATATCACAATGCCTTCTGCCAGAGCCGGCAGGTGAGGGTAAAGGCAGGTTAGGTCAGTGTGGTATTCCTATGTCATCTAGAATCTTATTATGTCACTCAGTAGAGTGTTAGGTTCTTGGAATGTTTTCCCTTGACCAGTGTCTGTTACTGCTGATCTGAGGTTGAGGTGATCCCTTCCTACCTGTGGTTGTTAAGCTGTCCTCCTCATGAATAAACCTACTGAACCTACTTCTTGTGTACCCTCATTACTACACAATTATTGGCGACGTTGGGATGCGAACCCACGCGTGCAGTCAGCAAAGCTGTCAGAGTCGAAGATGGGAAAATTTGGAATCTCAGAAGGGTCTCCTTATGCAAACCTTGTGTTTCTTCTTCACAAAAGACTTCTTTCCCAGAGAAATTTGTCTCAGACAAGCTGGTTTCAGACTTTGGCTCAGACCATAATCCAGATGGTTTTTCTGGTATGCATGAAGTTTATGACAATTTAGAAAGGGAGATTGTAAATAATTCTGATGTTGTTATTAATTCTGATTCTCCACCTGCTCCATGCATTTCTGAAGACAATCAATCAAATACAGAATGTGAAGATACCTTATTAAGACGCAGTGAGCGTGTGAAATGTGCTCCTTCAAAGTTTAAAGAAGGAGATCCTAAGTGTTTTTTTTTCTTCTCTTTAAGGGTTATCTTGTTTTTTTTTTCCTTGTTTTTTTTTTAAAATTTTTTTTAAAGGGGGGGAGGTGTGTGGTATTCCTATGTCATCTAGAATCTTATTATGTCACTCAGTAGAGTGTTAGGTTCTTGGAATGTTTTCCCTTGACCAGTGTCTGTTACTGCTGATCTGAGGTTGAGGTGATCCCTTCCTACCTGTGGTTGTTAAGCTGTCCTCCTCATGAATAAACCTACTGAACCTACTTCTTGTGTACCCTCATTACTACAGTCAGGTCACAGGGCATATTTACAGGCCAGTCTCTGGAGGCAGAGCCATGTGGCAGCAGGCTAAGAGCGGCCATAATTGCCAAATCCACAAGAGCAGGCCCACTGTTGGGGAGCGGAGTGGAGTGTAATAGTGCCCTACTGTAAATATTCAGTATGTCCTACTGGGAGGCCACAATTTGTGCAGGGTCAACAATGGAGTTCGACATTTTGCCTTCATCTTTTTCAATGTTGAATTTGCCTCAGTCGTTAACAGAAGAGATACTGATTAATTTCCTCCAGGAAGAACATTTTTCGTTCCTGTGGTTATTTTTGTGGGGGGAGATCGTTTCCTGTCAGAAGACTTCCCTGAAGAAGAAAGGAAGTGCTATAACGCATCCCGGAGGGACCTTGGTTAGAAAAAAATAACTTAGTCCTTGCTGCATCAAAGAGGTATGGAAGTCCAAGGAGTCATGTTTTGATCCTAGACACCACATGCAGATGACATGAGGGTCCAACAAGGACATCATCTTAATGCATCTGTGATAGGGTTTTATCATTGAAACCTTAGGAGAGGACATTTGATCTCATCACTGTTGAAAGATTAGAAATTTAGTCGGTGAAGCAAAAGAAGAGACAAAGAACGATGAGGTGAAGAAAAACAGGAAGTGATGCCAGTGCACTGAAAGGTGGCTTGTATGTCCTCATGCAATCACATCCTTGGTGACAACGGAGAACTACTGCTGGGGGGAAAAGGTTTTGCATCCAGTCTGGGGCATGGGAATATTCATAACATGAGGAATCTACTGGAAGAGGTTTTCATCAGAAAATTCCATCTAGCTATGGACTACTGATAAGAAGGCATAACTGTGACTCGTTACATAACTGATCAGCAGTTGTTTAGAAAGGTATTTCAACTTATTTGTGGCTTTAGTTGTGTTTCTTGTAAAGCTCTTTTCACATTGAGTTAGTTAAGGACCTGTTTCAAGGTTATAAAAATTGGCAAACATATTGATGGCTCATGTAAAAACCTAAAATTAGTATGGGTGGAAAAGAGGATTGAGTCCTCAGAAAACCTTGCATTACAAAAGGAAACACAGTCATGCTCATGAGTGTACTGACTATGTAATCCACTCACCTTCAAGGCTGATGTGATGGCGTCTGAGAAGGAAACCTTTAAAAGAAGCGTGACCAATAATACTTAGGCATATGTTTGAACAGCAGCCTTCATAGATAAAGACACAGTGCTAAAAAAAATGCCAGAGGTAGGCACATCTGATACTCATCCACCTGCATGTTTAAAGAAAATTTAAGGCCATATTCTATAAAATATAAAAGACAGAAACATGTATCTTGCTACTTTCTGTGGTCATCCCGGTTCTACGTCCAGTAGATGCTAAACCTATTCCTCTTAAACAGACAGAATGTTCTCTTTGAAAGGTGTTTTTATTTCTTTTAAGATTGTCATGTACTCTGTGAGAGGATTTGAGTGCATGTATTGCACGTACTCTGGATCCAGGTGTCTAGCTCAGCGATGGTAGGCTGGGAGCAGGATCTTGCGAGACATCCTGAAGAAAAGATCCAGCCTTCACGAAATCTCCTGTGTGGTTGTTCGAAGGGATGAAGAAGATCTGGATACTACCACTGATATGAATAAACTGGAGAAATAAGGATAATTGACTAAATGGATTGCTTCAGCTTGACAAACACTTGAGACAGAAGTACCTACTTTAAAAAAAAGTGACAATTCTTAATCAGATACAGACGTCTCAAGCTTTTAGTGGCCTTAATAATTGGTATCCTGAAACGGGGAACCATATGGGTATGCAATATTAGTTGCTTATTAATTCTTATGTCTTAGGAGAAGTGAAGAGATGCATTAGGAGTCTTCTGCAACTTCTTTGAGTACTGTCCAGTGGCAGCATTATCTCGGAGAGCCACCTTGTTTATCACGTCAGCATTAGGTTGTGGTGACACCTCAGGACTATACTAAATGTAAGACCACATGCGCACCTAATGACATGACCTGGTGTCAAGTCTCAGGTGTAGTTCTAAGAAAGTTCTGTTTTGGGGTGCAGGCCTATCTCAAGGGATAAAAGTGGGGAACACTTGGTACTACAAGAGATGGACTAGTGCACGTAGTCACCCGACTTGAGATAATGCATCTAGAAAGAGCAAGAATCCCAGATAAGTGCATTGTAACCTAAAAGGATGACTGACCGTCTTGCTTCTCTGCTTCCATTGGAAACTCACCGTGGGTGAACACTGCTCTCTACCAGTAAAGTAGTTTCTCAAGGAACCAGATTGAAGATCAGAAAAAGGCAAAATGCAATGGATGCTTAGGAGTCAAGCCACCCAGGATAGTATTATGAAGGTCATCTCAAAAGTGTCGAAATTTGAATCCCTGGCATTCTTTCAAGACAGAGACATGCAATATACCAAGATCGAATGGAAGCCAATGGTTAAAATGTGCACCACATCGGAATGTTCTGAGCAAATTCACAAAAACTGGTAAAATGATAAAACTGGCTCTGCGCTAGAAACCTAGAGCTGAAATGCCGTAGTGGTCTTCGTGGGGTACAGTGACAGGTACATTTTAGCAGCCAGATCCAATATGGTGGGGGTCTGTTCCGGCCAGTTTCTGCAGCAGGGACAGGTCCTAGAGGGCCTGGGCTGATACGTCCGGGTCACTTCCTCGGGGTCTGGTGGTGGCGAAGCAGAGATATTTGCTGGGGATGACTAATGTGTTGTGGTCTGCTTCTGTGGGTGGTGAGTAGCAGAAGTTTGGGAGGGTCTGGAGTGACTGATAAACTCTGAGATCTGTGTGGTGTCTGGTTGTGACACAGCAGAGTTTTCTCAGTTACCGTAGGTGTGCCACCCCTGTGTGGTATACTTCCGGAAACGTGAGGGGGTCTGGAGGTCAGTGACGTGCCTTGTGCTAGGTCGTGACATAGCAGAGAGGCGTTGTCCATCAAGGCCAATGGCGCTGTAGTATTTGTGGGGTCGAACAGCACGGGTTGCTACTGGTTAAAAATGTCACAAACTGACAGGAAATATTCACAACTTTTTCCTCGCTGTTTCCCGTAAGGACCGTTCTAAGTGTTGCACAAAACCCGTAACGCAATTAAAGAGAACCTTCCTGCTAGGAAACAGGTGTTCACCTTTTGTGAGTCAGCCACCCCAACAGAGGCGCTGCATTACAATGACGAGTCTGCAGTGGGAACCGGCGGGCCGCTTTCATCATCCTTCAGACAAGCTTTGAATGAGCCAGCCTACAGGAAGCGCCTCCTGCCCTCCTCTGCCACATTCGTGCCCACCGGCACAGGTGCGGCTGAGGAGGCGTACTTGGCAAGGGCTGTCCTTCCTCGCCTTCTGAAAAGTGCTGCGCTGAACGTGTTCCAGAACATTCCAGTCCTGTGCAGGGAAAACCCAGGCCCTTCTGCCAAAATCCCAAACGTAAGGTATGTGCAAGGGAGTAGCCAGAATATTAAAATACCCCCCACTTTGAGCCAAAGCTCTAAAGACACCAAGCAAGCGAAGCAAGTCAGAGCAACCCTACCCAAAATAACTTGCTTGTCTCTTCCATCAAAGCATCTATCAAATCATTTTTTCATCCTTCCATCCACCTGCTGATAATCACTGTTTCACCTTTAAATTCTGTCATCTATTCAGTCATTCATCCAACATTCAGTCTATCACCTTTCCATTCATCCGTCCATCCACTAATCCATATCCAAACATCCATCGAGCTTGAAACATATCCATCAAACATATCCACCCTTTAACTCAGTCATCCATCCTTTCACTTATCCACTCTGCTTTCATCAATTCATCCATCCACCCTTTATATCATCAATCCATTCGCACATCCCCCCACTTCACTCATACATACATCCAGCCATTCTTTCACACATTCATCAATCCACACTTTCACTCAGCCATCCAACCTTTCACTCATCCATCCACCCTTCAACCCATCCTTCCACTCACTGATCCATCCATTTAACCTTTTACTCATCCAACCTTTCACTCTCCTCCATCCACCCTTTCACTCACTCATCCATCCATCTCTTCTCCCTTTCATTCATCCATCTGTCCACCCTTTCATCGATCCAGCCATCCATTTAACCTCCCTTTCACTCATCCATCCATTCTTTCACTCATACACACCTACTTCTATCCTTTCACTCAACCATCCACTCATCGATCTATCCATTTACCATTCCACTCTTTGATCTGTCTTCTCACTCACTCATCTATGCATCCTTTCTCTCTTCATCCATCCAGCCATCCACCCTTTCCCTCACCCATCCATCCATCCTCCCGTTCACTCATTCATCTATCCATATCTTCACTTCACACATCCATCTATCTATCTATCTATCTATCCATCCATTTACCCTTTCAACCATCCATCCACCCTTTCAACCTGTCCATCCACCCAGGCATCCTTTCCATCTATCCATTTACCCTTTCACTCATAATCCATCCTTTCACTCGCTCATCCTTTCTATCATCCATCCACCCTTTCACACATCTGGCTGTCCATTCACCCATCCTTCCTCCCCTCCACTCATCCATCCTTATATCCATCCTTTCACTCATTCAGCCATGCATCTATCCATCCATCCCTTGACTCACTGACCCAACCACCATTTCACTCACACATCCATCCACTCACTGACCCATCCACCATTTCATTCACTCATACACCTATTTCAACCTGTCGATCCAGACACTCTTTCCATCTATCCATTTACCCTTTTGCTCATCATTCACCCTTTCACTCATAATCCATCCTTTCACTCATTTATCCTTCCATCCTTTCTCTCCTCATCCGTCCATTTTTCGTACATCTGTCCATCCATGTATCCATCTATTTGCCCATTCTTCCTCCCTTTCTCTCATCCATCCTTTCATTCATTCAACCATGCATCCATCCTTTCACTCACTCACCTTCCCACCCTTTCGCATGAACTATTAAGCTTTGCCTGCCAAGCTGCCGACAGACGCGACCTATTAAAGCCCCAACCTCGCTTTAGCTCCTAAAACAGGGGATTAACAATGCGCTTGGGTATATGGCCTACACTGGCCAACTCCACACAAAATCCCACCTCCGGACGAGAACTTCAAAAGCTCAAGAAGGTGTCTAACTAGTATGTTTAAAAAACACATCAAAAATCAAATGCTGCCTCAAAGAAGGAGTTCATTAACTGCAGTCCTAGCAAAACGGTAAGACCAACTGAGAGTGCTCTGTTTGAAGTGGAGCATGTAGCCGTGACAGTTCTGTAAGCAGCGGAAAACCCTAACCCTTGTCACATCAAGGGACAGAGCATCACCCAGGGAAGATTCACGCTGCATCCATCAAACACTTTTCATTTTTTTTTTTTAAGTTTTATTGTTTTATTGCAAGGAGATACAGCAAAGCATGATAACCAAAATAACACAACAGATTCAGACATCAAAAAATAAATGTAACACTTTTTTTTTCTTTTCAAAATACTTAATGGAAGAAAATAAAAACAGAAAACAGAGGAAATTAAATCCACTCGGCAATTGGTGCCCAGATTTTTTCCCCCATAATTCTTTTTTTAACCCCCTTTAACTTATATAAAGCAGATTCCATGTTATACATGAATAATAATTTTTCCCGCCACATGAAAAATGTGGGGGGATCCTGACTAATCCATTCTTTGGTAATACAGGCTCTGACTGCAGCCATGCACAGAAAGAGAAAGTAAGAGATTGATTTGGGCCTAGTAACAGTATGGTCTATACTAAGTAATACTAATTCGGAAGTTAACTGAATGTCACATTTCAAAATAATAGATATGAAAGTTTCAATTTGTTGGTACAATAATGACAAAAAGACAAAAGGAGTGGTAGAGGGTCCGAGGGAAAATGTTTTTATAGACCAAATAGTACCTAGTCCCCCAACTTGACAATAAAACACACGAGAGGTACTAACAGTCTGAATTCAATGACCTCCCCCTCGGCTCAGTTTCTAACCCGAGGCAACGACGGAGAGTGCGTGGCCTCCTTCTATCCTGAGCAGTTGCCAGGTGAGGTGAGGTTTTCTCTCCCTTCAACCAGGGAGAAGATACACCAATTTTTCTTTTAGAAATTGGAGAGTGGGTGTAGATCACGTATCACATCACATTAAGTAAGTGTTGCAGTAGCACATCATAGGTCCTGACGAAAGCCGTTTAAGGCTGAAACATGTTGACCAAATAACATACATGGTGGATAGCAATTCCTTGCATGCTATCATTATACTGCTTTTAATGATACCACATTGATGGTCAGACCCAATAAAGTTTCTTATGACATCAAAGTAGGTATTTTTAAATCACGTGGATCATTTTCCTTTCTTTTTCTTCTTTTGAGCACTGCAACTTCTGCCCCTTCCGCTCACACACTGCCATCTGTTGGTTGAATGTTTGATCATTGGGTCCGAAATTAGGCAGCCTCAGACTCTCTCTGAGGAGGAGCCTACAGGACACCATTCTCCAACAAAAACAAACCCAGATGACGAGATTCCACTTTTGAGTGGGCTGATGGGTACTTTTTCTAGTTCTTCAGACTCTGTATCTTCTCTTTCTCATTACTCCTGGTATAACAATGTTACTTTTCTGGATCAACTTTGTGGTCTCAGTATGAATGTGGGACACTATTAGGTTCCAGTGTATTTATTCATTGAATTCAGACTGTTAGTACCTCTCGTGGGTACAATAATGACAACTTAGAGCAAGAAAAAAACATGTGTAATTCATCGGCTGCGTATACTCCACAACGACTGCAAGTCGTGCCTACCGTCGTACTCCATTTAACAACTTTACTTGGAGTGTAATACAAATTATGAATGCACATGAAATGTTGGGATTTCATCATCCCAGTTATAAGACACTCTGCAGCCATTTTAACTGACAGTAAAATATCAACATCCGGTATGCCTAGACTGTTAGCCCATTTCAGCTGACATTGACCCAAGTCATCCCCATATTCCTGCATTAAACTTAAATAAATAGCTCCTATGCGGGGTTTTTTTTGTAGAAGCTCTAGCAACGGAGTTTTAACTGGAGGAATTAAAGAATGATTCTGTAAAAAGCTACGAAGTTGTAGATATTTAAAGAAATCATTTCTTCCCACCGAAAAATTAGTCGTTAAATCCAGAAATGAAACCATTTGACCATTGTAAAATAAATCACCCAGATACCTTATTCCTTTCTGCTGCCATCTATACATGGTTAAATCATGAAAAGTTTCAGGAAGTAAATCCTTTGATATAAGGGGAGTATAGAAGTTTAATTTTAATAGTTTTATATGTTTTCGAATTTTTTGCCAGACTCCAAAAGTTGATTTCGGGGTTTTATATTTAGTTTTTTTTATAATAGCTAGGTTCTACGACTCTCAAAAAGCTGCCCTTCATTTTCTCACCCAAGATCATTTGATAAATTGATGGAGTCTGACAATCTAAAAGTTCTACTCTATCTCCCATAATTAGGGGACCAGTGTATTGTAAAACGGCAGAGAAATAATAGAAAAGAAAGTAAGGAACATTCCATCCGCCACAATCGTTGCTAAGAATCATTTTCTTAGCAGCTTTCCTATGGCGTTTGTAGCCCCAAAGAAATCGAAATATAGTTCTCTCTAAATTTCTAAAAGAAAGTAATTGAAAATCCAAAGGTATTGTGCGAAATAAATATAGGACCTTTGGTAGAACCAGCATTTTTAAAATGTTAAGTCTACCAAATAGAGATAGACGTAGATGATCAAGGCGTTGTAATGAAGTATTGATTTGGGCTACTATAGGATTTAGGTTGCGTTCTGGTATTTTTTCTATAGGTAAAGAAATTTTAATTCCTAAATATATGACTTCTGAGGTAATAGAGATATTTGAAGGTGGGTTTTCTCCTGAGCAGAGGATTTGAGTCTTTTCCAAATTTAGTTTATAACCCGAAAAAACCCCAAACTGTTTAGCAACCTCATTGATAATAGCTAAGGTGGTTTGAACGTCCGTAGTAGTGATCACAATATCATCGGCATAGGCAAGAATTCGATAATTAATATTAGCTAAATGTATGGGTTTAATATTAGCTTCTGAAACAAAACGGTTAATTAAAGGGTCAATATAAAAAGCAAAAAGTAGGGGAGAACAGGGGCAACCCTGACGGGTACCCCTAGTGATTGTTAAAGGTGACGATAATTGCCCATTGATGCGAATGTACGCTCTAGGGGAAATATATAAAGTTTTTAAAGCTTTTATGATACCCTGTCCTAGTCCCTTCCTAAGCAAAATTTCCCAAAGGTAGCCCCAAGCAACCCGGTCAAATGCTTTCTCAGCGTCTAAAAATACAAGTCCAATATTAGACCGAGTTGCTTGGGACCAGTCCAAAAAGGAAATCACACGTCGAATGTGATCAGCAGTGTCTCTAGCTGGGATAAAACCATGTTGATATTTTGAAACTAAAGGGGAGATGATGTTGGATAGTCTTACCGCCAAAATTTTGGAAAAGATTTTACTATCAGTGTTTATCAGTGAAATGGGGCGAAAGGATGAGGGTAATAACGGAGGCTTGCCTTTTTTAAGAAACACCGTAATAATAGAGTCGTGCCATGATTGAGGGGCGTTACCTTGCTGTGCCTTCAGACATAAATCCATTAGTTCTACTTTTAAAGCATTCCTAAAGAATTTATAAAATTCTAGAGGAATAGTGTCGGGTCCTGCAGCTTTTCCTGAAGCTAGCGACATTAGAGCGAGTTCAATCTCCTCCCATGTAAATGGTAAGTCTAATTTCTCCTTTTCTTCATTAGATAGGGTAGGATTCGGAACTGAGTCAACAAAGAGATTAATCTGATCTGAGCAATCGGGGCGGTCATCGTCAGTGTATAGCTTAGAATAAAAATCACTAAATACCATAAGAATATCATCCATTTTACTAACAGTCATCCCTATGTGATTTTTTATATTATTAATGCTAGCAAAAGCTGCCTTTTGTCTCGCCCTCTTAGCCAATAGTTTGCCGGAGTTTTCTCCAACTTCATATAGCTCTGCCCTAAAGGCAGATACTTGTTGCGCAAGCTTTGTAGCAAATCGTTGATAAATTTTAACTTTCAAAGTTGTTAATTTCTTTATAATAATTTCAGTAGATAACCCTTGATTGCATGCTTGCATAAGTTGAACCTCTAGAGATCTAAGATTTTAAATTTCTAAGTTTTCTTGGAACCTAGCTTCCTTTTGTTTACTTCTTGAGTAACTCAGTGTTTCACCCCGAACCCCACACTTGAAGGCATCCCAGACTATTTCAGGAGATGCAGTACCTTTATTATTAGAGAAAAATTCCGGGATCCAAATGTTCATATGGTCAATATAAGATGGGTCGTACAGTAATTTGCGGTCAAAAGACCATGAGCGAATGGGATTAGCGGTATTCAGTTCAAATTTAAGCATTAGGGGGTTATGATCTGAAATAATTTTCGGAAGAACCTCATATTCCACTTGCACTAAGTCATTGTATAGTCCCTTAAATACAAAAAAGTTATCTAATCTAAAAAATCTTTGGTGCGGTGCCGAAACAAAAGTATATCCAGACATCCCTGCTCTTTTCTCATAATCAAACACTTTTCAAATGGCCTTTTGAATCCTATAGGGCTAAAAATAAAGAATAAATAGCGATCTCATGGGTGGTGGCCAACATCAGCCGTGGTTTACTTACACACAAAAAAAAAATACAGGCCCTATTAATAAGCACCAGCAACCACACAGGACTATTTATTTCAATTTTATTTAAGACAGTTACGATTGGAAATTCCCTTGAAAGTGCTTGCGTATTAATTATCACGTCATTTGTTGGACAAATCTTTGTCCAATGACCTTACAGGGCAGGAGACATCTCACAGATTCAGAGCTCTCAAGTTTTAAAAATCTTTAGGAGTGAGAACTTATAGGTCTATTGATAACATCCCTTGTAGTGATGTCAGATAACCACAAACACTAATTACATCGTGGCAAGTCATATCAGTAAAATGATGGAAAATACTCAAAAAAGGTCAATTTGATCGAATAAAAATCACATCCACCGACACAAAAGCGGAAATCCCACTGAATGGTTCCTATGGGGAGGTGTCCAAACTAAATAGCGAATCTTTGAAGCAGATTACCCGCTGTGCGAATGTTGAGCAGATTGTTTAGCTGTCGAGAACTATTCTGGACCAACTGAAGTCTGAGTAAAATTACAGCTAGAGTTCCGGTTCTAGCCCTCCAGATCACGAAGGAGGATCAGCAAGGTGTGAGGGTATTTGCACACCAACTTCTAAATGTGTGAGGCTCACTCGGAATGAGCGAGGCCAGAGATTTCTGCAGGGCCAAAGCACTTTCAAGGAGACAGTGAGGCCTTGCAGATAGGAATCAATCATATGCAAATTCAAATTTACCCCTGAAAATATTTACAGTATAAGTAAGTTCTCACTGCTAAGAACTTTCATTTCAGATTTCTTTAAAGAACTGGTCTCCTTCTTAAAAACGCCTTGAGACCCTCATGGGTGAGTAGTCGTGCTTAAAAGGTTCTGATTGATTGATTAACGCACTGTGTTGCCATTCTTCAACGCTCCTATGAAACAAGAAGTTATAAAGGGGTTGAAGGGGTACGTGATCCACCCTGCTGGCAGTGGCAAAAGAGCACTCACTATTTTATATGGCACATTTTTCAGTTTTTTTGCTCGTATGCAAGCATATAATTTTATTGTCTTCTTCAAAGTACCAATAAGGCAAAATACTATACCACCTCCCCCAACAGGTGCTTTCACTAGGACATGCTTTATTTTAGGGGCACTGGAGCAAGTGACATGTGGATGTGGTGTTTAAAATGACTTTTCGCTGACAGTCTATGCACACTCCCTATTTTCTCAAGACTCATGAAATGCCCAGAGTCACAAGTGAGGCTTTGAAACATTGATGCGAGGAAAGAGATTGGAGATTAGGGAGCCTGATGCTTGCACATGCCAGATTCAATACCTTCTGTTTCGTTTTCACTATGTTCACTTGTGTCACGTTATGCACTCTGTCACTCTTATGAGCACCTGAAACGCCATGATATATGCTAAAAATGAAAATAAATGAATGAGTTTATGTTTACCTACACTTTTAGCTCCCCAGCGTGAATTAATTATACGCTCTATTCTCTCAAGGACCTCATTAGGCCACCCCTGAACCATTGTTCTTCTAAAATAGATTCAATACCTCAGTCCTTCTACCTAGATGCATACCTGCCGCTTAGAAGGGATATGTATGTGGTATGCATGTATGTTTTATTTGTATAGCACATACCTAGCCAAAAAGACAGCGGAGGACTGTACAGGGTGAAAGGCAAACAGTCAGCAAGCGAAAGGAGAGGTAACAGGTTATCGGCTTGTTAATGCACAGTGAAGTAGTTTTCTTTAAAGATGTGTGTCTTCAACTCTTTTCTAAACTGACCCGAGCTGGGGCAGACCTTGTTGATATTGGGATGTTATTCTAGTACTTAGGTGTGTAGCTGGAAAAGGCCTGCTAACTTATTTTTACTCTTCTGAAGTCTTTGGTCTGATGGTGGCCTGGCTACAGGGGTGCCAAGAGCTACCAGGGACGGTGAGCTTGTCTGCAAGATAAGATGGGTTGTTGGCTACACATAATATGGACTTCAGTTAGACCTGAAACCAACCAGGTGTTATCTACCTCGAGGAGCTGATCAGCCGTGGAGAAAGGGGAGTGTTCTCTTACGGGGAAATACCACCTAATATGGAAGCACTGATAGACTACGCTACCCCACTATTAACTTCTGAGTAACTTGCGGTAGGAGCAGCACAAATGCACAGATTGCCATGTTCCCACTTTTTTTGTGATAGGGGAAGCACACCCAACATTTAATTATAGCAAGTGTAGTTAGCTGAGTTAATTTACTTTTATGCTTCGTAGTGAATCGCATCTCATATGTCCATTAGGATATTGATTCGAATTTAAAAAGGACAACATTGCTCCATGTATAATCCATCTATTTTCTATTCTTTATTAGTTTTACTCATTTCAAAGTGAATTACGAAAACTTCAGCCAAGCTAGCCGATTTCGTTCAAGTAGGAACTTTTTCAAGGCTCTATGTTTTAGTATGTAACGCTGAAAAGTGCCAAGTAAGGGCCAATATCTCAATATTTCGTCATTATAATCCACGTCTTCCGGAAGTCTTCTAGAGGGTAACGTGGGTCGATGCATCAGGGGGCTGCATGTCCTTTTGGGCCTCTCTCCCTCTATCGGTCTTAGGCCGAGTGGCATTATTAAAAATGGTGGCTTTACCGCGACTGCTATACTACTTTAGAACTTTGCCGATCTGGATCCCGCAGCGGGTCTTTAAAGACCTGAGATCAATGATCACTGACTTTCTGTGGGGACATGGCAGACGTAGGGTGGCGTTGCACAATATGATCAGACCCAAACCTGAGGGAGGGATGGCGGTGCCCGACTTTGAATTATACTACCTGGCGGCCCAGCTCCAGGTTCTGACACAGAACGTCGCACGGGAATTCAGAGGCTCGGACCAGGTTCGGGGGAAGGGTATTCAGAGGCATATCCTGGCCTATATAATTATGCAACAGAAACTGGACCTAAGGGAGCTTGCCATGGAAGAGAAAACCCTCCGGTTGTGCTGGCACAGGAGCCTGAAGAGGGCGCGGGCCTCACGTCCCTATGCCCCAGAGATCCCACTAGGGATGCTGACGGCGTTGCCACACGGGGGTGATTGGTCCCCGCTACTGGAGTGGGAGGAGTTGGGCCTGCAGGTGATAGGTGATCTGTATGTGGAGGGGCGGCTGGCCCCGTTTGGGGTGCTGCAGGAACAGTTTGGTCTCCCGGATGGGGGATATCTCTTACACGCGGCGATCTCTGCAGCGATGCAAAAACACTGGAAGGTGGGTTTAGTGGAGCCAGAAACGACTATGGCATGCCAATACGTGGTGATGACGGCGGGCACAGTCAAGGCGGTCACTTGCCTCCACTCGCGGATGCTGAACGAGGGGCTAGCGCCACTCACGACGCTGAAGACCAAGTGGGAGGACAGCTTAGGCAAGACCATTCCGGACACGGCCTGGGGCCACATAATGGAACGAACATGGAAGGGTAGTAGGAACGCCAGGTTCCAGCAGGTGCATTTCTTTATACTGCACAGAGCCTATCTGACACCAGGGAAGCTCCAACGGCACTTTAGGGTGCAGGAGGCGGTATGCCAGAGGTGCTCGACGCCCGGGGTTGAGCTAGATCATATGTTGTGGAGCTGCCCGAGGTTGGGTACATACTGGCTGGAGGTGGGTGAGATTCTGAACGCGATCCCCGACAGGGAGGTGGAGTTTGATATGGCGGCATGCCTACTACTTTGGTTTCCCCACACAGCGAAAACGAAAATAACGAGTAAGTTTATCGATCTAGGGCTTATGCTGGCTCAAAGAGAGATTACGTGGCGCTGGAAGTCCAGGGAGGGCCCGTCTATTCGGAGATGGACGAATGAGCTGATGAAATGGTCTAGGTGTGAAAGTGTGCTGAGAATGCGACAAGCCACCAGTACGGGGAATGAGAGGAGCCTAGAGATGGCTAGAGCTTGGGAGATGATTGTGCAGGCGTTGTGTGACTACTTGACGGAGGATGAGGATGAGAGGCTTTTAGCGCATGGACTTCCATGAACCAGGGGCGTATAGATGTAATCCCTATCACTAGCGAGCCATTCTGTCCGGAACCCACTGTTATAACCCGCATCAGCTGCAGCAGGGGGAGCGTGGGGGGGGGGGAAGTTGTTCTAATTACCCAGTTAGGTATAGCCCAAGCACCAGTAGCAGGTTACGCAGTTTCTGGCCGCGGGAGGTGACCACGGACACGCTGCAGAGATCCTCAGGAATGACCGATTGATAGGCTTTGTCGGATGGTCTACTAGGGGTACTATCGGCGGAGACCGGATATATAGACCTAGGGGGCTGAGAGGTGCCGGCGGGAGGTGTACGATTCTGTCTAGGGGTAATTGGGGTAGGGGGGGGGAGTTGTTGGGGGATAAAAAGCAGATACTACTTCGGGCTGACGACCATAACCCGCTCTGTAACACTCATGACGATCTCCTGTTGGTGATCCTCGCTATGCTGCCCGGCCTCCGGGATGTGGGCTGAAGAGCCGTGTACAACCTTGAGAATTTATAACGCCTTATATTGAGGTGATGAGGATGGTCGTATTGTATCGATAATTTTGTTGATGATTCTGCAATAAAAACAAATTTAAAAAAATAAATTATAATCCACGTCTTGTCAAGGAGGCCAAGAGTGTATGTGGTGTTGCTGGTTTATGTACTACGCCAAAAGTGATACATGCAGAGTTACAGAAATGTGAATTATAATGATAAAATATTGCGATACGGGCACATCATTTCTATCACAGAGCGCCCATGAAGTCATTCTCATAAATCCTGGAAGAAGAATATGGAGCCTGATGCATTTGATGGCTGCCAAGGCATCAAACCGATGTATATTAATTGTGCAGGCAGTCCAAGTTCTTTAGTTACTGTCTATGGGTAGTCACAAATATTTCCCTGGGCGCCGCAAAGTGCTATTGTGGCATGCCCAAGGGCCACAACGATACCAGCAATGCGAGGGTTGTGGTGATGAAAGGTGGGGATAGGGAGAAGCGAAGCAGATGCATGGTGAGGACAACAAACAGAGCCTTCATGTGACTTCTGTCAACCACCAACCCTCTATTCTCATGCACCAAGAATTAAAGTCAAACCATTAACTTCTAATGTAAAATGTGAGAGGGAAAGAGATGCTCACCTGGTGGCTTAATTGCAAAATCTGAAAACAGAAAACCTGGATCAGTCCTGGCTTCCCCACTTAACAAACTTGTTTGATCCTAAGCAATTAGTTAATTTCTCTTTGCCTCCTATTTCTTCATTACCACATATGAGAGTATCTTCAAATATAAGAGTTCAGGATGTGAGCTGAACAAAACCTTCTCTTGTGTTTTATTTAATAAACTGTAATGTGTTTCCAGTTATTTAACAATCAAAGCTACACAAAAGGTGCACCTGACAAATGACTTGCCTCTTGGTTCACTAAGGGCATTGTTTTCAGAATGGGGGTGGCATGAAAGTTTCCAAGATCATGTGTGAAAACTATTACTGATAATAAATGGCCCTCAATGCAGTGATAAAATCTGACCTACTAAGGTAAAACACTCATGCATGTTAATAGAATAAACTCTCTGCAAACTTCAAAAAAGTGTATCATGTTTTTACATGTTTAGTTCAAGATGTTTTCAATACTTAAGGTGTTTCTAACAGTGGCGGCTCCTCTGCAAAGGCAGAGGAGGGTCACCCCCACTAATTTGAAGCAGTGAAAGAAAGTAAAAATAAAATGATAATTACGTCATTTTATTATCATTTTCTTTTGTACTGCTGCAGCAGCTTTGCGTGATGGGGTGGGGCAGATCTGCTCACAGCGCAGAGCAGGGGAGGAGTGGTAGCACCCTTCTAAGTGCGCAATGACTGTTTGGCTGGACTCCTCGTGCAGCCCAAACAGTCATGCGCACTTCGCATGTTCTCCACCCAGGCTGCATTACAGCCCGCGTGGGGAACATGTCCAGGCCCCTAGTCCCTGGCTGAGCGCCAACCACTACGCTCAGAACAATGTCAACCCTGCTTTGCCGCATTATGAATGGTCAGGGAAGCCTGGGTGCTTACCAATGACAATGCTGCATTGCAGCTTTGTGATTGGTCAGGGGAGCTTGGATGCTTCCTGTTGCATTCCTGACATGAGGAGCGATGCGGCGGTAAAGTACTTTTTTCTTTTACTGACCCCTCATTCTCCCCCCCCTTTCCTCTCGCTCCCGGCTCTGCTACCCACCGTCCGTGCCGGCCGCTACTGGTTCCTAAAGATTCATTTTCTAGGACACCTCTGTTCTTCCTTACCGTTACTTTAGTTAACGTGTAAATAAAGTATGCCTGTTTGTTTCTCAGCTTTCTGAATGTTCCTGCCCTATCAAGTGAGCAGCAGCCCACTTTCATTTTACATGTTCTCGTTTAAAGTTGACATCTTTTTAAACGGTGACCGTTAACACACTTTTACTTGCACGCCCTTATGAGATAGTCTACTCAGAAAAGGTCAGCTTACAATTACTTTTCCTCATAGGCACATTATCATACCTTACAACATTATGACCAACTATTGGGTACACTGCGTAAATTGCCTTTTGTTGTTGTTGTCCGTTTGGTGATAGCTCTGGGTGGATAGAATCAACATGAACATGACAACCGGACCAGAACTCAGGCACAGGACAAATAGGTTCCTTTTTATTATATAAACTGCACTAAGCCTTTGTTTGAACAGAGGAGCATTTCAATGGATTGTCTCAGTCGCACCATGCCTGTATTCTAGCCCAGCTGAATTCCATCACTATCCCGAGAGGGATGGTGGCCTGCTCTACATTTAGACAGGCTACTAGATGACCCACGTACGCAGATAAATGGGGAGTTAGACCACTCCAAAGGATGCTGGCAGTCCCACACACCTATGCTTTTTAGGATAGGCAGCGCTTGGTAGGAGGACAATTATATGTTATCCATATAATGACTGTAAATGCACAGTGGTTGAATGGTTTATCTTTTTCATAATGCTGGTTACTATGCTCTGTTGTATTCTACTTATATTTGAAGCACAAGTATTTTACACAAGAATCCAATTGCTTCAATAAATGTTTGAAGTGTATTTCTTGTGTATACCTTTGGGCATGCCTGGGTTAACAATGAAAGTGTAGATCTGGTTCCACGATTTCCTTGGGGGGGAGAGGTGGGGGGAGTGTCATGGTCTGAGGTTCCAGTCACCATCTGGTACCTTGTAAGGTTTAGAGGTCCAGATTGCGCACTGTGAGCTAGCCAGGAACTAAGTCAACATATTCAGATGGTATGAATGGATTCAATCCCCCAAAGTTTTAATACTTACGTTGCCCAAACGCACAGTCTAACTAAATTAGTAGGAACCGTACAACATTATTCTTGAAGCAAAGCAAACTTTTCATGCAAACAAACAGCAAGGTAGAACTAAATAGCAAGATCATGCCTAGCCTATGATCTCAGTTGCTTACCTCCAGTAACGCTCTTTCTGGTGGATACTCTAATCGCACATTCCTCACTTGTGAATGGCGCCAGCCTGTACCGTATTTTTTTTTAAACAATTACCTTGTGCACTGGTGGATGTGGCATCGGGCCGCGCTGTGTAGAATCGGTCTTGCCCCATAAGTAACGTTGGGGCCACAACATAACCGCCACCTCTGTATGTCAACACTAGTTTCTGAAATCTGTCTGTGCCTTCAGTCACAGAGACCATGGGAATCAGAGTGCCAGTGTGCAGGTTTCTAGTTCGATCAAGGCGACCATTTCACAGAACAGGGATGAGGGTGAGTAAGTGAGGAATCTGCGGTTACATTGAGCGTCACCAAAGGTAAGTAACCTCCTCTTCTGATGTATACTTCCAACAGCAGATTCCTCACCTTGTGAACAGATACCATAGCAGTACTTACACAGGTGGTGGGTCTGTGGAATGGCTCTGACGAGAAACCCTTGCGGGACTGAACTAGCAAAACACCCCTCTGTCCAGGCCTGGCTATCCAAGCAGTAGTTCTTTGTGAACGTGTGGATTAACACTCATGTAGCAGCCTGGCAGATGACCAAGATCAGCGCTCAATGCAAACAGTGCAGTGGTGGATGCGTTGGCTCTGAGGAATGACCAATACATAGCAGATTACATTTATACAAAAGATAATCCATCTAGAGATGGTCTGTTTCTACACTGCCCTACCTTTCTTTGTCTCAGAGAACACAATGAACAGCTGATTGTCCACCCGACGGTCCCTGTTGTAAACAATGTAGAACCTCAGAGCTTTCCAAGTGTGTAAGTGAGTCGTTCTTCCTCCTTGGATATATGAGGAGGGGCGAAGAATGCCAACAGTGGAGTGGTGTGGCTCACTGGTTAGAGGCGGCAGACCCGGAAGCAGAGAACGGCCCGGGACCAGGGTTCAATTCCCAACGCGGCAGGGTCGTGGACCATGGTCAGCGGACTCGACAATTCTCGCCTCGGTGCCTACTCTAACCAGGGATCACACTCGGCAACTCTGGGCATTAAGCTTGCCTCATCTCTACAACGGCCCCCCGCAGATGCCGGGGATGCCTGGTTTCACCTTGGAGATACCCAGAAGGGACCATCTCACAGGGAAAGCCAGGACGGGTTCCCCAGCGGTCTTCAGCGCCGGGACGCTTACGGGCAGCTGTGCGCTTTACAAGTACCACACATTTACATTACATTTACATTTAACAGAGTGATAGACTGCCCGATGTGGATAAGCATGAAAAATGTTGGGAGTAACAGTACCTTCATCCATAAACCTAGCTTGGCCAGAAAGAAGGTGGTGTATGAAAGCCTAGACAGAATATGCTTGTGGCTCAGTCATGTGACAAGGTGACGTGATCTTTAGGACAAACACTGTCTTCAGGGTTAGCAAACTTGATGGGCAACTATACATTGGCCCAAATCTTCAGTTTCTTTCAGAATTCTGAAATTGAAGCGAAGGCTCTTGTATGTAGTGGCCGGTCTTTCCAGGCTTGAAGGCCTGACCTCCTGATCTGGTCTGGTGTATGTGTGGGATGTGTGCAAGGAGTAGTTAGGCAAAGCGGAGGTGTCTTTATAATTTAAGGAAGAGGATGCTGCTATTGAGTTAGACTGGCCCTGTGTTGTGCAGTGCTTTGTACTGTGGCAGTTTGTGTATTGCGTGTGTGGTGTGGGAAGTTAAGTATGATTCTTGCAGCCAAGTTCTGGTTGGTTTGTAATGGTCTGGTTAGATGTTTACTGATCCCGTCACCCAGAGTGTTCCTGCTACTGATGATGGTGTGGGGGATTGTTTTGATTGTGCTGTTCAGGAGCCATTTGAAGATTGTCCTCAGCATTTTTGGGGTGAGGAAACATGAAGCTGTCACAGCACTGTCTTGGGCAGTCTCGCTGAGCTTGCTGTGGATGACCCAGAGGTGCCTGGCATGGAAGGTGTGGGTGGGGGCGTGTTCAAGCTCAGCTGGCCACCAGGTGGAGCCCCATGACAATGCATCCTCTCCAAAGATTATTACCTTTGTCTTCTAAGTTTTAACTTTGAAGTAGTTGGTCCTCATCCAGTCGGCAAGTTCGGTAATGTAGGCAGTGAATTTGTTCTGGAACTTATCCAAGAAGTAGAGTATCAGCTGGGCGTAATTGGCTTAGAAGAAGAAATCGAAGTTGAGGAAGCAGATAATTCTAGAAACAAGGATCATACATGGGTTCAAGAGGGTCAGGATCAGAGAGGATACTTGCGGTACTAAACAAATGAGATCACGGGGGTTCCGACCTGTAGGGGGCTGGTGGACTGACTGGGTTCATTCACTCAGGAAGGAAAGACCAAACGGAAGGCTCACCCTTGGATTCTAATCTCTTGTAGGTGTCGGATGACGAAAGGGTGGAATACCGTGTTGAAAGTGAGGGAGAGGTCTAGGAAGATAAGGACAGCTGTGTCTCCCATTGGGACACCACAAAAGGTTTCATCTGAAACGTTGGTCAGTTTTTTTTTAAAAACACATATGTCATTTTAACAAAGAAAATTCATTGTAAAAAAAAAAAAGCTAATAAAGCGGACACAAACTTTAATTGTGGCCGGAGCAATGCCTTACTGGGCTAATGAAAGGAGGAAAAGAAGGAAATCAGATAACAGCTTGCAGGCGCTGAATATGCCTAGAAGAACACCACACAACAAACTTCTCACAGGGTCCCACCAAGATGGTTGTGATGGAGGAATGCCTTGCAGCCAGGGAGGAAGTTCAAAGGAAGTTAACTGTTGCCCCTGAATCTCCAAGCATGGAGGTGTAAGTTGTACGGGCTCAGGTGCAGGACCATGCCCTGCTCTGGCGATGGAAACCCATCTACTGGACCAATCCATAGCAGCTAGTATTTCTTGGGCCTAGCCATTCCTGAACTTCTTCAGAACTTTGGGCATGAGAGGTAGAGGTGTGAAGGCGTTCAGGAGACCTAAGCACTACCCCGACTGAAAGGTATCCCTGATGGAGAATTTGCCTGGGAAATCCAACGATCAAAACTTTGGACACAATACATTCTCAGCAGAGGCAAAAAGATAGAGGTACTGTTTTTCTATTGATGGAAGATGCCCTGTGCCACCTCTGAGTGTAGCTGCCATTTGCATAACGATAGGCAATTTCCGTCCTGGCATTTAAACATCCTGCCAAGAGCAGATCGTCCATGCCCTGCATATTTAAGTGCCTCCTAACCAAGGTGTTGTTTGTATGAACTTGCACCTGTTCCCTCTTGACTGATAGAAACGCCTTTAGTGCCAAGCGATTTACACACATCCCATACAGATTCATGGGGTGGTGGCTTTCCGCCAGAGAGCAGGGTCCTCTGATCTCCACCTCACCCAGATGGCCTCTCCAACCCAGCAATGATGTATCAGTCTTGACCGTTGGCTATGGGAGATGCTGGAAGAGGGGTCAGATGCTGGTCCAGCATACACCACTGCAGATCTTTTGCAGTATCCTCTGATATCAGATGGAATCTGAGGGGGTTCCTTTGATACCAAGCCCACTGAGACTTAAGAACTCTCGGCAGAGCCTGAAATAGCCACCCAGCATGGTCCACTAGCAGGATGTAGGTGGCCAAGAAGCCTCAGAAAAATGTTCACCAAGACCCAAGAGAAGGGGTGAAACATCAGTATCAAAGTCTGAATATCAGGGACTTGTTGAGGTTGAGGGAAATCTAGAAACAGCACTGTGCCCAGGATGGCCCCAATGAAAGGAAGCCTCTGTGAAAGAGTCAGGTGTGACTTCAGCAGGTTGCTGGAAAACCGTAAGGATGCCAATAGGTCAGCCATCGTCTGGAGGTGGTTCACAACTGTTTGATGCAAACCTGCTAAAACCAATGAGTAGTTGAGGTACTGGAAGAGAAGTATTTCCACCCTCTTCAGATGTGAAGCTGCCACCACCATTACTTTTGTGAACACTCAACCTGTGCTGGTGAGGTCAAGGGGGGGCATAAAGATATGAAAGGGTTTATGGCCTACCTCAAACTTCAGGTAGTGTCTGTGGGACTGCAGGAGAGGGATGTGAAAAAAGGCATTCTGCACATCCAATGCCACAATCCAGGTGCCTGGACCCAGGGCAGAACTGTGGAATCCAGGAGAATGTATTGAAACGCATCCACGAAATGACTGAGATTACGTTGCAATGTACACCATCGATTTGTTTACTATGTAATGTACCCCACTTAACTCCTTGAGTGCTCATGAGGGCTCCCCGCCGTCATGAGTCACAGTAGGCGTGTGCTCATGATGGCCGGGAGCTGTCCGAACGTTGCCACTCCGCCCACATGGTATTAATTCCCTGCCTGTGCGAGAGAATTAATCAGTGGGCGGAGATTGCTTGGGTCCCGGCCATCATGAGCACACGCCCACCGTGATTTATGATGGCCGGGAGCCGTCCTGAGTATGGGAGCGCCATGCCGAACCCTGCCACCCCCCCCACCTCGCACCGCAGCGGAATTTGCCCCGCGGTGAAGGGGTTAAGAGGAGCACTTGGTAAGTTTGCACGCATTACACTGTTAATAGACAAGCGCCGAGTCGCTTTACACTGGTATGGTAGCCTAGCTTCAAAAACTGAACACTGGTTGAAGGACATGGTTTACTGTAGTGAGAACCTTGCATTATATGCAGAAAAACTACCTGTAACATCTAGGCCCAGAGCCATATGGGGACCTCTATGTCAATATATGTAAAGATTGGTCATCAATAACTCACAAACTGATTTGTAATGATGTGGCTGTAATCATGATTGCAAACTGTCGCAATTGTAAATACTGATACAGACGAGAGGATTATCACTCAGATATTTGTGAAAAGGTCAATCACAGTTTAGTTATAAGGTTTGTAAAGGATATACTGCCTTGCAAGGCAGACTAAATTTATGCTTCGCTTGAAATGCCAATAAACAGAATAAAAATAAAATTAAAAGAGCAGCTGGAACAGCAACCTGTCCCGACCTGTGATGCCAGCAACTTCCAATAGCTCTCTTCTCCAAGAGAGCGTGAACTACTTTTCGGTGACTAGACAAGTGGTCCTCTGGAAACTGCTTGTGGTGTAGGTGGCATTTTTCGAGGGGTGGACAGGAAGGGTAGAGCATGACCATACTGGACAATTTGAAGCACCCATCTGTCTAATACTTTGCCACCCATGGAGGTAATAAGTTATCAGACCTCCAACCGGGTGACAGTGCTCTGCTGAGGACAAACCTAAGGGGTATTGCACCGGGAGGTGGGCGAAGGGGGGTGGGGGGTCAGAGACTGGGTAGTTTCTTGCCCCTGGGGGCCTGGAAGCTGTCAGCTGGCTCACCCACCTCTACCTCAAAAGGACTGGGAGGTCGGTTGTTGCAGAGGCACAGTCTGTTGTGGTCTCTGCTGTATGCCTCTTCCAAAGCCTTGAAAGGAGCAATATTGTTGGGGGAACTGCTGCACGGGAAGTTTAAGGGCAAGAGAGCGTGCTCTTGCCTTGCTTTTTTTTTTTTAAGGGCTTTAATGTCAAGTTCAAAGTCACGGGTGTTCACAAATTGCACCTCAATGACAAGTTCCTAATAACAAATATCCCACCCAGACAGTAGTGTCCTGGCATGACTGGCTCACATACTTTGCCGCTTTTTGAATATCCTTGATTATTTGTTGGAAGTTGACACGAAGGTTAGCCGTAAATGTAGGCAAGATATCGCTCATCATGTCCCACAACACGTGCAATTAACACCCCATGAGACAACTAGAATTTACGACCATTAGGGCAAGGCTGGAAGAAAAGCACATCGGTTTCCTAATGCATCTATATGTTTAGACTGTCTCATGGGGTGGTCAGAAACTCATTTGGGATTAGCTGATTGGTGACAGTCTGGACCACTAAGTCAGCGGTGTTGGATGCTGTCCCCTAAAGCTGGCCAATGTTGTCCGTTTATTTGTCTGATGAAAGGAGGGCAAGAATGTGGCTTTGCCCAGATGCCAAACAGGGTGTCTGTGAGAGCCTCACAAAATGCAGTGGACCACTGTAAGCAGGTTTATTTTAACCTCCACTGAGGGTAGCTTGCGATCAGGAACTTCTCCTGCCTTTGTCATGGCCAAAGCGAATGAGGAAGATTCCACCCTTGAGGGATCAGGAAGAGAATGTAAGGTGAAATTTCAAAGCCATTGGCTTCTGGAGTTCCAGAAAAAGATTCCTATCATCATACATCTGCGATTCGTCATCACCATCATCGTCATGTGGCTTTGAGTCTTAAAATCTGTGTTGTAGCGGAAGCATCTCGGAATTCAGAATGAGCTTGTGGACAAGGTCGAGGTAGGCGTCACTTTGATCAAGGCCACAGGGGATTCTCTTCCGAATCCAAAAGGACAACGGGTTTCTCCTCCAGCGTTGGGAAGTGGTGCGGCATTTGGTAACGTATAAGGAGTCGGAGCACACATCAATCTTGGACTTGGGGTGGACCATGGAGCAGGGTAGAGAGGCATGGTCAGTGTCTGGGACGGATCCGCTGGCAGAAACCCAACTGGAGGCCTTCTCGGTGCAAGTAATTTAAAACAAACCAAGACTAAATGAAGCAAATATTCGCCATCACCTCTTCAACTATACTTGTAAAATGTACACATTGTTAACTAGTAAAGACGGATACCATGTAAACAAAATTGTGGAAAAATAATGAAGATGAACTAATGGGACAGGTGTGGGGTATACATGAATTATGAAATGTAAAAAACAGTAAATATTTATATAATGTTTAAATCTTGTAGCATTGAAACATGCCTATTTGAGTGTTGTTTTTTTCAAATAAATGCACTAAAACTCATCATCATTTATAGTACGTATAGCTGTTATTAGCTTTTTTCTTTATCGACTGTTGTTATGCTTTCTGGAATAATAATGAGGTGAAAGGCCAATGTTGCTGTGTTATTCATTGCTATTTTCACAGTATATTCACCAAGGGGTGGGCAATACTTGCAGAGTTTGACTCTGCGGAATAGTCACATAAAAACTCTGCGATATTCTGCTGAGTTCTGCCAAAGGGCAGAAATAGGCACGTCATACTGCTCGCACTGTGATTTAGTGGTATGTTGAGCACTGAAAAATCGGCGCAAATGGCACCACGTAGTGCACCAGAGGGCGCAGCTACAAGAGTTGATTGTGCTGCCCATTGAATAGGTTTTCTACTCGAGCAACAGCCTTCTGACCGCGAATGGTCGCAACCACCCACGTTAGAAAAATCTTGCCAGATGTTCTCCTAACGACTGGAAATCGCGCTAAAGGACACCAAATCTTGATTACTATTCTGGTGCAGTGCGCAAGAATAAATTCCGCCAAGCAGTGACTGGCGGAATTTGGCCAGAACTTTGCGTTACATGACTAACATGGAGGCCTAAAAATTCCACCAATTATATCGGCGGAACGGACTATTCCGCCCACCCCTATATTCAACCCTGATGTATGCAACTCATTTATTTCTTGGCGATGTTAACCACCATTGATTTATACTAATTCACAGTACTTCATAAGCCCATTTCTAATGGTGGTGTTTTGACCTGTCATAGGATTAGCTGCCGTGTTGCTGAAGTTCTCTCATTTCAAAATAACCGCAAGTTTACATAAATCTGCATTTGTTGAACAGTAGTGTGATAAGCTTTCAGAACCAAATTAAACTGCTCATTTACCGCCATAAGAAGAGGCAATGTGTTGCAAACCGAACGAAAACTGCAATTTCGTTTTCTGAAAAGAACAATAAACAGCCCACACACTTTCGAGGATGATATGCTTATTAGGCGAATTCATATTCTAGCTTGCTGTATTTCAAGTCCACGTAAGTCTCTGTTGAAATAAGAGACTTATGCGGCATTGAAATCTAGGCATCCATTAGCTCAGTAAAAGAGAAACCGTGCAATAATGTGTGTTTTGTGCTGTTTTGGACTGCATACGTCACCGGTGGCAGATTTTGACTGCACTCTTGGAAATACAGAAAGGTTGTCTGGGTCAACGCTGGCTGACTGGCAAAGAAAGAACACGTGCTTGAGAGAACTGCGCATTTAACAGAGCAGTGGGAGGATTAAAAGTGTGTGGTGATGGCGGAAATCCCGAGTGAATGAAAAGACGTGTGCTCGGGTTACACGAGCGACCCCTCCTACTACCAACGGGCCCACAACAGATACAAAGTGCGAGCCCTCGCATTGAACAGGCCCCATGCCAACAGGTGCCACGGATGACACGAGCATCCTTCTTTCACAGCTCAGCCGGAGTATCGAGTCCTTTGATCAACAATGGCAAAAAAAATACAAGGGCCCAGGGGAGTTTCAAAGTCACTTGCATTGAGTCTGCTAACAAAGCCTCAGTACAGGACGTGACTAGGTGTATAACCCTGCAGACAAGGAGTACACCAGAAGAAACCATCTTACCGAGGGGTGGTTGAAATACAGCAGCTGACTTCTCATCCCACCACCAACCCTTTGTTTTCCCGCAGCCTGTCTATGCTCTACTGAATCCCTTCCACGATTGTATGTAAACAATAGGATTCTTGAAATCACTTTTTGTAAAAACTTTGAAAATGAAATAAGGAATAAAACAACACGTTTTCATAATTGAACTGCATGCACTTTAAATTCACTGATTCTATTATTGTTGATTCTTAAAGTAATGTAGCCTTTTTAAAGCACTTTGAGATTATCTCATGTATTGATGGGGAGACCACCTTGTATCAATCATTTTAAAAGGTCACTCGTTCATAGAAATAAAGGTATAACGAATGAATCTGATATGGTTTGGAGTTTGCTATTCTAAATTACCACGGTTTTAAAAATAATCCTTATTTGTATTTATTTGTAAAGAACTGAACGGTTCTAGTCCTTCATGTTACCATTTTTTTTATTAACTATGTCTACTCAGGAGTTCCTTACTTTGAAGGCATGCGATGTGAAAACGTCAGCTGCCATTTGTTGTAGAATGTGGAGCTCAAAATAAGGATTTAATGAGAATGCCAGACTTAGCTTTTGGATCTCAGAATCTGGTGAGCAGGAGGAGCCTTCATTGAAGAAAGAGAAGGCAGCAACATTTTAGACCAGGTCTGAGAATAAATAGAGTCATTGCATTAAAGATGTGACAGGCTTGGCTGACAGCAAAGAAGTACGTGACTTCCAGATGAAACTGATCAACCATTGCCAACTCATACTACTAGAGCACCCTCTGTGCCAAGGGGTTGAAGATATTCTTCCAATAAAACAGGTGTAGCATCAACCTATACTCCTCTTGGAGGTGTCTGGGCAGCCAAATAGCACACCCGTCCAAATCTGTGCCATAGATGCAATCCAGCTCATGATTATGCTAGCAACCATTGGATTGGTAGAGTCTTTTGTTGTAGCTATCAAGCATCTCTGTTTCCTTATTGAAATGGGAAGACAAAACCTTTTGCTCAAGAAAGCTACTATTATCAAAGGGAGCAAGAGGAGGTTCTTGCATGCCCTGCATTTCTTGCCCAGAATCAAAGATGTAGTTGGGTCAGTATGGTTGGTAATATTATCAGAGACCTTTTCAAGCTATCAGCTTGTTGTTGAGCGACAGCTTTGGTGGGGTAGCGGATGCTCACACTAAGGCATAAATTATATTAGGCTTTAATCATAAATCTGAAATATCAATGCACACGGCATAGAGTGCCTTAGCAAATCGTGCACAACAATTGCTTGTGAAATGCATGTATTTAAAATCGGATGTTCCACCCTTGCCTTCTCAACTTGTGCCGTGGCGCTGATAAAGATCTTCCAATTTTTTTTGTGACTCTTTGAAAAAGAGTTGATTGGAGGGCCTGCAGTACTTTTCAAGGCCTGCTGATGTTGAAGGTTGCAAAAATGTGTGCGATGTAAGATCACAATTCGCCCCTTGGCACTCATTGTAAACATAAAAGAATCGGATAAGAGAGGGTGAACAGTTTGTTGGCAAAATAGCCTTGTGTCTCACTTAGCTGTAACACATCCTAATCAGGCTGGTCCATCCAGTACCTGTGCCATATACACAGGGACCAGGCCTAGTCTGTTGTCCATACCTGGCCCTACGCACCTTGCCAGTAGGTGCCAACAAGAGTCCTCCACTGTTGCCCACAGGCAAGTGCCACGCACCACTGCCCTTCAGCCTGCAAAGGAGCATGCGCCTGCCAGGATGACATCCGTCCCCGGCATCGAACAGTGTGCTGTCTCTGGTGCTCCCTCTTCCCAAGCAGCAAGATGGGAATCATGGGTAGAACCCCTCGAGAATTACTTTGTGGCCATAGGCCTGTTAGCCTACAGAGCCCCATGCTTCTACATCTCGAATGTGAGGCCACCCATAAGCTCACAAGACCGCGGTGGAGGCGGGCCCACTCTTCACCTACACCACACTCTAGGCTGGACTCACTGCACACTTCCATCCTCTTGCAAACCCCGAATACGAAATGTTCCTACTTCAACAAGCCTGTCAGTCCCGGGGAGTCGGTGGACAAATTCTAGACCCGGCTCCAGGAACTAGTGAACACATTCACCCTACCAGATGAGAAGGATGAAATCAGGGCACAGTTCATCTGGGAATGTGCCTAGACAAAACTCGTGAACACATTCTCCAAGTGCCCCTGATGCCCATGGCGAACATCCCGACATCAGGCAGATCTAAAGAACTCTCAAAGTCCTGAGTGGCCCACATGGAAGCCAGTCAACCAAGTATCCCAAGCACCCACAACGACCAAACAAGACAGATCCAAGAACAACACTACAGGTCTCTCGTGTCGCTGGCGCGGTGGTACCACCCGCGCAATGAAGAGTGCCCCATGAAAGGGAAGTAGTGCTCAGCATGTGTCAAGTTCAAATACTACGCAAAGGTATGCCGGTCAACACCAAAGCCAAGAAAACTCCAAAGGAAGGTGGCCAACCAGGTGGAAGCCACACAGAAGATGATGACATGGAGGACGATGACCCATCAAAAGGATGGTGCACGTAATTTGTGCCTTTGAGCCTACCCAACAAAGAAGCTACATAGCACCCCGCTGCCAAATCACCAGAGGATCATCTCCTCACAGCGCTGGTCAACACAGCAGCCTCCATTAACATTATGCCATGGAGCCTGCACCAAACTCTGCCACCACCCCTTCGCCCCACAACCAACATGGTGTATGCCTTTGGAGTGGAGACGTGCTTTCCCCTTGCAGGAGTGTTCACCGCCATCATTTCACACAGGGACCAGGGTATGAGAGCCAAAGTTTACGTTAGGATAGGCAGGGCTGAAATGCTAGTGATCTGCCTCATCCTCATCGCTGAACGCCTCCGATTCCTCCAGTTCTCTTTCAGGATTCATGCCAGCACAGTGGAAAGCCTCATTGGAGAGTTCAGCCACATTTTCAACTGGGCTGGATGTCAAGGTAGGACAGTCGGCCTGCATATCGACCAGTTGGTGCATCCTGTTGCATTATGCCACCTGCAAGTGGCATTCCACCTTAGACCAAAAGTAGAAGCTGAGTTTCAGAAACTGGAGGCCGCAGATATCATTAAAAGGGTCGAAGGACCGACCAGTGGGTCTCACTCACTGTCATAGCAAAGAAGCCGAAGCAGCTGGAGAGGTTAGGATATCCGTCAATATGTCCATCCCAAATATAGCCATCAAACAGGAAGGACACCCAACAGTGGACTACATTGTGGAAGAGCTGTCTGGGAGGTTCTCCAAGATGGACTTGAGGTCAATATGCCACCAGATCCTTCTAGTACCGGATGCACAAGTTACTTACCTTCGGTAACGATATATCTGTAAGAAACAGTAGTTAGTATTAGATTCCTTACCTTAAAATATCCCCAGGCGTCAGACTGGATCCGGAAACTTTTGCGTAGCAGTACCCCTTGACGGTCGGTAGGCGTCGTCTGCGGCTCCGCGTCCGTCGTCGGGATGATGTCACCGGAGTACTTAGACACCGCCCTCGCGCGCTGACGTCAGTTCTTATACACAGCTTTTCCGTGCCAGAAACGCAGAGCCATGATAAAAACCAACACTGGTGCCATGAAACTAGGGCCCTGAAAGGGGATGATCTTAACCCTAGACATCGGTTCGCAGAACTGGGAGGATGGGTAGGGCGGTAAGGAATCTAATACTAACTACTGTTTCTTACAGATATATTGTTACCGAAGGTAAGTAACTTGTGCATCTGAAAGAAACAGGTTAGTATTAGATTCCTTACCTTAGAATAGATACCCCAGCAATACCAACGGCGGTGGTGGGCCTGCGAACCAATGATCACACCAGAAAGTCCTGGAGAACGGAACGGCCGAAAAAGCCATCTCTCCGGACTTGGCTTTCCAGGCAGTAGTGTCTTGCGAACGTGTGCAGCGAGGCCCAAGTAGCTGCTTGACAGATGTCCTGCAAAGGAACTCCACGACCCAGGGCAGTGGTAGCCGCCGTGGCCCAAGTGGAATGGGCACGTAGCCCCACAGGAGGCTCCTTTTTAGCCAAAGAATAACACGCCTTGATGCATAAGACGACCCATCGGGAAATGGTCCGTTTGTGCACCGCCCGCCCCTTCTTAGCGCCCACGTAACCAACAAAGAGTTGGTCATCCACCCGGAACTGGCGTGTGCGATCCAGATAGTATGAGAGCGCACGTTTTGGGTCCAGACGGTGGAGCCTCTCTTCCTCTTTCGAGGGATACGGAGGCGGAAAGAAGGTGGGCAAGGTAATGGATTGCCCGATGTGGAAGGCTGTGACTACCTTGGGCAGGAAGGAGGGTCGGGTCCGCAACACAACTTTGTCCGGATGGACAGAAAGGAAAGGAGGTTTAGAAGATAAAGCCTGGAGCTCACTCACCCTCCTGGCAGAGGTGATGGCAACCAGGAAAGCAGTCTTAAGGGTAAGAAGACGAAGAGGACAGTTATGAAGAGAGACGAAGAGGACAGTTATGAAGAGAGACGAAGAGGACAGTTATGAAGTGGCTCGAAGGGAGCGCACATCAGGTAAGTCAAAACAAGGTTCAAGTCACACTGAGGCATCATGAAAGGAAAAGGGGGGAATATGAGAGTGATGCCCTTTAAGAACCTATTTACAACTGGGGACTTGAACAAAGAGGGCTGATCAGGGAGCCTTAAGAAGGCAGAAATGGCAGAGAGGTAGCCCTTGATAGTGCCCAGAGCAGAGCCCTGAGGGGCAAGAGAAATAGGGAAGAGGAGAACCTCAGAAAGAGGGGCAGAGAGTGGATCCACAGCCTTTGCTGTGCACCATGCCACAAATTTGTTCCACCTACAGGCGTACACTGATTTGGTTGAGGGACGCCTGGCTGCCAGAATCAAAGTACAGACTTCAGGAGGCAAGTCAAATGGCCTCAACTGCCGCCGCTCAATCTCCACACATGTAAGTGGAGACTGGACAGGTTCGGGTGGAGGACCGTCCCCTGCTGCTGCGACAGAAGGTCCTCCTGAAGGGGCAACGAATCGGGGGATCGACAGACATGATGAGTAGCTCGGGATACCACTATCCTCGGGATACCAGTATCTTCGTGCCCAGTCCGGAGCCACAAGGATGACTTGGGCCCGGTCGCGCCTGATCTTCTTCAGCACTCTGGGCAGAAGTGGTATAGGCGGAAAGGCGTACAACAGACCGCAACTCCACTCGCGACGAAAAGCGTCTCCGAGCGAGTGCCGCCTAGGAAATTCCAACGCGCAGAACTGAGGATATTGCGCGTTCTCTTCTGTGGCGAATAGATCTAACCAAGGCTCTCCCCACTGCTGAAAGAGGCCTTGCGCCACATCCGAGTTCAGACACAATTCGTGATCCATAATGCACCGACGGCTAAGTTTGTCCGCCCTGGCGTTCAGGGAACCTGCCAGGTGTTGAACCACCAGGGTCACGCCCTGATGTTCCAGCCACTGCCAGAGGCGCAGAGCCTCCTGGCATAGGGTCCACGACCCCACCCGACCCGGTTTGTTACAGTACCACATGGCGGTGGTGTTGTCCGTGAACACCTGCACTACACTCCCCCGGACAGAGGGGAGGAATGCCTTCAGTGCAAGCCGGATCGCCCGCAGCTCCAGAAGGTTGATATGGAGCCGGAACTCCGCCGGAGACCAGAGGCCTCTGATCTCCGCCTCTCCCATGTGGCCCCCCAGCCCTGGAGGGACGCATCCGTCACAACTACGTGCTCCGGGAGGGGTTAGGAGAGGGATCTGCCGCTGACCCAATCGCGGTCCGTGAGCTACCATTGCGGTGCCCTCCGAGATCAAGACATGGTCGGACAAGTTGCCCTGATGCCGGGCCCATGCAACTTCAGGTCCCACTGCAGAGTCCGCATCCGCCACCTGGCGTGATACACCAGAAGGATGCAAGAGACCATCAGCCCCAGAAGCCGCAGCGTCAACCTGACCGAGACTCGGGATAACGGCTGAAAGATCGGAATCAGAGCCTGAATATTCCGAACCCGCTGTTCGGGAGGATAAACCCGAAACTGCGCCGAGTCTAGAACCGCTCCAATGAAGAGGAGCTTCTGAGAGGGACACAGGTGCGACTTTGGCACATTGATGGAGAACCCCAGCAGGTGCAAGAGGTCGGCCGTAGTTTGGAGGTGGCTGACGACTGTCTGGGGCGAGCCCGCCTTCAACAATCAGTCGTCGAGGTAGGGAGAAGACTGAAACCCCTAACCTGCGCAGATGAGCTGCGACCACCGCCATCACTTTCGTGAACACCCGTGGGGCGCTGGTAAGGCCGAAGGGGAGCACGGTAAACTGAAGTGCTCGTAGCCTACCGTGAACCGCAGGTAGCGCCGGAGGGGCCGGCAGGACAGGGATTTGAAAATAAGCGTCCTGCAAGTCCAACGCTACCATCCAGTCTCCCGGGTCCAGGGCAGCTAAGACCTGAGCCAGTGTCAGCATCTTGAACTTCTCCCTCCGGAGGAAGCCGTTGACGTTCCGCAGGTCCAAGATAGGGCGTAGGCCCCCTTTGCCCTTCTTGGGAACCAGAAAGTAAAAATATACTCTGCTTTCCCCATTTTAGACTCGAATCAACCCCCGTCCTATGGGAATCCGGTGACATCCCCGCTGGGGGGGGGGTCTGTAGCCAAGCCTTCCATTTGACTGAATTTGCTCCCATCACCGTTGATGAGACCCTGAAAGGTCTCAGTAAAATAAAATCAGGA
Organism: Lissotriton helveticus; assembly: GCF_964261635.1. Lineage (NCBI taxonomy): Eukaryota > Metazoa > Chordata > Amphibia > Caudata > Salamandridae > Lissotriton > Lissotriton helveticus. The sequence continues at coordinate 253,405,031 of NC_136073.1, read as the reverse complement.
TCGCCGACTGACCCGTTTCCTCCCCGCCACTGTACAAATATCGTGCCCCTGCTTGCAGAACCCCTTACGGCCATATTTAATGCTTCGCTTGAGCAAGCCCATGTCCCCACAAAGTGGAAGCACGCCCAAGTAAAGCCCATTCTGAAGAAACCTTCGGATGATCCGACCCTACCATCCCACTATCGGCCAATATCGCTGTTACCTTACTTTGGGAAAGTGTTGGAACATCTTGTCAACAACCGGCTGACGGCCTATATAGAAGCATGTGGTGCACTTGACCCCTCTCAGTCCGGTTTTCGGGCCGCCCACAGTACTGAGACGGCTGTGGTTGAGATAGTGGATAACATCAGACTTGCGGTGGACGGGGGCGATTCGGCTGTCCTCATCCTCCTGGATCTCTCCGCGGCCTTTGACACCATTTCCCACAGCATTTTGAAACATCAGCTGTGGGAGATAGGTGTCAGAGGGGGGGCCCTGGTGTGGATTGAGGACTACCTCACCGACCGCCTCTCCACTGTCCGAGTCGATTCCCTGGTCTCCGGCAGTCGCTCTGTGACTGTGGGTGTACCACAAGGGTCGTTTTTGAGCCCGTGGCTCTTTAACCTATACCTGACTCCCTTGGCTAAAATTATTAAATCATTTGGCTTCAAAACTGTATCATATGCTGATGACACCCAGCTGCTGATCACGTGTGGTGTAGATCCCACAGACACCTGCACTCGCTTTAAAAACTGCATGGTTGAGATCAGCAGCTGGATGCGAGACAATAAGCTCCAACTAAACGCAGACAAGACGGAAATCATCCTGTTTGATAAGGCAGATAGGTGCTGGACCCGGGAGTGGTGGCCCGCTGAATTGGGGATATGCCCCACCCCCAAGACGGCAGTCCGCAACCTGGGAATAATTATTGACAGCACTCTGTCTATGAAAAATCAGGTAGCCAGGATGACGGGCACTTGCTACGGAATAATGCGCCGCCTTAGGAAAATCTTTAGGTGGCTCCCCATTGAGGCTAGAAAACCCTTGGTGCAGGGCCTTATCATTACTCGTCTTGACTATGGTAACGCCCTGTACCATGGCCTGAATGGGGATCTACTGGCAAAGCTGCAGATTCTGCAGAACACTGCCGCCAGACTGGTGCTGGACTTGCCACCGAGGACTGCTTCTTCGCCGTGTTTGTAAAAATTGCACTGGCTTCCCATCCAGCAAAGAAGCCAATTTAAGATCTTGAGCCTGGCCCACAATGCACTATACAGTAAAGGGCCTCGCTACCTCCATGAAAAACTTTCTTGGTATGTTCCTAAAAGACCCTTAAGGTCTAGCAATAAGTTTCTGCTGACACAACCCCGTGTGCGTTCCTCCAGGCATGGCCAACGCTCGTTCTCCTACCTTGCCCCGACACTTTGGAATAAACTGCCCACTCATCTCCTTTCCATCGTGGAGCACCAGAAATTCCGTAAAGGACTGAAAACCTGGCTTTTCCTAAGTAGGACCCCCTGTGTTGTTTAATCTTCCTTTCTCTTTTGTCTGTCTTTTTCTATCCGGTTCCTTGTGCTGCAAGCGCCTTGAGACCTCACGGTGAAAAGTTGCGCTATATAAGAAACTCTGACATTGACATTGACAGTAGTGGGAGTAACAACCAAACCCTACTTCTGGCCCAGGAACGCACTCGATGGCCCCCTTGGCCAAGAGGGCCGTAACTTCCTCTTGCAGAAGATTCAAGTGATCCCCCGACACGCGGTGGTACTGCGGTGGCATGGCTGGAGGGGTCGCCTCGAAGGGGAGGGAGCAGCCCCTTTGGACTATTTACAGCACCCACCTGTCCGATGTGATGTCGCGCCAGTGGAGGAGGTGATGGCGAACCCTGCCCCCCACTGACGTCACGTGGGCCTGAAAGCTCGGACTAGGAGGGCTTTGAGGCGGATGCTGCGGGGGTGGACGTGGACTGTTGTCCCCGGGCACCGCCACGGCGCTTACCACGTCCGCCACCACGCTGGATGTTAGTCTGTGGCCTGTGGCTGGCAGGTCGTGTGGGGGCGCCCCTTCCTTGGCCACGAAAAGAGCGAAAGGCAGCAGTTTGCTGGCGCGGGCCGACAGGCCCAAGGACTTGGCCGTAGCCCTGGAGTCCTTAAAGCGCTCAAGCGCACTGTCTGCCTTGTCGCCAAAGAGGCGACGGCCATCAAACGGCATGTCCATAAGGGTGTTTTGGACATCAGCGAAAAGTTAGCGGACCTCAGCCAGGCGTGGCGACGAATCGCCACCGTTGTTGCCATCGCTCTGCCTAGCGAGTCTGTTGTATCCAGCCCACACCGGATGGAATACCGTGCCACATCTTGACCCTCCGCAAGGGCTTGGGCGAGTTTAGTCCGGGCCTCCTCCGGACATTGTGGCAGCACGTCCGCAACCGTGTCCAACAGAGAGTGGGAATAACGGCCCAAGAGGCACGCGGTGTTAAGTGACCGCAACCCCAAACTCAGTGAGGAGAACACCTTCTTACCATACTGTTCGTACCTCTTGGATTCCCGATCAGGGGGGGAGCCGTCGGGAATGCGGTCTGGGAGTTAGAGGCCTGTATGACCAGGCTCTCGGGAGTGGGGCGGGTGGACAGGAAGCAAGGGTCGCCCGGAGCCGGGCAGTGGCGTCTGGCCACGTTCCTATCTACAGGGGGACCTGTAGCGGGCCTGGACCAGGTGCCCAGAAGAATGTCAGACAAGGCCTCATTAAACTGCAACAGAGGCTCCGAAGAGCTTGCTTTCGGTTTAAGGACCTCAGTGAGGTGGTTAGTCCTCACGGCCGCGACGGGGAGTTCAAGGGATAAGGCCTTGGCCACCCGCGTCAACACCACACTATAGGCAGCCCCCTCCTTCGATGCCACAGTAGGAGGGGAGACAAAACCAGTGTCTGGCGAAGTGTCCAAACCACTGGCATTCCCTAGCTCACCTGCCCAGGCGTGATAAGACTGGCACTCACGTGCCAGAGGGTCCTCAGACCCCTCCCAATCCGCCTCGCCACCCATCTCCTGGTACTCCGGGTCAAATGATGGGGCCGGATCATAGAAGAAAAAGTCTTCTCTCGACGTCGAGTATGGAGCAGGCCGCGTCGGGGGGAGTCAGAAGAGCGATGTCGCTTCTTCGACTTCTTGTGCCTCTTACCTGAGGACTTGGAGCCCGAGGAGTGGTGTTGACTCTCCGAGCTGTGATGACTCGGGCCCCGCAACCGGTCCCTCGACCTCCTTCCAGACCGGGACCTCGAACGGCGTGGGACAGACTGCCGGAGCTCGAGGCGCTTGCAGGACCGCTCCCGCCTAGCCTTCGACATCAAGGCCCGGCAGTCGGGGCACGACTTGTCATCGTGGTCGGGTCCCAGGCAATGTAGACACCGGCGATGGGGGTCGGTAACCGACATGAGTCGGCTGCAATCGACGCAGGGCTTGAACCCGGGCATCCCTACCTGTACCATCGGAGTCGCTCGATTTCGAAGAAAGATCAAAAATTATTGAAAAAGTTTAGTCAAAAATTGACTAAGGGTACCCCTTTTTCCGGATCGGCGCTTGCTGGCGTGGAAAAAAGAAGAACTGAGGTCAGCGCGCAAGGGCGGCGTCTAAGTACTCAGGCGACGTCATCCCGGCGCCAACGACACCGACGACGGACGCGGAGCCGCAGACAACGCTACCGATACGCAAGGGTACTGCTACGCAAAAGATTCCGGATCCAGTCTGACACCTGGGGATATTTTAAGGTAAGGAATCTAATACTAACCTGTTTTTTTCAGATTCTCGACACATCACCACCTTCTCCACACGCATTGGTCTCCAGCGCTACAAGTGCCTCAATTTCGGCATCTTCAGAGCCGAAGAGGAGTTCTTTGGATATCTATTTTCAGTCAAAGGCATAACACCTGATCTAGTGAAAGTTCATCATATACAGTTGGTGCCTGCCCAGTCCACTGTGACAAGGATGAGAATTTTCATAGGGATGGTCACGTATGGCAGATGCACCCAACTACCCTCACGGATCCCCTAGGAAACCTCACCAAAGCATCAACACTGTGGCAATAGGGTGAGCAGCAAGAGGAAGCTTTTCAAGTAAGCAGCAAGAGGACTTGTTTAAATTAACAAGTGAGCGCTGTCTGAGCACACCATTTTGGCATATTTCTACTCGATCCAAGATATCGAGCTGTCCGCTGACACCAGCCCCTCTGTCCTAAGATCGGTACTCTCCCAGAAACAGACCTGTGGCAAATGGTCCCCCATCGCATATGCCAGCAAAGCGCTAACACCAACGGGGCAACCTTATTCCCACGTGAAAAATAGATGATTGCCATTCATTGGGGGTGTCAGCATTTCCATCTTTACCTGTATAGACGGCCATTCACTGCGAATACAAACCACAAGCCGCTGATGCCACTCAAAACCACATCTGGGGATCGAGAAGTGGACCCTCCAACTGCAAGAGTATCAGCTATCTGGGAGATCATAACCCTGCCAACTTCCTATCCAGCCACCCCCCGACCAGCCACCAGCCAAGAGGCTGAAGAAGCTGCTCAGACAAAAGCAAAAGTGAGGCTGGTCTTGGAGCAGCCCTGACCCCTCCGTATCTCGCAGCTAGACATCACCAAAGCCACTGAGAGTGGCAAATGCCTCTAGTTAGCTATTGCGGCAACTTTATGAGGGACATGGGCCACCATCAAGGTGGGGCTCCAAAGTTGAATGGATGCAGCTCGACAACTCCCATCTTCGCTGTATCATGTATGTGAAGAAATCAAGGTCATTTAAAGGATGCCTGCTGAGAGGACCTCGATTAGCCATCCCGTCAGACATGACCCAATGAATTGTTGACCTGCCGCATGTGTCCCACCAAGGGTCGATGAAGGTAAAAAACAGGCTCCTCACCAACGTGTGGTTCCCCGGCCTGGACGAACAGTTGGAGAAAGGAGTACGCCACTGTAGCCTATGCCAAGTCAATGTCCCACCTGACCCTCCTGCCCCCATCATCATGGAAGAGATATCCGTAATACAATGGTTTTGGGCCAGCACCAATTTCGGAAGCCTCCTGGAAGGACAGCACATACTAGTTGTTATCGAAGAGACAGTGAAGTCGACATCTACAGAAAACTTTCTGCCCAAACTGGAAAAGATAATGTGTACCCACAGCCATATCAAGGAGCTGAGAATAGATAATGGATTGACGTTCCACTTGCAAGATTACGCTAGCTACCTTACCTCTCGAGGGACACTACACAGAAAGATCGGCCTCATGTGGCACCAGGTGAACAGAGAAGTGAGGTGGTTCATGAGAACCATCACACAGACAATCTGCACTGCCCAAACTGAACAAGAGTGCGTCGAGCAAGCAATATACACCTTCCTAAGATACTACCGTTTGATTCCCCAGGCAACCACAGGGGTAGCCCCTAGCTTACTCTGTTTCAAGTGACATTTAGAAGTACCATCCCACACCTCCATGATGGGCTGAGGAAGAGCCCCCAGCCCGGCAAGCTGTCATCAGGAGATATGCCCAGAATCAGAAAGTGTCAAAACTCCAAGAGCCACCAATGATCGTCACCCCAGAAGTAATTTGTGACTCCCATTCTAGCGAAGACCTTGGCACATAACCAGAGCTCAAAGGACTATGATAACAGCTGTAAGAGATTTGGAAACAATCACCTGCAAAGCTTCCTGGTTCAAGTGATTTAACTCCTGATCAAGCAAGTCCAGGGGACAGGAAATGGCAGCAGATAGCACTGAAATGCAAGATCCCAATCCTGAAGACCCATGGGACGACTGAGAAGACGCCAATGTTCTAGTGAACCCTTTTTCCCAGCACTTACCACAGGCAGAGTGCACCCCCTTTTGATCAGAATCCACTTCTGCCAGCTTAGAGAACCAGGAGCATTCAAAAGATTGTCCAACAGAAGGATTGCAACCAGGTTCCCTCCGCAGAGAAGAAGCTCTTCCAAGGTACCCTCTCCGCCACAACCCGGTTTGGTCCCAAAAGTTCTGTGACTATGTAGTGGACACATTGAGAATGGTCTTAGAAAGCCCATCCCCTTCATTGGAGGGAGGCCTGTATTCTTTGAGATGTTGTTTATTTTGAACATTTGTAAAAGTCAATGTGTCTTTTGTTTATCAGGACTGCGCAATGGATGGCTGCCAGGCACTTTAGTTATGAAGGTGATTTTCTGTTTGTCCAGGTTAAAGAAGCACGTAAATTTTTTGTTTTGCCAGAGGAAGGCCTTTTCCCTTTGCCTTCTGGGGTGTTGTGTGACATAATATTTCTATCCCGCGGTCCCCTGCTCGAGGAGATAATAATGTAATAAACAGGCAGTGCGTGCAAGCAGTTCCAGGCTATTGCGACACGCAAGTTCTGAGCATATGTCCTTCAATGAACGTCTGTAGATGTGCACTCACCCAAGGTCGCCCAGCTGTACAGTCGGGCTGAAGTGCTCGTCAACAATGTCATCCATGTTCCGTAACATTGACATCAGGTAGTAGCCACCTACCAAACGGACTAATTAAGTAGCTGGGTAGCAATAATTTATACAGGCACTGGCAAAGCCTTGCACTGTCCAAATTTTTTGTAACGCTTTTTATTGGCAAGAGAACTGGTAGACCATAGCATCGCTCTTATTGCACAAGTTACTACTTGTGTAACGATATATCTGTAAGAGACATTAGTTTTAGATTCCTTACCTTAGAATATCCCCAGGCGTCAGACTGGATCCGGAAAAGTTTTGCGTAGCAGTACCATTGCGCGTCAGTAGGCGTCGTCTGCGGCTCCGAGTCCGTCGTCGGCGTCGTGGGCGCCGTGATGACGTCGTCGGAGTACTTAGACGACGCCTCCGCGTGCTGACGTCAGTTCTTAGTCACAGCTTTTCCGCGCCAGAAGCGCAGAGCCATGTTAAAAACCAACACTGGTGCCATTGAAACTAGGGCCCTGAAAGGGGATAACCCTAACCCTAGATATCGGTTCGCAGAACGGGGAGGATGGGTGGTTCGGTAAGGAAACTAATACTAACTAATGTCTCTTACAGATATATCGTTACACAAGTAGTAACTTGTGCATCTGAAAGAGACACGTTAGTATTAGATTCCTTACCTTAGAATAGATACCCCAGCAATACCAACCCCGGTGGTGGGTCTGCGAACCAATAATCACACCAGAAAGTCCTGGAGGACAGAACGGCCAAAGAAGCCATCCCTCCGGACTTGGCTGTCCAGGCAGTAGTGTCTTGCAAACGTGTGCAGCGATGCCCACGTAGCCACCTGACAGATGTCTTGTAAGGGCACTCCCCGGCCCAGGGCAGTTGTAGTTGCCGTGGCTCGGGTGGAATGAGCCCGCAATCCAACAGGGGGCTCCTTTTTAGCCAAGGAGTAACATGCCTGGATACACAAGATGATCCACCGGGAGATGGTCCTCTTGTGCACCTCTTTCCCCTTCTTAGCGCTCACGTAACCAACAAAGAGTTGGTCATCCACCCGGAACTGGAGTGTGCGATCTAAATAGAACGAGAGCGCACTTTTTGGGTCCAGACGGTGGAGCCGCTCTTCCTCTTTAGAGGGATGCGGAGGCGGAAAGAAGGTGGGCAAGGTGATAGACTGCCCGATGTGGAAGGCCGTGACAACCTTGGGCAGGAAAGATGGCTTAGTACGCAACACAACCTTGTCCGGATGGACAGAAAGGAAAGGAGGAGTACAAGAAAGAGCCTGGAGCTCACTCACTCTCCTGGCAGAGGTGATGGCAACCAGGAAAGCAGTCTTCAGAGTTAGGAGGCGAAGAGGACAGTTGTGAAGTGGCTCAAAGGGAGCGCACATCAGAAATGTAAGAACCAGGTTCAAGTCCCACTGAGGCATCACAAACGGAACAGGAGGAAACGCGTGTGTGATGCCCTTTAGAAATCTATTTACAATAGAGGACTTGAACAAAGAAGGTTGATCAGGCAGCCTCCGAAAGGCTGAAAGGGCAGAAAGGTAGCCCTTGATAGTGCCCAGAGCAGAGCCCTGCTGGGCAAGAGAAAGAAGGAAGAGAAGAACCTCGGAGAGAGGGGCAGCAAGAGGATCCACAGCCTTTGCTGTGCACCATGCCACAAATCTGTTCCACCTGCAGGCGTATACCGACTTTGTGGAGGGACGCCTGGCTGCCAGAATGACGTTACAGACTTCAGGAGGCAAGTCAAATGGCCTCAACTGTCGCCGCTCAATCTCCAAGCATGGAGGTGGAGACTGGACAGGTTCGGGTGGAGGACCGTCCCCTGCTGCTGCGACAGAAGGTCCTCCTGAAGAGGCAGACGAACCGGGGGATCGACTGACATACTGAGTAGCTCTGGATACCAGTACCTTCGTGCCCAGTCCGGAGCCACAAGGATGACTTGGGCACGGTCGCGCTTGATGTTCTTCAGCACTCTGGGCAGAAGTGGTATAGGCGGAAAGGCGTACAACAGACCGCAACTCCACACGCGACGAAAAGCGTCGCCAAGCGAGTGCCGCCTTGGAAATTCCAACACGCAGAACTGATGACATTGCGCGTTGTCTTCGGTGGCGAATAGATCTAACCAAGGCTCTCCCCATTGCCGAAAGAGGTCTTGCGCCACGTCCGAGTTCAGCCGCCATTCGTGATCCATCATGCACCGACGGGTGAGCTCGTCCGCCCTGGCGTTCAGAGAACCTGCCAGGTGTTGAGCCACCAGGGTCACGCCCTGGCGTTACAGCCATTGCCAGAGGCGCAGAGCCTCCTGGCAAAGGGTCCACGACCCCACCCCGCCCTGTTTGTTGCAGTACCACATGGCGGTGGTGTTGTCCGTGAACACCTGCACTACACTCCCCCGGAGAGAGGGGAGGAATGCCTTCAGTGCTAGACTAATCGCCCGTAACTCCAACAGGTTGATGTGGAGCCGGGCCTCCGCCGGAGACCAGAGGCCTCTGATCTCCGCCTCTCCCATGTGGCTACCCCAGCCCTGGAGGGACGCGTCCGTCACAACTACGTGCTCCGGTTGGGGAAGGGAGAGGGATCTGCCGCTGACCCAATCGCGGTCCGTGAGCCACCACTGCAGCTGTCTCGCAGTGCCCTCCGAGATCAGGACGTGGTCGGACAGGTTGCCCTGATGCTGGGCCCACTGAAACTTCAGGTCCCACTGCAGAGCCCGCATCTGCCACCTGGCGTGATGCACCAGTAGGATGCAGGAGGCCATCAGCCCCAGAAGCCGCAGCGTCAACCTGACCGAGACCCGGGATAACGGCTGAAAGATGGGAATCAGAGCCTGAATATCCCGGACCCGCTGTTCGGGTGGATAAACCCGAAACCGCGCCGAGTCGAGAACCGCTCCGATGAAAAGGAGCTTCTGAGAGGGGCACAGGTGTGACTTTGGCACATTGATGGAGAACCCCAGCTGGTGCAGGAGATCTGCCGTAGTCTGGAGGTGGCTGACGACTGTCTGGGGCGAGCCCGCCTTCAACAACCAGTCGTCGAGGTAGGGGAAGACTGAAACCCCTAACCTGCGCAGATGAGCTGCGACCACCGCCATCACCTTTGTGAACACCCGTGGGGCGCTGGTAAGGCCGAAGGGGAGCACGGTAAACTGAAAGTGCTCGTGGCCAACCATGAACCGCAGGTAGCGCCGGTGGGCCGGCAGGACGGGGATGTGGAAATAAGCGTCCTGCAAGTCCAACGCTACCATCCAGTCTCCTGGGTCCAGGGCAGCTAGGACCTGAGCCAGTGTCAGCATTTTGAACTTCTCCTTCCGGAGGAAGACGCTGACGTTCCGTAGGTCCAAGATAGGGCGTAGGCCCCCTTTGCTCTTCTTGGGTATCAGAAAGTAGTGGGAGTAACAACCACACCCTACTTCTGGCCCAGGAACGCGCTCGATGGCCCCCTTGGCCAAGAGGGCCGTAACTTCCTCCTGCAGAAGTCGCAAATGATCCCCCGATACACGGTGGTTCTGCGGTGGCATGGCTGGAGGAGTCGCCTCGAAGGGGAGGGAGTAGCCCCTTCTGACGATTTGCAGCACCCACCTGTCCGATGTGACAGTGCGCCAGTGGAGGTGGTGATGGCGCACCCTGCCCCCCACTGGCGTCACATGGGCCTGAAAGCACGGACTAGGAGGGTTTGGAGGCGGATGCTGCGGGGGAAGGTGTGGACTGACCTCGCCGTTATCCCCGACCGCCGGGACGACGGTTCCCACGGCCGCCACCGCGTTGGGTATTGCCCTGCAGAGCGTGGCTGGCAGCACGTGTGGGTACACCCCTTCCGTGGCCACGAAAGGAGTTAAAGGCAGCTGATTGCTGGCGCGGGGCCGAGAGGCCCAAGGACTTGGCCGTAGCCCTGGAGTCCTTAAAGCGCTCAAGCGCATGGTCTGCCTTGTCGCCAAAGAGGCGGCGGCCATCAAACGGCATGTCCATCAGTGTGTTTTGGACATCGGCCGAAAAGTTGGCGGACCTCAACCAGGCGTGGCGTCTGACCGCCACCGTCGTTGCCATCGCTCTACCTAGTGAGTCGGTGGTATCCAGCCCACACCGGATAGAATATTTGGCTGCATCCCGGCCCTCCACAAGGGCTTTCCCGAGTTTGGCCCGTACCAACAACGGACACTCTGGCAGCACTTCCGCAACCGTATCCCACAGAGAGTGGGTGTAGCGGCCTAAGAGGCATGCGGTATTGGAAGACCGCAATCCCAAACTAAGGGATGAGAAGATCTTTTTACCGTACTGCTCGTACCTCTTGGATTCCCTGGCCGGCGGTGCCGACGGAAATGCGGTCTGGGAATTGGAGGCCTGGATGACCAGACTCTCTGGGTGGGGTGGATGGACAGGAAACATCGGTCGCCCGGGGCCGGGCAGTGGCGTCTGGCCACGTTCCTATCTACGGCCGAACCCGTAGCGGGCTTGGACCAAGTGCCCAAAAGAACGTCGGTTAAGGCCTCGTTAAACGGCAGCAGAGGCTCGGCTGAGCATGACTGCGGCTTAAGGACCTCAGTGAGGAGGTTAGTCCTCACGGCCGCGACGGGGAGCTCAAGGCCCAAGGCCTTGGCTGCCCTCATCAACACCACCTTATAGGTTGCCCCCTCCTCCGTAGCCACGGTAGGAGGCGAGACAAAGCCAGTGTCAGGCGAAGTGTCTATACCACTGGCCTCCCCAAGTTCACCTGCCCAGTCCTCATGAGACTGGCATTCACGTGCCAGAGGGTCCTCAGACCCCTCCCAATCCTCCTCATCACCCATCTCCTGGTAGTCAGGTTCAACAAAGGATGGGTCCGGTTCATGGAAAGTAAACTCTCCGAACGGAGTCATAATCGGCGCCGGAACCGGGTGGAGTGAGGTATCGGGGACGGCGCCACCCGAGGACGGCGCCGGTGGTGACACCCGAGGGGACGGCGCCGGGGAGGTCGTTAAATCCACCGGTGACGACCCGAATCCGGAACCGGATCCAGTGGAGCCCTGTGGCGCCGGGCCCGAAGGCGCCGGCGGCATCGGAGCCGAAGCACCCGACGGCGTCGGGGCCGGAGCCGCCGACCCGCTAGGACTCCCAGACGGGACCGCTGGGCCCGAAGGCGCCGCGGAGCCCGTCGGAGGGGAGAGGGCCCTCATGGCCATGAGGAACCGCTCGATCTCCTCTGGCGTCGCGTTAGGCCCAGGGACCGAAGGGTATGAAGCCGGACGCGGCGCCTGCGACTCCGACGGAGCCGCGTGGACGGTGCCACCTGAACCCCCCACCCCCGGCCGCGTCGCGCGAGCGTCGGGGGGAGTCGGAAGAGCGATGACGTCTCTTCGACTTCTTGTGCTCACCTGACGACTTCGACCCAGAGGAGTGATGTCGTCTCCTGGAGCTATGATGGCTCCGCTCCCGCGACCGGTCCCTCGACCTCCGTCCGGACCGGGACCTCTCTTGGCGTGGGGCCGACTGCCGGAGTTCGAGCCGCTTACGGGACCGCTCCCGTCTAGCCTTCGAAGTCAGGGCCCGGCAGTCGGAACAGGCCTTGTCGTCGTGGTCGACGCAGAGACAATGGAGACACCGACGGTGAGGGTCCGTCACCGACATCAGTCGGTCGCAATCCTCACAGGGCTTGAAACCAGGCATCCCTACCGGCACCGATTAGGAGTCGAAGACTCGAAAAAGGAGATCAAAAAGATCAAAAAGAGAGTTAGTCAAAAAGTGACTAAGGTACCACTTTTTCCGGATCTGCGCTGCTGGTGCAGAAAAAAGAAGAACTGACGTCAGCACGCGGAGGCGCCGTCTAAGTACTTCGACGACGTCATCACGGCGCCCACGACGGACGCGGAGCCGCAGACGACTCCTACCGACGCGCAAGGGTACTGCTACGCATAAAAATTCCAGATCCAGTCTGACGCCTGGGGATATTTAAGGTAAGGAATCTAATACTAACGTGTCTCTTTCAGATGTTTCTTTTTGGGGAGCAGAGGGACCTGGGTTGGCCTCTGGCTTAAGCAGTAGATGGTCTTCTAATTCTTAGCAGTCAGCGAGCAAGAAGGGTCCAGAGCTCAAATGGCGCTAGTCGGTTTAGCTTCCACAAGAACAAATGGAGCTTATCCCTACAACGACCACTCCAAGTCACCTGAGCTTGAGCCTTGATCTGCAGCAACACGCCAAGCTGATAAAGGAGAAGAACAGTGGCAGCCGGTACGGTACGGGACAAAGGGCGGGTGGAGGTAGCCTTCGGGGGAGGGGGAAAAATTAGAAAAATTCACCCTACCTGATCGCAGTGTCCCTCCTCTGTCGTCTCTCCTCTACTCCTCAACTAGGAAGCACCCAGACTCCCCTAATCCAATCACAATGCTGCAATGCAGCGTTATGATTGGGTCCCCTAAGCCAATCACAATGCTGCAATGAGGCGTTGTGATTGGTTCCCCAAAGCCAATCACAACACTGCAATGAGGCGTAGTGATTGGTCTGAGAGCCATGGTTCGGTGCTCAGACCGGGAATGGGAGCCTGGGCATGCTCTCCACCCAGCCTCAGTGGAGAACATGCAAAGTGTGCATGACGGTTTGGCCAGGCCAAGATGGCCGGCCAAACCATCATGTACACTTTAGAGTGCAGCAACTCCTCCTCCCGGACGTCACAGGAACAAAGTCCCACCCTGCTCTAACCTGAAAATACTAAAAATAAAATGATAACTTATGTTATAAGAATTTTCTTTTTTTTTTTACCCTGCTCGTTGAGCAGTGGGGTGACGCTCCTCCGCCTTAGCGGAGGAGCTGCCACTGAGAGAGAAGGTGATTTAACGGCCAGAGTGGCTGACTTTGAAGCTGGAAAAACAGGATCCAGTCTGGCGAGGGGACTCAAGCATCCTATGATTCTGGGCAAATCACTAACTCTCCCTGTGCCTAAAAATGAATGTGTCCGTCTGTAATGCGACTAGCGCTCATGTAAACTTCGGGTCGAGTTCACGCTATATAAAATTGCAAAAATAAAAAATAAGTACTGTTGTATCTAGCAGTGCAAACACCAGCATTGGGAGAAGCTTGTTCAGCTGGAAACTGAAGGGCTTGGTTGGAGCAACGGCACCTATAATGCGTGTGTGACTTGACGGTATTACAGACGTTCTGGATTGAAGGAAGAATTGGCCAGCTAGTATGATCCACTTCTAAGTGAGAAACACCCTCTCCCTGGAACCATAGGGACAAGCTCTGGCTGGGGAAAAAAGTTAAGTTGTCAAGATCTGACAGCCCCCATCTCATCACTTCCAGAAAGTAGCGGAGGACTCAATGAGTCTGACTCATCACTTAAAAAAATACCTTGTCACAGTCTAGCCACCATTTTACTTGACTCCACCCCGATAGGGAAATCCCCACTCGCACTTGCTACCCCACCCACCAAGGTTTCTCCCCTACCCCCCATGTCAGACACACATCGTTCTGTTAGCCCATTCCCTACAGTAAACATGTCCCCCTATAAAATTTTCCCAGGTTCTCTTTGGTCCATCTACTGTGTTTAGCCTATCCACTGTTGTGAGCCCTGCGCTCACATAGTACCTTTATTTTCTAGTTCAATTCACAGCAAATAAATCACATATACGAGTACTTACCTGGTACTGAAAGGAAAACTGCAGTGCGACCTGGCATTTTCACCCACAATGATGTTGTTAGCAGCAACTGAGGACGGCCTGAGCTGGTAATCTCTACATAGGAATTTGTGTCCCCTACGAGTCACATTGGATTCAAGAATTTCTTCCTCAAGCTCCATAAGTGAGGTCTCAATTCTTCCTATGCAAAACTAAATCCAACATCTCTTGTGGGGTGTGGTCTTCCTCGCAATGAGGTTTTGATAGACCACTAAGGGTGCAGGCATGAACCACGTGGCTCTTCTCCAAACATGCACATTAGTTTTTGTAAGGGTGAGTTGGTGCTAACAACTTGTGGGGCAGCTTAATTATTGTAGGCTGTGGCACGGGCTCTATATGCCAAAAGCAAGGAAGGGGCGGAAAAACAGAAAATGCAAACATTTTTACAAAACGTAGATGGGGCAGAAAGCTTCAGGGAATTAAATCTTAAGTGAGAGAGAAGCAAGTTCCAGTCCACGGCAAACAGTAGAAATGGTATCTGGCGTGGGTGTGCATCCGTGAAGGTGATGTTGGTGGGCCTGACTGCATACAGAGTGTACACACATCATGGTACAGACACAACATATCTTTGCTGAGCCGCTTTGGGGAGCAGCTGCCAATCACACCACCAGGTAGCCAGGAAACCAATTGCTGGGTGGGATGCTTTTCTCGCCCTGAAGCACAGTCTCAACTCTTGGGGTCGTGTCAAAAGCTGCATTAACTTCAGAGACATACCACAATTAGGAAGCACCTTGCACTTAAAATGTTTATTTTTGGTTTAAAACTCTGACATCTCACCCCAGCAAGCTTTTGGCATTAGAAATGTTTGCACAGTGGCCGTCTGAGAGGAAAGCCCCAGGCTCAGAAACGAAAGAAAGACATTGAGACAGTACATAAGGACACAGAAGCGTAAACGTCGTAGGTTGCACAAAGCGGCACTTGTCTCGGTGACCTGAAGCGGCGGCTGCTGACAGGAGTGACGGGGTACGTCACGCGGCGGCCCCACGGCGCGCGGAGGCAGCGGGACGGAGAGGGCGGGGCGCAGAGAGCCTCCCGCCGGAAACCTCTTATTAACCGTTTATTACAATGACCCGGGGACCCATTCACAAAATTGCCAAAAAAGATAAAGGCAGACGGGACGAGGAAACAGGAGCGCGGCAGATCAATGCGCCTTTCTCCCGTGACACAAAGGGCTCAAATAGCAAGGTTTCCAGAGCGAATGAAAACAAGATTAAGGAAGGACAGGAGAGGCCGGGCGGGGCGGCCATGAAACAACAGTGAAGCCTTTCTTAGATCCTGAAACCCGAAGCAGGTTACCTATAGCACACTCTGAAGATGGAAAGCCCCGACCCTTGCGGCCCCCACTGGAGCGAAACCGTCTCGGGAGACCAGAAGAGCCGTCACCCAAGCGGGTCAGGTTGTAACCGGAGGTGACGGGAAATTAAGAAAATAAGAAACCAGACCGAAGAGTGCCTCAGCCATATCAGAAATATGACCGAACGGTGATTTAATATGTGTAATTTATACAATGGACGAAATGGAATACTCGCACGGTAGCAATATTACTAATGTACCACATTGGTCACACTGTAGATATATCCCCGTAAGATTACTTATGCGTAGGCGTGTAGATTAACACTTCTGGAATTTACAAACATTTTAAAAGTACTCTGGGAAAGCTTTCTAATTATACTCCAGGACACCATTTTGTAAATTTCCATATACGTTCAAACGATTATAGTACTTCCTCAACCGTTACTCGACCCAGGACTTAATACGAGGTGCGACCCTCCACAGGGACCACACGACCTAGCAGAAATAATTACAATTACACCCTCCCCTCCTCTACCGAACTCACCCTAAGACCCCTCTCATTAACAGGGAGGACTATAAAGGGCCCAGAGATCCACCGCAATAACTGTTCTTGAGTCTGCTCCCAGGCCTGGTTGTGCTTGGTCTTCCTATCAACCATTTATTTTTCTTTCGAGGCTTAATCTCCGCTGCAGGATGGACTTACTTGTCTTGTGTTAATTCCTTCTCCCCCCCCCGGCAGCAGGTTGCATGGGATAGTGCTTCTCCATTTCTATTTGGCCTGGGCCAGTGGAGTTAGACTGGAGGCCTGTGGGTCGAAAGTCTTTCCTGGCTCCCTGCCCTGAACGGTGGTCCTTTTCCGATCAATTGGGTTTGGAATGGCCTTACCTGGCTCCTTGCGTTGCTTGAAGCTGCAGTTCTGCAGGTTGCCCATGAGATCCACGCTGGGTTTGGAGTTTGTGCCTCAGCTTCATATCTGTTAGACTAGTCTGTTTGGCCTTTCACATATCCATGGTTGTTGGGTCCCTTTGGCCCATAACAGGCTGAGATTCCAATCCAGATGATGCCTTGCTGTTGGGGTCTTGCCACTGTGGTAAGCAGTTCTATCAAGGACTGGACACTGAGAATTTCTGTTGAATCGCCAAAAGAAATGGAAACTACTGCCAGAAGCCACAATGCCACCCTTCCCTTGTTAGTAAACAGGAAAGGTTTAAAGTGACTCCTTACTGCGGTCCCAAATAGGAGGAAAAATACACAGTATAAAAACCTTTTTGGCAATCTTGTAGCTGTTGAATGTAGATAAAGATTAATGTAGAGTAAATTAGAAATTCACCAAGCTTCCCCTGACGTAGGGGAAGTGGAAGAGTCAAGCAAGAAACATTCAGAAGAAATGTAGCAAAGTCACAAAGCATTAAAAACACTAGGGACACAAATAGTAACAAATGAGCAATGAAGGTGACGACAAAAATAAGGAGACGTGTTACAATGCATCCATCACTTGTAGATGTCTCCGTGTATGTTAGTTACACAGGAAGTGATATCACAGGAAAAACCTTTCTTCCATCTTGGACAGCGAATCCCCTACAGGTTTCCCTGGATACACCACCATCTTGGAAAGGGCACCTACTTCCTGAAACTCATGGCATTGATTAGGTACAGGATGCCTAAGTTTGACATCTTTTGTTTTGTCTTGCACTCCACTAGTGACCTTCTCACCTGACTTTCAATGTAACCTGTGGAACACCCCTACAGATGACTGTGGATCTAGAAGCATCAGTGCAGTCTGTGAGGCAGGAGAACCCGAGTACACATTGAGCACACCATTCATCTTGTGGAAAAAGCGCAGCACTTGTAACTTCTGGTAAACTCTTAAAATGCTTAGCATTCTCAGAATGGATGAAACCAGCTCATGCGGCAGGTTGCTCCAGTTGTCTTGCATTCTTCTGGTTTGCATCAGTAATTTGGAGTGTGTATGTGGTTCTGATAGTCTTGTGTGGGACTGGGTGCCCTGTAGGTCAGTTTCAGCTCTGCATTATCTCCTGGAATCTGGTGGATTGCGTGTGGTGTTGCCTAAACTGAGTCTTCGCCTCACCTCTACAACATTTGCTTTCCCACCCACGGATGACACAAGTGAGCTTAGTTCAATGCACCTATGCTTGAATCTGAAAGACAGGTTTTTGTAGCTTGCAGACCTCCATTCAATACATAGTTGAAGAGGTGTCAATGCTTCTGGGTTACCAACAGTCCCTAAACAAGTATCCAAGGGTAAGATGGTGATCGGAAACAAACCTTTTTCGTTCTCTTCAAAAACACCCCACCCCTCAAGGAAAAAGACACTAACTAAAAAGCACATTTATTTCAACAGATGCACCCTGTTACTCAACACATCTAAAATAACCACAAAGAATACTATTAAAACAGCACAAATGCATGTTGCAAACCGAGAAATAAATGAACATTTCTACCATTGTTAAAATGTCATTTAAAAACCTAACACCCTAAAACCTACTTCTATGCGCAACACTGTGAGAGCACGGAGTAGGAATAACTTGCATCTAGATGGTCTTAGGGAGGATGAGCGCATTACATGCCTGTTTTACAGATGAACACTTATCAGGAGTCAAGGAGGCAGTGTTCCCTGCAAAAGAACCTCTCCTGACAAGTGGTCAACTGCCAGGCCTTTTATACTGTATCTTATCTAAGATGGAATTTCCAACATCACTTTAGGAATGTTTAATATAACCAATGATTGTCAAGATGCTAGTCTAAGGCGCATTCTTTTAAACAGCTACGGTAAAAGTACAACAATTCAAATCATACTGTTTTGGCTATTGTTCTTTGTTTGACCTTGAGACTGAGACAAGACACGTGCCCCAGACTGATGTCGCATCAGATGTCTTGTTGATGTCTATATCTAAATGCCTTGACACTTTTGGAGTTCTTGGAAAGACAGGGAGAGATGACATCTGCGTCAAAGGCAGGCATGTTGATGATTTAGAAAAAAACCTGAAAACGGAGCCTCAGCCTACCTAAAATAGAGTTGGACCATATGTCTTTAAGTTAGTGGTGGGTTGTGGCCTGGCCTTGGTATCCTTGGTGTGGTTTCCCCTGACTTTTTGCCTCTACCTCCTGTATTTTTGACATTGTGCTGGATTTCGTTTTTGCTGGCTTAGATGCGTTGGGCACTTGGCCACTGCTGAACAGTGTCAAAGTTCAAGTGCTCCTTGTGTAAATTGTTGTTAAAATTGGTTCTCCCGTATTGGCATATTTGATTTACTGGTAATTCCCTAGTAAAGTGCACTGAAGTGTGCCAGGGCTTGTAAATCAAATGCCACTAGTGGGCCTGCAGCACTGATTGTGCCACCCACATGAGTAGCTCTGAAAAGGTAACGCAGTCCTGCCACTGCAGTGTCTGTGCGCAGTTGTTAACCGCCATGTCGACTTGGCAAGTGCACCCACTTGCCAGGCCCTAACCCTGGCTTTTCTTACATGTAAGGCACCCCTATGGTTGGCCCAAGATACCCCACTGGGCAGGGTGCAGTGTATGCGAAAGGTAGGACATGTACTGGTGTGTGTGACATGTCCTGATAGTGAAATACTGCCAATTTCGTTTTTCACTATTGAAAGGCTATCTTGCCCAAGGGATCGAATGGGAAATGCTTTGTAACATCTTACAAGTATAACTTGCCAGTGGGTCAAGATAGAGAAATAAAGTTTAGGCTCTCTGAACAAAGAATTTAATAACACATATTTTAAATAAAAGATGTTTTTTAAATCGTGTTTTTGAAAATGCCAAAGTAGGCATTTTCTTGTTTAACCATTCTGTGTGCCTCTGCCTGTTTGTGTATTGACTGTCAGGTTTTGGAGTGACAGGGGCCGGGGATGCGCATTCACTGTAGACAGCCACTGGGGGGCTGAGGTGTGTCTGGCATTTCCTGAATGACTCAGAGCTGAGCTGAATAGACCTTAGCTGAATTTAGAGAAGTGGGAGAAGATTTCATAGCTCCTGAATAAGCCCAGTCTCCCTTGCACAATGCTGTCTCCATCCCTGTGGTCATAATGCACCAGTGAGGACAGAACTGGTTTGGACTGGGCTCAGAGACCCTTGCACAAAGACATTTTGGGGTATAAGAATTAGCCCTAAAACCCAAGAGATTTAGACTACTTCTGGAATCAAGAGGAACCTTTGCCAAGGAGAAGAGCTGGAGAAACTGGAGGAGGAGTACTGCCCGTTTGCTGTGTGTTGTCTGGGGTTGGCCTGAGCAGATGTTTCTACCAAGGAAAGGACAAGAACGTTGCTGTATGCTGTGTCCCCCCTGCTTGAGGAAGATCTCCAAGGGCTTGAGTAGAGCTTGCCTCCTGTTCTAAAGTCTCAGGGACACAAAGACTTCACCCCCAGCTCCCCTGAACGTCCTTGCTGGGCCGTTCTGACCTGCCAAGAGGTGCCTGTGGCTGTGTTAAGCCTCTGGAGGTTGTTACTGCTGTTGGGAGCTGGAAAAGCAACACAACTACAAGAAAATCGAAGCATCTCTTTTCTTGCGGCTGTTTTCCAGACGCAGCACCTGTGTGAGAAGAATCTCAACGCATTGCTGCGCCACTGCCGAAGCTGACGCAGCGGGTCCCGCCGCTGTAAGAACTGACACATCGAGGGATCGCAGCTGAAGAAACTGATGCAGCGCCACTCGACGCCACCGCATCGATTGCCGACGCATCCTGGATTACCACGCATCGTACCTATGTGGCAAGTTTTCCAGACGCATCACCCGCGGACCAGAATCGCCTCGGAATCAACGCATCTCTTCCCCCCTACAGACCGGATTTGATGCATCACTTCTCCTGCATGGAGAACTGTTGCATCGCCTCCGAAGGGTCTCAGAAGTGACGCATCTCTTTGTTTTTCGGTGCTTCCTATCTCTGTGGCTGTTTGGCCTTGTGAATTTCTTCACAACTACAGGTACTTTGAGAGAAATCACGCATCCATAGTTTTCTATGGGCCAAGTTGTGTGAAACCTTTTTAATGTCATATTCTTATTAGATGTATGTTGGATTTTTGTCATTTTGGTCTTGTTGAATTTAGATAAAGATACTTTATTTTTCTAAACTGGTGTGGTGAACATTTGTGGTGTTATGACTGTATTACTGTGTGTTTTGAGTATAAATACTTTACACATTGCCTTTGGGATAGGCCTGTCTGCTCACGCCAAGCAACCCAGGTGAGCAGGGGTTATCTAAAGTGGGTATCCCCCTTACCCTGACTAGAAGCAAGAGTCCCTATTCGGACAAACGTACCTACCTCTGCCAACTAGAGACCCCCATGTCTAACACATTTATTCTTGCATTCTAGCCTTACAGCCGACTGCTGCGCTGTTGGTTGGCTTTGCTTGGTAGGGTCGTTAATTGCAGTGTTGGTTTTTCTTTGCTTAGCAAGGGCTGTCCACAGGATCGTTCCTGACTGCTGGTTATCCTCCTTTCTTTGGGCGGCCTCTGTTGTGTAGGCTCACTGTAGGGTGCTTTGGCTTGGATTCTGTGTTCTTCTGATTCTATTGACTCTTTCCTGCCTGGGTGTTGTCTCGTCTAGAATCAGCCTATGCTGATCTCTTTGTTCAATTGGTGACTGTTATGCCTGCCTGGACCCAAGGCCAGGTCTTTCTGTGATCCACTTACAGGGCTCACTCTTGGTGGTCTTCTCCACACTGATCGGCGTTCTACCCTGTGGCCTTCTGTTTCATCTTCTTGTTTTCTGAAGACATCAGGTATTTTTTTTATTTTATTTATTTAATTTAATGTGATTTTATATAGCGTGAATATTACGCAAAGGTGTCAGAGCGCTTTACAAAGAACCAGTTGCGTTACATAAGGACTTTGGATTACACAAGTTATATAAGAGATATAAACAGAAAAAGAAAAAAAAATGTAAATGTAAATGTACAAGTGGCATGAAAGGAGGGAAAAATTGCAAATGTACACGTTGTAAAGTCACTTAAGGAAGAGATACAAACAGATAAACTCTAAAATCACATAGGAATGGTAGTAAGTACAAAGGTCTTCTTCATATACTAGTGGTTAGAGTTATATATACAAGTGGAGTGAAAAGAGGGAAAAGATTGCACATGTACAAGTTGTAAAGTCACTCAAGGAAAAGATACAAACAGATAAATCACATAGGTATGGTAGTAAGTTCAAAGGACTACTACATATACTAGTGGTTAAAGATAAATATATATACAAATTGCAAATTCACTCTGGATTACATTTTAACAGCGATTAGGCTTGGACAATTATATATTACATATTTATAGAGCAGGAGATTCTTGCCATCGTTCAGCCAGGTGTTCAAGTGGTGTTGCACTCAAGGGTGGTGGCCTTGGGTCTGGAGGCATCCCCAAGTTGGAGATGTCCATAGGGGTAGAAGGCCCGATGGTGGTGGGGGAAGCAGCATGCTTGATCCCCGGGCTAAACTTGAGGTCATGCTGGTGATAGGCCGTCTTGGTAGCTCCTATCTAGCACAGCCAAATGCTGCGTGTTAACTCTGCCTCATTTTTCCTCCCAGGGCAAGACAACACTTGTGTGGAACCGCAGGATCACCCCAGCTCGCCAGTATGGTGTGCCCCCGAGCTTCGCTCACCTCCCGGTCGCGCCGACTGCGTCTGTGAGATCACACGCCACGGCCTCAATCACTGCGCGTATTTGTCCCAGACATCATCAGTGCCTTCATCCTGAGTGAGGGAGACCATCTCAGGCCCTCTGACAGCCGCTGTGGAGATAGGGGAAATGCCTCCTCTGTCGACGCAATCAGTGCAGCCTCCACGGGTTAACGCCACCATTGGAATCCCACCGAACATAGGTCCGCGGCGGCATCTTGTCCCCGCTGCAGTCCAGGCGGCATATACCTTGGCAATGACTCAATCGGAGGAATGTGAACGGAGGAAAAAGAAATTGGTCTCAAGGTGAGCCACCAGTGTTCCGGCTGCAGAATCCTGGCCATGGGTGGGAAAACAATGCGGTGGAGCGCCACAAAGGAGGCTGGAAATAGGGCTCGCAACGGAGCATCAGCTCCGCGCAGCCATGATGGGAGCTGGCTCCTCCTCCTTGTATCAGAGCACTTTACATGAGCACTCGTTTCGTTACAGATGGATACATTAATTTTGATTAGGCACGGGGAGATTCATTGATTTGCCCAGAATCACAGGATGTTGAGCTCATTCCCGAGAATCGAACCCGGTTCCCCAGCTTCGAGGTCGACCGCTTTAGCTGTAAGGCTACATCCTCTCCTTTAGGGTTGATGCTGTTTGTGTTCTTTATATTCTCCTTGTCCTGTGCTCTCCCTTGGGCTGAGCTGTTAGTCATGGGGCCGTTCTCCTATTTCACTGCCTTGTTCATTTAGTCTTATAGTCGATACTGGGGAGGGGTTTCTGGCCTATTGCGTGTCTGTTGCTCTTCTTTCAAACAATTATATCATCTAGTACTATTAGGCCCGTTCTTTAGGAATCTTGTATGCTGCGAGGTTTATGTGCTTTGCTGGATCAGGTCATGGACGAACTGCTCTGGTATAGCTTCATATTGTGGTTAACCCATATTTAAAATCTAAAAGAAGAGAAAGCCAGTTAATCAGTAGTTCACCCTAACGCCGTCCTAACTAGATAACTTCAGAAGTAAAAATTAAGGATTTAAATTAAGTTAACTGCTCATTCAAAGAAACCTTCAGGCCTCCGGCATTAGCCAACCTTCAGAATAAAACAAGAGGAACCTATGAGCCATACATACTGAGGAATATGCATCCCTTCGCTATTAGCTTACTTTTATAATAAAACAAGAGGAATCCAAATATGCCAGTAACTATTTCTTTACAGGAACTCAGACAAGAAATAGCCATCCTTATTAGTAGACCGTACCATTATCAGTTCAAACTGAAAAGGCCCGATTTTAACCAGATCAAACAAAAATGTACATCCTCGCTTTAAACCAGGAACCACCATTGGCTCTAATGTCCAACTCATTTCAATATGGCCCCTGCACATGCTCACTGTGATGGGAGTCTTGGAGTTAAGATCAAGAGAGGAATTGTGAGCAGGGAGCACGAGTCTGTGCCGGATAGGGCATGTGGAAATCCCAACAGAGGAACAAATGCTGTCCCTGCAGCACAGGGCCTCAAGCAGCAGGCAGCCCTGGTGTGCAGCGGTGCCTGAATGGAGAACAAGGGGCTGTTGGTGCCTACTCTTCTGGTGACGACGGCAGCAGCAGTTCCCATTTGCTAGCATACAGTATGGAAGAAAATGTGTTCTGAGGCTTGTTTCTGCATTTGAGTACATAAGCCCTGGTTCTGGTGAAATTTGAAAGATGTACTGCTGATTTTGGGTTAGCTGTTGAGAGCTCTGGTTAAAAGATAAGTATTCACTAGTTCATGCTCCTGGTAAGTAGTCTTGCTTTGAATGGGTCAAAGTAATTCCCCTCCCCCTCTCAAAAAAGGGGCTGAACCACAATCACATGGAGTACATGTGCACCCTACAGCCACCCTTTAATAGAGTAGCGAAGGCATGAGGAGGGTGAGTGTAATCATGGGTTGCACATTTTGTCAGTCTTTACATCGCTGGGAGGCCATATATAAACATGGACACTGACACACTCACACAGTGGTGGGTAAATCCTGAGCGACTGTGTGCTGAACACACACACAGGTGACCACAGAGAATGGGTGCACCTGCATGGAAGAACACAAGCCTTCATGATAGAATAATACACTCATCCAGGGTTCCCACACAGTGGAGAGCTACACTGTAAGCCTATTGAGATGTGCAAACATCAGGCCTCGTGCATCATGCCATAAAACAGATTGAAGTCTGATAGACCCAAATATAGATCTATATTGTTCTCAAACTTAATTGAAATGTGACATTAGTTTGGGATTCTATGCTTGGCTCCATCCTTGTATTTAAGGTCTTTTCGGACATTATTATTATGCACACCCAACAAGAAAATACACATTTCATCAGCCTGGCACTTGAAGAGGTTGAACAGCCTATGCCACAATAGAAAGGCTAAAGTGTGAAGGGGCTTTGCTGGATTGTGTGCTCATTCTCCCCTATAAGAGAAGGAAGACCCTCCATTACTCAATCTTCAAATTGAGAAGACAGAGCCAAAGGTGGGAGGTGGTGGCTCACTTGAAAGGAATGTGATTAATGTGAATAATGCTATCGGGTGCAGTGCAATAGTTCAGATATTTCACTAATATCTCCCCTGCAACGGAAGAGTAATATGTGCACAAACGCATAAAAATAAAAAAAAACTAGCTTTTTGCATCTTCCTCCTCTGTCATTCTACAACTGCCTAAACATAGATTGTGACATTGTCAGAATGTTAGCTGGCCTATTACACTGAGCATCATTCATTCCATTTTGCCATGTCTCCAAGAGTTATCACAGTGGTTCTAAAAGAACTCCAACTGTATTGGGGTCTGGGTGAGCTTGAAGAGCTAACGGGAAGAGAGAAAGACCATCGAAACAATAACACTTCACTGCATAGGATGACTAGTAGAGTGCTTCTTCTGAACGCTGACATGGTTCACAGAAGGCAGAATGCAAGCCAGCATAAGTCCGCTTTCACCATGCCCTGCAATTCAACTAAGTAAGAGGCTTTGGATTGCAGAGATAATAGAGATGTTCTCTTATGTTAAAGGAAGAAGTTAAAAATTGTACCTTTGCAGAGTCCAAAGCTGAAAGTAATTGCAAAACGTGAACGGATGTGGCCTCAAACCCAAAATATTGTGAAGGGCACCTAAAATTACAAATAGTCTGGCTCTCTCACAGATCTATGAAGGCCTTGGGATAAACTGGGATGCCTCAAAATGATTGGGGGGGGGGGGGCACCCTGCACCTAAGGGCCTACTGGGACCTATGTTACACTCCCTGTTGAAAGCCAGAGTGGACTGGGTTGTAATGAGCAGCCAGGAAAGGGTTCTGCTGTAGGCCACTTTCCTGCCTCAGCACAGCAGGTGACTTCAGAACTAAGCCTCAGCAACAGAACTGTATTTACATGCGAAATAGCATAGGTATACTGTGTTGTCACTGCTGAGGAAGGCCCAGGTTTGGTGGCTTAGAGCTAGGGGTGGAGATTCGGGCCCTCGTTACAGGTACCAACCAACCTGCGCTGTAACTCCTGTTACGTATTGGTATTCGGAGGTCGGGGGTTTCATGGCACCCACACCTTCACAGTTTTACCCATTTTGACAGAATTATCCTGCCAAAATTTACCTTTGGAAACATGCCCGGAAAATATCGGGACATGCAGATTTTGGAACGGGAAGCATCAAAAGCATGCTATGCCCCATATTCAGGATACAAAAATGTCATGGGTAATATTAATCCCGCTCGATAAATGTCAACCATTATGACGTTGGATATTATCATGGGCGATCAATACCACACCGTCTTCTGGGGCACTCGTAATGGGGGCATTTTGGCCAGTCCGACTCGACTGAAAGAAGCAACAGCAAAACAGGTTTCTTTTAAAATAACAATCTTCCTCCGATAAAAGTTGCAGTATTTTATTTAACACATCAGGTACCCCTGAAAGGCACGCGCATTCTAGGCTAAAGGTTGCTTGCCTTGAAGGTTGCTGTATTTGAGACCAACCTTTGCACGCTCTCCACAAAAGCAATGTCTGCGAGTTAAGACGCACATCGCTCATCTTTGGCTTATAATTACTTATAATCACAGGTCAATAAATCCAATGCCAAGTGCCACATTCAACCTAAAAATGTCCTCTCATTCCTGCTTTCACAAAGATATTAGGCCTGCCGCACTACCCAACTTTCTCCCTACCACTAACACTTTTACTTTTCCACTCTTCAAAATGCAAATTGGCATTGCATTGGCCCATCCGAATCTCGCCCTTGCCCTGAGACTTGGAAATAGCCATGTTTGTGTTTCTGTTTCCTTTACAACCTACTAGGTGTGCACGCTGGGACCGTGTCCACTTCCAAACTAGCAGCAATGCTCGAAAATAGGCCATGAATTTGTCCTGGGTGGTGCACCCCATCACCAGTTTACCAAGAGCAAAGTATAACAAATTTAAGTAAGTTCCCATATTCAACAGAATCCTCATTGTTTTCAGATGTGGCAATCAGCACAGCGATAAAAAGGCACACCAAATCATAATTATAACAAATATTTCATCATCAATTGAAACAAACGCTCTAAAATTCCATATCCCAATTCTACAGCAATTAGTAATCTGCCTTCTTTACGGAAAATAACTCACATTTATTTATTAAAGCTCCCCGCGGCACGTTTGACACTTTTTTGCACTTCTGTAAACAAGAAACGACCGCACAGCACAAACATATGTCCTATCGAACACATTCAGTCCGACAGGTGAGCAGTGCTGCTATCCATATCTCAGCTATCCGTGTTTCATTAATCAAGGTTCAGTACTGGTTTTGAATCACATTGTATTTTGTTACAGCTTACGACTAAACGCTGATATAAAACATTTCTTTAAATAACACCACAATGCTGTCAGCTGGCCCCAATTATGCGTGCCACTTTCAGCCATTGCTAGATTCGATTTCCTTGGGTATGACTGAAAAGTCCCAGCATCCGAAGGGTTTTGGCTAAAAAGCTCGGACCGTATGAATATATCCCATGAGATGGAGCTACTTAGCAGCCGTGTCCAAGGAAACAACAGGAAAGGATCATCATGGTGGCTTCCTCAGCACCAAACCAGGACAGAGTACTCAAAAACATATTTACCTTGAATAGCAGAGAGATACACAAAGGAGTCTTCGTGCTGCAAGTTTTCAAGGAAGAGCTGAAAGAAGATATAGAGCAGTCAATTCCATGCGCGAGGGGGCTCCAGCACAGAAATAATGCATTCCCCTGGTATTAAAGATTAGCATACAACAGCCACTTTCCACAAGCAGGCTTAACTGATGCAGAGCATTAAGACAGTGCACCCACAGCCACTGCATTAAACATTTGTGTACAGGCACTGATCAGCTCAACAGTCACCATGCACAAGACAGTGAATACAGTTGTCAATGCTGTGGTATTCATAGTGATTTATTTAATTCTTAAGTACTCAGATAAACACACCAATGTGCACAAAGCATCCTGGACAACTGTGGCAGGAGGCAAGCAGACACCACTTGCACACACATACATTCTATGCTGACAGGCACACAGCAAATATAGACCCCGAGCACCAACTACTCTACACTGTGTATGAGGCAGCAAGACAGGAAGCTAGATGGTTGACAAAAGATCACGTGATAACCGAGGGGTTGGGGCAGGAAACGACATAAGGACTTCAAGGTCAACAACCAAAGCCCTCGCTGCCCATCTCTGGATTGTCGAAGACTCCCCCTTACCTGAAGCACTTTCTCCTGTTGCTTGAGGGCCTCCTGGTCACGCCGATCTATCAACCGGGTGATTGTGCGTAGGGCAGCAGCCCGCACAGGGATTTCGGGGTCATATGCAGATTCCAGGAGCTCCTGGAACTGTTGTGGGGTGTGTGCTTCAGTTCTTTTCGAGGCATCTGTCCTGACTCTAGGAGTCTCCGCGGCACCCACTTCCGCTGCAGCACTGGGTGGTGTCTCCTGCACAGGAGTGAGTCTAGGTGATGGAACGCCATCTTGTGCAGTCCGTTCTTCACTTCCAAGTGTTGGGTTCTTAAGGACAGTCTTTTCTGTGCCAGGACCCTCTCGATGCTTGGTTCTTCCTTGCCCATATTCACCAGTGCCCGCAGGGCCACTGTTCGTTTTGTCAGTGTACTCTGTGGGGTAGGCCCCGTGGGTGGCAATCGTGATGCGCAGGTCACTGGCCAGCTCCTGGATGACGGGATCTGGGTGCACCAGAGAGATCTGCTGCAGCAGGGGCATCAACTGCTTCATGGTGGCAAAGTCTTCGGACTTTAACTTCAAAATAAATGAAAATCAGAAACAATTAATTTTCCAGTCTTGAAAGTCTCCACATTCCAACACAGAAATAACTCCCAGCCAGACCACAGTGTATAAACCTCACAGTGAGCAAACATTAAATATGCCTTCTTCAGCGTGCAGAACTATTCAATTCCACTACCCCCCCAAACACCTAGAACAGTTTCTCCCCCAAGATAATGTCATGCATGGTTTTCAACCAACTCATTGAACGTCCCTCTTCCAACAAGGTTCCTACATATTGGCTTTCATGCAATCTATTCAACTGACACTATATTCCCTTATACAGTCAACTTTATCTCAACTCTCTACAATCAAGTGTTATCAGTACTGAAACCTATCTGTACTTCACTTGATGCAGTAGATCACCATATCTTCGTTTCTTCCCACCACACTACTGGCATCAACGGCTCTGTCCTACAATGATTCTCTTAATACCGTTCTTTCGCTGTGGCATGGGTCTCCAAGTAATCTCCACTCACCACTTCATCAGTTGTGGTTACCCAGTCCTAGGTTACATCGTAGCCTTAGTTTTTTAACAACACCTCCCTTGGTGACATTTCCTCTTTTTGTCTTGCCAACCTTTTCACTCCCTTCAAATTCATGTGTCTCTAACTGGCTGATCGCCATTCGTCAGTGGATGACTTTACGGCCTCGTATGATGGACTCTTCCAAAACAGAGGTCCTTTACTTTCCCTCTTTTTCTACACCATCACTCTACCTGGTTCAATCGATGTCTTACTCTGACGTCTTCATTTTCTCATACCCTGCTCAAATTCTCGGATTGTTAGGGAGTCTGTTAGAGCGAATGAAATATTTTATTACTGCCAGTGCAGCACGGTCTGAGGTAATAAGCATTAAAAAAAATTGCCTTTATTTTCCATTCCATACCACTAAACCATAAACTACTTCACTAGTACTTACTATATTGGATTACTAGAAAAGCCTCTTTGTGGGAATCCCTCTACATCGCCTCCCAATAGGCAGGTTTTCGTCTTAACCAGCAGCCCCCCCTCCCCAATCCTTTCAACAGGAAGCTGTGTGCCTCGTTGCAAAAATACAAATGGGCCTCTACAAGTTACTTATGTTTCTATTGAAAGTGGTTCTGGCATAGCCTAAATATTTTGCTAAAATGTTGACTAGCCACCCCCCCATCCCCGATCTTCCAACCAAAACCTTCTAGTCACACCAAACAATCTCTGTGCAATAACAAAGTTCTGATCTCTGACTTCCGAGTCTGTCAAGCCTAACATGGGTGTACGGCTATTGTCCTTTTGCATGACGTTTATATTTGAAATGCCAGAGCTGCATAAACGAACAAGTTACTTACATTCGGTAACACTTTTCTAGTAGACACAATCCAACCACAGATTCCTCACCTTAGAATATTCCCCAGACATCAGACTGGAGCCTGAAAATCTTGAGCAGTACCACTGTGCACGAGTAGGTGGCGTCAATCGGGTCTGCTTTGGCGGCATTCGCGTCAGAAGTGAAGTGCGAAGTGCCTACATAGACCCCAGCCTGGCACACTGACATCAGTTTTTTTTGTGACTATTTCCGTGCCAAAAACGTGTTAACACCTTAGACTGAGTGTGTGACCAGTGTGAAGAATCTGACTGGATGTTATAGAGAAAGCCTCGTTCGCAGAGACTCTACCAGGAAAATTGTTACCGTAGTTAAGTAACTTGTGTTTCTGATAGAGACTTCTAACTGCAGATTCCTCACCTCAGAATAGCTACCCAAGCAATACCTCCCTGGAGGTGGGTCTGCGAACTAACTTAAACTAGAAAATCCTAGAGGACGAATAGATAAAATGCCCGTTTCGACGGTTCCGACTGTCCAAGCAGAAGTGCTTCATGAACACTCAATCTCCAAGCATGAAGGTGGAGTGCTTAGGTTCCAGTGCAGAACCCTGACCTGCTGCTGCAACAGGAGGTCCTCCCAAAGAGGCAATATGATTGGAGGACAGATGCATGCTCAGGAGTTCGGGATACAAACTCTCCTTGCCCTGTTCAGAGCCACTAGGATGCCTAAGGGCCGGTCAGTTCTGTACTTCTTGACAACTCGAGGAAGGAGCAGTATCAGGGAAAGGTGTACAGGAGTCCTGGGTTCCAGACTAAACGGAAAGCGTCTGCACGCAAGAGCTGTTTTGGAAATCCCAACGTGCAGAAGAGCTGTCATAGCGCATTCTTGGCAGCGGCAAATAGATCGAGCCAAGGTTCTCTCCATTATCGAAAGAGACCTTGCGCCACCTCCGATTGTAGACGACATTCGTGATCTGCAAGGCATCGATAGTGGAGTTCATCTGTCCTGGCATTCAGAGATCCCATCAGGTGCTGCACGACCAGGAAGATGTCTGGTCACTCCAGTCAGGTCCAGAGGCGCTGGGCCTCCTGGCATAGAGTCCATGACCCCACTCCGCCCTGTTTGTTGCAATACCACATGGCAGTAGTGTTGTCTGTGAACACCTGAACCGGCCTTCCTTTGATGGCTCGGAGGAAGACTTTCAATGGCAAGCGAATCGCCCTCAGCTCCAGAAAATTGATGTGAGCTGGTGCTCCGCCGGAGACCAGAGTCCTCTGATCTCCACGTCTCCCAGGTGACCTCCCTGACCCAGAAGTGATATGTGGGTCACCACTTTCAGTTCGGGGTGCGGGAGATAGAGGGTCTGCTTATGATCCAATGATGGTTCGTTAGATACCACTGCAAATCTTTTGCAGTCTCTTTATAAATCTGCACTAGGTCAGAGAGATGTCCCTGATGCTGAATCCAGTGAGACTTCAGGTCCCACTGCAAAGCCTGCATGTGCCATCAGGCGTGCTTCACCAGCAGGATTCACAAGACCATCAGACTCAGCAGCCCCAGAATCAGTCTCACCGAAATACAGAACAGAGGTTAACATCAAGATCATAGCCCAAATGTCCTGGGCTCTCTGCTCCGGAAGGTAGGTGTGGAACTGCACAGTGTTCAGAATAGTCCTGATGAAAGGGAGCATCTGGAAAGTCATATGTGACTTCAGCATGTTGATTGTGAACCCCAGTGAATGCAGGAGGTTCGTTTTAGCTGGAGGTGGATGACAACTGCAAAAAACACAGTTGATGGACAGAATGTAGAACAATGTCATACATTCACCCCAGTACAAGGATCTGGGCCTAAATCCATCGTTTTTTTGCACTCCACACCACCCTGGGTTAGACACTGGCTATATGCAAATCAGCTCTGACTCTGTGCCTCATGGGAACAGTCCAGTCCGAACTACCAAGCCATGTCTTTCCCAGACCGGAATCAAGCATCCAAGGACCGGTTTCTGGCTCTCAGCCTTCATCAGCCTGGGTAGCTTAACTCCAGTGGTGTGGAGTGCCTGGGACTCACATCTGAGCATACCCAGCCCACTCGGGGTGAAAATTGCAAAAAACACAGTTGATGGACAGAATGTAGAACAATGTCATACATTCACCCCAGTACAAGGATCTGGGCCTAAATCCATCGTTTTCTTGCACTCCACACCACCCTGGGTTAGACACTGGCTATATGCAAATCAGCTCTGACCCTGTGCCTCATGGGAACAGTCCAGTCCGAACTACCAAGCCATGTCTTTCCCAGACCGGAATCAAGCATCCAAGGACCGGTTTCTGGCTATCAGCCTTCATCAGCCTAGATAGCTTAACTCCAGTGGTGTGGAGAGCCTGGGACTCACGTCTGAGCATACCCAGCCCACTCGGGGTGAAAATTGCAAAAAACACAGTTGATGGACAGAATGTAGAACAATGTCATACATTCACCCCAGTACAAGGTGGATGACAACTGCCTGGTGTGGTGCCATCTTCAGAAGCCAGTTTTCAAGGTGGGGAAAGTCTGCACCCCTGTCCTGCAAAGGTGTGCTGCAAACACCTCTATCACTTTCATAAACAACCGGGTGCACTGGTGAGGCCGAAGGGAAGCCCAGCAAACTGGAATTGCTTGTGGGCTACTGTGAACCGCAGGGTGTTTTCTTGCAGGACGGGGATTTGAAAGTAAGAGTCCTACGAGTCCAACTTTACAATCCAGTCTCCAGGGTCCAAGTCAGACAGAACCTGAGCCAAGTGAGCATCTTAAATGTCTCTTTTTATAAGGAAGGTGTTAAAGGGGCACAGATCTAGGAAGGGGCAAAGGCCTCCATCTTTTTTGGCATCAGAAAGTAGCTGGATTAACGACTACATCCTACCTATGGTGCTGGTATCCTCATGATGGCCCCTTTAGCAACAGAGCAAAGAGAGATGGTTCTCATCCATCAGCAGGTTTAGGGATGGTGGGACAAAGGAATTTCCATTAAGCGAAGGGCACAATCTCACTGCACAGTTCGTAGCATCCACTTATCAGACGTGATTTAGGTCTCTTAGGACAGGTGCTGCCCGAGCCTACCACCAGTGGTCGGGGTGGGTGGAGGGCTCACTAAAGCGGCTTGGAGGCTGTGGCAGCAGAAGCAGAGGGAGGTCTGGAAACGTGCTGGGACTGGCTTCCGCTGCCTTTGTGGGATCTGTGACCAAGGCCACGAAAAAGCTGGGAAGCCTGCTGGGCTGGTGTGTAAGGCTGGTAGTGTGGATGCCCATAGGAGCCCTAGCTGTGACCACGGAAGCGACAAAAGGCGGTTGCTGTGGTTGGGAAGCCGGAGAGACGCGCAGGGATATGGGGGTGACCTGGCTTTAAAAAAAACACTTGAGGGCAGTGTCTTCTTTATAGCCAAATAAGTGGGAGCCCTTGAAGGGCATGTTGATCAAGGAAACTTGGACATTCCCCGAGAACACAGTGAACCATAACCAGGCATGGTGGCAAAGTGCCAACATAAAGGACATGGCACTGCCTAGGGATCCGTGATGTCCAGTCCGCACCTGATAGCAAACTTAGCTTTCTTCCGCCCATCTACCAATGCCTGGTTCAGGATGACTCGGCCCTCTACAGGGAGCATGGGCAGCAGCTACGAATATTGGCCCAAGAGCCATGCCGTGTTCACGGACTGGAAAGTCAAGCTGGTGGAAGAGAAGATATTCTTCCCATAAGTGTCCAGCCTCTTGGATTCCCTATCCAGAGGGGTGGAAAGGAATGCATTTGGGTTGACCTCAGCTGAGGGATGCTGAGAGAAGAGATCCATCCGTCCGTGGGCATGACGATGCAGATGGGCAATCATGTGGTGCACAGGAGCCCCTGCACAAGATTTGCTAAGGCCCCCAGAAGAATTTCTGTAAGGGTGTCATTAAAGGGGAGCAATGGCACGTCAGAGCACGCACCAGGGTGAAGTACATCCATCAAGGCATTGGTCTTGACCTAAGCAGCTGGCATTTGCAGGACCTCCACTGCCCTATGCATCATAGTCGCAAAAGATGTGCCTTCCTCTGAAACAGAGCCTAGAGAGAAAAGCATGACCGAGTCAAGGGAGGTATCCAAGCCACTGGCATCACCCAGCTCCTCATACCACCGGCGCTGCAGGTGGCACATGGGAGCAGAACCTCAAAGCACATCATTTGGATGGGGAAGCCTAGGAACACTTCAACTTATTCTTGTGCTTCATTGACCAGCCTTCAAGGAAGACGTTTTGAAGTGAAAAGATGACCGTTCATGAGAATAATTCAGGGAGCGGCACCAAGATCTCCTTTGGGACCATGAATGACGTAGAGCATTTGTCTGCTGCGCCACCAAGAGCTTCAATGCACACTCACAGATGGCCTTGGGGTGCATAGACTTGCACTCAGTGCAGGCCTTGGGGTCGTGGCCCAGCCCCAGGCACAGAGATCTGTATGTGATATTTCCCACAAGGTTTAAAAACCATTAGGGAACATATCCCTAGCACACTGGGAACAATTCCTCCACAAAGAGTCAACAAAAGTGAAAAAGATGGTCAGAAAGTGACCGAGGTAGCTCTCTCGATCCCCGCTGTTGGCCGAAAAGAAAGGAACTGATGTCAGTGCACCGTGGTGGTACCTATATAGGCACCACGCATGTCCCTACCAACACTGACATGGAGTTGATTGATGCCACCTACTGCCACTCAGAGGTACAGATGATGAAGCGCTGGTAACTCAATAGCATTTTACTTTTTCTATCGAGCTGGATTGTGAGAACAAGTCTGACATGAATGATGTACAATACTTATTGAGTTGAAGAAGGGTGTAGGTGCAGAAAGAAAACTCAAAAAAATCTCGTCATTTAGTTTAAATTCAATCAACACCAGGATTGATGTTTGTGCACGACCTTGGCGCCATAGAAAACTGGATACGGTCAGGGGGGCAGAGTTTGAATCTTGCTAATAAATATCAACAAAAGCGGCTTGATGTCACCGGAAGCCATTGGTTGGCAAGTCTTGTGCAGCAGACTGATCAGGATAATGGGGGAACGGATGCAATAAGGTCAGTAAGATGACATTTGATGGGCTCCCAAGCTTTGGAAAAGGAACCAACCTGCCTATTTCTCTATGTGCTGATGGCTGCCAAGCATATATTTCAGAGGTGTATCTCAATCTCTGATTCTGCAGATACCTGATGAAGGACATCGCAATTTAATTTAATAGAGCAACGGAGAGGTTTGATACTGCTGGGAAAAGCCAGTACCAAAACTAGCTTCTGGAGCATTTCATGGCAGCCGCAAGAATATTGAGATTTGTTTTTAGAAGCAAGACCTAGATGATAGAAGGCTACTAATTCAGGAATCTGGAGCTTAACCTGAGTGATGACAGAGAGAGTTGTAGAACTGTTCATTGTGACCAAGCCCCACCTCAGTGGAATGTGGATGGTTTGTCTAGAAGGTGCAAGATGTCTAAAAATTTAAACTGGTGCGGCCCACCAGGTACATAGCAGTCAGTAAAGAGTGTCCACAGGATAATTTCACTATGTTCGCCAACAGACAGAGGGCCTGATTTCAATCTTAGCGGACCGGTTACTCCATCAAAAACAGTGACGGATATCCCGTACGCCAAAATATACATCACATAATATATAATATAGCCTTATAGCTCGCCGTAGTGGGCTATACCGGCTATTAAAGGCCCGCTCACACGTTAAAGGCCCGAGCCGAAGGCGAGGGACTTTAACAATCGAGCGGGATTTTAATAGCCGGCATAGCCCAACTACGAAGTGCTATAAGGCTATTAGAACATTCTGTCACTAGAGGGCAGAATGTTGCAACAAATAAAACAAAGGATTCTCGAAGCTCAAGGGGATTTAAATCCCCTCGAGCTCCAAGAGGCCTTTGTAAAACATTGGAATATTGCTCTGCAGGCCTTTACTGGCCCGTACAAGAAGGGAGCACTCCATTGTCTTCAATGGGGCACCCAACATTCCAATGTTCTAATGGTATTTCTATTCCGGTGGATGGGATATCCGTCACCATTGTGACAGAGTAAACCATCCACCAAGACCTAAATCAGGTTCTCAGTCATCACTAATAGGAAATAAATTAAGAGGTTCGATATGCCATACTTATACAGCATCTGTTTTATTGCATTTGGGCCTTTTGTGAGCAGAATCCTATTTTTTGTGCCTGCGGGTCAAAGTGTTTGGCCTCTACTTTGTTTTTTTGTCTGATGTGGAGGACCTCCCTCTCGCTACATCTATTTACCTTTGGCCTCCTCCAGCCTGTTCACTCATTATGTGGGAGCTGTGCCCTCTCCCTTCCCACCCACTGACTTTTCCTGATGGTGACTAGATGGAGCTTCCGGTCTTGTTATCTGAGCGTTGTCACTTCTAGGTCCCCTGGTACAGTTGAAAGCACACCATCACTGCCTCTGAATAAGAGTACAATGCCAAAGTTAGTATGCGCCTGTGGTGAAATCTTCAGCGACCATGATGAGGAGACTGGATAATGTGACAAGCCATGTGAAGTGACCATCATCACTCTTAGAGCCATCCCTTATCTCTTATCTAGTAACCCTCTCGTATTAGAGCACCCAGCTCAGGGAGTCTGATTAATGTTGAAGAGTAGGTCCTCCCTTGGCATCTTTCCTGTTCGGGCCTAGAAGGGCTCAGGACTAAAGCCAGAAGCTCTGTCATTATTACTTTCTTGATCACACCATCCCCCTCCAATCTCCTGTTGAGTTACCTAAATGAACTTCTTCCACAGAATCACTGATGGGAGTCCTCTCAGCTCCGGGTACAATACTGCCACACTCACTGAAGGGTTCA
Source organism: Lissotriton helveticus (assembly GCF_964261635.1). NCBI lineage: Eukaryota > Metazoa > Chordata > Amphibia > Caudata > Salamandridae > Lissotriton > Lissotriton helveticus. The sequence goes on along the minus strand of NC_136073.1, from coordinate 253,368,590 downwards.
GATAGCATGTTTCTTTTTTTTTTGAAAACCTTTATTAACACTTCACAGAAATACAAGCATGGGCCTACAACCATCCCGGCCGGCCGCTAGTCAATGCGGAAGTTCAGCAAAGCAATATAGAAAGATACAGCAGCCCAGAATTCGGGGTCAGATAAGTATCCAGGATATAACTCGTATTCGAGCGTACAGCGTGATAATCAGGATTCAAGAAGGTTCATTTTACAATGAGGAAAAATAAAACAGAAAAAATAGCAGAATAATTGCCGTACGGTCATGCATGGTCCTACAATAGCAACACGAAACAGAAATCCGCGAAGAGTGCGAATACACTTAAAGACATGGGGGCAAGGCATACGAGTCAGGATAAATGTACACAACACATACATGCCTTGCCGAACAGCACCCCAGCCCTTAAAAACAAAACAGACTGTAGGAAACATGAAAGACTACGATACCGAGAAAAAGAAAAGACAAAGGGCCATAGAGACAAAGAAAGAACAAATAAACAACCCCCTACCCCCCACCCTGCACCCCTGCAGAAGGCTACGGCCTACCCCCCCCCCCCGCAGCGTGCATCGCCCTAAATGAGAGACCCGAAATATAGAATAATAGAAAAGAAAAAGAAGGAAAAAATACGGAGAAGGGCCATCGATCAAACTACCCGGCACCCCCTCACCCATCGCGCACAATAAAACATCGAGAAAGCAAGATCAGAATAGCCACAGTAAGCAATAATCACCAATTCAATCAATAACCTCCCCGTTGAGCGTCCCACTAAGCACCGGCAGCCAACAACGTGTTCCACTATGTCCTAGACGGTCTCACCCCTGGCCTTCCCTATCAATAGTACCCACATACGGCCACCCATCAGTCGGCATACAAAGCAGTGTGGAGGGTCCAACCGATCCAGGCGGACCGGGCAGCGCCAATAGTCCATGTGACTGTAGCCCCAACACCCAGCCGAAGACTCATGGCGGAAATCCGTCTGTGTCAGTATCGATACCGGAAACATCTCCCAGTCCGAACACAGTTTCACCAGCCAGGAAGAGAAGGTCACACTATCCGGTACTCGTTGAAACGCCGCCGGGGCAACCCAAACCATGGACCGATGTTGTTCCTTCAGCCGCCGTACATATAAGGGCCCCGACGAGTCACTCACATACACAACAGAGCAGTCGAAAGCGGTATCACAGACCGGGTTCATCGGCGTCTCCACGAACGTAGGCGCAGCTGGAACATTCATCACTGACGCAGAGGCGAGCACAGCGGCGCTTCCTTGTGATTCAACCATGCCCGTGTGGAGCGGCGGGACAACAATGGCGGCCATCCTCCTTCCCAGTTCCCGGGCATCCCGGATCAGGGTCATATGCAGAGTTGTTAACGCAGCCAATACATCTCTGGACGTGGGCTCTTTCTCGTGTCGCCAGGCCCCAGGACTCCCTCGCACAACGGCTTCTCTGTCCTGATGAGGTGTGCGTACGAGGGCGCGATCCGCCATCTTAGCCGATCCGGCCTCGTCTCTCTCCACCTCACCTCAGGACCGGGTCTCACACCAGGGAGGAACAGGATTCACAACGGGGATCTCAGAAGTCAAGGCAGGTTTCTCAGCGGAGAGTCACCAAAAGGCTAAAAACTCCGCCTCTCCCTGGGGCCCGCACGCTGACTCCGGGAAAAGTCGGTGATGTGCCCGGATACAACACCGGAATGGGGGGCCAAGTATCATCTCACTCCCCACATTGTTCTCCGCTAGTTGGGCTGGGTCGGCACTGTCGCCATCGGCCACCAGGGCTTCAGTTCAATCCGGCCGACTCTTCACCATCACCAGAGGCCGCTGTTGTTGCAGTCGCAGCCAGCCACTCTCCGCACTCGAGACCCCGGGTCCCAGCTCCGTGAAGGCCGCAAAACATTCGGGGACATTGCAACGGGTCTGCAGCAAGCAAAAGCCTCCGGAGCAAACGGTAAGTGAAAGTTATCCTTCGCCTACATAAATATGCCGGTACAGCTCAGGATAAGTGCCAGGATGTATGCGCAGGGTGAGAAGGCTCACGGAGCCGAGCGTTTACGCCGCCATCTCGGTCGCCATCTTCCATTCCCACTCTCAGATAGCATCTTTATTGGGCGAATCTCACAGTCCACGCATCATGGTTGGGCCAACCTGCCCTAGATTCATTGATGTGTATACTATGGATGCTCATCTGCCATTCATATATGAACTTCATATAGTATTCTTTGGTTGATAGCCATACCTTCAAGAGTTGGATATCTAGCACTCCTAGGAAGCCCCATATAGTATTCTCCAGTTGCTTAACTTTACCTCCAAGGGGTGTACTTTGTCACTCTTAGGCGGGCCCCATGCAGTATAGACTTGTTGTTTGCCTGTGCCTCGAAGGGTTGGACCTCTGCTGCTCCTGGGTGAAGTCCATACAATAGTCTCTGGACACTTAGCTGTATTTCAAGGGGCTGGGTCTTTGTTACTCCTGGGTACATCCATATAACGTATATATATTAGTTATGGATCCCACTGACAAACACCAATGATGAATTCTATTCTATGATACAGAACACCCTAATGATACTAAGCATTCACTTGCATGACTGTGCCTATTCTCACATTATCTGCATCTCTTCATGATTAACTGCAGCACTGCCTCGCCATGTTTAGAGCACATCTCCTAAACTCAAACTCAAGGACACAATATCTGCTACTTTGCCCCCAGTTGACAATATCTACAAATCTAAACAGTGCATACATTTTCTAATCTCAGCTAACAATATATTCACCTTATATAGCAAGAGAAAGAATAGAGTTACTGCAGATAGCCTGTGGGAGGTGCCAGCAGTCATCAATAACATGGCTTTGATAACCAATTCATACACTCCGCCTCACATTGCACCATTCCTCTTCAGCTATGCAGGCAGGTTTCCACCACAGAAACACAAAGGGGAATTCCAGGTTCCATTTCTTAATATTTACTTGTTAAATACGGTTTATAAACTGGTCTGTACCATGTTATTAAGGAATTTAGGCTACAATTATAGAGTTTGTATCATCTGTTTGGACGATGCGCCATGTCTGGGATGCTCACTTGAACAGTCTGTGTGGAGATCACTGTGCAGACACGGGGACCGCCAGTCTGCAGAGTAATTTACTCATATCATCAGCCAGGTACAGGGATAGACTGGGGGTTACAGTAGAACCAACGAGAGTGCTTGGAAAATCTTGCACGAACCGCAGCAGGTAACAACAATCTCATTTCACAGGGAAAGCTATAGGGTTGGAAAGGATGGCAACTAAGAAGGAACGATGCAAGATTTTTGCAAGTTACATTTCTGGCATTTGTTCTAACAGCTTAGACTTTCAGATCTCCAACCACCTGCTTCCTTCCTATTTATGGGAGCTGTAGACGCAGTGCTTAATTTGTTCCAGTGGTGGGAATCAGCACTCATTTTTGGTGAACAGTGCTTATTGTTTATCATCAGACGTTGACCCTGAGCAAAAGACACAACGGCAGAAAAGCAAGTGGTGTGGCGAGAGATTTGAAAACTGTGACAAAGGTAGAGAGCAGGAATGGAAAACAAGCATTTACAATGCAATAGGTCTCGGGTTAATTAAGTTTGAGCTATTGGCATTGCTAAATATTGCAACAGCAACTGCAACAAAAGTATATAAATTGTAGGCCAAAAAAAAAGTATTTATTTTTGTACCAATGGTGGCATGCTGCGCTTTAGATCTCACTTGCATTACATACACATTCGAGTCAAAGGAACAATTAATACCAAATCATTATGACATTCCCAAAAAATCTGGTAGACAGTTCATATGGCAAGAGTACCACTGACCAAGGTAACAATAGACAGCAGCTAAGAGTTCGGATTTTATATCCATACACTATTTCTCCAAAAGTAGCTGGGGAAAGAAAGGCCGTTCTTGGAGCATCCAAGAATACAGGGGCTGCTCAGACATGCAACATTCAACACGAGTCAAATAAGCATCAGCTGCTTCGGTGTAATAATTACACTAGGGACATGCACATACTGTATTATAATAATAAATACTGAGGTGGTGCTTACATTTATGTTTCTGCTCATGGTTTTAGGAGATGGGAAATTCCAAATGTGTCAAACGTCTGGCCACAAATAGAGGTGTTCTCCAAGAACGGGATATATATTATTAATTTTAGATGCTATAAATTAGGAAACAGGCAATTCCCTTTTGATTCAGTCCAATAATTAAAGTGGATTCGAGTAAGCCTAATTGTTGATTCAAAGGGCCGGAAGTAGCAGTGCAGCCGCGAAATTGCTAAGTGTTTTTAAAACTTAACAGAACATTTTGGTAATGTTATGCTGCCTTTTCTTATGAGAATTGTTACAAGTGCAGTCGCTAGTTTAAAAAAACAACATCAAATTCACTTGCCATGATTTTTAATATTACCAAATATTAGCCAGTAAATCTCTAGAAGCTTCTACACTACTCTAGAGCCCACATCCCTGCTCAGCTCCATAGCACTGCCACCACGCCTCGATGCCTGAGCCAGCGATCACCCGACCCTGCGGAAGAAAGGAGACAGACCCCCGCACCTTCCGTACCTGATGGGCTGACCCGCACCGAGTGCCACTGCCAAAGACTCTTCCATACCGGGTAACCACGATAGAAACCTTATTTGCTACCTGTGGCATCCGCCGCGCACTCACTGGTGTAGGGACGATCTGCACAGCGACTGGATGGGGGCAAGTGCCCCGGCCGCCCCCCATTCCAACCCTCGACTGCCCGCAATTTCCGCAAATGCTGAGGTAGGTGTGCCTACCGCACTAGCGCTGCCGCCAAAATATCCGCCAGTGCCCCAGAACGCTGTATCAGAATCACCTGCCTGCGTGACTCATTGTCCCCCGCCAAAAAATCCATACAACATTAACTAAGTGGGCCCTAGGTGACCAGTAGAAGCCAGGCATGGCGCAGGGCGGATAATACAATACAATATTAGTGAAGAGGACCCTAGGTATACTATACAAGCCAGGCATGGCGCAGGGTGACCCAAACCATACAATATTAATGAAGTGGTCCCTAAGTGAACTGCCCAGGCTATGCTTGGCGCAGGGCGGGCCAAGTAGGAATTCACTCCCCTCACCAGCAGTCCCTGCCGTGAACCCGTATGCATCACATTGAACAAGAAGACTCCCGACGCCAACCCTCAATCTCTCCGTCCCAGCCCACCAGAAGGGGGGTGGTGTCCCCGCTCCCCGCCAATATCCTACACAACTCGGCCCCCACGCCCACTAGGTCCGACCGCAAACCTGATCCAGCTCCATGGGGTCAAGAAGGGGCAGCAATCAACACTCGCCTCGGCCCGCCAAACAATCTGATAACCACGACAACAAACCGGGCCAGCCAGCCCCCGTATGGAGCCTCTACCGCGAGCACCTCACTCGAACTGGGCAAGACCCACTCAAGCCGGCGCGGCTCCCGGCCCTTAGGCGGCGCAACGCAGGTAGGTAGGTAGAACGGGCAGTGTTTCCTGTGGGTCCAGATGAAGATGCTACTACCTTGCAGTGATGTCATGATCGCCCTGTAAGTTCAGGCTGCAGGTGCCATTGGCAATGTCGCTACGTCTTATTGTAGGGTTGTGCCAGTGTGCAAGGTTTTCCCGGAGTTCACCACCTTTTTCTCCTCCTGCATCCGGACAATAATGCGGTCTCATGCACTCCAAATCGAGGATAAACAAGCTTCGACGCTTATCAGCGCTGCGCGCCTCTCTGCAGACTCCCCCTGCATTCCAGAGAGGCGCGCGACGCGATCCGGTCTGGAATGCAATTCTGTGGAGACAAGACCTGGCCGCGCGCACAACGTTATCCTATGGGGAAACGCTGTGCGCGGCCAGGTCTTGTCTCACTTCGGTGTTCTCAGACTGCTAAGACGCCGACAATAGTTCTCTGGCGAGAATGCGCTTTTCAGCGCGTTATAGCCGAGACCTAAAAAGGTACCTGCAAGAGTGACATAAAAAGGCAGGAAGTTTAGGGTGCACTAGAGCATATAGAGTGCAATCCTCACTTGAAAGCAACATAGCAACAAAGGATGGGTCCGTGTTTTCACTGTCGTCCGACATTTGGGTGCGATTGATGCGATCTGTGGGGCCTATTATCAGGCACACTGCTGCAAACCCCACATTGCTTTCGTGGTGCAAGTCTGTTTCTGGGAAGTTTTGGCAGTAGTGCATTTCTGTAGTCTTTGAAAAACTATGCACAGCACCCACATCAGGAATTGCACCAGAATAGAGTAGAAAGCTAGGAGCTTTGTTTGTGCCTTGGACTAAGGAAATGCAGCTGAGGTTACCCTTGAAGAGAATTACTGCACATTAAAATGGAGGCTCAGAGCATTTTATTTCGTTGTGTAGGGAGCATGAAGATGAAAACTGAAAGTACACAATGTGCTTTGTTATAGGGAGGACAGAGGGTTTCCGCCATGAGGGAGGTGAGGTATGATCCCTACTCTTTGGTCAGACATGGGGATAAAAATGGAAGGGGGTCGGAAAGAAGAGTCTCTCTCTGGGTCAGAGAAAACGTTTCAAATATTTATAATGGAGTAGCTTTGACTGGATTACTCCCATGATTATTTGTTTTATAAAAAATAATAAAGAAAAGATATACAAACAAGAAAGTAATGGGAGAATATTAGAAAATGTCAGACAAGATGTACCCCTTGCCACAGTGCTTTCAAGCCTGACTAACTTGTTCGAACCAAGTACTTTTCAAAACCTGCGTGTACGTCAACATGTCAAGAACATGGAGGAGGAGCTTGGCGGGCATCCGAGATGGCCGCGTGAGCACAGCGCTCCCCGGTCCCCCGCCACTCCCGGCATAATATCCTGAACAAATCCTGAATTTTCATGAGGATTGGTGTAGAGGACGTTGGGCTGATCTACCTGGACCTTTCAGAATTTTATTTCGACACCGGGTGCCGGAGTTACGGTGATTCGAACTTTTGGGCTCCGCCCTTGAGGTGCGCCCGGGACGGGGTGAGGCTCAGTGGCCGTCTTGGAGTTGAACAACAACGGCAGGGGGATTGGCCTTGAGGGTCCCCCTCTTAAGTTTCGGTTTCGATTCTGCCTCAGACTGAGACATCGGCAAGAGAGTCTGGCCAGGGCTGGGTCCGGGGCACGAGACGGCTGTCGGGCCTTTGGCTGGCCTATTCTCCTATTTGGCTGCCTCTATCCTAGTGATACCCTTGTTGCGGCCCTTTGGTCCCGAGGCCTCCCTTTCTGGTGCCCGGTCCGTTGACCCTGGTGAATCTCCTTGTGACGCAGTCTCCAAAATGGCGGGCAGAGGGGACCGGGAGACACGGAAGACGAAGACGCCTCTGCGCGGGGGTCCGGTCCAATCTAACGTTATGGACCGTTATACCCACTCGAAGGGGTCCCCCGGAGCTGCCCTGCCCGGTCCCAGCGCGTCTGACCACATCGTGGACACGTCAACGGAGCCTTCCCTGCAGGACATCATGGGCGCCATTTCTGGCATGAGGGAGACGATAGGCCAACAATATGAGACTTTGGCCCACAAAATTGACACCGTGGCCATTGATGTGAACTTAATTCGAGCCGATCTATCGAAAACCAATGAGAAGGTGAAGTCATTGGACCTCAAGTTATCCAGCCTCACGGCAGACGTCTCGGAGATACAGACGGAGATTGGCAATCTCCGTAGGGTGAACAAATTCATGTCCCGGCGCTTGGAAGACTTTGAGAACAGGGCACGTCGCTGTAATGTTCGCGTGGTTGGTGTCCCGGAGAATCAAGAACCCCACTCGGTTGATCTCCTAGTTGAGGACCTGATCCAAAACTACCTCTCTCCATCTGGACTGAGTAAATTTTTCACAGTGGAACGAGCACATCGTGTTCCGGGGGGCCAGGGTAAGCCAGGCGCCCCGCCGAGGCCTATTGTTGCAAAACTTTTCCACTATAGGGATCGGGACGCTATCCTGCAAGCTTCACGTGTGAAGGGCCCGGTGGCCTTTGAGAATGCCACAGTGAACTTTTATCCGGACTTTTCCCAACAGGTCCAGAAGCAGCGAATGGGATTTCGTGGTGCCAAGAAGCGACTTAGGGACATGGGGTTGCGCTACGCTATGCTCTTTCCGACCAGGCTGCGGGTTGAGTACAATGACCGAACCTTTTTCTTTGATCGGCCGGATGCGGTGAATGACTGGCTGGACTCTCTGCCTGACCGATCTCCTGAGACTGAGTCCGCTGCCCGCCCGGGCGGTGCTGAAGGTGGCGTAGAGAGCTGAGCATTTCGTCTAAGCCTGGGGCCTTGTTTTGAGTAACTCTTTCCAGGATTGTATGCCTACGTTCCGCTACTGTTTATGTGATTTGTTGTGTGTTTTTCCTCGTTATCGGTCTTGCTCGGGGTGGCGGGTGGGACGGAGCCTTTCCTCCTCCGGGGTCTTTGTGTAGAATGGGGGTTCTTGGGCGACAGGCACACTGCAGGTTGGGGTGGCTTTTTAGCTTTTTGCAGGGGTGCAGGGTGGGGGGTGTTCTTTTGTTTGTTGGGGGGTGGGCGGTTGGGAAGTTCGTTGTTTGTGTGTTCTGTTCTCAAGGCGACTCTATCCTGTATTTGATGATGTTTCTTGTGTCATGCTCATTGGTGAGGGGTTTTGGCGTTGCTGGGTGGGATGGGGGGTAGCGGGTTGAGATTTGTTTCGTGGAACGTTAACGGTCTGGGGGATCGTATCAAACGGAGTGTGGTGTTGAAATGTATACGACGTTTATCTCCAGATATTGTTTTCCTGCAGGAGACTCATTTGGTGGGTAATACTTGTCATGCGATGAATAGGTGGGGCTATCGCCTCGCAGCACATTCGGGGTTTACCTCGGGTTCTAGGGGTGTGGGTATCCTTGTGCGGGCTTCCCTCCCCCTAGCTATTGATGATGTGCTTCTGGATGATCGGGGGCGATATGCGGTCCTTGTGGGTCGCTATGAGGGTCGTACCATCTCCTTATTTACTGTTTACGTGCCCCCCGGCCTGCAGACTTCTACCTTTTCCGATTTGGGCCGTGTGTTGTTGGACCTCCCTGATAGTACTCTCTTTATGGTAGGTGATTTTAATTCTGTGTACTCCGGTCTACACGATCGCCACCCCCCTAGAGATACTCCTGCGGCCCAACAGTGGTTGGGTGGGTTTTTGGACACCTTTGGCTTGGTGGATTGCTGGAGACTTACGCATCCTACTCAGCTTCAATACACTTTCCACTCTGGGGCCCATGGGAGTCTGTCTAGACTGGATTATTTCCTGATGCCTGCGGCTCAGTCGCCAGCGGTGCGTGAGATTGTACACCTCCCCAGGGGCATTTCTGACCACTCTCCGCTCTGGCTCCGTTTTGAGATTGGAGTGGAGGCGGTGGGCCGGGTGGCTCCTATCAACCCATGGTACCTTACCTCCCCCGAGACCCGCAGCCTTTTGATTAAGTCTTTGGACGCATATTTTCTGGATAACGAGGGGTCGGTTTCCTCCGCGGTGTCCCTGTGGGAGGCCTTTAAGACGGTGATTCGTGGGCAAGCCCTCTCCCTTATTGTTGAAGCTAAGAAGGCGAGGAATCGGGAGGTGGTGGACCTTGAGAGAGAGATTTCTGCACTGGAGGCGGCTTTGGAATCGGGTGTCACGTCTGCGAAACTCCACGCCCTGGGTCTGAAACAATTTGCCTATAAGTCTATGGTCACGGATGCTGCCAAGCTGATGTTCCGGGAGCAACAGGGTCATTTGTATGATGTGGGGGACAAAGCGGGTAAGTTATTGGCATGGTTGGATAAGAAGGAGAGAGCTAATAGTGTGGTGCCCGTGATTCAGTCATCGAATGGTGCGAGTGTGACGGACCCGATTGGAATAGTTGAATGTTTTGCTGAGTATTTTCGTGTGGTTTATACCCCTGTGTCTGTGAGAGATGTGGCTGACTCTCGCCTTCTGTTGCGCGATATAGCTCTGCCCAGTGTTTCCAATTTAGATCGTATAGCGTTGGAGTCCCCCTTTACTATTGACGAGATAGCTACTGCCATCCGTTCACTCCGTTCGGGCAAAGCCTTGGGCCCGAACGGGTTGCCAATTGAACTGTACAAGCTACGTCCCGACAGAGTGGCGCCCTATCTTCGTGCCATGTTTCTGGAGTCCCGGGAACGGGGTATTCTCCCATATGATCAGCGTCTGGCTACGATAGTTGTCATCCCCAAGGATGGTAAACCGCGGGACCTTTGTTCATCTTATAGACCCATATCCCTGCTGAATGTTGAGCCCAAGGTATTGGCTAAGCTCCTGGCGACCCGCCTCTTGACGGTCATTAATGACTTGGTCCATCCAGATCAATCCGGATTTATCCCGCATCGCAACACGGCTCTTAACCTACGTCGTCTCCACGGTGCGATTGCGAGGGCGGGGCTTCTGACGGAGCCGGCCATTTTGGCATCGTTGGATGCCTCGATGGCTTTTGACACGGTGGAATGGCCTTATCTTTGGGCGGCTCTTGAGAAATTTGGTTTCGGGCCTGAGTTTATCGGTTGGGTGAAGTTATTATATGCTGAACCCTTAGCACAAGTTGTGGTAAACGGTAGAGTCTCGGCCCCTTTCAACCTGGGCAGGGGAACCCGTCAGGGTTGCCCCTTGTCCCCGTTGCTTTTTGCACTTGCCCTGGAACCGTTAGCTGCATGGCTTCGATGGGAGCCTTCGCTTAAAGGGATCCGTTGGTCACCGGATTTTGAGGACCGCGTCTCACTTTACGCGGATGACATTCTTTTGTATCTCACCTCCCCGCGTAAATCTCTAACAGTTTTATTTGATGTTCTTACTTCATTTGGTGCCAACTCAGGCCTTGTTATTAATTGGGCCAAGTCCTGCGTGTATGTTCTCTCGGGTGTTTTGCCCCCATTGCCGAGCAGACTTCCTATCCAGGTGGTCCAGTCCGGCTTCAAGTATTTAGGGATCTTCATTACGTTGGACTCCTCACTCCGATTTGAGCGTAATCTCCTCCCCCCGTTGCTTAGATTGCGATTGGACGTAGCCCGTTGGCGTAAGCTCCCTTTGTCTCCTTTGGGCAGGGCGGCTCTGTTTAAAATGATGTCTTTGCCGCGGTTCCTTTATGCACTCCAGAATTCCTATGACGACATCCCCAAGTCCTATTTCCGGGAGATCGAGAGTCTTCAAAGGCAATTGATCTGGGATGGGCGTCCCCGTATTGCCCTCGCAAAAATTACCGTCCCTTGGTATGACGGGGGCATGGCACTCCCCGACATCAAGAGATATTATTGGGCTTCCCAGTTGTCTGCCGTTAATCACGTGATGTTTTCACTGGGTCGTAATCCTGCCTTTGAGATGGATAGACTCCAGCTGCCGGGTGGGGACTTTAATAGAGCGCTTTATTCTAGATCGGCCGGGCGCCATCTTGTGGGCCCGTCCAGGATTGCAGTCACTGTGTGGCGAGCCGCGAACGTGAGTTTGGGATGGGAGGATCGAATGACACTGGCGACACCGCTTTATGCCTCTGAGCGTTCGGGGTGTCTCTGGTCTACTAAGGGCTTCGACCGCTGGGATATGATTGGGATATGTAGGTGGGTGATGTCTGTTCGAAAGGTAGTGTGAAGTCGTTCCAGACCCTTCAGGCGGAATGCGGTTTGAATGGTAGAGAGTTTTTTCGCTATCTGCAGGTCCGACACGCCCTCGCCTCAGTCCTGACTCCTGATGAGACCCTGCCCGAATCTTCCCCCTTCGAAGATCGTGTCCTTGATGGCCACCTGCCTGATAGCACCATTTCCCTGATTTATAAGAAACTGATCAATAATCGGGCAGACTTATTGGTCCGACTTCGGGAGGTTTGGGTCGGCGATGGGTTGGAATTGGACGACGAGGATTGGCAATCGGCACTCTCTTCTCCGAAAGAGGTAGCCATCCCTGCCCGTCTCCGTTTGGTTCAACTTAAAATCCTCCATCGAGTATATATCACTGGTCCGCGTCTGGTGACAATGGGCTTTTCCCCGGATGGGTTGTGTAAGCGTGGTTGTGGGTCGAGTGCTACTTTTTTACATATTCTTTGGGAGTGCCCAGTGGTGGCGGCCTACTGGACGGATGTGCTTGCGGTGATGACTGCTGTGACTGGTGTGGCCCTGAGGCCGGAGACACGACGGTGTCTGTTGAATGTGTGGGAACCCACCGACTACTCGGTAGCCCAGACCAGATGGGCTACCTTGGGATATATGATTGCAAAACGGGACATTGCGCAACTCTGGGGCGCGTCCAGACCCCCTGAGGTCTCGAAATGGGAGGATAACATGGACTGGTCCATGTTTCGTGAGAAGACCGTATATGTGGCCAGGGGCAGACCCAGGGCGTGGACGAAGATTTGGGGCCAGTGGAATGAATATCGTGGGGATATCTGTACCCCTCCCATGGTTGGCACTACTGATGTTACCCTATCTCCCTAGGCTGGCGTTCCCGAAACCTTTTCGTACTGTTCTGTGATTTTCTGATTCTCCCCGCTGCTACCCCCCCCCCCCCCCGGCCTTGTCGGAGTCCCATGGTTCGTGTTCTGTTCTCCTGATTGTTGGCCATCCCCTCCGTTATTTGGGCTGACCTGGATTACTGTGCATTCGCCTTTTTTCAGTGTTCGTTGTTTTTATGTATAAAACAGAAAATTAATATGCTCTGTACTATGTTTGGAGTAATGCTTGGTACCTGATCTGTGCCTGACCACGGAAGTGATTTTCTGCCTCTTCCATTGTGCCTTACTATTAGCGGCCAGCCCGTGAGGTTGTAGGCCCATTCTTGTATTTTCCTTTGCTTGCTCGAATAAAGGTTTTTTAAAAAAAAAACAAAAAAAAAAACATGTCAAGAACATAACGGATGCAACTTAAGGAGAGTGGAACAAGTGCCAGGGAGAGAAAAGTCTCAAAATTAACTAGCAACGGACAGTACCCCTCATCCCCTACCCAAACATAGGCTACTTGCCAACTTTCCCACTTACTAAAATGCATTAGTGAGCGGATGTTCCACGCCAACTTTGTAATTAGCAGGAGAAACATCACAGAGGTCCATTCTCTGCCATAACCAGCTCAGTACAAGTGCTTCACATTCAAAACTTTAGAATCCTTACAAGGCTGGCCCAGTTAAGGAGCAGGATTCTGGAAGATCAACCCAATATGGGAGGATTTCACAACTGAAAACATAAGTTCCAGAGGCCATGTGTCCTGAGACCTCACAATCATTCACAGATTTCGAATGGGATGGAGAAACGCCAAAGGACTTAAAAGTGCTGCCCCAGGCTAGGAAGCAGCTGGCCACCAGGAGAAGAAAGCTGATGATAGCAGACCAGACAGCTCCCCATCAGACAAAATCAGTGACTGTGACAAAATGGATGTAAGTGAGCCGTTATAGCACATAATTGAACCGTAATGGGAACAGCTGAACTGCAGTGGGAACAAGTGAGCCATAATGGGTACACGCTCAGTGACTTCACGATTAACGGATCGACAGCCTTCCAACCACAGATCTAAACAAGCACTGGACGTGCCAACAATTCTGCACCGTTAAACTGTTTTCAGTGTTTTGAGATTTGTCCAACACTGACAACCTGAAACAATAAAACAACAAGAGGCGGCTTGAACTACCAAAAAGTGCTCTAGATTTCAGACTATGAATCAAGTGTTAGATAAGTATTTAATTTAGTTAATTATGATGTTAGCACTGATATAAACATTGCAACAGAATGGGACAAATTATAGATGTGCAGTTCTAGAAGCATTATCTGATGTTTTGTGGTATCTGTGGCCAGTGCTCACTTAATTCCACTGTATTTCATTGTTTGCAGTCGGTGAATGTTTTGTAGGAAACACAACGCAGATTAAATGGGTCCTAGCTGCTGTTGGAATCTTTGGGGTGTGAAATTAAGTGCTTGTGAAAGGTGCTGCACACAATACTGGAGATTGAACTCTGTCACAGCTGCTCAGATTCTCAGCAGCAGCCATCAGTGTGCACACACCTCTATTGGTGAGTGTTGGCTATTTAGACTGTTATAATCAGTCCACGGCTTCCATAGTGCCAGTGCTCAAATTGTTAACAAAAAATAATAATACAAGATAAAGTTTTTTTAGAAGTGTGATACCAGTACCAGTGCAGCCGAATGCTAGAGTTGCTAAGTAGTACGGCTGTTTAGTCTTGATTTCACCACCCTGCACTTTTTATCCATCATGTTTGTGTCAGAGTATCCCATCCGCCAAGATCTTAAACAGGCCCTAAGTTCTGTGACATCCCCCAAAAGGTGTAGCAGGGACCAACTACAGCAACCAATGGAAACAATTAAGCAATGCATATAGTGAAGCAACCTGTTGGTGTAGACTTGCATGAACAACTATCTGAAGACTGGACTGAGACAAACATCTTATGTACGAAACAGAACCACCTCAATGATATGGTGAGTGAAAAAGTGAAGTCAAACACATGATGCACAGACAGCCTGCACAGCACAAGCAGACCTCCCCAGTCATTTAGGGATGGACTGCACCCCAGAATAGAGGCTCAAACAGCAATTGCTGGATTGAACATTTTTAATAATGAATATCCTCTTTTTAGCATCAATGACTCCAAACAATCACTCTAATTGTCAAGATGCAGCATGGGACGTGTTTTCTTCCGGAGTGAGCATTACTAATCTGAATTTCTTGACCATGTATGTCTTCAGGAGTGTAGGCACCATCAGGAGAGACGCCTAGTGTAAAAGAGGGATGCAATATACTAGACATCTGAGTTAAGACCAGCAGAACTACATGGAGTCACAGGACTCAAGACTTGCAAATGGTGGTAGTCATCCTGAATGCTTAGAATGTAAGTTCCACGTGGTCCACAGTGTCTTTTCTAGGCAATCGCTACGTACAGTTTCTGCAGCCAGGACTTGCTATTTAGAAGTTTGAAATGCTGGTATTCTCTATTCTGGAAAGACGTGTCTGAAGTAAGAGAAGTATTCTAGCACAACACCTGTATAAAGATATTGACTTCCATTTATATTTTCATAAGGAGTCGCCCATTAGAATTAAAAACTCTTATTTGCACTGTTAGTTCTCACAAGGAGTCATCCGATCAAGAACTCAATAGTGATTTGAAATATTTCTACAAGAACAGTCAGTAGAAACCTTCTTGTACAGACTTTATTATTCTTAGAACAAGTACGGTATTAATATATTAATTTGAACAAGTGTATGATAGTCGATTGTGTAGGAAAACTATACACAATTAATGAAAGCTTTTCCTATCACAGTTATCAACCCATTATGTTGAATGCAATTTGAGCCACAGAATGTTACTACATAATATTGAAAGTAGCTCTCTTTATCCACGCCATATATTAACTCAGTATTGATAACAATTATTATATAAACTTGAATTATATTTCATCTCAGGAAAATATCAAGTTTCATTCCAGAATAGAGTTGTAAATGTAGCGTGTCAGCAACTATATCATATATGATATCAGGTGTTAGATGCCAAAGTCAATAACAGCTACGCTAAAGTCTTCTCTTGCCTGGAGACATCAATGCTCCTGCAGTGCAAATGAAGTCCAGTTGTGCAACCAGGCAGTGTGATGACATACAGTTTCTCGGTTTCTCTGTTGTCCCATTTCCCTTTCATGGTTCTCCTTCTAACTTCCATGTTGTTAGTACAAGGTTGACAGTGGGTTTCGAGAATGGTGGAAGCTCACGTCACTCCCGTTGGATCTGAATTGCAGGGCTAGTGCATCTTGACACTAATGCGATAACTTGTAGGTACCCTAACTTCAAATATGAGAGAACACTTAATGATGTTCAACAATCTCAGATGGGTTTTACCCTGCATTGGGTCTTGTAAGTGCTTCTAGATAACAATTTTTGAGAGAAAACTATCAAAATGGGGAGAAACACACACACCTCAATAATATATCACCCGATTTAAAATGGGGGAAATCTACAGATAGAGTGGGAAAAAGAAACACTCACCATGGAACTGTATTGAAGTTTTGCATGTGTTGGTCCCAGACAAGTAAGGCACCTAATGTTTAGAAGGGAAACCTGACAAAGTCCCAAGAGGGAGACTGGAAGTCCCTCAAGGTTTTAATACCTTTTCAAATTAATTTGTATGCTCGCCAGAGTACACAAATGACTTGACAATTAGGGGAAGCAATGGGAATACACAAAGCAAAACAGTAGACAAATAAGTGGACAAAGCATCTACCCCAATGCACCCTCTTTCTGAAAGCTGGAGAGGATGTAGGGCAGAAGAACACTGACATAAATCGCAAAGAGTTCCCCCTACAGAAACCCAAACAAGAATCGCACCTCCTCGAAGATCATATGCAACAGGCGGAAGTCAGTAGTCAGATAAAACACCATAATGAAATGACTGGCATTTACGGTGCCTGTTCACCAAATAGGAGACGCTGACACGGCCAGAAGACAGAGCTCCGAACCTCTCTCAATTGACAAACCCATGCTGGCAGAACCCATCCCCGACTGCTGGTTTACGTAGGACTTGGCTACTATGTTATCAGATTGGATCTGAACCTCACAGCCAAGTAGGTGTCGAGTAAACAAGAGGAGTACCTGGAGCATCACAGTGAGCTCCCCGTCAACTGGATAAGCAGTACCCCTTCAAAGGGTGCTATTGGCCTTTGACTGTCAAGACCCAGAATCACAGCCGTGCCCAGTTTTCTGTCATCTATAGTCACTACCGCAGTTCCTAGTAGGGACTGATTCACACCGCCCTCAATGATGGGTGCCTTCAGCCACCACTACACAATGTCCCATGAATTGTTGCAGACTCCTTTTGGCTGTGGTTCTTTTGTTAGCTTATTACCTGGAAAAGTTCCTTGGGAGAGTTTTTTGAGGATTCGATCTGGAATGTAAACAATTCAGTTTTTCATGACCTATTTCATGAGACTCGTACTGAAGCCTTCATTTTCTCTCTGTTGCCTACAGCTTTGTTTTTCTAACCGGAGGGCTTCAGAAAACCAAGGTGCAGAGTTGTTTTTTTCTGCCTTGATTAACATTTTTGATAGGTACAGTTAGGTTGAGCGCAGTGTTCAGCCAATTAAGGTAACCCTGGCTGGCTAGCTCAGGATTTTCCACGGGCGGGAGGGATTCCATAAGTTGTAGCTGTAGTTGTTTACAATCCAAATTGGCCCAAGCCCTATAGTAAGTCGTACCTCGCTTTTTAGGTCGAGCTATTTTTATAGCTCTGAACCTATTGCAGGGGAAACAACACTCTTGAACAAGCCCGGATTCCATGAAGTTCATGAGAAATGCGCGTGCACAGAAATCCGCTACCCCACCAAGCAAGACAAGACAAGCCAAGAACATCAAAGCGACCGGCCGCTTTGAGTCCATTTGCCAGCAGCCATTCACGCGCTCTGCAGGTCATAAACAGGACCATCTTTTCGTGAATGCTGGCATGCTTGCCCAGCCCCCCTCCCAGCGCTCGCCCCTCGTTCCCTCCCACTCGCTCGCTCCCCTGCTCCCCCGCCCCCCCACTCGACTTGAAAGGAAGCCTCTTGTTACACTGCTTGTTTAACCTTCGCTTTCTCCCTCATTTCTTCTCCGCCCTCCACTCTCGATGCGTTTGCCTTCATCTGCCTCTGATAAGTCCTGTTAATCCTTCTCTCCCACCGACTTGAAAGGAAGCCTCTTATTACACTGCTTGTTACTCGATATGGTGATGCTGCATGGTAGTTCTTCCGACTCAAAATCATATGGGCCTCAGTTTTTTGTCTTTGTTTTCAAAGACGCGGTACCTACCCTCACAGACCTACCTGCCTGTCTGTCTGTCTCCCCGTCGTGCGATGACTCCAGACCTACTACGGACTGGTTTTCAATGTACACAGCAACACACGATACATTATTGACATCACATGGCAGATTGGCATTGCAGCAATAACTTGACTCATGGCCTGTTTCTGGGCAGCGCTGTGTTTTCTATGTGGCTTGCCTAGTTGCCTCTTAAGGTGAGGTGCTGCCCTCTGTCCCCTATCTTCCTGATCACGAGCCAGAATGTTGCCTCTTTACATTTTCTTGAGTAATTATTTCCCAATCGCAGGAAGTGGGAAATGCGTGCTTCGTTGTTTGCTTGTTCTTGTGGCAGTTTTTCGCCTGACTTGATTTCTGACTTGTTATTCAGATCTGCTATTACCGGAGTACCTTTTAACTAAAGAAAAATGGCAGAGTGATCCGACCATTAGAGAAGTAGAAGACTTAGATCGGTGATGGATTCGTTATTAGAGAAAATGCCATTTAGTGTGTGGCCAGCAATGCGGGTAGCATTTTGTATTAACTGAGGGAGACCAAAATCATTCATACTATCAAGCAGAGCCTTAGTGGCTTTATCTTTTTGAGACTACAAATGTAAATGTAAATCTTCAAGCACTATGAATTCTGCACTGCAGATGGAATTAAGGAAATTATTTCTGGAGGCGGGTGGGCGCAAGATGAGGGATCCTCTAAAGGATTTCTTCTTGGTTAATTCAAACCAAAAGGATAAGGCTTCACTGTCTTCATCAGACATGGTCGTGAATCTAGCTCTCATCTTATCTCGATATAGATCTCCAAACCCCCTCCTCTTTTGAGTGGGCGAGCCTGTATATGCATGATGTATCCCATAGGGATAGGAGTTAGGAGTTCCGGGGTCGAGATGCTCTTTGCCCAAGTTTCCAAAATGAAAATAATATCAGGCTGTGTGAGTCAATTACCTCAGCCATTTCAATTGCACGCCTTACCATCGACTGTGCATTAATAAGAGCACAGCTATACATAATTAGCTTGTTTTTTCAATTCGGGACAGGGCACGTGGTAGGAAGGCTAGGTGGTGGGGACGATAAGGAGAGACCGAATCCACATCCATTGCAGCTCTCACTGTTGCATGACCAGAGCAAGGGCATATTGAAACGGCTGTGGGTTTTCCTGCAATCGTTAAGGGCTAGGATTTCCTTACCAGAAAAACTGATTCTGCTGCTAGGGTCTTGAGGAAAACCATCAGGGGTTCTGGCACTCGGGGCGATTTGTGCGCAGACGGACCTTTGGCGCTCTAGTTGTGCAGACAAACAGATCCCAGTTTTAAATAACCCTGCATGTGAGGGTGAGCGAGTCTACGTGCCCGGCGCGAGCCCAAAAAATATGTGGGCAAAGTAAATGGGAGCATATACAGAGCCCAGCAACCCCGCTTGCCCTGCACAGGGTCCCTTGTGAGAGAAAGTATTGGGAAGGTAGTAAAAAGAAATTAAAGGCTGCGAAAATAAACAATATAATGATTAAAATATGGCACTTGGCTCTTTTAAGATGGCGCTCAAGAAAGAGTGGTGGAGCCAGGCAACACCGTGGTAACCGGCACCGAGTGACTAAATCACCCGATACCTAAAAGGAAATACAATTGCAGAAATCGAAATGTAAGTAGCAGAGTTAAACTCACATGTGCTCATCAGAGCACACAACGTGTGTACTGATGATCATGTGGCTGCCATACAAATATCGTTTAGCGGAACATTTGCCAGGAAGGCTATTGTAGATTCCTTTCTTGTCGAATGTGCTTTTGATTTAGCCTCTAGCTGTATGCCAGCTCTTTTGTGATACATTTAAATTGACTGAGTTATCCACCTTGCAATGGTGTTCTTGGGGATCGGTTTTCCTTTGTTATTGTGGTACAAAGAGTTGCCTCCCCTTCCTGATTGACTTTGTACTCTCCATATATTACATAGCCCTGCGGGCGTCCAGGGTTTGCAGTGCCCTCTCTGCCTGAGTCTTTAGCTCTTGGGAAAATAAACAGTAATTGGACAGTCTGATTTATGTGGAAGTGGAATATGACCTTTGGTAGGAAGCATGGGTTAGTCCTCATGACTGGCCTGACTTAGTGTATTTGTATTTATGGCTCCTGTATGGTGAGTGCTTGAAGTTCGCTTACTCTGAGGAGTGATGTAATTGCAATTAGAAATGCCAATTTAAGTGTGATGAATTTTAAGGTGGCCCTGTGAAGTGGTTCAAATGGTCCTTTTATCAGTTGGGTCGGCATCCCGTTTAGGTTCCATGTAGGCATTGATGCACTATGTGGTGTGGGTATCCTTTTTGCCCATTACAGAAATCTTTTGATCACTGTTGTATTGAAGAAACTTCTTCCTATGACTACCGTTGTCTAGGCCCCTATCGCAGCTATATACATCTTTAGGGCACATAGGTTAGATTGCTGTCTAGCACACGAATAAGGAATCTGATGACTGTAGTGCCTGCTGTCCAGACCTGAAAAAGGCCAGATCTTTGGCACCACCGTTTGTATCTCTCCCATTTGGCTGTGCAGCATTTCCTTGTTGTGGGTCTTCTTGCTTCCCAGGGGAACGCCTCTCCTTTCTGTGGGAGTCCCAGATGTTCGAACTCTAGGCCTTCAGGAGCCATGCTGCTAGAATCAATGTGTTTGTTTTTGGGTGGGGAATCCCCCCCCAACCCTGCAGGAAGAGTAGGTCTTGTTACGCTGGTAGTCTCTGTACATTGTTGTGTGCAATCTCTATCAAATCTGAAAGCAAGATTTGTCTTGCCCACTGGGTGGTATTGAGTATTAAGGTCATCTGCGATTGTCTGCACTTGTTGATCACTATTAATAACAGTGGAACTGGGGGAAAAGCATAAGCAAATTTTCCTCACCAGTCTATCAGCAGCGCATTCGCTCGGGAATGGCAGGGTGGGTGGCTGGATGCGAAGAACTGGCATTTTGCATTTTCAGGTGTTGCCCTAGGTCTTTTTCTGGTATCCCCACTTTTTTTTAACACTTTCTCGATCACTGTCTGATTCTGCTCCCTCTCCTTGAGGTGGATGCTTGTTTGCTTAGCTTGTCCTCGTCTATGTTGTCTACCCCAAGTAGATGCATTGTTGTTATGGCTACCTGTCTCTGCATGGCACTGCTCCATATCTCCTGAGCTAGCTTCGATAGGGCGAAGGATTTTGTCGCCCTTTTTCTTGTTAAGGTAGAACATTGTCATTGCTTTGTCAATTTGAACTTGTATTGATTTGCCCCATAGCTGCGTCTGAAAGGCTTTTAGGACTAGGAACACTTTCCTTAGTTCTTGTAAATGTATGTGCTGTACTGCCTCTTCTTGTTTTCAAACTCCTCTGATCTTGAAATTCCTCTCATGAGCTCCTCATTCTGTATTCAAGGTGTTCTTAGTGATGATCACTGTTGGAGTTAGTAGGATGAATGGTCTTCCTAATCCTATATTTGTCGTATTCTACCACATCATTTCCTCCTGCACTCTCTAAGTGGCAACCACTAGATCTTCTCAACGCCCCACTGCCAGCGATAATTTTCTCTTGACCCATTCCTGGATCGGTCTCATGTGTCCCCTTATAAGCTTATGGTATTAATGGTATGAAGGGAGCCATTATTACCAGAAACTTCTCCACACACCTCACTGTCAGAGACCAAGCCTCCTGGTATTGGTGAGCTTCTTGCATTATCAATAGTGTCCTCTTTTCGCATAAGTAAGATTTTACTTGTGCGGTGTTGATTCCTTCCCCCAGGAAAAGTTTGTTTTGCTCTAGTGTGGCCGATGATTTTTCCCTGTTTCTGGAAGCCTGTGAAGTTTTGTCATCATGACGGTCTTCATGCTGTTTCTGCTCTTGCATACTGATCCTGCCTTTACCAACCAGTCCTCTAGGTAGGGATACATGTGTATCGCCTTTTTCAGATGCGTTGCACGCCCCACTAAGCGCTTTGTGAACACTCTGAGTGTTGATTTTATTCCAAATGGTAGCACCCTGAATTGTTAGTGTCTTGTCTATCACAAAGCAGAAAACAAATTTCGGTTCGTAGGGATGTGTAGAAATGCGTCCTCTAGGTCTATGGTCGCATGTCTCCCCATTTGAACTGTGAGGTGATATCTTGTAGCATTGTCATTTTGAACTGCTGTGTCTTTATGGACTTGTTTACAAAGCGGAGGCTGTAACAACTTGTCCAGGTTTGGTGCCATGAAGTATGTTGAGTAGTTTGCCTGATTTATTTTCTTCAGAGGTACTCTCTTTATAGCTTTCTTATATAATAATTCTCTCACTTCCCATCGTAGAAAAGTTTTTTTCTTCTTTTGAGCAAGCATTTTTCTTTGGTCCTTGTATTTGTGGGAATTCAACGAGTTCTATGCAATAGCCTTGTTGGATGATGTTGAGTATCCATCCACTTGTCTGAAGAGGCCTCCCTTCACTTCTGAAGGAAAGCTCTTAGTCTCCTCACCACAGGTTTTGTGTGTGGTGGGGGCTTTGGCATGGCAAGTCACTTGCTTGTTGTGCAGTTGCACCTCTCGGAGGCTGTCCTCTGCCTCCTACTCATCAGCCAAAGGGATGCCTCTGTTGCGCTTGCATCGCTATGGTGATGCTTCCCTTTCAAACTTCCTCACCACCATTTCTGTTCTTTTGCTCTCTTTATCCGGAGGAGGTCCGGAGTCTGTTGGTACATTTTCCCTTTTCCTGACAGTGGCCATAATGATGGAATCCACTGATATATTTCTTCTGATGTATGCAGGATCCTTCGAGGAATGTTTGCATTTATTTTCAGCCTTGGGTGTCACCAACCTATGGGTTGCTGTTTCTTTTAAGGCCTCTCTCCCTTGATCTAGGATGCTCAGGAACATGGATACGTATTGGCACTTACTCTGTGAGGGTAGCAATGTTTCCAGTAGAAAACATGGCTGAATCTTCCCCTCCAACTGGACTCTATATTAGTCTGCTATTCTCTTGATTATCTGTTAGTACATCGTGATGTTGTCCGGAGGCAAAGGCCTCGACGGGTATGCATCTATTCTCTTTTCGGGGTATTTGGCATTGTGGTTCTGCCATTGCATCTAGAGACTCTCCAATCCTTCGGTTTCCTAAAACAGGCCTTGAGACTATGGGTCCTCGTAGACTATCTTGTATTAAACTTCGTCCTGAAGCTTTGGAGTCATTGGATGCTCCAATTCTACCAGGCTGTTCTCATTTTGTATATGTTCCATCACCGGTTTTGTAGGGATGTGGAAACCTCCTTTTTCTGAAGAATCGCAACCATTTCTGCCTTGGGGCATCTTTTCTTATGCTTGATCGTGTGTTCTTCAGCATCACGCTAATCTCTATATCAGCGTTGAGGTCACGGTTGCCCCTTTCTTAGTTTTCTCTCGAGTTCAGTCATCCTACGACGCCGGCACCTTTTGTGAGGTTCATCTGCCTGCGGTGTCCTTGGTGTGGGATCCAGGGGCTCTTTCAAAATAGGCTTGCCTTCGATTGGCAAGAACTTTAGCGCCTAAGGCAGGCTTTGGGGCTCCAGACTCCGATGTTTGACATTTTGTTTTGGGCCCTGCTTCTTTAATGCTACCTGCGGCCGCTTTTCTTTGTATTTTCTGTCTCCCCACTCAACGTCGATGATTTCCTTTTCGACACCCAAGCCCTCTCCCTTGGCTGCTTTGGTGATGCTTTCCTCCTCCTAACTAGAGAATCTGAGGTCTCTCAGCAACTGAGTTACCTTTTGTCCCTGCATGACGTAGCGTCCCTGCCTTTGCCTAGCTCTCAGTGTTTTGGGCTTGAACTCTGCACAAGCTATGCAGTTCTCAGTGTTCTGATATTGCGGTACACAAAGACTGCACAACTGATGATTGTCTCTCTGGGAAGAACTGTGGTACACTCCGGGCAGAAGCTGACGTGTATTCTCCATGCCAGTAGGAGCATGGGGCATTCTCCGGACTTCTTTCACCAGTTATCTTCATACTCCACTTACTTCTCTGCTGAAAAAACACTGAATTTTCCCCCCGAGCCCGACCTTTTTCCGATTGCTGTATCAATGCTTTACCATGAACCAGAACTTTACAAGTATGGTCAGTAGGCCTCTATTCAAGTGACAGATGAAAAGAGCTGGTCAAAACTATAGATTCACAAAACAAGGTGTGCTGCCAACACCGCTCTACGTGCTAAATCCATGACAGTGAATGGAGGTGCACCCCTACACGTCCAAGTCCTCACTCATGTCACAGGTCCGGCCTTGGCTTCAGCACACACACTAGATTAGTGTGAGGCTAGGGACAAAATCAAAAACCGTGATACTAGATATACTAGATACATACAATTTGGACACTCAGGACAACGGAACATGACTGCAGACTATGTATGGGAAGTTCGATCCCAACGGAGGTGGCATCAAATGGAGGTCAACCGAGGAGGAGGTTGGTTTGTTGCTTAGGTCACATAATGCTGTGAGGGAGGTGGACCCACCTCAGTGTAGTAACAACTAGGATAAGGAAGGGTTGAACAGGCAAGAGGGACTGATTTGGCTGAACATGGTTCTGAGAAAAAAAACATTTCAAAAGACAAAATATTGCCTCAAATTCCCATATTTTCTTTACATAATTATTTTAAAAGCATGGCAATGTAAATTTTTAAACGGTGCTTCAGATACACATATTTTATTGTATATAGAAAAATAAATAGCAAGATGGAGAATCATTTTATCAAATTAAGAGGCGGGTTCTATTAATGTTTACAGTTTGTGCAGATTCTCCAGGACTGGGAACTGGTTTACGAGTAGAAGACTAGAAGGAGGCACTATGAAGTGTACGATAAAAAGGACCCAACACCATTGGAAAAAACAGCCAAACTGGATATAATTTGCAGAACTAGGTCTCATTTTTCCTTTGGCAAGCTGCACTCCGTTCACCAGGATAGCGGAGGAATGCACTTCACTCCCTTCACTTAACGACTACAGCCCACCATATTTAGAAATCTCCACTTGCCCTGCGGGACGTGTGTATCTGTAGGCTCCTCAGAAGGCTCAGAAGCTCTCCCATGCAGACGCCATGTTCAATGCACCTGCACAGCAACGTTTTTTGTTTTTCAAAAACAAACTTCCAAAAAGGGAGTTTTTTTTTTTTTAGAACAAAAATGTCACTCCCACTCTGGAGGAAACTGACTCACTTGGAGTTTTCTCCCAGTGAGTAGCGGTCATTTATCTTATTTCCTTTTTCTGGACCACCAGTCTTTCCCTGGCGGTCTGAAAAATGAAAAAAGTATGCTGCACCATCTACACTGAATACTGCAGATGGTTTGGCGTACTGTGACCAATTACCTACTGTCAGTCAGGCTGTTGGTAAAGGGTTTACACTGGTGGAGCCTGCAGAGGGACTGCTGGTGCTAACATGATGGCTTGCCCACGTTTAAATCGATCAGTAGATTGATGGACAGGGTACTCCTCCACATTTGAGACAGAGTATCCTGCCTGCCAAACTCTAATTAGGGCCCATAGTCTTTAACGGAGTCCAAGTTTTTATATTTATTTTTTATTTTACTGTATTTGTAGAGGCTACAATCAACCCTAATGGGAAGTACCAGTGCTGGATCAAAGTATAACATGGCACCTTACTCAAAGAAAACACTATAGAGGAAACAGCCAAGTTTCCGGTCTCTTACACAAAGTAAGGTCTGGTGTGAGGCGGAGATCAAGAGACAGAGAATTCCAATGGGTGGCTGCTAAATAGTTCTGCAACTCCCAGTATGGTAAGGAAATAACCTGAAAAGCAAGTATACACTAGTGTTTTTGTAAAGAGGAAGATAAAGACCAGGGCAGAGTGACCTCATCTTTCTAGAACAGCTCACATTAACAAAATGTATTCTTAATATCGAAATTGAGATGAACTTGATCTGTATGAATCGAATGAGGCCGTGGGAAAACAACAGCTAGACATGTCTTCTGATTCAGAAGTGAGTGTGACACCACCTTGGGGAGGACAAAAAGTACTATCCTAGCTAACTCAAGCTGGCATCCTTGTTTCTTCCCTGTATAATAAACGACAAGGACAGTATGACTTCTGAGATCTTCTGCGTCTCTTGGTTCACCATGTCTTAATTCATCACATATAGCTGGTGCACTTCTTCCTCTTTTTAATTCTCCCAATAAGTATTTTAAAGGGCCTTCAGTGTAGTGTATTGTGCTATAGGCAAGAGTCCTCCATACCAGGATGTGTCTGGGGTAACCATATCGGCTGTTGCCTGGAGATGGCACATGACTGTTTGAGGCAAGCAAGTCCTTTAACAACCAGTCGACCAGGTATGGGAAGACTGATATTCCCAATCCTCTCAGACGGACAGCAACCACAACCATCCTTTTTGTGAAGACCCGTGGGGCATTGGTCAGGCCAAAGAGAAGTATGGAAAAATGAAAGTGCTCTTGGACTACCTGAAAGCACAGGTAGGTTCTGTGGGATTGCAGGATAGGAATGTTAACATAGGCATTATAGAAATCCAATGCCATCACCCAGCTGCCTGGATCCAGGACAGACAGAACTGGGGCTAAAGTGAGCATCTTGAACTCGTCCTTATTGAGGAAGAAGTTCAGAGGGCGTAAGTCAAAAATAGGGTGAAGTCCTATGTCCTTTTTCAGTACCAAAAATTAACGGAAGTTACATCAGTCCTGATATGCGACAAAGGTACATTTTTTTATAGCTGCTTTCTCTAAGAGACTGTGAACTTCTAGCCTGAGAATGGACGAGTGGTGCTGCAGAAGCTGCTGTGGTGTAGGGGGAATGTCTGGAGGGGTGGATAGGAAGGGCAGGTCATTATCACATCTTTCAATTTGAAGAACCCATCTGCCCGAAGTGTTACCACCCGCGGATGTAATAACTTCTCCAACCAGGCGACAACTGCACCGCTGAGGATAACTTTTTTTGCAGTGGTGGCAAGGACGGTGTGGATTGGGGAAGATTGGTTAGTTCATTGCCTTCTACCACGAAAGGACTAGGTGGTCTGTTGTTGCAGAGGTAAAGTCAGTTGTGGTTTCTGCTCCATCTATCTTCCGAAGCCTCAAAAGGGGTGATACCACTGGGGAAACTGCTCAACAGGTGGTGCAAGGCCGAGAAAGCGTGCTGTTGCTTGCATTAAAGCGCTCCGATGACAAGTCTGCCTTGTATTCAAAGAGACAAATGTCAATAAATGACATGTCCACGACAGTCTGTTGGACATCACTGGAGAAGCCTGTGGATCTTATCCAAGCATGGGGCAGAAACACCATGCTTGTACCAACTGCCCTACCCAAACGGTCGACATTGTCCTTGCCAGACCCAATGATGTATTTTGCTGCATCCTGCCCATTTTATATTATCTGCTACTGACTGACTCGGAGGTCATCAGGGACTGTGGCCAAGATATCACTCATCATGTCCCACAACATGTGCGCGTAATGGCGATAGAGGTGTCATACACTTGTGATTAGTCATCGCATTGTAGTCTTTACGTGGTTTTAAGTTTGAGAATCTATATGGTAGCAGAAGCATGTCAGAACCCGAATGGGGTTGTGGAATAGGTCGAGGTCAGCGTGACTTTGATCAAGTTAGCGTTGGACTCTCTTTTAAGTCCCTCCAGCCTCAGTGGTACTGCTGCCAGCACTGACGCATGGGGAACCAGCACTGACGCATGGGGAACCTGTGCAGTATTCGGCACTGGAGAGGATGCAGCAAGCGTCAATCCTTTGAGTCAGGGCAGACCCCTGAGCAGGGTAGAGGCAACATCAGGATGGGGTCTGTCAGGGGTAACCCGACTGGAGGCCTCCTCATGTCTATGGGGCCCAAAGGAAGACCAGTGGGTTCCAGAAGGGTACCAACAATCCGCAACATTGCCTCTTTGAAGGCTTAAATCTGCTGAGGTGTCACCAATGGACCCAGGAACTCAAGCTTTGATCTGAACTTGTGAGAGGACCGATTCAGAGGTTGGCGCCCGAAATCGGGAGGTACTGTGTTATCTGTGTGGCAGCTTCAGGTGAGAGTGGATCGAAGAAGGGAATCCATGTTTGAATGTCTTGTGTTTCTTTTTTTGGAATTACCTGAAGGCTTGGAGTGGGATGATGAATGTTCTCGGGAACAGCCTCAGAATCAAGAACGCCTCTGGGTCCTCAACTTGGATTGGGCCTTCTAAGTCTTCTTACAGTGTCAGCGATGTAAAGTTTGGACTTGATGTCCTGAATGGGCTTCGGATTCATCCGAGCACATTTGTTGCACAAAATGAGTCATACGAGAAACAGAGACACTAGAGACAGTCCTCAAGTGAGTCAGTCATTGATCTATACAGAGTTTGAACCCCGTCAATTTAGGAGGACATATCTTGTGCTCACTGGAAAAAGTTTGGTACATTTTATGTTAGTGGCGGACAATAAGGGAATGAGCTCCGGATCCAAGCTGGAAAGTGCAGGAAGAAAGGAACTGGCATCAATGCACAGAGGTAGCGGTTATATTGTGACCACAACGTTCCCAAGATATATACGATCCACATAATCTCTAAGAACCTCAAAGAACCACAATTCAGACTAATACTACCCACAGTGAGATCTATCCATGAACCGGTGGGAAAGTATCTGGATCAATACTGGCAGCCGAGAGAACAATTGGGACAGTCTTATTTAATGGACACCACCCAGGAGGACGATTTTTCACAAGGGAGAAGGCGGTTGACTCCTCCTCTCTGGGCTTGGGTCAATATCTCCAATATATTAAAATCTCAGCTACAGAGCAAGAGATATGGCCATCCTTCAAGGCTGGCTATAACACTGGTGGCGTCCTGTGCGACAATGTTTGTTGGCGCCCCCCCCCCCCAATGACCACCTCTGCCATGTATTCCCTCACTAGCACCCTTTAACAGTGGCCCTCAAGTCTACATAACCACTGTCTCTCAGATTCATTTAGTTTTATAGCACCACTCATACCAGTGTGAGGTATCAGTGCACTTTCACATCACACACATTGCACACAGCCAATCATGTGTGTACATCAGTGTATACGAAACGTTACATCAGACAGGACTACAAGGTGTAGTGTAAGAGTCACATGTCCTTGATACTGGTAGGCAATATATAGTTCTCTTTAATAATAAGAATTGTTTTCTACCCAAATGAACCCTTTTGGCAAGATTAGGATAATGAAAGACTCGGCAAAAACATATAGCTGTAACATAAACCTCGCAGTTTGCATGCAGCTCTTTGATGACAGTTAATAGCTCTTTGTTAGGATTTTGACTTATAAATGACAAGTAACAAAAGGAGCTCTCTTACAGAGGCAGTAACCCACTGACCCATTTACATTATATGCAATTCATCTGCATGGTACACGTCCTTATCAGCAGTTATTTTAACCCTCTGTGCTACCTTAGGACGAGTCAAAACTATCAATAGACAAACCGCCAGTCTCTTTTGAGGAAGAGCATTAATCATAGGAGTTATATTGACATTTTAATTGCTGCCTGAAAATTGTTGGAGGTCAGGAACACAGCAGCTGTTGCTTATAAAATGATAATATAAATGCAAAAATGACACCCCCACCCCAAGTCGGCAACCGATGCATTGGCACCAGACGCGCAACGCCCATTGGGCTCAAAGGGGTTCAGCCTCCCGTTGTGTGTGTCAGCCCAGCTGAGACAGCTTCCCGGACACACGCACAGCCGCACCCGAGTACTTCACAGGTCTTTAGAAAAACCATTTACACGCTATTGAGGCTTTGTTTTTTTTGTAAACAAACTTTATTCATGTTTCCATTTCAAACATATATGACATTCTCCTTTTCTTGTGTATAGAACATGCAGGTGTGCAACATTACAACTCCTTTAGGATATAACATGTCACATTCATGCTCCGTGCTAGGTCGTCCACCTCTTCATCTCCTTCTTTGCGGGTATTATTGCCCACCGAATGCAGTAGTCGTACCCATTTCTAACCTTTGTTACAGTCCTGGAGGGCCGGTTCATCCTAC
Organism: Lissotriton helveticus; assembly: GCF_964261635.1. Taxonomy (NCBI): domain Eukaryota; kingdom Metazoa; phylum Chordata; class Amphibia; order Caudata; family Salamandridae; genus Lissotriton; species Lissotriton helveticus. The sequence goes on along the minus strand of NC_136073.1, from coordinate 253,338,828 downwards.
CCCAGGATTATGCTTACTCTAACTTCACCGCTCCCCATTGCCAGACCACTAAGAACAAACATGCTATTGAGGCTTTGTTGTGTTTTCACCCCTTCTTAGAGCCCCTCCATCTCCACTTTACATATTGCTGGAAGAATTAGCCCCCCCGAAGATTTTATTAGGCCCCCCCCCGAAATTTAGCACTAGTTGCGCCTCTGGTTGTCACCGATCGCACCACCCTAGAGACGGCCCTGCCGTCCTTCTCCGATGAACCGCCTCAGTCCAGTGCATTTATCAAGCTACTCGAAATGGCCCATGTTGGGCCCGGCCTCATGGCGTGGTCCTACCCCTCCCGCACCTCCACCCAGCATCGGGCAGCCCTTTTGCCCGACACTGCACGCCCCAACACCGCAGGTCCGGCCACCATCCCGGACCCCCACTACCGACCTGGCTCCATCATGGGCCCCTCACGACCTAAGCACGAGGCCGCGCCCGACTCCATCTTGGGCCCACCACGTCACGTCCACGTGGCCTCGGCCCCGGCCCAGGCCCCAGCGAAGCCCAGACATCGAGGCACCAAGATCCACCCAGGTGGTCGAGTGGCCACTCGACAGATCCCGGAGAAAAGGGAGTTTCGATGGCCCTCCAGCCGTCCCCGGACGCCTAGTATTGATCACCCTCCGGCCTCCCTGGGCGCTGGCTCCACCCCCCTGCTGGGTGTCTGGACACCATCATCCCGGCTCCTCTGACCCCAGGCGCGAGGGTCCGGACATCAAAGGACTCCAGTCCTATATCTGGGCCAGCCCCGGAGTAGGACGTCAGTTGTATCCTGGACTGGAAGCCCTGCTGACACTGTCACGGCCGACACCAGAAGAACTCATTGCCTGTAACCTGAAGAGACCCTGAGAGCCTGCTGGCGCTGCCGCGGCCCACCTTTGCTGTACCATCTTAAGAGCCTGCTGGCGCTGCCGCGGCTGAACCATCTTGAGAGCCTGCTGGCGCTGCCGCGGCTGAACCATCTTGAGAGCCTACTGGCGCTGCCGCGGCTGAACCATCTTGAGAGCCTGCTGGCGCTGCCGCGGCTGAACCATCTTGAGAGCCTGCTGGCGCTGCCGCGGCCTCCTCTCCGTTAAGACCACCTGTCGAGTCCTGCTGGCGCTGCCGCGGCTCGACCTCTCGGAACCCCCGGCTCGAGGATTGAGAGCTGTGCGCAGGGTATCCCTTCCTGCATCCGTACCGAGACTGTCCCGCTACCCTGTCCCTTTTACGAGACTCTACAGATCCCTCGATCTGCCTGTATATACCGCTGAGACCCAGCAACCTTTATTCTTGATAAAGCCTAAGAACTTAACCTCTTGTGTGGTGTCCGTTTGTAGTGTTGTGGTCACCCTGCTGTACGATCCTAGGAGAGGACCCTCACCCAGGAGGCCTCTCGATAACGCTCTGCTACTTCTCGACGGAGGGGTGGACCTAGGGGTGGTCAGTCAGACCTCTTCTGCCTCCCCCAGGATCGCCTTTCTAACAGCCCAGAAGCGTTGACTTGTTTCCCACTTATATAAAGCTCTCCGGGATGACTTACCATTGGAGGTGTTTCCAGTTCAGACGAAGTGGGAGACCATTGTAGGGGAACCACTGTCAGCGAAAAACTGGTTGAAGGTCCATGAGGGGGTAAAGACAATCAGCTCCAATGCACAGTTTAAACTTGTACACCACAAGTTTATACACCAGACATACCTTACTCCACAAGTTCTTAATGGTATATATGGCTCATGTCCGGCAAGTTGCCCGTGCTGTGGTTCTCCGGTGGCCAACTTTTCCCTTGTGATGTGGTCCTGCCAGTCCCCGTCCTCATACAGGTGTGAACTGCTACAAAACCTAAATAGGGCCTTGGAATGGGATGTGCAGGTGGTGGTCAGTCAAATATTGTTGGGCCTGCTCCCCTCCCCTCCAAAGATGAAACTGGGCAGGAGATTTGTTCTCCTTGGGCTCGTACTGGCAAAGAGAAGTATAGCGATAGCATGGCTTAGTCTGACACCTCCCACGTACGCAGCATGGTCGAAAGATGTTTCTGAATGGGCAGTTGCCGAAGAGGTATGGATGAGACTTGTTCGTAGAGATTATAAACTGGAGGATCATGTACATGCTTGTCCTGCTATGCCGACTGACTTGAGAAAGCCACAGGGGTTGGACACATTTGGTGACGATGCTCTGTAGCATGGTGGCCATTTATGTATTGGAGAGCAGAGAGATGCGCTCGGGGGAGGCCCGAGATGTAGGCCGTTATGCCATGGATAGTAGAAGCCTGTTTTTTGTGACTATGTTGAGTGCACTATAGTGGCTTAGTACAAATGCAAATGGGAGTTGATGAGGGGATTAATTTTGATGTATATTGGATTCATTGCAGTATGGTTTCTCTTAATGTTACTGTTTTCAAGCTTTGCTTGAACAAATACCGATCTCTGTATACGACTATGTTGGGTTTACCTAGGCCCCTACACAACCATGGGAGACAAAATGACACGATATTTAAGGCGAGATTCTTGAATGGTACTGTCTATGTGATATCCCTTTAAAGTATTAACGTTTATTTAAAAAATTAACGGAGAATAACATGCATGTTGGTGAATTTTTTACACTCAGGTAGTTCAGTGACGGCACAGGAAATGACAAGGGTTGGTTTGAAAATAAACCATCGCCTTTTGAATCTGCTTTAGTCCAATGTCTTGGCTTGGATAGTGTGTAGTTAAATGCGATTTGGAGAAGTGGATAATAGGTACTATTACAGAGGGTTCAAGTGAACTAAATATCACTGTATCATTGCAGATGGTTACTGGGAAGGTATAGAAATGAATGTGTGGCAAATTTCTTGGAAGTTACAAGTATATTCAATTCAGGGTAATTTACCATTACTAATGGGTTTTTGTAAGTTTAAAGTATGTAACATAATAGGCTGTATTAGTCATGGGAAAGAATGAGGACATACATATGTGATTAAATGATTCCCCACATTGCTTTCTTTTTGTTTGACAGGACATCTCCTGATGAAGGAGCAATTGGAGTCCAAAATACATTGTGGACACAGGTCACAGCTCAATAAATTAATCTGAATATTTTGAATTTGAATATGGAATGACAAACACATGACTTAAACAACAATAAGTTGGGAGAAATGATTACTCCTCAATGTGGCAGGATATAATCATGATAAAATATTAATAATAGAGGATTAAAAGCGAGGTCCGGTGGGTCACTAAACAGACGGTGCCATTGAGGGCACACAGTCCTGGAATGGATATGTGTTTGAGCACTGATGATCTAGAACACTCATCTTCCTACCATGCTTGCTGACGAAAGATAAAGTGCATTGGTTTGCCTGGTTTTGTTATATGTGGCACACACACACTACAAAGTGAGAGAGCAGATAAGTAAGTCAAATTTGGATTGAGGACAGTAGTTGGGTTCAGTATCAAAGTTTCAAAATATTCTTTCCTCTTTAAACACTGCTAAAGATGAGTGTAGAACTTTAAACAGTAGTTAGGAGACAGAGAGGTGTGAAGAGGACAAGCCAGCAAATTCACAGAATGAGCTGTGCTTCGGCTCTAACAGCCAAATCAGGAGCCAAGACTTAGAAAGATTTGAAATGTAACAAGTGACATGTAAACAAAAAAATATGATAAACACCCGTTCCTTTCCATCAACCCATCCATTTGTGTATGTATTTGCAACTTTACAGAGCACAATACAGACTCGCCTTCCCCCTCGGCTTGCAGATGTCTTCAGATCTCTCACCTGGACAGCTCCTCCCAGCATAGCTGCCACGAGCCCCATGGACATGCTGAGAGTCTGTGCCTCCACTGTGCCATTTGGATCTTGTGCCAGGCTGCTGCACGCCCGCTGCAGTGTTGCTGACACAAAGTCCACCACCTGAATAGACAAACAGATTTCAGATGCAGCAGCAGGTTTACACTTGCATTATCCCCTGAAACAAAAAGATTACCCTTTGAAAAACATCATTTATGTAACTAAATGTTCTATTTTAGAAATCAGGCAATGATTTTTCATAGTATGTAAATATAATATACATACTGTCCTAGTGTGAGTGTGGGGCTTCCAACATACACGCCAGATCCATCATAGATTTGCAGGATCTCCACGTTAACATAAATTTACACATAATTACTATAAACAGAATTCATTTGCATACTCAGTGGTTATCCTGAAAATCTAGGATGGATTCAGCTCTTCTGGATCAATGTTGAACACCCCTAGTGGCGGGGATACCATGGCACAGTGTACACCTTTGTGAACGCAGCATGAAAGATAGCCTTTCCACCCACACGACACATGGCTAACAACTTTTCACTGGAACACTCCAACCGTAATTTACTGTTTTCAGGACAAATCTGTTGAATTATGCTATTTTCCAATTTATTATTTTAAAAACATACTGCAGCAGTGTATGTTTTTTCTTTTAGTGTAAGACATGATAAACCCAATTGAAACCCAAAAAACTGAAAAAACAAAAAATTGGAAACATTTAAAAAGTAAACAAGCTATTGTGTTATGCTAGGAGAATGAGGTGGATGGGGATAGATTTACGACCAGCAAAACTCCTTAGGATGAGGAGATGGGTAGTTCCTAGCTAAGATTAATGTCAGGATTTGGGTAAGGGGCGCATAGCAGGCTAGGATACAGGTTAGGTTAATGGTGCGGCATAGGGATGGTGTGACAGTAGGGGATGAGGGCCAGGAAAAGAGGAAGGCTTGGGTAGGTTACGGGAAAGATCTTAAGCCAGGGTAAGAACAATATTAAGCCTAGGTTTACTGCTATGCTTGCTTAGGGCAGGGTTAAGGGGGCCTCACAAACTGAGTTGGGAAAGAAAAGTAGTTATGATTAAGATCAGATGGCAAACTTTACTGTTTTAATTGAGGTTAGAATAGAAATGTGTAAATAAGCAGAAAACAAATAGTCATTGTTTTCTTACTTGTTGAATTTTCCAACTGAAATGTAGATTTTCTCACAAAAATGACCCTATAACTTTCGACCTGGATTAACATGGGCTCCACTTTTCGCCCACTTGCAGTGTCCACTTTGGGTGGGCTGTCCCGGGAGTTAAGTTTGGCACTAGTGCTTCCAAAATAGCTGTGCAACTTCCATTTTATGAACCCTTCACCAAAACGACGTAGCACGCGGCACGTCACCCAGCCTCGGGCGCGCTCCATGGAACTAAGTTAAGACCGCGCGACGCTGCAGCGCAGACCCTGGCCTCTGCGTTCCCGTCATGCATGCCTCCGCCTCTCCCGTCATGCCTCAGCTCTCGTAGTAAATCTGCGGTTCTGCTGCTAGGCCGCAGATAAACATTCCCATAGAAGCCCCCCTGCCTCCCCCCTCATTTTGAGATAAGTGCTTTCTTTCCCCGGCCTGTATATTACGTTTCAAGATGAGCCCTTAATTATAAGTAGTAGTTGAAAGACAAAGCTTACTGTACGGGGGCCCAGGCTCCACGGGCCGGTCACAGTCATTGCACCCCCCCTCCGCCGAGATTAAAGAAGGGCTTTCACCTTGGGTGGTTACATGAGAACTAGGCCCGCTCCGCTGCCCAGGGAGCCCCTCTGGGGAAAACTCACCGAACACATCCGCCCCCGACCCCACCGCGTCTCCTCCCCCTCAAAGAGCGGAGCAGAGAGCGTGTTTATTAGAGGAGAAGAGATAAGTGCTTGAGACAAGGAAGTTTTAATCCAACAATGAAAACAATACAAGAAAAGGGTTTGTGCAGTTTTATCCTTAAAAAATTACAATATTTTAATCCAGCTGCGAATTTACCGCCAGAGCTCTTTCCCAGCGATATCTCCCTAGCCCTAATGTGTGGGAAGAAAGCGTGGAATCCATGTTTGAACTGGGCTCCCACATAAACAAGGCCCTCATAACGCTGTATATTGCACTCATAAGTGCTTAGACCTCTTCCTAACCTGTGAGCACTCAACAGATCCGCGGCTGCGCAGTGTTTAGATGCACACCTTAAAATGCTGCGTTCACACTGACATACGGGACACAAGTGCCCTCCACTATTACACATTACACTGTTCGGACGAAAATCGAACTTCATAAGTACCAATTTAGCACCTGAATGCCAGAATCAGTTTTGCAAAAGGGCCTGCTTTACGCTGCACTTTCTTTTAGTAACTTTTGATTCGTTTAAGCTAGAAACATTAGGTTTTGATTACATCTAAAAATTATGCAGCAGATGGTGGAATATAATGCAGGTGCAGTAAATGCACAATTATTCGCAAAACACCACAGCAAAGACTCACCTAAGTTCTCTGGCTCTGATTTCATACACTGAAGGACCAAACCACTGATGCCACCAAAGCTTTTGTGAAGTCCTAGTCTAAGACCTGGTGTATCACCTCTTTCGCACCGAGTTCCGGGCTAAACTTAAAGATCAATGTGACAATCTAACTTAACGAGAAAGGGGGCTCTGGAATGGAGGGGTGAAGCATGAGGAACCTAAAGAAATGGAAGGGTGGACCAAGATGGTGAATAGTAGAACCCTGCCATCCTGCTCAGACCACACAAGGAGTTCTAGCATCAGGCAGTCAACGTCTCGGGTTCTGTCTTGCACCAAATGTTTGCTTAGGGTGCTATAGGGTCAAGGTGCTTGAGTTCACCCCGGCCATCACCTACTTGTGCCACGTCCGTAAAGATGGTGTCTGAGATCTTTTCACATAGCACTGCGACCAGCTGTAGTACCAACAGCTTCTTCTCCTGCGTGCTCATGCTCTGCTGGTGGTGCCGCTCCAGTTCCAGGAGGCTCTCAGATTCCGGGCACTCCAGACCCTTGGAGTTGTCTTCCACCACTACTTGCGGCAAATCCTAGAAGAGAAAAGAATTTACACAGAATTGTGAGCACTTAATGAGGATGAGTACTAGCACACAGGGCTACTCTTAGACCCACATGGAACCCTGCAAGGCAGAGGAGTGTGAGTGGAGTAAGTGAATAGATTCATATAGCAACAGGTCAAACAGCACACTGTCTCAAGGCGATATCCGATAGTAAAGGACTAGAGAGAGTCCAGCTAATGTAACAAGGATTGGAAAATCCAATAGGTGTCGCCTATTCGAGAGCTATTGGCTTTGCCAATGTCTTTTAGCCATGTTGTACAGCAGCATGACTGTTGTTCAGCATGGTTAAAAGTTAGTGGTGTAGAGTAGAGTGGCACAGAACAGAATGGCGCAGAAGAGAGTGGCGTGGAGTGGTGTACAGTGGAGTGGCACAGAGTGGAGTGGTTGAGAGGAGCGTATAATGGCGTAGAGGAGAGAGGAATAGAGGAGAGTGGAGCAGAGGAGGTTGGAGTGGCGCAGAGCAGCGCAGATTAGAGTGGCGAAGAATAGAGTGGCATGCAGTGGTGTAGAGGATAGCAGAGTAGAGTGTAACTGTAGCGTAAGGTAGAGTGGGGTAGAGTGGCTGACGGTAGAGTGAAGTGGCATAGAGCAATGGCGAGTGTCTTAGAGAACAGTAGTCTGGGGTAGAGAAGAGTGACATAGAATGAGGGTGCCGTAGAAAAGAGTGGCATGGAGAGGCCTAGAGTAGAGTGGTGGAGACTGATGTGGCATAGAGTAGTGGCATAGAGTGTGGAGTGTCAGAGTAGAGGTGCGTACAATGGAGTGGCAGAGTAGCATGGAGTGGCTTAGAGTAGAATTGGGTAGAGTGGAGTGGTATGGAGTGGCATAGAGTTGAGCAGAGCTGAATTGAGTGGAGCAGCATGGAGTAGTATAGAGTAGACTGGTGTAGAGTAGAGTGCCATAGAGGAGAGGAGAGGAGAGTGGCAAAGAGGAGAGTAGAGTGGCTTAGAGGAGGGTGCCATGGAGAAAAATGGCATGGAGTGGCGAAGAGTAGAGTGGTACAGAGTGGAGTGGTGATGGGTAGAATGGCGCAGAGTAGATTGGAGAGGTTTAGAGTAGAGTGGCATAGAGTATAGATTACAGTGATGTGGCATGGAGTGGAACAGAGGTGAGTGGCGTAGAGTGACGTGTAGTAGAGTGGAGTGGCATAGAGTGGACTGTTGTAGATCAGAGTGGCATAGAGGTGAGTGGTGTAGAGGAGAGTGGCACAGAGGAGGGTAACAAGAGTGGTGCAGAGAGTGGCGTGGAGTGGAGTGGGATAGAGTGGAGTGGGGTGGAGTGGGAAGGAGTATAGGAGAGTAGAGTTGAGTAGACTACAGTAGTGTGGTGTAGAGTAGAGTGGAGTAAAGGAGAGTGGTGTAGAGGAGGGCACTGTAGAGAAGAGTGGCATAGAGGCGGGTGCCGTAGAGAAGAGTAGCATGGTGCAGAGCAGAGTGGCACATTGGAGAGTGGAGTGGCATAGAGGAGAGTGGAGTGGCATAGAGGAGAGTGGAGTGGCATAGAGGAGAGTGGAGTGGCACAGAGGAGAGTGGGGTGGCCTAGAGGAGATTGGAGTGGAGTGGTGTACAATGGAGAGGCCTGAGAAGGGAGTGGTTTAGAGGGGAGTGGAGTGGCCTACAAGGGAGTAGCGTGTTATAGAGGGGGGTAGAGTACAGAAGAGTGAGGTAGAGTAGAGTGGGATGGCGTAGAGTGGAGTGATGTGGATTATAGTGGAGTGAAGTACAGTGCAGTGGCACAGAGAAGAGTGGTGTGGAGTACAGTGGAGTGGCATAGAGGGGCGTGGAGTGGCATAGAGTGGAATGGCATTGTGTGTAGTGGCATAGAGTAGTACAGTTGTGGGTGTAAGTATCTTAACGAAGGTACCAAACTTCAAATCATCACAAAAGTATGAGGCATAAAGGGCATGGATGGCCCAAAGACAACAAAAACAGATGTGCCACAGTAAGCATCATGAATGTTTACAAAGTACACAACTAGGGCTGACTCTTACTTCAGCACCGCAAATCCTGTTTGACACATATAAAAGTCCTGTGCACAACTCTTCCAGAGTCTGCCGCAGAAGGGCTCCACGGGGATCCTGTATGTTTCTTTTATTCGTATACAATGATGGAAGGTGCACCAGCAAAAAGTCCAAAATCAAATACGGAAGTCCTTTATGTTTCTTTTATTCTTATAGTACAACATGCAGTCAGACATCAGCCAACTCGTTTCATTCTTTACAAAATAATTTCTTCAGGGCTGTGTCACTTGTTTCAGCCCTAATTTTCCTATTGGGGTTGTTGGGTGGGAGGGTTGGTCTTCAGCACGTTTGGGGACCAAAGTAAGTGTTGGGTTTTGGGTTGCTGCATTGTTTGTATTATTTGTTTGTTTGTTTCTCCCCCCATATATATCCACTCACCCACACAACTTTCTTTCTCTGCACGGTGTGCACCAGATTGGCCATTATTACTCCTGAGTCTACCTTCGCTCGCTGATGGTAGCAGTTAAATGCTTGCCCTGAAATATCTGGAGAATGAATGACAGGCGGAATGTCCGATAGGTCTTCGCCTCCCGGCAGAGACATAAAATTGATGTTTGTCCCCTGCAGGAACTACGCTGCTCGAATGCAACACAGACACGACTGAGGGCGAACTGGATAGGTGAGAAGTTTGGGACCTGCTATTCAAACTATGCCCGGGAGGTGGCTGTGGTGCTTCGCAGAGGGCTCCATTGGCGCACACCCTCCACACACAGAGATACACAGGGGCGGTATGTATTCGGCGCAAGGATTCTGCAGGGCCACCCACTGATACTGGTGGCCATGCATGGCCCCAACACGGATGACCCCTGCATCTTTGCAGAGGTCTGTCACCTGGCGGACACTATAGGACCAGGTGCTGTGTTATGGGGCTGGGACTTTAATGTGGTTCTGGATGCTGGCGTAGATAGATCTAGTTGGACTCGCCGCCCCCACCCAAAAGCTACTGCACAGTTACATGCCATTATTGCTGATAATAGTATTACAGATCTTTGGTGTGCTCATCACTTGCACATCACCGAGGGAACTTGCATTACATCCACTCACAATACATGGTCTAAGATTGACTTCTGGCTTGCCACCAGGGACGTAGCTTCTTGGACCATCAAGGTCTAGCATCTTTTGTGAACTCTGCCTGACCATGCGCCGGTGTTGCGGGAGCTTCGCCTTCCTTACGTTGCCCCGTTCTCCTGGAGGCTTCCCCAGGCGCGCTGCGTGACCAAGTCTTTCTGAGCGAAGCCCGCAAGGCCATCATAGAATATTTCAAGCACAATTCACGGACGGGGGATTCTCTGTCCACCCTATGGGAGGTCTTCAAGGTGGTCATCCGGGGCATTTGCTTTGCCAAACAGGCTGGGGCGATTTGGGCGAGCTTGGCCCAATTGGAGGTGAAAATACACATTTGGGAGCTCCAGTATTTTGAGTCTGGTGAAGGGCAACTGCTTGGGGCTAGCTGTAGTAAACTTGCGGAATTCGGGGAGGAGGCGATATGAGAGAAGCACTATCTAGGGAAGGAGGTTCACACCCGGAGGCATGGGGAGGGTGAAAGGGCCGGAAAAACCGCGGCTGTAATATTGCGCAAACCCTGGGCGAGTAACTATGTAGCCGAGCTTCTGGACGTTCCCCAAAATCTACAGGCTGGCAAATCTGCCGTACAGCACAATATGGCAAATGTTTATGCAAAATTATACACGTCTTCTCACTGCCAACCCCCCCGAACTGGCCACCTACTTGGATTCAGTCCAGTTCCTCTGACTGGAGGAAGGACATTGCCTTTTAAATGAACCCTTCACAGTGGAGGAGATTGCTTAGGTCATCACGGGACTGCCTGGGGATAAAGCTCCTGGCTAAGATGTCCTCACTCCTTCCTTTAATAAGGACTTTGCACCCTGCAGGCCCCACGCCTCCTTGACATGCATGAAGAATAGTACAGGCATGCTCCCGCCTTTGCGCAAGGCCCTTATTGTGACCATCCTGAAACCTGAAAAGGATCCGAGGCGTTGTGAATCCTACCGTCCCCTCTCCATGATCAATATTGATAATAAAATCCTGGCAGTACACATCACCATGCGACTACTCCCCCTCTTCTCCTTGGTGGTTCGCCTCTAACAGTCCGGCTTCATGCTGGGGAGATCAACAGCTCATAACTTGGGCATGTTCTTTGCCCTTCTTCATACCATCAACCCAAGTCTACGGACGGCTGCTGTTTTCCGGGATGCATCCAAGGCCTTCGACTAGCTCAAGCGGCCCTATCTTTTCCACCTTCTGAAGCATCTTGGGCTTGATCGGAAATTCATACGCCTGGTCCGTTTGTTATATACCCTGCCTGTCGCGCACCTGCGGATTAACAGCATGATCTTTGATCCTTTTGCTGTTGCCTGTGGTACGTGCCTGCTGGCACCCATTCTATGTGTCATTGCGATGGAGTCGCTAGCTGCACCACTCGCACCGTGGCCTTGCGTTCAGACCTTGGCAGATACTTGCCTATATGTATGCTCACAATGTCACACTATATGTCTGCAAGCCATCAGATAATGTTGATCCCCTCCTCCGTGGGGTTCATCCGCTTTAGAGGTATGTCGGGCAGCTCCATCAACTGAGCCAAGTCTATTTTGTTCTCATTTACTATGGCGATTTTCACTCCCAACTTCCCCCTAAATTGGGCATGGAGCCACGTTCGCTATTTGGGAGTTTTTCTCAGCCGGTACTTGGAGGAGGTTTGGCGGGAAAACAATGGCAGGCTAATGTCTAGGCTTGAAGATCGTACGGCCGTCTGGACGAAACTACCATTGTCTTTGTCTGGTTGATTGGCTTTTGGCAAAATTATTATACTTGCTAAAATGTTATATTTATTCACTAATTTGCTTCTCCCCTTGCCAGTGGTTTTGTTGACGGCTTTGGTCACACCTGACCACGCTGGCTTGGGACAGTAAACAGCACAGTGTGTCTTGGGAGAGCTTGACACTCCCTTTGAGCAGGGTGGGTTGGGGGCCCCTGATATGGAATTATACTTCCTTAATACCCAGGTGAATTTGGCGCACTTCTGGCTCCACCCTATCCAATTTCAGCCCTATACAGCCCGAGGCCGACCATGAGGCCCCATGTCCGCTTCAGATGGTCATTTATGGCCCTGTCCACCGGGTGTGTCGTTGAGTGGACACTGTGGCATGCATGGTTGTAGTGTGGAGTGAGCAGCGGAAAAGGGCTGGTCTTCACTACCTGTTTGCCCCATCCGTTCCGATCTTAGGAAACCCACTTCTTCCCATGACTGCAGAGGCCGGGACGTGGGCGCGACTGCCTTGGCTGCATCTGACTTTATTTGGGGCAGTATACCCTGATGGCAACTTTATCGCTCACCAACAGGTGTTTCAGGACCGTGTGGCGTCCTTCTTAGTTGTCATGACCTATCAACAGCTTCGAGTGTCGCTACGTAGCCTTCACAATACGTTCCTGAGTGCCCCCCCACGTTCACTGTACTTGAGGAGATGCTGACCAATCCTTCAGCTCGTAAGTTAATCACGCATATATATGCTGGGAAGCAGAGGACCGCGCCGATCTGTGTTCCCTCTGCTCAACAGGCCTGGTCGCTAGACATTAATGTGGCGAACGGTGAGGCACCATGGACATACTGTTGTTCCCTGTCTAAAGCACTATCTCAGAATTACAGGTTGCGCCTGGTACACTTTAAATTCTTACACAGGATCTTTCATACCACTGCGCGCATGCTGCGAATGTCCTTTCAGAGGACTCTCGCTGTGTGCGTGGCGCTGCTTTCTGATTTCATACACCTAGCAAGAAAGTGTCTTCAGATACGAGACTACTGACAGGAGGTGTTTGGGGACATCACCAGCATCACAGGCCACTCCCCTGATTGCACACACCTTGTCGCACTGTTTGGTTACGTCAAAGATACTCCCCCGGAGGTCCATAGATTGACGGCGATGCTTCCGGCAAAGCAACGGATGGCAATGCTTTGGGGTAGGAAGCAAACGCTAACAGGAGTGGGTGGTTGCATGATGCAGCTGTGTGACAGGAGATGCTCGATGCATATTGGGAATTATTGCCTCCCCGCTCCCGCCAGAGAGATCTGTGCCCCATGACAAACTACCTTCAGCTACAGAGTGGAATGAACAATGACGAGAGTGGCTGTGGGCACTCCCCCTGAGCTGCGGTTGTGCCTGATTGTCCCTGCCCTGCCCTACCAGTCAGCCCAATGCCCAGGACTGCTGCGCTTGACCATATAGTCTGGTGGGTGAAATAAAGCAGATTCTAATTGTTTGTGCAAAGTTGTTGTTGCATTCCACTTCCCCGTCTTTTAGACCTCTCCCTCCTCCTTTCTCTCTCTCTCTTCCCCCTCCGCACCTTTCTCCTGTTATATGCCAGAGCCACAGTACATATTACTCGCTGATCACCCATTGCATTTGACATTGATCCGCAATCGTAATGTTGTAATTGATCATTGCAAAATGCAATAAATTCATTAAAAAAAATCTTTTTGGGGGCAGCCAGCGTACCCACAATAAACACAGAGATGTAAGTCTAGCAGAATAGAACAGGGTTAATCAACAACTAGTCACTGGATACACAAGAACCATTTAGTCATCCTGTTCCTGTCCTTTCAAGTGTGCCCCCACATGAATATGTAAAACACAGAAACTGGTGGAACTAAATAGGGTACTTCAGTAACTAGAGAGTGGATACACATGATCTATCTTGACATCCTTTTTTTCTGTCTTTCAAGTGCGTCCCAAGGTCTTGCATGTAAACCCAGATACCTGTCACGCAGGCTTTGACACTCAAGCAGTACTACAGTACCAACGAGAATGGTCACAGTCCCCACCCTGCATATTCTTGGAGGTTCAAAGGAGTCATCTCTGCTCATTCAACCTATTGTTTGCTTCTAGGAGGCATTTTGCACCTTCTGTCCATATATTTAAATGCTAATCAGTGGCAGGGAGAATTTTAGGAGCAAATGCAAATCAGCCTTCAAAAAGGCAAGTTTCTAAAAGTTACTTCTCCTTAATGCACAAGTTACTACTTGTGTAACGATATATATGTAAGAAACATTCAGTTAGTGGTAGATTCCTTACCGTAGAATATCGCCAGGCGTCCGACTTGCTCTGGAAAGTTTTTCGTCAGCAGTACTCCTGCACGTCCGAAGGTGGCGTTGTGCGGCTCCGCGTCCGTCGCTGGCGTCGTAGACACAGAGATGACGTCACGGAGACTACTTAGGCGCCACCCATGCGCGCTGACATCAGTTCTGTACACCACTATCTGCGCCAGGAACACAGAGCCATGCAAGAAACTGACCACTGGTGCCATAAAACTAGGGCCCTGAAAGGGATGACCTTAACCTTAGAAATCAGTTCGGATAACGGGGAGGATGGGTGGGGCGGTAAGGAATCTATCACTAACTAATGTCTCTTACAGATATAGCTTTACACAAGTAGTGACTTGTGCATCTGAAAGAGACACGTTAGTGATGGATTCCTTACCTTAGAATAGATACCCCAGCAATACCAACCCTGGTGGGTCTGCGAACAAGATTACACCAGAAAGTCACGGAGAACAGAACGGCCAAAGAAGCCGTCACTCCGGACTTGACTGGCTGGGCAATAATGCTTGGTAAACGTGTGCAGCGAGGCCCACATAGCTGCCTGACAAATGCCCTGCAAGGGAACGCCGCGTCCCAAGGCAGTAGTGGCTGCCGTTGCCCTGGTACAATGGGCACGCAGCCCCACAGGAGGCTCCTTCTTAGCCAACGAGTAACATGCTTTGATGCACAGAACGACACACCAAGAGATGGTTTGTTTGTGCACGGCCCAACCTTTTTTGGCGCCCACGTAGCCAACAAAAAGTTGGTCACCCACCCGGAACTGTTGTGTGTGCTGCAGATAAAACGAGAGTGCACGTTTTGGGTCCAGACGGTGGAGCCTCGCTTCCTCTTTTGAAGGATGCGGAAAGAAGGGTGTGACAACCTTTGCCAAGAAAGAAGGACGAGTCCTAAAAACCACCTTGCCCGGATGTACAGAAAGAAAAGGAGGTTTAGAAGAAAGAGCCTGGAGCTCACTCACTCTTCTGGCAGAGGTGATAGCTACCAGGAAAGCCATCTTTAGAGTGAGAAGACGTAAGGGACAGTTATGAAGGGGCTCAAAGGGAGAGCACATCAGATAGGTCAAGACAAGATTTAAGTCCCATTGAGGCATTATGAAAGGCACGGGAGGAAATGTGTGTAATGCCTTTGAAGAAACGATTAACAACCAGAGAACTGATGACATTGCGCGTTCTCTTCGGTGGCGAATAGATCTAACCAAGGCTCTCCCCACTGCAGAAAAAGACCTTGCGCCACGTCCGAGTCCAGACGCCATTCGTGATCCTTCATATACCGACGGCTGAGTTCGTCCGACCTGGCATTCAGAGTACCTGCCAGGTGTTGAACCACCAAGGTGATGCCTTGATGTTCCAGCCATGTCCAGAGGCTCAGAGCCTCCTGACATAGGGTCTACGACCCCATCC
Source organism: Lissotriton helveticus (assembly GCF_964261635.1). Lineage (NCBI taxonomy): Eukaryota > Metazoa > Chordata > Amphibia > Caudata > Salamandridae > Lissotriton > Lissotriton helveticus. The sequence goes on along the minus strand of NC_136073.1, from coordinate 253,323,413 downwards.
GCCCTGTTTGTTGCAGTACCACATGGCGGTGGTGTTGTCTGTGAACACCTGCACTACCCTTCCCCGGACAGAAGGAAGGAATACTTTCAGTGCAATTCGGATCGCCCGAAGCTCCAAAAGGTTGAAATGGAGCAGAGACTCCGCCGGAGACCAGAGGCCTCTGATCTCCGCCTCTTCCAAGTGGCCGCCCCATCCCAGGAGGGACGCACCCATCACCACTGTGTCCTCCGGTTGGGGAAGGGAGAGGGATCTGCCATTGACCCAATCGCGATCCGTGAGCCACCACTGTAATTGTCGTGCAGTGCCCTCCGCGATCTGGATGTGATCGGACAGGTTGCCCTGATGCTGTGCCCACTGGAACTTCAGGTCGCACTGCAGAGCCCGCATATACCATCTGGCATGCTGCACCAGCAGGATGCAGGAGGCCATTAGGCCCAAGAGCCGGAGGGTCATTCTGACTGAAACCCGGGATAGAGGCTGAAAGATCGAAATCATAGCCTGAATATCCTGAACTTGCTGCTCGGGAGGATAAACCCGAAACTGTGTCGAATCCAGAACCGCTCCGATGAAGGGGTGCTTCTGAGAGGGCCTCAGGTGCGACTTCGGCACGTTGATGGAGAACCCCAGAAAATGCAGGAGGTCGTCCTTAGTCTGGAGGTGGGAGACGACTGCCTGGGGCGAGCCCGCCTCCAACAACCATTCGTCGAGATAGGGGAAGACTGGAACCCCATATCTGCGCAGATGAGCTGCGACCACCGCCATCACTTTCATGAACACCCGAGGGGCACTGGTAAGGCCGAAGGGGAGCATGGCAAACTGAAAGTGCTCTTGGCCTACCTACCGTAAACCGCAGGTAACGCCGATGGGCCGGCAGGACGGGGATATGAAACTATGCGTCCTGAAAGTCCAACGCTACCATCCAGTCTCCACGGTCCAGGGCAGCCTAGACCTGAGAAGAGTCAACATCTTGATCTTCTCCTTGCGGAGGAAGCGGTTGATGTTCCTGAGATCCAAGATGGGACGCAGGCCCCCTTTCTCTTTCTTGGGGACCAAAAAATTTTTAGAATAACAACCACGTCCAATTTCTGGCCCAGGAACGCGCTCAATGGCCCCCTTTGCCAAGAGGGCCGTGACTTCCTGTTGGAGAAGCGCAAAGTGATCCCCCGAAATGCGGTGGACCCGAGGTGGCATGGCTGGAGGGGTGGACTCGAAGGGGAGTAGCCCCTTCGGACGATTTGCAGCACCCACCTGTCCGAGGTGACAGTGCCCCATTGGGGGAGGTGATGGTGAATCCTGCTGCCCACCGGCGTGGGGTGCACCCTAAAGCTCGGACTAGGAAGGCTTTGAGGCGGATGCTGCGGGAGCAGAGGTGGACTGACCCGCACGCTGGCCCCCTGTCCCACCGTGGCGGGAATCACGTCCACGCTGAGGTTGGTTCTGCGCAGGCTTCTGTCTAAACTAACGTGTCGGGGCGCCCCTTCCTTGGCCACAAAATGAACGAAAAGCAGACGTGGCCGGGCGCGTGGTGGAGAGACCCAAGGACTTGGCCGTAGCCCGAGAGTCCTTAAAACGCTCCAGCGCACTGCACTGTCTGCCTTATTGCCAAACAGGCGAGTACCATCAAAGGGCATGTCCATAAGAGAACTCTGAACATCCCCTGAAAACCCAGTGGAACACAACCAGGTGTGGCAACGGCCACTGTCGTGGAAATCGCCCTAACCAGTGAGTCCACGGCGTCCAGTCCACACCAGATGGAGAACTTTGTTGCATCTTTCCCTTCAGCAACAGCTTGGGAAAGCACTGCCCGAACATCCTCCGGACACTGAGGCAGCTTCTGCGCAACCGTGTCCCACACAGCGTGAGAGTAGCAGCCCAAGAGGCATGCGGTGTTCACCGACCGCAGCCCTAAGCTGGCAGAGGAAAACAGTTTCTTGCCAAACTGTTCTAGCTTCTTAGATTCCTTATCCGGCGGAGCGGTAGGGTATGCGCTTTGGGAAGTGGAGGCCTGGATGTCTAGGATCTCCGGAGTTGGGTGAGTTGTTAAAAAGGAAGGGTCACCCAGGGCCAAGCGATGACGCCTTGCTACGTTTTTATCCACGGGAACCCCCGTGGCTGGTCTAGACCAGGTGCCCATCAACACATCGGTTAACGCCTCATTGAACCGTAGCAGGGGCTCCACAGAGCTTGCCGCCGGTTGAAGGACTTCAGTGAGGAGGTTAGTTTTGATGGTCACTGTAGGCAGGTCATGGTCAAGGGCCTCAGCCGCTCTACAGAGCACCACAGTGTATGTGGCGCCCTCCTCCATGGCCACAGTAGAAGGAGAAAGAAAACCAGGGTCAGAGGAGAGGTCAAGGCCACCTGCATCCTCCAACTCTTCTGTCCATTTCTGTTCCGAATCGAACTGCCGTGCAAGAGGGTCCTCAGGCCCCTCCCAGTCATCTCCTTCCTCCACTGCCTGTGGCACAGGCTGCGGCGGTGGGGGAGGGACAGGGGAATATAAATGGTCCAACTGCGTTGGTCGGCGCTGATCCGGCTCCATGTCCAAATTAGGGTCCCAACCCGGAGCTAAATTGTCCGGGAACCCAGGCAAGGGCGATGGTAGAACGAACAAAACCCATTGCTGCGACGAAGCCACCGGAGGGCCTTGCGGCACCGGGGCCGGAGTTGCCGGTGGAGGACCATGTGGCACCGGGGCCCGGAGGCGCACCGTCGGGAGCCTGAGGCCTGAAAAGGCGGTCCATGGCAGCAAGAAAATCTTCCACCTGGGTAAGAGTCGCCGACGGACCCGGATAAGGTGGGTAGGCCGCAGGACTCACATGCTCCAAGGGAGCCGCGGGGTGGTACCCCCCAGCCCACTCGTCCGCGTCCGGGGACCGATGGTGGGACGTCAGAGAGCATAAGCGCTTCTCCGACTTCTTCTTATGACGTCTCTCACCCGATTCCAAGTGTAAAGACTTCGACCCCGAGGAGCAATGATGATGACTCCGCGGTCGGTCCCTCGATCAACCCCCGGACCTCGAACAGCGCGGAGACGACTGCCAGGCCTCCAGCAGTTTCCGGGACCGCTCCCGCAAGACCTTCGGAGCCATGGCCAGACAGTCGGAACATGACCTGGAGTCATGGTCATGCTCCAGACAGTCGAGACAGACGCCATGGGGGTCGGCTACCGACATTGTACGGTGACAGGCCCTGCAGGATTTAAACCCAGGCATCCCTACGTGGTACCAGGAGTCAAAGACTCAAAAATAGAATACAAAAAGTCTCAAAAGTGTAGTCAAAAAGTGACTAGGGTACGTGCTCTAACCGGATCTGCGCTTGCTGGTGAGGAAAAAGAAAGAACTGATGTCAGCGCGCATGGTTCGCACCTAAGTAGTCTCCGTGACGTCATCTCGGCGCCTACGACGCCAGCGACGGCCGCGGACCCGCACAACACCACCTTCCGACGCCCAGGGGTACTGCTGATGAAAAACTTTCCAGATGAAGTCTGATGCCTGGGGATATTCTAAGGTAAGGTATCTATCACTAACGTGTCTCTTTCACTATTAAATTGGATTCTAATATCTACTAAAAAAAATGTTGTTTAATTATTTGTTTTACAAGTCCTTTCCCGAGATATAGTATTATAGTCTGTTTTTTTAAGTAAAGGGGGGGGGGGGGGCAAGACTCTTAAGAGGTCAGAAATATGGCCATCACAATTAGGAATCACCTGCATAAAAAAACTTACAATTTTTTGTGAACATTTGTAAATAGTTAATTAACAAATGATAAGTTTACTAAGGTGCCCAAATCGTTTGTATAGTAAGTAAGAACAACATTCTGTGACTCAGAAGCTCACAAGACAATCATATGACCTGTTGATTATCCCAAGTATGTTTTTTGGGAAGGAGCAAGGAAGGCTGAAAGGGGCAGATCATAAGAGGTGAAAGGTATCTGCCCCGACAAGGGCATGCTGTGTTTGGATATTCAGCACCTTAAGATGTTTGTTGTATACCTCACTATATAAATGCTTTATTCATTGATTCAGTAGGTTAAGCGGTTTAAACGCTGTATTACACAGAACTCTGTCAAAATGCCTAGTTTATTCATTACAGTATTCTATTAGAACCATTTTTGGAATCATTAGCATAGAATTATTGTTAGAAGTATCAATTTACGCATAGACACATAGAAATGAACCCCCCACCCCATTGCCTGAGCGGAAATTGAGTGTTTAGGCAATGGGCCCATTGATGTGGTATGGGGGCTGAAAAGGTGATCAGGTCACAAGAAGTTGCAGTGCTAGCAGTTAAAGGACCAGTAAAAGGAATGACCCTGGTCATTTGATGTTGGCCAGTGACAAGATCCTTTCATCAAACATCCAATGCAATTGGAGTCTCAAAGATGAAGAAGCAATGCAGAAGAGATCCCACAAGAAGGGGCCAGTCATTGGAGGGACTGCCCATGCTGGGTAGAAGTGGACAGCTAAAGGATGGAGTGCTCCTGCTGTGAATAAGAGGAGAGCCACTGAAGGAAATAGCATGTCATACAGAAGTGGACAGTTCGTGCTGTGCAGAGGCGGCTAACTGCACAGAAGTGAACAGAAGAAAAAGGGAGTGTACAAGTTGATGGCTATGAGTGTCCATGCTGGGTTCAAGGGGGCAGTTGTAAGAGGGCGTGCCTATGCAGGCTGAAAGTGGATCGACATTGGAGGGGGTGTCCAGGTTGTCTAGCAGGAGGCAACTAATGGAGGACTTCTCATGAATCATAACTTTCCTCTGATCCTGCCTTTTCCCCCAAACATCCTCCAGGAAGGACTGAGCTGCCTTAGTCTGAGAGAAAACATAAACCCTGCAGTTGCAGAAACTTTCCAGGGAACAGGGTATGAGAGACCTCTGCTTTGAGTCTAATCAACTGTTTTTAGGTCTGGCCTTTGAGAAAGCTTAGTATCAGCAGCGGCTCCTCTGCTAAGGTGGAGGAGCGTCGCCCCACTGCTTTTCAGCAGTGCAATAAAGGAAAAATGAAATGATAATAAAACTATTTTATTATCATACTATTTTTCTGTGCTGAAGCCAGTTTCGGGGCGGGGCTTGGCTGTTGTCACAGCAAGCAAGGGAAGGGTTGTTTGGTGCACTTAAGAGCGCAGACGGTTCGGCCGGCCGTCTTGGGTCGGTCAAACACTCATGTGCACTTATCATGTTCTCCACCCAACTGTACTGCACAGCCTGGGTGGAGAACATGCACAGGCTCCCACTCCCTGTCTGAGCGCCAAACCAGGCTGCTCAGACCAATCACGACGCTGCTGTCATGCTGGTGACAGCAGCATTGTAATTGGCTTATGGGAGCCTCTGTACTTCCTGCTTCCCGGAAGAGAAGCGGGGGAGGGACGACGAAAGAGAGATGGCGGCCGTGCAGAGATAAGTGAAATGTTCTTTTTTTTCTCCGCCACCCCTGTTCCGTACCAGGGACAGCAGCTTTGTATATGCGAAGTATATGCAAAGTATACGTACACAAAGGAGTCTTTGGTTTTGGGTTTGCAAACTTCATGCATATGTCTGTTAAAATATCATTCACATTTTGCTTTCGCTCAACAAAGCATACAGGAAGGAGCAATGAGTCAGCCCCTTTATCCATTGGCTCCCTTCACTTTGGGTGCCTGCACAAAGCCTGTGCACATTGTTCACATCCGACAAAAACAGTTAATTTCTTTTTAACTGCAAAACTGGTTCAAAGTGCACTTTATATTTATATTAACTTTCAATACTGGCTATCTATTTTGCATGTACTCCTTTATAAAGTTTAGTCATGTTTAAGTGACATTGTAACACTTTGGGTGCTTGCAATTTGAGTGCTTGATTAGGTGGCTATTTATTGCCTCTTTTGTTAAATAACAAAAGTAAAAAGCATTCTGCAACTGAAAGGCTTTTGGTTTTAAAATATCAGTCATAAAAATGTTTCATAGGCAAATGCTTTTTAAATGTAAAGGTTTTATTGCTGGCATAAGACTGACACAATTAGATAAATTGCTTATTTTCTTTTTGTGATACAAAAGGGGATGATGGACGGAGCGTTTAAACAAATTAAACACTCACCCCCAGTCAAATGATCTGGGTTTAATCCATCACCATTCTTTAGTTCACTCAGCCACCCCAGTTCAGACATGGCTATATGCAAATCAGTCTGACCCCCTGCCTAGTGGGAACAGTCCAGCCCGAACTGCCAAGCCATGTCTTCCCTGGACCGGAAACAAGCATCCTGGGACCGGTTTCGGATTCATAATCCTCATCAGCCAGGCTATCTTGAATCCAGTGGCCAAGTGAACAAGGGACTCACGTCTGAGCATACCCTGCCACACTTAGGGCGAACAAAGCGATACAAAAGGGGATGATGGACGGAGCGTTTAAACAAATTAAACACTCACCCCCAGTCAAATGATCTGGGTTTAATCCATCACCATTCTTTAGTTCACTCAGCCACCCCAGTTCAGACATGGCTATATGCAAATCAGTCTGACCCTGTGCCTAGTGGGAACAGTCCAGCCCGAACTGCTAAGCCATGTCTTCCCTCGACCGGAAACAAGCATCCTGGGACCGGTTTCGGATTCATAATCCTCATCAGCCAGGCTATCTTGAATCCAGTGGCCAAGTGAACAAGGGACTCACGTCTGAGCATACCCTGCCACACTTAGGGCGAACAAAGCAATACAAAAGGGGATGATGGACGGAGCGTTTAAACAAATTAAACACTCACCCCCAGTCAAATGATCTGGGTTTAATCCATCACCATTCTTTAGTTCACTCAGCCACCCCAGTTAAGACATGGCTATATGCAAATCACTCTGACCCTGTGCCTAGTGGGAACAGTCCAGCCCGAACTGCCAAGCTATGTCTTCCCTGGACCGGAAACAAGCATCCTGGGACCGGTTTCGGATTCATAATCCTCATCAGCCAGGCTATCTTGAATCCAGTGGCCAAGTGAACAAGGGACTCACGTCTGAGCATACCCTGCCACACTTAGGGCGAACAAAGCGATACAAAAGGGGATGATGGACGGAGCGTTTAAACAAATTAAACACTCACCCCCAGTCAAATGATCTGGGTTTAATCCATCACCATTCTTTAGTTCACTCAGCCACCCCAGTTCAGACATGGCTATATGCAAATCAGTCTGACCCCCTGCCTAGTGGGAACAGTCCAGCCCGAACTGCCAAGCCATGTCTTCCCTGGACCGGAAACAAGCATCCTGGGACCGGTTTCGGATTCATAATCCTCATCAGCCAGGCTATCTTGAATCCAGTGGCCAAGTGAACAAGGGAGACATGGCTTGACAGTTCGGGCTGTACTGTTCCCATGAGGCACAGGGTCAGACTGATTTGCATATAGCCATGTTTGAAATGGGGTGGCTGAGTGGGCTAAAGAATGGTGATGGATTAAACCCAGATCAGTTGACTGGGGGTGAGTGTTTGATTTGCTCAAACGCTCCGTCCATCATCCCCTTTTGTATCGCTTTGTTCGCCCTAAGTGTGGCAGGGTATGCTCAGACGTGAGTCCCTTGCTCACTTGGCCACTGGATTCAAGATAGCCTGGCTGATGAGGATTATGAATCCGAAACCGGTCCCAGGATGCTTGTTTCCGGTCCATGGAAGACATGGCTTGGCAGTTCGGGCTGTACTGTTCCCATGAGGCACAGGGTCAGACTGATTTGCATATAGCCATGTTTGAAATGGGGTGGCTGAGTGGGCTAAAGAATGGTGATGGATTAAACCCAGATCAGTTGACTGGGGGTGAGTGTTTGATTTGCTCAAACGCTCCGTCCATCATCCCCTTTTGTATCGCTTTGTTCGCCCTAAGTGTGGCAGGGTATGCTCAGACGTGAGTCCCTTGCTCACTTGGCCACTGGATTCAAGATAGCCTGGCTGATGAGGATTATGAATCCGAAACCGGTCCCAGGATGCTTGTTTCGGTCCATGGAAGACATGGCTTGGCAGTTTGGGCTGTACTGTTCCCATGAGGCACAGGGTCAGACTGATTTGCATATAGCCATGTTTGAAATGGGGTGGCTGAGTGGGTTAAAGAATGGTGATGGATTAAACCCAGATCAGTGACTGGGGGTGAGTGTTTGATTTGCTCAAACGCTCGGTCCATCATCCCCTTTTGTATTGCTTTGTTCGCCCTAAGTGTGGCAGGGTATGCTCAGACGTGAGTCCCTTGCTCAAATGGCCACTGGATTCAAGATAGCATGGCTGATGAGGATTATGAATCCGAAACCGGTCCCAGGATGCTTGTTTCCGGTCCATGGAAGACATGGCTTGGCAGTTCGGGCTGTACTGTTCCCATGAGGCACAGGGTCAGACTGATTTGCATATAGCCATGTTTGAAATGGGGTGGCTGAGTGGGCTAAAGAATGGTGATGGATTAAACCCAGATCAGTTGACTGGGGGTGAGTGTTTGATTTGCTCAAACGCTCCGTCCATCATCCCCTTTTGTATCGCTTTGTTCGCCCCAAGTGTGGCAGGGTATGCTCAGACGTGAGTCCCTTGCTCACTTGGCCACTGGATTCAAGATAGCCTGGCTGATGAGGATTATGAATCCGAAACCGGTCCCAGGATGCTTGTTTCCGGTCCATGGAAGACATGGCTTGGCAGTTCGGGCTCTACTGTTCCCATGAGGCACAGGGTCAGACTGATTTGCATATAGCCATGTTTGAAATGGGGTGGCTGAGTGGGCTAAAGAATGGTGATGGATTAAACCCAGATCAGTTGACTGGGGGTGAGTGTTTGATTTGCTCAAACGCTCCGTCCATCATCCCCTTTTGTATTGCTTTGTTCGCCCTAAGTGTGGCAGGGTATGCTCAGACGTGAGTCCCTTGCTCACTTGGCCACTGGATTCAAGATAGCCTGGCTGATGAGGATTATGAATCCGAAACCGGTCCCAGGGTGCTTGTTTCCGGTCCATGGAAGACATGGCTTGACAGTTCGGGCTGTACTGTTCCCATGAGGCACAGGGTCAGACTGATTTGCATATAGCCATGTTTGAAATGGGGTGGCTGAGTGGGCTAAAGAATGGTGATGGATTAAACCCAGATCAGTTGACTGGGGGTGAGTGTTTGATTTGCTCAAATGCTCCGTCCATCATCCCCTTTTGTATTGCTTTGTTCGCCCTAATTGTGGCAGGGTATGCTCAGACGTGAGTCCCTTGCTCACTTGGCCACTGGATTCAAGATAGCCTGGCTGATGAGGATTATGAATCCGAAACCGGTCCCAGGATGCTTGTTTCCGGTCCATGGAAGACATGGCTTGGCAGTTCGGGCTGTACTGTTCCCATGAGGCACAGGGTCAGACTGATTTGCATATAGCCATGTTTGAAATCGGGTGGCTGAGTGGGCTAAAGAATGGTGATGGATTAAACCCAGATCAGTTGACTGGGGGTGAGTGTTTGATTTGCTCAAACGCTCCGTCCATCATCCCCTTTTGTATCGCTATTTTCTTTTTGTAGCATATGCTTGCAAAAAAAAAAAAGCCTGACGGCTAGAGCGGTGGACCTTGAAGCTGGGGAACCGGGTTCGAGTCTCGGCAACAACGCGCAACATCCTGTGATTCTAGGCAAATCACTTAATCTCCCTGTGCATAACAAAAATGAATGTGTCCGTCTGTAACGGAACTGGTGCTCGTGTAAAGCACTCCAATACCCGATTTCTCAGGTCTAGTTTGCGCTATATAACACTAAAAAAAAAAAAATAATCACCCCAGCATGCCACGGTCTGAACGTTTGGATTTGCCAATGCTTGTTTAGTGCACTGAAGTGTTAAGTCGAGTCCACCAGACAGCGCAAGAAGTCTGGTTGTGGAAGACATGCTGTGGGTTTATCAAGAACTTACAGAAGGCTTAGATTACGCCTCCTGCTTACCACAGGTTGGCTTTATTGTCACTCATTTGCTTGGTTCTTATTTGTTAGCTTGCCTTCCTCTTCTTGTGTTTGTCGCTCTTGTAAAGTATAGCCTCTATCATTCTTTTGACTGGCTGACTTGTACCCTTCTACTGCTCACATTTAGGGAGCTATTTTTTTTCTTTTTGGTTAAGCAGGCCATAAGAGTGCATGTGCTCTCTAGCTCTCTCCCTCACGTGCTTCTCCTCTCCCACAACCACTCGCTTCCCCTCGCACTGTGTTGCTCGCTTCCTCATGTACTGCTCTCTCTTCCTTGTGTGCTTCTCCCCTGCCAAACTCGCCAACGCTCTGTGCTACTCTTTCCCTCATTTGGTTCTTCCTCAACCTGTGTTGCTTTCTTGTGTCCCACTTATCCCCTCCTCCCACGCTGCTTTAGTTTGATTTTATTTCCCTTGCTTCCTGTACTCCCCGTTACCCCACCCACACCTGTGGTCATTTTTTTAAATCCAATTCTTTTCAAGGGACAAGCAGCCTCACAAGAAGGGATTTTGCACTAGCGAGATTTAATTTTTTTTTTAATTTACTGAGCCACTAAAAAAAATGCTACCCACGTCCAGTCATAAGCGCGTGCAGGTTTGGTGCTGCATACGCGTCCATTCGCCCTATGAAAGGATGCAGCAAGAGGCTGTGTAATTAAACTGAAGTAATCAAAGGATGCTGGAACTGTAGGTTCTTTATGTTACTTTATTAAGATATTAAGTTATGATGATAACCCCATCAGGAGCAGCTGTCCTGCTGCTCAGCCCTCACTCAACTGACATTCATAGCACACCAACATTCTAATCATCCAACATTCCACTCATCATGCATACAAGCTGAGCAGCAGGGAAACACAAGTTACAACATAAACCTTTTTTATTTTTTATTCTATCCAATGCTTTACAGCATCAGCCCAAAAAAATACTGAATGCCAGTGCTGCACAGTATTGCTAAAGCCAATAGGCCCACAAGGCAAGACGTGTTCGCTTTGCTAATGCTTGTTTGTTTAGCTGGGTAGTTGAACAAAAGTCAAACAGGGGGAGCATCTTCCAGTCTACCATATGTACAGCACACTTCCTGTTAAACTCTCACAGAATATCCTGTTTTTGAAGCTGCACAGTGCAGCATCAGTGATAGTGTATCTCATTAAATTATTCGAAGTCCTCTAGTTGGAATTATGTAGGTATTAGACATGTCAATTTGTGGTTTTGTCAGTAGGAAGAACCATTGATTTCAAGAAATGTCACAGTGCAGGACACAGATTTCCTCATTCAGGAGAACAAGCACTCTGCACAAATAGCTGACTGTACCTCATTTTCCAAATGTTTAATTTGAATTCAAGATGCATTATACATATGGCCACACATTACTAAGGTTGTCTGGGCTCCCAACTGTGTTTCAAGCTCGACAAAAGTCACTTCCGCTAGATATAAAGAAACTAATATTCACTCAAGTTGTGTTTGAAAGAGTCACGTTTTCAGTCTTCCTGCTTCCGTGTTACCAATATGACCGCTTCTTCGTCATAGGCACAAACTCTGATGGCACATAGTGCATCTGTCATCCCCCATTGCTTCTCCAGTGCATGGATGGGATGAAACCTTGCTTGTGTCCTTCTTGTGTTTGTCATCTTTGAAAGGCATCCCTCTGAGCGATATTTTAGGCAGCCAGCACAAAACCACTAGTTTTGGGCAATATAATAAGGCCAGAGCACAGCTGCAAACCAGGTACTACCACACCTCAGACCCATAGAAAATGCAGCCATTACATAGCTCATCATTGTATCCCATTCACATGCCCAGCATGACTTATCACCTTTTCTCAGTACCACAGCCTCATCAGCTTCAGAAGTTAGCACAGTGGGTTGGACATACTGCTGGAAAACAAGCTTTACTCTGCAATCTCCACCTTGACTTCTTCGTGGCAGCAGAACAGCATCACCGAGGGCTCAACAGCTCAGAAACCCCATCTCAGGATCACTAGAAACAGATGTGTAACCTCCTGAAATATACTCCATACATTTGTGGGGGCGGTGGGCGTGGGATTATCAGTGACCATTATACATCTCTCAGTTATTTTTTTTTTAAGAAATTGGGTCACAAACGCTTCCTTACCACCATTCGAAACCAAGGTAGGGCTGAGATTAAATACTCCTTCTTTCCTTGGAGCCTAGCAAGCTTCATTCCTTCTCTACCCCTCTTCCATGAAATCTATCCACCAGCTGTCTGCTGTTCAAATGTCTCTTTCCTCGGTTTTACCCTCACTCCCATTTAACACCACTGTCTTTGTTTAAAAATGAATGAGTCTCATATTTTAAGTAAAAGGTTTTGAAGGAGAGCAGCCTCTGACTCCCAAACATTAAACTAACTGTGACAGTCTAACCCCTGAAAAGAAGTGCTGCTTACCTGTAACACTAGCTCTCAGAGTTTGTGCTAAAACCCAGCAGGTTATGATACTTTTGTGAAGCAGAAACACCATCTTCAACATTGTGCGTGTAAATTATAACACGCTGTCTTCCTGTGATCACCAGAAAGCACTTCAAACCTTTTCCCAGAATATGTAAAGCCACACTGAGGCAAAGCTAAAAGGGCAGAGCATCAAACTCACTTTTCTGTTAACTCCTACAACGCAAAGCAGTGGTCTAAACGAAGACAAGGCCTTCGCGACCTACAGCTATTAGTGAAAACATACATTTCTTCCCTATACCCTAGGCATGCTATGACCAACAACGTCAGAAAAATGATAAATGATTCAACAGAAAGGATCTGCAAAGTCTGACATCATCCCTACCACAATTCCACCCCAGTGTTTTGTGAAAGTACTTACAGAAGACCAAGCAACAATTTCCACATTACAGTAGCGGAATGGTGCTCTGGATCCAGTTGGCTGTACCCATATACACCCCCCTCCCCCAGGCAGGCTCTTAACAGTAAGTGATAATCCCAGGACCACAACCCACAGGAGGATTCTGCATTGACAGTGTTGTCATGGAATTAGACCTCCCCTTCCATTAAGGTCCAAAAAGCCCTTACATTAGAATGGAACTTCCTGTTTAGGATAATGGTTGGCCTGGGAGCTCCCAGCAGGGACCAGTGGGTCACAGGGGTCACGTGTTTACCTTGAGACAGCAGAGGAAGAAGTCTCCAGCAAGGCCGCTCTCTTTGCAGTGCGAGAGAAGGTCCACCAGGCATTCCACCATCCACTGATCAGAGGACACCTTCTGATACAGAGCCTCCTCTTCATCACTACAAAGAGAAAGGAAAAACTCTTATTAAAGTATAGCACAGCACCCTATAGGCTATGCTGCACCGCTAAACACAGAATCCGTTGCAGCCCATCTGGCATTAGAGAAGAGACATAGCTATAACAAGCATTGACAAAGACCATAGTGCTCGGCAATCCAAGAGTTAAAAGCATTGTCAATGTTAACGCATTTGTGTAGGGCGCTATAATTTGGGGCAGTCCACAAAATAACACAGTCAAGTCACAGAAATATCAGGGACACACTTTCTTTCTGTTTCACACCGATTAGAGATAAGATCTAGTCAATAATGGATATGCATTGTAATGAATTGTGTTGTGTGTTTTTTAGGTTTGACACAGTCAACGACGTTTATAATATTTTGAGCATGCACAAGATAGTGCGGGTTTTACTAAACTGCTCCTGGGTTTGTTAATAACCATTGGAGAGCCACTAACAAACAGTCTGCTAAATAAGCCGTATTTAAGTATGAAATAATGATCCCTGTTCGATTTTGTAGTTTATGATAGTTAGAAATTCACATTTTAAGACAAAACAAGATTAAAGGGGTAAAGCACAGACATGAAGTTCTGAGGTGAAAATCAGTCATTGGAAAATTATATGATGCCATAGTGAACTATTGGACATATAGAACTGTTGTTGTGAGAAAAGAGAGAAAATGAAATGAATAATGAACTATTGAGAGGAAAATAAAACGACATTGAAAATATGGCAGTAAAACACTCCAAGTGGAAAAACATGAAGAAGAAATGAACTTGTCTTTGGAAGCTGCTCTCCGTAGCAGTCATTTTGGGAAAACTGCACTTCCCGCTTTGTGACCAGTTACTGGTCTCAGAATACCAACTCTTAAACAGAGGTTGAAGTGCATTTAAAAAAAAACGTATGTGTGATGCTGCATGCAATGGGGCGGTGTCAGTGAGTGTGGGGCTGGGTACAGAGGTGTGGCTAAAAAAACTAAATATTCTGCAAGTTTTTTTCGTGTTTTTACTGTCAGGTAGCTACATAAAAAATAGTGCGCAGCTGAAACGTACAAATACATTTTAATAAGTTGTTACTGTGGGATATGCAATATAGTACATTATAAAACCTCTATTAGTAATGCCCCTTACACGTCCATTTATAAACGTAGATCCACGGAATTAAATCTTTGTTGGTGAAGTAGAGAATAGGGACTTATGTATTTTTAGTGCTACGAGGTCACAGCCTGTGACAGAAAGCACTGTGAACATGTAAGTCATTGTTTTGCATTACACACAGTTTAGGATATACTGCTACAAAATGCACATCAAGGTTTAAAATCGAAGTATTCCAGAATCACTCAAAGGAATATCCAGAAGAAAAGCTCCCCCCACAAGACAGATGAGGGCGCGATCCCCATCAGACGGACGGGCAGCCATGGTATATAATATATATATAGAACATAAGTTCGTATAAGGCCCAAACAGCCATGAGGCAAGGTGACCACATCACACAATGGACAAGGACAACAGGTCATGCAACAACCATGAGGGAAGGGTAGAAAGTCACACAATGGCCGCGGTGTGGGCAGAAAGAAAACAGGAATAACAATGTCGTTCTACAATCAAATGCCAACTAGACCGACCCTGCTGAGCATCCACAGCGGTAAGAACAGTCAATACCTGGGGTATGGCGTATATTCCCTAATATCAGAGGTATTTGAGCCCCTGGCTTGATGAGGCCTGTACCACCAGAGGCACAAGGCGGTACTCTCAATTCCCAACCTTGGGGACAACAAGTCTCCATGAAACTTGCTAATTCTACCTCTAGCCAGGAGAGGTGCCTTAGCGCAACACTGGCATGCGCAACCAAGTCCACAAAGTGGAAACAGTCAAAGATGGAAAACGATCTACTGGAGGTAATACGTAAAAAACCTCCGCAAGAAAACATGCCGCCATTGTAACAATCGAAGGATAGAAGGAGACAATGCCAAGGGAGTGTAGCACAAAAACTGCGTACCATTGATACGTGATGGAACCTCCAGGAGGGAATAAGAGGCTGCCAAAGGAACTGAACTAGGAAACACGGTTTCCAAAACAATAACGGGACATAATAACAAGTCCTGAGCTACAGCCTAGGGACAGAAGAAAGGGCAATAAGCCCGTGTGGCCAATATCAAACATCTCACAATATGCTAAAAGGAATCGCGTGAAAAGGGTTTCACATAACATTTGCATCCAAAGAACCCAACCTGCTTATAGAGTAAGACTCTCTGCAGGGTCTCAAGACATGAGGCTATCCAGCAGCACCAGAGATCAGGGAAAAGACACTGATCTGGCGATTGATGCTACAAAACGCACATACTGCCTTGTAATAACAAGGGGAAAAATGGGAAGGGGGCAAGCTAAGGGTCTGGCCCTCCCCAACTCGCCCGAAACCTAAGTAAGGCCGCATCTACTTGGGTTCCAAACAGATGAACCCTAGCAAATGGCATGTGAAGCAAGGTTGTCTGGACAGCTTCTGAAGATCCAGATGCCTGAAGCCCGGTGTGAAGGCACAATGCCACAGCCGACGCCATGGCTCGACCAATGGAATCGGTGGAGTCCATTCCACACCTGATGAACAGCTTAACCACCTGCCGACCATCTTAAATCAACTGGGTCAACTCGTACTTGTTGGCCTCTGGGAACAAAGGTAAAAGCTGTGCCAAGGAGTCCTACAAGGCATGGAGAAAGCGTCCTAGGACGCAAAGCGTGTTGGTGGAGCGTAATGCTGCACTAGAGGAGTAAATAAATGTGTTTCCAGCAAGAATTATTCTTCATGGACTCTTTGTCAAGGGGGAATGGGGAAGGTTCTCTATTTCAGGAGATGCCGTAATGGCCTGGACTGCGAAGCTGTAGTAGGTCGGCTGTCGAATTAGGTATGCGGGGTCCCCTGGGGCAGGCCGGTATTTGTGTGCAATAGCGTAGTCCACTGGTGCCCCCAATAAAATATCAGACAGTGCCTCACAGAAGGGGAGTACTGGTTCAACCTCGACTGGCGGGTATGAAGGACCTCAATAAGAGGGTCCGTAGCCTTCTCTACTGCAGGTAGAGTGAGATGTAAGACATCAGCCACTCTTTTCAAAACTTCTGCCAAAGAACAACTAGCTTCCGAGGTGAGGCCAGGAGGCGATAAAAGAGAGGAAGCAGGGGATGAATCTAGCCCGCTGGCTTCTCCCAGCTCAGCAATCCAGCTGTCCAACATAGTAGGAGCCACAAGAACTGGCTGCTCCAAGGGGGCTTTCCCCTCACATCCTTCCCCCAACTGGTCCTGTGAAACTCCACAGAAACCATCAGTGCTGAAAATGGCTCCATAACTGGTGTCAGATGGTGCTGACCCTGCGCTTTACCGACGTTCACCTGGGAAGGCTGAAAAATACCGGGAGTGAACCATTCGACAATGACACAGTTACTGCATCTATGACCTCCTTGGGGCCCGCAGGCACTCCAGAGGGAAACGAGGGCCCAAAGAGAAGATAGAGAGCCTTGTAGTACTCCTGCATTTGGTTCCAGGTCACCCCTGCTCCAGGAAAGGGTGGAAGGCATGGAAGCGACGCCAGAGCGGAAGTAAAATAGTCCCCACGATCCACCCCGCAAGTCAAAGGAGCCACAGAGGTTTACGATGCCGTTTACCATGAGAGGCAGCCGGAGACTGGGCCACTGCATTTGACTACGGGGAGAAGAATGGGGCTCACGGTAATGACTCCTGGATCGGGAGGATGACCGACGAGTGAGGAGCTGGAGGTCCGTGACAACCGTGCCGTTAGAAGTTTCATGCGCTCCCTCAGAGCCTTTAGCTTCAACCCCTGGCAGGAGTCACACTTGTCGGCGTCGTGGTGCTCGTTCAAGCACCATATACAGATAGAATGTGGATCCGTACCAGACATTTGGCAAGCACAGGACCCACAGGACTTAAACCCAGAGGGCATAGGAATTTAGCACACTGTTTCAGATGAGAAAAGCTTGTAACAGCAGGCCAAAAACGTCTAGAGATACGTTACTTCGGATCCGTGTGCACTCACTTATGTCAGCGCACCTGAGGGGAATTCTATGGCTTACCTGATGTCATATTCGGAGTCAAGTCAAAACCACTTTATTCGATTAATTAGAATCATAAAAGTACAATACAAGACAAAACAAAAAACAAAAATAATATCATTCAATACAGATGAGCGATATAAAAAATATAAAATCTCTACACAAAGTCTATAATTCATCAAAACTTAAAAAATATCAGATAAGAACAATAACAATAAAATAGAGATCAATAAAATTCATATATCATTCGTCATAGGGAAACTTCTTTTCCTAAGGCGGACAGCAGAACGAGAAAACTGGCAATATTAAAAATATTCCAGGTATTATCTAGCAGTTGAAGGTACATTAATGCTGGTCTGACCTGTAAACAGCCCTTTCCCCCGAAAAGAGTGGTTAAAAACCTCCTCCTAATGTTATTATAAAAGTCACAAAACATTATAAAATGCATAGTATCCTGAGGTGAAAAATTGTCGCAGTTACACAGGGCTATATCTTCTGGTTTACACCATCCAGGAAGATTGCCCAGGGAAAAGTGAATTAAGTTCAAACGAAACCTAATCAAAAGGCAACGATGGAATGGTTTGGTCACAATTCTCAGATAGGGCTCTATTGACGGTGAGGAAATTATAAGGTAATGAGCCCTGGCCAAAGGTTTTTGTATCTGCTGATCCTCCCGTTCCAACCTCAGTATATTCAAGAACTGTGATTTCACCCATTTTACATAGATTTTTGTAATCCCTTCTGGTGTGTTATAGATATCAGGCCGCCCTAGTTTAATAAACATACCCTTTAACGTACGACAAACACTGGATACTGCTGGCTTTATCTAAGGCAACACAATCCCTTAAAATCTGATGGTTCAAAGTTAGCTCTGGGTTGAGCCACGTTTTCATCCAACAGACCAGGTGAGCCAATCCCACCAAATCAGTCACATACCCCACCCCCAGTTCCTGATCAACAGCATAGGTGGGGGTTGATTGGGGGACGGACAAGAGGGCCCGTAAAAATTTGTTCTCAGCCAACTGAACCCCTGCTAATTGCTTATAGCCCCAAACGGCAGCGCCTTAGGTGGCAATAGCCAAACATGTAGACCTGTAGATGGCAAGAATTGCCTCAAAAGGCCTAGCTCCCAATCGCTGTGCAAAGCCCAGTAGTGCTGACGATGATCTCACTACTGCATTCTTTTTGGCTTTAAGTTGGGGGCCCAAGAGCATCTATCGTCTAATAAAACCCCCAAATATGTAAAAGCAGTCACTCTAGCACCTCGGCACCATTGCATTAAAACGTTTGAACTTTTTTTGTTTCTTTGACTTATTGATAGGACATGTGATTTTGACGTATTTACCACCAGGTCCAGGGATTTCATATAAATCCCAAATGCATCCAGGAGTCTCTGGAGGCCTATAGGAGTTCGGGATAGTAACACGGCATCATCCGCGTAGAGGACGACCGGGATGGTCCTATTTCCTACAAGTGGGATGTCCGGGCTAGCCTTTTCCAGGGTTTTATCTACGGCGTTAATGTAAAGAGTAAAAAGTATTGGTGCCAATATACAGCCTTGGCGAACGCCTCTACCAGACTTAAAGTGTCTTGTGCATTTGCCGTCCTGAGTAATCCTAACAGCAGCCAGAAGGTCCCAATGTAGATCTGCTAAAAAATAAACCAGACACGGATCATCCCTAGGTCGAGTAGAATGGACCAAGGCTTTGATCTGTTTACCAGATCGAAAGCTGAGGAAAGATCCATAAAACCCATATGCAGGAAACCTTTTTTTAGCTACAGGTGTATTTTCCTATCAATAAATACAGATTGAGGCACTGGTCCATTGTACTTCTACCTTTTCTACCTTTTTTAAAGCCATACTGGAGATTGAATAAAACCCCATTGTCATTTACCCACTCCGTGACTTGGGCCAGAATCACCTTACCTAAAATGTTAACAGCAGAGTCGATCAAGGAAATTGGTCTGTAACACCTTGGATCCCCTCTCTGACCCTTTTTAAAAACCGGTATGATAGTAGACTGGGACCATGATGCAGGGAACCCCTGGACAACTGAGGCATTGAACACATTTGTTAAGATTTTAGCCCAGAATTTAGGATCACCCTTGTAAAGGTCTGCAGGAACCCCATCAGGGCCAGGTGCCTTATTACTAGATGTATCTATTATTGCCCTCTCAATGTCCTCCTTTTTAAAAACCAACAGAGGGAGATCACCACGGATGTCTGAAGCTATAAAAGGCTCTTGAACCTCAGTTGACCCATAAATACTCTCAAAGTATGATAAGCACTGCTCCTCAGAGATGTTAGTTTCCAGGTTACCATTCTCCTGCCTCGAGAAAAAAGGATTATTTACAATAGCCCAACATTTGTAGCTATCCCTCAAAATTTCAACGGACGTTAGGGCATTTCAGGCCTCTGATTTAATCTCATTTTTGCGGGTAGATACTGCTAGTTTATAATGCTTTCTGAGATTAATTATCTGCTCCCTGTCTCTTGGTTTGTTTTTCAGGGCTTGTATTAGATTTCGATGGGCCCTAGAGCATTTTGCGTCACCTTTCCCCTGAATTAAATCAGTGCTTACTTTTAACGGTCAAATCAGTTGCAACCTGGCCACAAATAGCTTCAAAGGCTCTAATGACCTTGTCCTTTGGGTGGAATAATCCACACACACTGCAATATCATTTTTAACCTTCCCACATAAATTAGAAAAATAGAAATCAGGGATTACCTTGGTCCGTTTGAGTCTTCTCCCTTGGTCTCTAGTTGCCACATGATTGACACCCCTGTCCTTGCCCAGAGAGCACAGAAGATCCATATCCTTATTTAGCTCCAGTATTACTGGGTTATGATCACTAAAGGGAGACATCCTAGCATTATAAAATACTACGTTGCCTAGCATTGAGGGGGACAAAAATATGTAATCAATAATGGTATCCCTTCCCCTGGCTTTAAATGATGGATCATGAAAACCTGGTTCAAAGAGATCGGCTCTTACCAGAAGATCCTTCAGAGCCTCCCCCTTGAATGTGTGCTCAAAGTGGGGTAGCATTGAATAATCAGGGCCCAAGACATCATCAATATGGCAATTCAGATCACACAGGTGCACATTAAAATCGCCCATGAGTATAGTAGAATAAAAAGGGGATTTCTTTGATCTATAACCTTCTAAAAAACATTTCAAATAAGAAAGGTGTTCATTTCTAGAATCACATTCCCCCAAATTATAAAAGTTAATTAATAATATTTTAGGATGATTGGGGGTACATAATTCTACTATCAGACAGTTGTGGGAACTAACTTCCAACAACTTTATGGCACTTTTAGCGTTAGGGAAAAAAGAAGCATTAACCCACCCTTGGCTCTACCTGCCGACGTAGGTCGAGCAGGCAAGCAATAGGATTTAAACCCATCCAACCAAAAGTTGCTCTCCCTCTCCCAAGTCTCCTGAAGAGCAATAATATCATATTTTTTTTTTAAACTTAAGCCAGCTCGGATTATCCCTTTTGGATCTGAGCCCCACAATATTCCAGCTAATAATATTACAGCTAGGGGTAACATCAATATCAGTAGTTTGAGGGTTATGGCTAGAGTCAAGTGAACAATCATATGAAATCTCTAGTCAGTCATTCTCATCTAACTGGCACAATGGGGAGAACCTATTTGATAGAGCTAGGCACATCCCTACTGGGCATATCTGTGTGTGAAGAGTTTGTGGAGCTGATGTTTCTCTGTCATTAAAACTTTCTGGTTGAGGCTCAAAATCATTATGTCCCCCATGACTATGAAGAGCCTGGTTGGGCCTCCTCAAGCTCACCTCTGGGTGGGGCTTAACAAAGACATTTGATCGTCTTGGTGGGGGATAAAAAAATCCCAATGGCAGGGCTCTAATGCCCCCCCCCCCCTTCTTTAAGGCCGAGCAATCCCAGAACAGTCTGTCAGCAGCGCCTCGTTTGTTAAAGTTACCAATAATACAGTCCCCTTCAACTTGTTTCTGGCGATTACCTACCCACCCCACCGATCTGGCCATTTTATTGCTAAATGAGATTTGAGTATTACCAGTACAATAATGATCAAACCATTTTTTAGCTTTCAATAACAGGTCTGGTGTAGATTCATCTTCTTCAGTTCCCAATGGTGGAACCCTTACAAGGACCGCGACCAGTAGAGTCGCTTCTGGGGGGAGATTAATACTGCAGCATTTAGATTTTGTGAGCCTATCATGTAAAGCGGGGGATTTCCTGCTAGCCAGGGTATGAGCATTACCCGTTAAAACCACATGATACCTATCACTACTGCTAAAGTTCTCCCGCTACCAAGGGGGCCCTGGTATCCCCCAACTCTCTCCGTAATACCGGAGTCTACTTTTACTCGTGATGGAGAGATTAGATGACCACCCATGTTGTCAGCTCCAGTACATGGCTTGGTCTCCAGTTGGGGTTTAGGAAACTCAATTGGGTTAGAAGGGACGTGTAGCGGTCTTGAGGATGTTAAAAAGTAGTTAATACGCTCACATTTTTTCAAAATACCAGCTACACAAGTGTTCAGAGTGTCAATAATGTCTTTAGCTATACTGGTGAAAACAGATTCTAAACGAGAAGTAAAGATCTCTTCCACCACATTCCGTACTGTCTCATATATTTTTTCACTCGCAGGGTTCCCTTTGGTAGGATTACTTTATTCAGACCTTTATCCCGTATCCCCATTTTTCTGGTAGGTCTCTTTTTCGCGGTGGATCCCTCAGACTGCCCTTTTTGTGCCAGGCCCGGGACATGCAAGGGATCTTTAATGACATCAACCATCGCCCCTGTCTCAGCAACATCAACAATTAGGGCACCTTGCGCAGCCAGCGAAGACGTTAACAGCACAATAGGTTCCAAGGGGATGGGCATTTTTACCACAAGATCAGATATGACAAGATCAGGTGTAACAATCCCTCCATCTGTCTCTTGGCTCACACCCAGACCCAGTTCCTTTTCCCCATTTGCAATTTCATTATTTAGGACAGCCACCGCCGACGTTAGGTATGAAATAATAGTTGCCGACTTTCTAGGCACTTTTGCTTTTAGACCCCCTGGTCTTGAGAACAAAGCTGTTTCCGCTTACCCATTATAAATGTAAAACGTAAGAGGGGTGGTCCAGCCCAGCCTACTCCGGCCACTGACGGGCCCGGGCGTGCCCGCGCGCGGCCTGCGAAGCGGGAGCCGCGGCGAGCTTTAAGCGCCTCGTGGCGCGGATTGCTGTCAGCTGTGGTAGCGGCGGCGGCGGCCCGTGAGGCAAGCTGGGCACTGTAGTCCCCCCCCATGGGGCAGAAGCTGTTGTTGAGCAGTTCAAAAATAAAACAATTCAAAAGAATGATGAAGCGTATATATAAATAATTCCTGCCAGTTCAAGAACTGCTACGATAATTAATGCCCATCCTCCACAAAAGTAGTCTATCATGGTCAACCAATAAATACCTCCTTAGTAATCACGAAAGCAATCGTCTCATGTCGGGTCCTAAAATAATTCCTCAATTCGGAGTCGATGTCGCACGGAGCCATGCGCGCCACCCCCCGGCGCACAGAGGTACTGCTGAGAAAAGGTTTTGCGGATCCTGTCTGACGCCTGGGGAGAATTCACAAGTTAAGGAATCTGTGGCTAGATGTCTCTATCAGATCCCCAATGACTGAACCAGTCAAGTTTCCATATAACCCCCATATTCTGTCAAACCTTCGGCATAAGCCTAGAAGTGCACAATATATCTTTTCAAACAGAATATTTTTCTCATCTTTAAAGTCCATTCCATTCCTTAATCCATTTTGGGTATTAATAGACCTTGCAACGAGAGAGTTAATATCAATTACATTTTTCACATATTGACTTCTGGTGGGAATGCCACCCCAGGATCTTTGCTGAGGAAAATGTGTTATTTCCTCTAAAATTGTATCAATCAGGGACCAGAATTCTTTAACTGCGTACATTCCCGAAATATAAGTTTCTAGCCACCTATTGCCCTCTTGCAGGTATCTTTTGCTTGTGACAAAATGTTTTTAATTCTTATGGGGACCCACCATGTCATTCATTGCTCTGCTCCTTTCTTTTTAAAATCTATATTCCAATCCCATTCGTTGCAATGTCCTTTAAGCCCTGCAAGTCAATTTCTGCTTGACATTCTCAAAGTCAGAGGAGGCACTTTTGCAGACTGGGCTTTCTCAATGGCAACGGTGAGGAAATTCAAATAATTTCCCTACTGAGGCGCAACACTTCTTTCCTGCATATTTGAGAAATTCCTAAAAACTCTACTTTTTAAGTGAATACATCTTTCTACTTTTTCAGTGCAAAAAACCTCAGTGTACAAGCTCTATAAAAACAACTTTTAATATAACATAACATAACATAAAAATAAAATAACAAAAGAAAGTTGAAATGATTTCCCCATGGTACTGGTGCTGGGGACCTGGTGAGGAAACAAGACAAGACTAGGGCCCAGAATTAGATATTGGCAGTCGTTCTCCCAGGGCTATGGAGCAAATTCCTGGTGAAGGTACCCAACACCAGATTTATAAATGACCACCAATCTGGCGGTCATTTATAAAGGATTTGCAGTAACCGCTGTCACGTTCCTGTCAAGACATTTTGCTGTTTGGTGCAGGGCTCCGTCAACATTATGGAGCCTTGCACCAAACAATTTTCTCTTTTAAAAATTTTAAAAATAAAATGGAGGAATAGGATTTTCTTTTTGAAAATAAAAAATATAATACCCCCCCCCCCCACGTAATAGGAATCAGATGACGAAGGGGGCATTATTTCTTTTGAAGTGTCACTCACCGCTAGGGTGTACCTAGTGGTGACGGACAGTAGTAAAATGACTATATGTTGGCCCATGCTAATTGGGAGGATGGAAATATTTAGCCAATCCTACGATCGTCTTTGTTAGACCCGACAGCCTTCGGGTGGTCTTCCCCCCAACCTTTTGCCTTCCTCCTCCACTTTTACCGACCTTGTTTTGCTGGTATTAGGGCTGTGCGCACTTTCCACTGCTAACCAGTTCCCATTTCAGACATATTAGCCACCCCTAAGTTAGACCCTGGACAACCCGGAGGGTAGGGCGCACTGCATTTAAAATGCAGCACATGTACTTTATAGTTATAAAAGTCCTGCTAATGAAAACCTTTCAAACTCGTTTTTCCCTACACCAAGGCCTACATCTTCCATAGGATAACACTGGGATTACCTTGTTATATTTTATAAGAGGAATTCCAAAACGGGAAGATATCACTGATTCAAGTTTAGTGACTCTGGAATCACAATTTTTAAAATCCAAACTGATGGGGAAGTCAGAATTTAAATTGCAATTCTGCGAATGCCACTTTTAGAAAGTAACAACACAACTGCCAGTACTGGAAGTCACTTTTAAAAACTGATGGTGACCTTTGTGAAGTAATTTTGCCGCAAACTCAGACTGAAAATATTCTTCAAGGATACACCAGAACAAACAAATATGGAGGTGACGGGACTCCGGAATAAATCGTCTTTTTGTCCACCTTTCTTTAAAACTCCGAAAGAAATCATTACGTTTGAGAAAATGTTACTTTCTGGGATAGCTTCCTTAGAAAATAAAAAACATTATGTCAAATATAACATATCAAAGGAGGAAAAGGACGCCATCTTTTCACTAAAAAATGACACCTCATTAGTGATAAAACAGGCGGACAAAGGGGGAGCAGTAGTGATATGGGACATCAATAAATACAAAAAGGAAGTCAAACGCCAACTTGACAACCCGAATTGTTACAGGATGATTAACAAAAATCCCACGGACGATTTACAAAAAGAACTTTTTGCCATCCTTCAGGACGGTTTAGACGCGGGAATTCTAGGGCCCAAAGAATTCTCTTTTCTCCAAAACAAACATCCAAGGACCCCAATGTTTTATGTCCTCCCTAAAATGCATAAGGACGAAAATAACCCTCCGGGCTGCCCGATTGTGTCGGGCTGCTCATCACTGATTGAACCTGTTTCTAAGTATATTGATTTTTTTCTAAAACCTTTTGTTGACGACATACCAGCTCATCTTAAAGACACGACGGATTTTCTGAACCAAATAACAGCGGTTGAATTTGATCCAACAAGGCAATTACTAGTGACTATGGACATAGTCTCATTATACACGCAAATACCCCAAGAACAGGCCTTGGAGACCCTCTCTTTTTTCTTAGATGAAAGGGAACGTCCAACAAGAGTTCCCACGGAGTTCATTGTCCAACTGGCTAAATTTGCCCTACAAAAAAACTTTTTCAAGTTTGACACAGACTTCTATTATCAGATTAAAGGGGTGGCCATGGGCTGCCCCTTTGCACCGGAGTTAGCGATATTGTTTATGGGCCTCTACGAAAATAAATTCATTTATAACAACAAACCCTATGGTGAACACTTCACTAAGTATATGAGATACATAGATGATGTATTCATAATCTGGTCGGGCACACAAGAACAGCTAGAGGATTTTATGACATGGATCAATCAGAGGATGGAAGACATCAAATTCAGCTTTGACTCCTCAAATTCAAATATCACTTTTTTGGATGTCAAAGTATATGCATCGGAGGGCACATTGGGGACCACAATGTTCCGCAAAACAACAGACCGGAATAAGGCATTACATTATATGAGTCATCATCCCAGAAGCCTTAAACAAAATTTGCCCTTCGGTCAATTTCTTCGAATTAGAAGAAACTGTTCGAATAAAGAGGAATATTTCTTTCACGCAAGTGAATTGGTCCAACGTCTGCTAGTCCGTGGATACCCAAAGAAACTACTAGAACACACATTGAAACGGGTGTGGTGGGTTCCGCGTGAATCTCTACTTCAAAAGAAAGTTCGACCAGAACAAAAGAGGATTGTGTGCGTTACAACGTTCGGCCCGAATGCTAATGAGATACGAAAGTTGGTGACACAAAATTGGCACCTGGTAAAGGACCTACACAGCGAATTGAAGGAACCACCACTGTTCGCCTTTAAAAAAGAGAAAAGTGTTGCGCAACATATAATAAGGGCAGCATTACCCCCCGCCCCAGAAACAACGCTGAGAGGCATGATGGGACTTAGTCCAATAGCAGGCCACCATAGATGTGGTAATTGCTCATGCTGTGCGCAGACAGATGAGGGATCGTTTTTTTCTTTTAATGGTATCCATTGGAAACACGACGGTTTCACAAACTGCCTGACCAAAAATGTAGTATATGGGATTACATGCCCTTGTCCCAAACTATATATAGGAAGGACCACCCAGGAGGCATGCCAACGGATTATACAACATAAATCCAGAATAAGGAAAGAGACACCAAATGCCCCTCTGGTTCACCATTGGGTGCTCAATAAACACAGAGAGGAAGATCTACGGTGGACCATTATTTCTAAGATTGAGAAGGACCCCAGGGGTGGAGACACTGAAAGTAGACTCAACCAGCGTGAAGCGCTATTAATAATGAAATATAACACAGCAATCACAGGGCTGAATGAAATCTCAGAGTTCTACAAAGGGAGTATATAAAGACATCTGTGTATAGAGGCCCTTACTCATCATGAAGAGCACACAGTCGCTACACAAGTCCTGCACACCGAGTTCACCAGTTTTGAATGTAAAGGAGATCTTCCAACTCACTGGTCAATCATCGGCTTAATAGCCACTGCGAGATAGTTAAGCCGCAACATCAATGCTTAAATCAACAATATGATCGAACATGCCTTTTAAAATTGTGGCCCTTGATTGTGCACATCGATTTACTTTTCATTGATGTTGTGCAAAACGCCGTGGTTGATACTACAGTTGCTTTGTCGACGGATACCTGTAAACTGCAATAAAGTGTAATCTAACCCTTTTTTCAACTTTAAAAAAAACACTTCCCTATGGGCGCATGGGGATTGGAGCATGTGACCGCGACATCATCCAATGAAGAGCGAGCATTTCCTAACACGGAAGCACACTCTTCCGAGACTGTGAGAAGCGCGACTGAAGTAAAACGAAGGTTTCCACGGCCGGGCCCCGTGTAGCTCGTAATACTCTTTTTATTCATTTCATTCGCCCATCGTTCGACCGCGGCATTTAAAGCTTTGCTTAATCTGTTGCAGGGCGAAACGGATATCTTTCATTTTGCGAAGTTTTCAGCTGCACAGCCGTGACCGACTGATGCACGTTACCGGTAAGGTTTCATCTACTAGTCTATCGCCAAATCAATGCTTCCCGGCGATTTCAGCAGTAGTTCCCCCATAAAATCCTGGTGCCCATACTTATAAATGTTTCCATTTCCTTCCCTTTTTGTAGAATCATTTTTGCCAAAGTAAATAGGTAAGTGCCGTTCACTGCACAATATTGAAAGGACTACAGTCATGACCAGCCTTAAATACTGAGTATGTTTGTCATGTCGTTTTGTCTAGAGTGCCACTCCCTCCAAACATCCGCTGGAGAATGAATTATACACTAAGAAGGTAGGGAGTTGAGACACCGACAGGTGGTGCCATTAGTATTGATTTCTTGTGTCTTTTTGGACTGAACATTAAAACTAGTGTTTGTCTGTTTTTTTAGAGACTGTTGGTCCTGAGGAGAACCCCGCAAACTGGGGGTTCGAAACGCGTCAACCTGGTTTTGGGTTCTTTTGTCACCTACAATATAGCGAGATTAATTTTTTTAGCAGGGCTCTGCTTCTAAAATGTATTGTTGACCAAAAGAAATCATGTTCAAATAATCATTTATTTGTATGGACAATTCAAGACTGACATTAGGACCAAAATTTATGATTGTATGAATGAATGATGAATGTATTGGCCAGTGTGAGAGTTGGATGTGTGGTGAATTTGTAAATTGTATTGTCTATAGCTGCTTTTTATGTAATGTTTTTCATGTGTACATGCAAAGATTTATGTTTTGCTTAAAAGAATAAATTCTGTTCAACTAAGATATAAAACAATATAATAAACTAGTGACGTAATTCAAAAACGGACCAGCATGTTTTATTCATAAAGGTCACCATCAGTATTTAAAAGTGACTTCCAGTACTGGCAGTTGTGTTGTTGATTTGGTATATTAGGTTTAGCCTTGCTGGTATTAAGCCAAGACCCTGTGTGGTTTTTTGTGTGTGTGACTTTTAGAAAGTAAACATTTTCTTTTAGAAAGTTGACATTTTCTTACTTTATCCATTTGGTGCCTGTTGCCGGTCTAGGATCACAAGTCTTGGTGTGGGTGACGGTTGGACTTTGTTTATTCCCGCTAGACAGTCACACACAATCGAAGCTTAGGTGTGACTTGATGGGTCAGCCTGGCAGGATAGGAGGGAAGAGTTGGACCCAGCCTCACTTACAACTTAGTGAGTCTGGAGCCAGGGCAGGACCTCAGTGCACTTCAAAGGCCTGTCTTTGAAGTCTCCCCCACTTCAAAGGCCCAACTGGACATTAGTACTGGACCTCTGACACCACCACTTCAGTACACTTCTAGACCTCTGAAGAACCTGCCAGGAAGGAGGACTGCTGTGCTGCAGAAACGACTAGTGAAGTCTATAAAAAGAGGGACAATAGGCTAATGAAGGTCCAGCATACGGTTCAAGTGAGTTCAATCAGAAGGTATGCACTTCCTAAGAGAGGGGCAGGGGGGTCGGAGGCACCTGAGGTGTCAGATCAAGGTATTTGATCCTTCAGGAGAAATAGTCCTCACACATCCAAGGGGTGTCATGCTTCATCATTGGGCAGCTCCTTGTTGGACCGGACTGCAATGCCCAATAGGTCCCCGAAGGGGGGTTCTTTGCCATAGTTCTTTTGATATGTTGCCGATGTGAAGAGTAAGGTGCAGGAGTCTACCCTGCCAAGTGGCACCACCCCCGACCTGGACCCTTGTAAGGTGTTTTTCCAGCGGAACAGACGCATCCTCTGCTGAGCGGCATACATCCAGAGCAGAACCAACACATCCCCTCAGCTGGGCGGCGCATCTTTGAGTAGAACCAATGCATCACCACTGTTGCATAGATTGGACCCGTCGCAAAAGACTCACAGCGCCAATGCATCCCAAATCTTTGGAAAAACGCATCACCTTCAGAACCTCCCATGAATGACGCTTTTCCCAGTGCAAGCTCCTCGCATCACTTGTCGACGGCAGCCTCGATGACTATGCCGAAAATCCGCATCGTAGCTTCACGGCTCATCGGATCTAACGCTTCGTCTCACCTGCGCCTTAAATCCTCGACACCGGCCTTCCCATCGCAAGCCCCATTGACAGTATACTCAATATTGGCACATCAGGACCTCGCACGGCATCCTCGTTGCCTCCAATGTGCGGCGCAGATCTATACAAAGGCCACGCAACTAGGATTTAAGGTATTTTGGTTCAGTGGACCTAAATTGGTCTCTGTAGACAGCCCGCACTCCAAATGCAGTTGGCCTGAACTTTTGACTTTGTCCTGGTCTGGCTCGACCAGATATCCCCGGTTGGCGCTACCTGTATTTAAGCGCTATTTTACGGTCTATTCTTTAAAAATTCATAACACTAGTTCTACTTATTGAATTTTTGTCATTTTGCTCTTGTTTTATTTAATACATTTTGCCCTAATTTTCTAACCTAGTGTGGTATGCTTTTGTGTGGTGTTTTCACTGTTTACTGTTTAAAGTGTTGCACAACTACCTAATACACAGCCTCTAAAGTTAAGCCTGACTGCTCTGTGCCAAGCTACCAGAGGGTGAGTACAGGTGAATTTAGGTTAGCCTGCCTCTTACCATGACTAGGATTGTGGTTGCTGCTTAACCAGGGCTTAAACCCCAGTCAACCAACAACCCAATTTCTAACATTAGCCATCAGCAATGAGGATAGGATCTCTGTTTGTGCAGTGCTATACAGTGATTTAGTCTAAACTACTATTCGACATCTAAGACCAATTCGAATTTCAAATTCTCCCTAACTGGCATTTTTAATTTGTAATCAAAATCCTTTCTCTGGCTGCTGTATCTACAACCACAAGCATGGAATGTGAGCTGGCCAACATAGAGGTATACACTGTGGCCAGCTCTGAGACTTCTGTAAAGAATTTGGACTTCCAGCCAAGAGTACCACCAGGAAGGTGGAATTGCAAAAGGCACTGTGGGCCTGGGCTGAAGCCCACTCTGTACTGAATGAAATCACAGCTGAGGATGATGGCCCCCACTCAGGAACCACCTGCATCAGGTGAGATGGGGATGACCCCTCAATTGGAGATTCCTGCCAGGGCATGAAGAAGTGCCTCTTCCCACGGCCTGCCCACCCGAGGAACTGGTGGAGAGGAGGGGGAATTCAAGCTGTGGATGGCTAAATTAAAAACGGAGGAGAAGAAGGCGGAATGGGCTTTGGAGGAGAACAATATGTTATTGGCTCATGAGAGGAGCTTAAAGGAGCTGGAAGTCAAAGCCAGACAGTCGGATTCCAGCAGTGAGGATGGAAATATGCCTGCAATACCTAAAGGAGAAAAAAGGGTTTGCATACCTAAGGATTTGGTGCCCAGTTATGTGGTGGGAGACAAAATAGTCAAATGGTTTTCTGCCTGTGAGGTTGCAGTGAGGGTTCACAAGGTACCGGAAGAGCACTGGAGGGACGATCTGGGGAAACATAATCCTACTGCAGGGAGGGACACACTTCTAATACCAAAGGTTGGGGACCAAACCAAGTCCCCCCAGTGAAGGCCATCTTACTTGCCAACTTTGGGCTGACCTCTGAGAAGTATCACCAAATATTCACGGATAGTCAGAAGCTGCCCAACCAATCCTGGGTAGATTATGTGGACTCCTCTAGCAAGGCACTGAATGGTTGGGCGTGGGGCAACATGGTTAATGATTATGTTGGCGTGTACAATTTAATCATGAGAGAGTACATGCTCAGTATCTATTTTACAGAATTGCACCAGCACCTACTTGACAGCAAGCTGACTGATCCCAGAAAGCTTGCTGAGGAGGCAGACTTCTGGGCCAGAACCATAGTGTCCAAAAAGTTATTTTGGGGGAACACCCACAAAGGTGGTCTGGTTTCCAACAAGAAGAAAAACTTAAACATAAGGAGTTATCTAAAGGCTTCCAGAATAATTCCCAATGGAGTAGTGGTAACCAGTCCCAGTCTGACCCTAAGAAGGGGTTATTTGATCACAAGACATGCTCTTGTTATCCAGGCCCAGCTCTCCCATACTGCTGTCCCGCTCTGCTTCCTCCCTGTTTTCCTGAGTGCTTTCTCCTGCTTTTGCCTAATTTTTGGCTGCTTTCTCCTTCCTTTCCCCCTGTTTTTCCAAGTGCTTTCTCCTGCTTTTCCCTAGTTTTCCACTGATTCTGCGTGTTTTTTTCTCATTTTTTTCTCATTTGCCGCCCCCGTCTGCCTAATACGGAGGCCCCCAAGCCAACGGGGGAGGACATTGCTGCCCTGGGTAACCTGCCTGAGCTTGGTGCTTGGCAAGTTGAGGGTGGGTACACCGGGGACGAGTTACACAGGATGCAGAAAGAGTGTCCCAATCTAAAGGGCCTGAGACAGCAAGCTGAATCCCAGGCAGCAGGTGAAGCCTTTAGGGATCACCTAATCTACTGGGAGAATGATAACCTATATAGTAGCCTAAGGCTCCTGGTTCTGGGGCAGTCCATTTGCTGTAGTCTCCCAGTGTTACATGACCTTTCTACTGGGTCTGGCTCATGATATACCCCTGAAGGACATTTAGGGCAAGAAAAGACCTTTGCCAGGCTTCTTGCACACTTTCATTGGCCCTGGATGAAGACAGCCTCAGATGCCTTCTGTAGGTCCTGTGCTACATTCCAGGCCCGTGGGAAATCAGGAAAAAAGCAAAAAGATGCCCTGAGCCTTAGGCAACAGGTTTGTCCTGGTGGACCATGCCACCCACAACACACAGGCCAACCCCCTGAAGACAATGACCGCATTGGTGGTAGCTAGAGCTCTGATAGGGATCTTTAACCGTGTGGAGTTTTCCAAGGAGGTAGTGTCTGACAGAGGCACTAACGTCATGTCAGCATACATGAAGTCCAAGTGGGATGGGTATGGTGTAACCTACAAGTCCATCACACCCTATCACCCCTAAACCAATGGTCTTATGGAGAAATTCAACAAGACCTTAAGGGGCATGATTATGGGCCTACCTGAGCAGTGAGGCATAAGTGGGTTGTCCTTTTACCATGCCTGCTATTTCGCTACAGGGAGTTGCCACAGAAAGGATTTGGGTTTTAGCCCCTCTGGAATCCGTTATGGCCAGCCAGTTAGGGGACCTCTGAGCCTTGTCAAGGATCCACCAAGATGTGGTCAGCTACATGCTGGGCCCTCCGCAACCAGATGCATCGCCTCTGGAAGAAGGCAAAAATCAATCTTGAGGCCAGTCAAGGAGGAGTTTTAACCTGGCCAGAAAGTATGGGTCATGGAGCCAGTAGAGCCCAGAGCTCTCCAAGACCGCTGGACCGGCCCATACAAAGTGAATGAGCGAAAGGGGGAGTCCACCTACTCAATGGATCTCCAGATCCCTAAAAACCCCCTAAGGATGCTACTTGTGAATTACCTTTTTTGTTTAAATCTTTTTATTGCATTTTTCTTTTTTTAGTACATATGAACATATGTAGCATCTGCGAGAAAACTCAAGATAAAGATTATGAGAGGAAGAGGCAGAATGAAAAGGAAGATGATGGAGAAAAAAAAGCTGATGAAGAGGAGGGTCGTGGCAGTTGAAGGAGAGAGGGAGAGAGAGAGAGAGAGAGAGAGAGAGAGAGAGAGAGAGAGAGAGAGAGAGAGAGAGAGAGAGAGAGAGAGAGAGAGAGAGAGAGAGAGAGAGAGAGAGAGAGAGAGAGAGAGGGAGAGAGAGAGAGAGAGGGAGAGAGAGGAGGAGAGAGAGAGAGGAGAGAGGGAGAGAGAGGAGAGAGAGAGAGAGAGAGAGAGAGGAGAGAGAGAGAGAGAGAGAGAGAGAGAGAGAGAGAGAGAGAGAGAGAGAGAGAGAGAGAGAGAGAGAGAGCGAGAGAGAGAGAGAGAGAGAGAGAGAGAGAGATCACAAGTCCCATTCCTAGCAGGTTCACTACCTGTACCATGACAGTGTGAGCAGTATCAACAGAGAGCTAGATTAGAAATAAAGTGACATGAGGCAACTATTGCATTCAAGATCACCCCAAGCCCTGACCTCCACAAATCCCACTCATGCTTCCACTCCTCCTCATCCTGTTCATAGACTTGGCCCTCTGCTGATTTTGTCTGCTGGACCCTTTGCCTTAATTCTCATACTGTCTCTGCGCCACAAGGCAAAACACTGACAGTTCTACAATCACTGTGATTGTCTTTTTCTTTAAATTATTATTTTCATTGATGGCAAAGGGGACATTCATCAAACATATGCTGTTCACAATATTGCAATTTCAACACACATTTGGCATTTTGAAACCAAAGTATCTAATTAATTAATACACAAGTAAACCTGACAAACATTAAAGGCTGTTGTGGACATGAAAAAACCAAAAGTTACAAATAAACAGATGATAAATAAATGAATGAATAAATAAAATGAGAGGCAAATCGTACAGCATTCTAGCAAATCTACCCCAAATAGAGTTACATTTCATAATTGGATGTAATCCTCTGGCACTGGCCAGAGCCTTCTTTCTTTCATAAACTTCCATCAAGATAGCCCACCCCTCCACAGCCCTAATGGGTCTCGGGAGATCCATGCTCTCGCGATAGCAAGACACGTGACAACCAAAATGATTGAGAAAAGGGATCTCCCTGCAGAGCATGTTTCTGCCTTATAGCCCAACACGATCACTTGAGTGGTCAGGGAATAGACTGGCCCTAGATGGACCTTCGAGATATGCCTGATTTCCTTCCAAAATGTCTTCAGCATAGGGCAGGTGAGAAACATATGAACAATATTTGTGGTGATTAAGCCGCCCTCTGGACATTTAACCTGGTTGCTCACATAGCTTCCCTCGGTCCCCAACCGGCTATCTTTTTAGTCGTATAGCAGTGGTTCCCAAACTGTGCGCCTCAGCACCCTGGTGCGCCGCCATGAGAAGCCAGGGACGCCGCGGACACGATGTGGGAAACTGAAGCTCATTGCAGCCGCAGCGCAAAATACGTGCCAGCTGCATAATCCGGGAGGTTGGGCAGAAGATCGGCATGGCGTTTGATTATTAGTTGAATCACCAGCATTGTTTTTACAGTAAAAAGGCGCTCTCCACAGAGCTCGTTAAAGGGATCATAAGCCTTATTAGAGCTCGCCTTTTTAGTGTAAAATAAATTGTAAAAATAATGCTGGTGATACTACTATGAATCAATGCCATGCCGTTTTTTACTTGAACTAGATTTTAAATACTGACAAGATTGTGTGAAACAGTATGAGTACGGGAATATGCTGCCCCTGCTTTTGACCTGCTAACCTGCCTTCAGTCAGGGTCGGATTTAGAAGGTGGGTTATTCGCTGGTGCCAGAGGATAGATTCCTGAGGCCAGATGTAGGATGTTGTTTTTCAGGGATGGGCCAGGCTCCCCACTTAGCACAAACTCTTGGCCGGCAATTGTCATTCTATATAGAACGGCAATGATTGGCTGAGCAGGCACAGCATGTAGGGAGTCTCCTCCAATCGTAGGCTAAGGGCCCAGCAGGGAGGCCTCTGCCTCTGAACAGGAGCGTTCACAACCCCCATGACAAAGGCAAGTGCTGGGGACTGTAGAAGGAGCTCTTCTTTAACCAGGATGATACATCTTTCTTATGCCCCCCCACCACAAATACAGAAATACACGGGAAAGCAAACTTCTTGCTTTCCTGTATATTGCTGAATTGCCACTTATTTAATGGAAGTACAGTGCCAACAGATGCTCTGAGCAACGTGTGGACTGTACCTTAAGGCTACTGCAGTCTAGCCTTTTAATTACCTTAGTGCAGCAAGAGTCCCCCAAGAATGCAGTTCGAATTTATAAAGCAGATCAAATGTTTGATCATATACTCCTTTTTGAAGAAAAAAAAAACGCTTTCAGACCAAACAAATAAAATGAAAGTGTTTATACCGTGCAGCTTAATAGTTAAGAAATCACTCTGATTTAAGGTCTTTCTGCTATGTTATGTTGGCAGGGTTGGACTGGCCGATAGGGCAATCTGCTGTTTGTGGGCCAGTTTATTGTTCTGATGACCTGTTCTTCTTTGTAGATTTCCCTGATATTACAAAAAACATTGTTTGTAGCAAGCGCACATGTATGCGGTCTGCCGTACTCAGGGGACATAAGAATTATGTGATTTTTGAATAATTATGCATTTGCCACATAATCCATCATCTGCTGCATAACCTGCAGATATATAGTGGGGAAAAGCTTGTAGCTCAAATGGTTCAAAAATAAAAACGCAGCGGCACATTTGCAGCGTTGTGGAATGCCCTCTGCAAAAGTTAACTGGTCACTTTTCTGTTGCACATTGCTGCATTTGGATATTAAACTGGCACTGATGAGGTGCAACCAATACTCATGCAGTGTTAAAAAGTGTAAGAATGACTTAATAATGGAATATTACTATCACAAAATGTGCCACATTACTCTGCATAATTTGCTTTTTCTTGACACATAATTTACTGAACTCTGCTACTTAATTTGGTCCTTTCCTGTCACGATTCCAGTGGCCCTGGCCATACCTTGCAAAACACCTATGAAAGTTTTTCTTTACATATGTAGTCCAGGTTTGCCAGTGGTTCTTTTTAGTGCTTTGTTAATTAAGAAAATTATAGGCACATCATGATCCCGGCCCGCTTTGGGTATCCACATTCCCACTATTACCTCTCGTGTAGCCTCTTTTTATCCTCCCATTGTACTCCTTACCAGAAGAGCCGTCCCTTTCTAAGTCCGTGGACGTACCTTTGAAGACCATGCCTTTATTAAAGAGATGCATGCTAGTCTAAATCACTTCTTTTATTGCTGAAATGTAATTCTTTCATTTCTGTTACTACAGTGAAAACAATAACAACCTTGCTGACATCTTTAAGATTCTAAAACACCCCAACTCACTTTACTCTTACTTGACTTTCGGAAGACGACAGGAAGTTCTCCCGAGGTCGGGCTCCCCCCTCCCCCCCTCCGCCCACTGGTAAAAAAAAATGGTGGGGAGCCACGGCCAACTGCCAATTAGTCCAAGGGAGCCATGGGTCCAAAAAGTTTGGGAACCACTGGGGTATAGTATAAAGTACATATTGTCTGGAATTATTGCAGCTTTAAAGTAATCGAGGAAACAGATCCATTCAGTGCATTACTAACAGCTATGGGAGTGATATCCTCCCCCAGCACATTACTCCACTTTGTTGCCAGCCCCAATCACTATTATTGTAAATGAAATACTAATGTATGTAGACAATGAACAGCTTACAATAAGAAAAGGTCAACAAACGGTCACTGTGATGGTCACTGAGATGG
The DNA here is from genome assembly GCF_964261635.1 of Lissotriton helveticus. Taxonomy (NCBI): domain Eukaryota; kingdom Metazoa; phylum Chordata; class Amphibia; order Caudata; family Salamandridae; genus Lissotriton; species Lissotriton helveticus. Next base: position 253,286,816 of record NC_136073.1, on the reverse strand, counting down.
CTATTGTACTGGAAGGTGAACATTTTATCAACAAGGCAACATTCACTTATAATGAGGTGATTACTGTGATGGTGAATGAGGCAGTCACCAATTAGTCACAGAGATAGGCAGTTTGAGAAACAGTCCTTAAACAAATGTAGTCACTAATATGAATGCCCAGGTTAGAAAACACTACATCCTAAACAATGCACAACAGCTAAAACAGACATTTAAGAATGAGACGTGAAAATGTGCCACAAGCTAAATTGGGATGATCTGACTCTACAATTAGTATTCGAGAACATTTTCTCATCCTTTAAAAATGTTGAAAGGACCCTTGTTTTGAGATAGACAGGCTGAGGATTCATCTGGTTTCAGCACACCATATCGAACAGCGACACTCATTTTCATATTAATATTGCCGCCACATCACTGCTCAGCAGCGACACGGTGCTTCCAGTTTAGAGTGAGGGAATAGGTTGTGTGCTGTTTAATGAAGTACAATTTTGTAAAGCATTATGGTATTCATAGGCTACAGACGATGGTGAACATCACAGCCTTCTGTGGTGATCCAGCGACTGTCACTTGCTAGATGGAATTACCGCACTGAACAAACTGAAATAGATGGTTGAAAAGCTAGACTTTTTGAGGAAGAAGACTTTATGCTTCTTTCTTAAATATAGAGAAGGTGGGCCCAGGTGAGATAGTCAGACGCTCTTTATTGGTATTCCTTATGCACTGCGTCTGTCTTAAAATATGACTTTTCCTTTGACAGAAGGTATTGCAAGGATACCAAGGCGCAGGTTTTGGTAGAACTGACTCAGTCTAAAGGCTGGGCAAGCAGCTGAGTTATTGGACATCTGGATTTTCTTTATACTCAATATTTAATAACAAGCTTATTGTGTGCAGACAGCATGTAAGTAGTCTAGACACAGCTATGGGGACCTGGTCAATTTTGTGGGGAAGGGTTAAAAGTGGCAATTTCCTCCCAACCAACCCTACACCCATACCTGTTCCATTTGCTGCAGTTGATAGAACATACTACTGTGGCTGTGGTGACTTTCAGAACAAGGTTCAGCTGGATTTGGCTCAAATACATTTTTGCCTCCCCACTTTTGTGGTGGTTGGGAGCACAATAATCATATCCAACTGATTTGAATGGAGGATAGTTCTGTGGGGCCTAGAATCATGATCTTCATCACGTTGCCTCTCAAGGCCCTTAGGGTCATGTTAGATGTAGGCGAATGTAAGCAAATGCGATCAGCATGCACACAGCATCTGAGGCTATGGGATTTGATGGAGGAAGAAACGGGGGCTACTATTTCACTGATTAAACCTTTGTTCAATTCCTCAGTGTGAGCATGATGCAAATGCAATATTGACTTTCTAACATTCCTTGTTGCCCAAGACCATACTTGCAGTCATCTATTGCAATTATACAATCCTCACCAACCTAAAATTGACTAGCGAAGGAGACCAAGCAAATTTTCCTGGAAACACTCAAACTCATGGTCACTTTACAGGGACGAATTAAAACATACCCAGTTCTTCAAGAAGGATTACATATTTGTGGTATGAGCAGAAACAATGTTACCAACTCTAGAGTGGAATTCAAAGGAATCGTGAAATGCTTGTAGTTCTTTCTTCTTATCTGGATCTAGAAGAGGATGTTCTTAACCAACTCTCTCTTGGCTTTTACCACACTTTTGACACCCTGTATCACATTAGTTTATTTGCTGGAACCTTCATCAGCAACGTTCATGACCATGGGGTCATTTCCCCCAAAATCTCCAAGTCTTTTTTAATCTACTGTCGCACGCTTTTCAACTTTCTGCAAATCAGTGTGCATTCTTCAAATAATTTAGTATCTGGTTCCAGTACAAACAACACACATATAATTCATTAAAAATGTTTTTACAGAAGAAGACCAAATGACACTCTGGTAAACTGAAACAGATCACGTGAAATGTTGAACAGTATTAGATTTTATGAAATGGCATGTAGCTTCATGTGAAGCAGAGTTTACCTCGGTCGGTGAAAAATACTGTATGCATCATGAGTTAATTTCGAAGTGACCCCATACGTTCACTTCATATTCATGTAAACCATGAACCTGGCACCACCAACATTAATTTCATAGCAAAAAATTGTCAAATTAGCTAATGGCTGCTCTTTAGAATCTCTTTTAACAACCGCCTCTGATTCAAGCTTCTAAACACCGATGGCCTTGTGGTAAACGTCTTGCACCAGTTTACTGAATGTTCTCTCTTCTCACATTTTTTACAAGCTAACCGAAGCTTTATTATTGGCGACTTGATTCGTGGTCCAACAGCAATAACAAACATACTTTTTCACCTCCCCTTTCCTTTTTATTCTCAAACATTATTCCCTCTCTTTACCAAAACATCGTTTTGTGTTTTCCGTCTCCTTTTCTATCTTTATTGTTAACCACTATAACCTCTTTTGGTTTGATTTTGGCTTCTATTCAGGACCCAGCTATTTAACACACTACATGTTGTGTTCCACCCTTTTAGCAGTCACTAAGCTTTGTGAAATGCGAGACCTCAGTCAAACAGCATTTCCTATTCTATACAAACACCTTTGTGCTGAATTATAAATCGATCAAAGATGTGTTCAAGTTCTGATTTACATTGCATGAAGAAGCAGGTTTCCAAAGTTCAGGTACAACCCCTTCTATTGTCCCTTCATTTCTTTGTGCCCATTCTCCATAATGAAAGCTTTCTTATATTACATACACTATTAATGTTTGTACAATTACTTTGATCACACGTTTAAGTCAAGTAGTACATCTCCTTTACTGGTAATACCCTCTTTGATGTTTTCAAACTGTTGTAATTGGCTCCACGCATAAGGGAATAAAAAAAACTTTACATTTGAAGCGAATAATGTTATATTTATGAAACTTTGGTACAAAAACTGTAGAGAAGGTATATTTAGCATGAGCTGGGTAGATTGAAGTGGGGTGGGGTGGATTGGAGTAGAGTGAGGTGGACTGGCGTGGGACGGATTGTAGTAGACAGGAGTAGGGTGGACTGGTGTGGGGTGGAATGGAAAGGCGTGAATTGGACTGGTGTGGGGTGGATTGGAGTGGAGTAGACTGGATTGCAGTGGGGTGGATTGAATTTGAGTGAGGTGTACTGGATTGACTGAGGTGGACTGGATTGAGTGGGGTGGATTGGATTGAGTGGGGTGGAATGGACTGTGGTAGAGTGAATTGGACTGGGTGGAATGAATTGAGTGGGGTTGGAATGGAATGTGGTAGAGTGAACTGGACTGGGTGGAATTGACTTAGGTGAGGTGCGGTGGATTGGATTGGGGTAGATTGGATTTGGGTTGAGGCGGATTGGATTGGGGTGAGGTGGATTAGATTGGGGTGAGGTGGATTAGATTGGGGTGACGTGGATAGTAGTGGGGTGGATTGTTTTGGGGTGAGAGCATTGGAATGGGGTGGACTGGATTGGTCTGTGGTGGATTGGATTGAGTAGGGCAGATTGGTGTGGGTGAGGTGGTCTGGATTGGAGTGGGGTGGATTGGGGAGTACTGCTCGATTATGTGTTGAATCATCATTTCAGAAATTACACATAAAAAAGAAACACTGCCGCTTTGCAATAAGATAATCCTCATCTTTTGGGAACAGTGCCGACAAGCAAAAACAAACAAGCATTTGCAATGCAAAAGGTCTCGCATTAGTGAAAGTTTAAGCTATTGGCGTTGCATTATTATTTGCAACAGCAATAGCTCAAACTTTCAATAATGCGAGACCTATTGCATTGCAAATATTTTTTTTTATACTGTGGCTCTCAGAAAAATAACATACTTTCTACAAGAGCACGTTAGGAAACTGGAGGGAGCAGGCAGGAAGGAAAGACCTTCTAGCCCATGCTTTTCGTTGGGTCTTGCCTTGAGGTGGCTTCGAATTTCTTGCCCACGTCATGTTTTCAAAATATTAATAATAAAACTGCATACGTAGATGCATACAGTGTCTTTGGGACAACCATCATGATGAGTTGGTCTGTTTAAGTGTGATTCCATTTTGCTCCTGCCCACCCCAACATACAGAATTTGACAATGAGTCAGCTCAATTCACCCAATGGCTCTCTTCACTGTGAGTGACGGTGCTTAAAACCGCATCACATGTGCGCTGCTGCCTGAAAAGAAGTGCACCTCAGTGCCAGTGAGCCTGGACTTTATATTTTCCGTATGCTTGCTATTTTTTGCATCTTGCATATTTTTGAGAAAAATCAATAAGACAATCATTGCACGCATGCCGAAGTCAGACCTCTAGGCTTTGCCACTGCTTGTTTCATTTCGAAACGCTTCCGCGGCCATTCCTTGCTCTCCCGCGTGATCTCTAGGAAAAAAACTCACACATTTGCGTGTCACAAAGTTATGTTTGCAAAAGAAAGATGTTTATTGGCACAGGTTTGTAAATAATAGTAATGTCTTACATGCATGACTCAATTATATAAACCTCTTTGCATATATAAACAACTATTCCCACTGAATTAAAGTAAGGGTTTTGGGCGCAAGGCATGCTGGCTGCATCCACCTGTCAAGGTTCTACAGTCACACAGACGGCAGGCTAGTGGCTACCTAGCTGTGGGGTCAGAATACCGGGGGCATACTCCTGGCTGCTCAACTTGGCCAGACTGTGCGATTCTGGGCAAATCCCTTTATTGCGCTGTGCCTCGCAATGCATATGTGTCTGACGTCGGAGCCCTTTGAAACTGGCCGATTCCAACTATTGGGCGCTATAGCTTTTTACAGCTGTCTGTTTGCACAGATGTTGCACAGATGTAGTGCCTCCGCATTGGCTCTCTTTTTGTTTCATTAATAGCTAGAGCTCACCCACACAAAAGAGGCGCGGAGGTCCACGCAGCTCGCGCGGTGTCTCGTGCACCGTGTTTACACCCGCGTCTCTGCACAGGCAACGTGAACCTTGGGCATGGCCAGTCCAAATCTAGAGGAAATCCTCCTCTCACAGTTAAATCACCTTAGCAAGTGCTACACATTGGAACATATGTACATGATATGAAGCTCCTTTTTAAATCACATTTCGCACATAGGTCCTGAAGAAAGCCAGATTTAACACAAGGCCTAGCTGAAACTACTTGACCACACGGCATGTGGGAGACCATAGGTCCCTCCAACCACATCCACTAGCCTTACTTTTAATACTGCCAAGGGCCCACGAATAAATTACCCTTAGGATACGGGGACCCCAAAACACATTTTAACTCCACTCTGAACACCATCACTGCACACTCACTTAACAAAAACCGCTCCGCTGTAAACAGTTGTCGCAGCACACCTGAGGCACACTTGGTGCCTCGGGTGGGGCCCGAAGATAAAGCATGCCACCAACTAGGTTGGTGGGTGAGGGCCTTCATAAAAACTAACATTTTTTTCTGACACACACTACATGAGCAGCATCAGTATAGCTAGTTCTTTTTGATTATTATCTTTAGTCAACTGGTGGCATCTTAACAGGGCTGAGGGAGTCTTTCATCCTCACAAAGTCAACATACTGGTTCATATTCAAGAAAATAGCAGTACCCGTAGAAATGCACCGCTTACGCATGGGTGCAGATTCACTACTTTTGGGAATACACAAACATTCCTAGAAGGGCATCTAGAAAGTTGTGCCACACAAGTGTTTGAAGGAACACTGCTGGCCTCTAATTCCCCATGCATGGACATATGTGGAGCGTAGATTTAAGCATAGTGGAATAATCTTCCAGTGCAAACACACTTTTCCTTCACGGTGAAAACATTTTACCTTCTGGGAAGCCCTTCCCCTGTCCACACCGTGAGCAAATCTGCGAATGATCCGTTCTCTGACCTGAATGTCACAGCCCCATGGCCCAAAACAACTTTCATTCCTTACTAACACGTGGTGCGTGCGAGCAGCCCACCTCTCCTTCCTTCTTTCATTTAGTTGCTTCCCTATAAAATGGATAAAAAAAAAGAAGCCCGCGAGTGGTGTGCGCGCACGTCACAGCGGGGCATGTGGTTTCAATTATCGTGCCTGTGTCTGGGCACGATAACTGAAACCACACGAAGGCTGGTGCGCGTAATATACACCAATAGGCCGTAGGCGGAGCAATGCGCCAGCCTTTGGCCAATTGCCTGTTGTCTTTGAAAAAAAGACACACGCAAAGGCCAATAACATGAATCAAAACAAAAAGCACACGCACAAGTGTGTGCGATTCCTAGCTCAGTTTTCAAACCCCCCTACAAAAAGTCTCTTGCTGCGCACTGCACCGCTAGGCGCGAGACCTAAAAAAGGAACCAGGAGTGCAAAGTGATCAAAGACGACTTGGCAAAATTAAAGAAACTTAACTATAGAAAATACATCTTTACAAGCTTGTTTGTCCTGCTGGGCACATTTTTGCCAATCACACACCTTCTATTTGCAGGGCACTAAAAGTTAAACAGAACAAAATAGTACTTTAATTACTTCAGAAGTAGCGGATGGGCACTGATTAAGTTGAATCAATTAGTGCGTGGTCCCTGCTCCACAGAGAGGAACGGAAATTATGTTAGACATGCCTTGAAGAATTAAAAAGCTGTAAAGAAATGTGGCACTCAAGCCAACAAATGGTAAGCAATGGGCGGGCTCCAAGCCCTTTGATGTATTTAACAGTGTCTTGCAAGCAAGACGCATGCTCTAGCAGGCTCAACCCTTAAAAAAGGGACGTACCTGGAGAATACTACTTCCCACAGGTCCATATAGGTCGACACGTTTCAGACAGCTTTTTAATCACCCCCATGGGTTGCCCGGCTTTCTTCAGGGCTATTTGAATCCCTATAAAAAGACTCATTTGGATGTCATTAGAAATGTGCAGGTGTGTCCAACGCAAATTCAAAGCAAGCTCATAATTACAAATTGACTTTTTAGTTGGTATTTCCTTACGAGTGCTCTGAAACTACCCAGCTTTTCAATGTTTATTTAGATAGATCAATGCCCCATGGGAGAGTACAGGTTGGCGGACCACTCAATCACACTTATGCTACGGAGTCCAACAGGCATCTACACCTATAGTTTGCCATGTGAGCCCCTACATTTCATGTGGGTAAGAGTCCTTTTAAAAGAGTAAAAATATTTTCTCTACATTTTTGGGGGGAAATCAATAAGGATCCGAATCATGATTTTTGTGGTCTACGAAATAAATGCAGTCAAACAGTTCTACCTCAATGTCCACTGAAGACACACAGAGAAGTACATGGCTTTCACCAGAAAATAATGTCAATGCATAGAAAACCAAACAGTCTTCACAAGGGTCGCAGAAAAGCTCTCACTGACACAATCACAGCTCTGCTACGTGCTGGCCGTCAATCTAGGTATAAGCAGCTCACATTTAAGCGCAGGGCTGCCACCGATCCTGCAGCCCAGCTCTACAAATACAAGCAGATTTGCCATGCGCGCCATCAACAGAGCACAGTGCGCTAGTTGAAGAGCTCAGGAGAGTTTCTCTCTGCTCACAATGCCATTAGAGTACAATCAGAAGTATTTCTAATTGTAATTGCATTTATATAGTGCTTACTACCCCTGACGAGGCGTATAAGTGCTTTTCGGCAAGTAGCACGCTACTCAGGAACCCAAAGAGGGTTAGTGGTGAATTAGTATAGAGAGAGAGATAAAATTAATTTGAGCAGTGGACATGTGAGTTTGTTATTTGGATTGAAAAAGGTTAGTGGAGGGATAGAAGAGGGAAGGGTCTGCATTTGTAGTGGAGGGATAGAAGAGGGAAAGGTCTGCATTTATAGTGGAGGGATAGAAGAGGGAAGGGTTTGCATCTATAGTGGAGGGATAGAAGAGGGAAGGGTTTGCATTTGATACAAACCAGTAAGAATATCAGTGTTGGTGGTGTTTGGTACAGCCATGATGCACGCACAGCACCAAAGGAAAATGCACCACAGTCTCACATGCTCGGTTCTGACCAAAATAATAGTGGAGTGGTGTGGTTCACTGGTTAGAGGCGGCAGACCCGGGAGCAGAGGACGGCCCGGGACCAGAGTTCAATTCCCGACGCGGCAGGGTCTTGGACCAGGGTCAACGGACTCGATAATTCTCGCCTCGGTGCCTACTCTAACTAGGGATCACACTCGGCAACTCTGGGCATTAGCTTGCCTCATCTCCACAACGGCCCCCCACATACGCCGGGGATGCCTGGTTTCACCTTGGAGATACCCAGTAGGGACCATCTCACAGGGAAAGCCAGGACGGGTTCCCCAGAGGTCTACAGCGCAGAGATACTCCTTCGGGAGTTGATTCTAGCGCTTTAGAAACCCACAATCAATCAATCAATCAATAAGGTACTGAGTATAATTGTGATAAGGGATACTTTTGCAATAAGTAATTCACACACAATTCCACAGAAAGAGCTCAAACATGACACTAAATGCAACGCTTGAAGGTTCAATAAAAGTGCAAGTCATCACCAATTTTATAAATCACGCAAACAAAAGGATTATTAATAATACAAGATGAATGAACCCAAGGTACAGAAGAGACAGAAAACAGGTCTTTGTGCAGATGTAAAATCTAACAGAAACAGAACATCAATAGAGTCCTAATCATTACATTCTGTGCTGCAACAGATATTTCATGTTAATAGCAGGATAACTCTTCACTTTCAATCAATCACTATCTTCCACACCCAATTGCTTATACACTCAAAATCACACGTATTGATCTTACGAATCGTTAAGGATCCAGTCATAGAAACACACCTGCTAAGGTGGTCTGAGCCACAACACCACGAAAGGGCCTTACCTAATGTTTTCCTGCACTTTGATGATGGCACCGCCTTCACTGGCAGCTGCAAACGTGCAGCGAGGATCAAGAAAGGGCAAGTTCCTGTCCAGTCGTGCCAACTCTTTCAGTGTTACCAATGCTGCCCGACGCTCCAGCTTGTCCAAAAGCCATAGCAGGATCTCCTGGCAAGGTGACCTGGTAAGGAGAAGTGACTCAGTGTAAGACAGTACCCTAAGCTTACAAATTTTTTTTCCATTAGCAATTTTATGGAGTGCAAACCAAACACATGGGTGGTCAGTGTTCTTTACAAGTGACCCCGTGCTCAGAGAGAAGGTCAAGGGTTAGTGTTACTAGTTTTTTGAAGGCTAGTCATTCCAGAAAGGAATGGGTCAGAACTCCTAAGAAACCAAATGCCTATTGAGATAGATAGTTTCACAAACAAGTGGTTCAGGCCTAAAAATGATTATCTGTGTGAACAATTTGATGTTTGATATTTTATCATTTATATAGCGCCCGAATCACCCCGTCAGGGGTATCTCCGCACTGGGAATGCGAGCTACAGCCAGACAAGGACGTCTCAGAACAGGTAGGTCTTTAGCAGCTTTCTGAAATGTAAGTATTCTGAACATTGACGTAAGGGCTAGGGGAGTTGGTTCCAAAAGAGAGAGGCAAGATAGGACAAGGCTTTACCACCCAAGCAAGACTTTTTAAACCAAGGGATGCAGAGAAGTGAATCAGAACCTGATCGTAGGGACCTAGAAGGATGTACAATACAAGTTTATCAGATAGGTAGTTAGGGCCCCATTCGTAGGGAGCTTTGAAAACAGTAGAGCACATTTTGAATTTGATCCGCTTCCACACTGGTAGCCAGTGTAGTTGTTGCAGAAGGGGAGCGGTTGCTGTACAATACATCCCACTATGAATATGCTGCTGCCAATGAGTACGGATACTACTGTGGCTGTACATAAAAGGTTAGTAATGGGCATTTTGACTAGGCTGCGATTAGGGGAGTTCAGATTAAGATTTTTGTAGAGAGCAAAGCACATTGATTTACTGCAGTTAATACAAGGCTTAAAATATATAACGTGGAGGGCTGGAAACCATCCTAAACACACAGATTTAGTTAAAAATCATGGTAGGACAGCCAGGACTGAATGTCTTCAAGGAGCTGCATAAAGTGGAAGATGTCGTCCGGAGAAGAGATTTTTAGATATAGCAGAATATCCCCAGCATTCAGAATATATGAGACACTGGAGTGTCTGACTAGAGTTCAAAGGGCTTCAGTGTAGGCAATGGAAAGAGTCAAAGCAGATCAAAGGCTTTCAATGTCAGCAATGAAAAAAATCAAAGCAGGAATTTAACCTTGAAGCACTTCTTGACGAATGAGAGAAAACTTTAGGATTGTTGCACACTTATTTCTTGTGAACAATTTTCCAAGGGGCCCTCTATTCAAGTTAATTTCTTGTTCAGAATGTCCGTGACACCTGGGACCCAGTAGACAGTCGTGTCAGCCCTGAGGGTGTGGCCTAGGCCTGAGCTGGCCTGGGGTGTGAACTGTGAGAAGCCTTGGTGGAAATTGGCACACTGCCGCGAGGATGCTTTGTGAAAGCCCAGGCGGACAGCTGTGGCCCACTGCAGCCCACTGAGCAGGGTTGAGATGAGCAGCATCAGCTGCAGGTAGCATCTAGCAACAAGAGGGTTAAATACACCCGCAGGTTTGTCAACATGGCTCCGATGCTCTTTAGAAGGCTGATCGCAATGCCCTGGAAAGTCAGGACGGCCTCCCCCAAATGAAACACTGGGTATGAGAGCTGCTGAAATGGGCAAAGGCGGAATCAGATGTACTTAATAAGGCCTGCCTCTCTGGAGTAGGAGTACGGTGGACACATACTGGGATACAAATATTACACAACTAGAGGCCAAGAATGATGAGAGGCCACCCTGAGCAGACAGTGGGTGTCCTTCCTGTCTCAATCACAATTACTAATGTTTGTGCCCACTCCTGTGCTGGCTGCAGTTCATGTTCCCCGCCAGTGTTGTCGCCCGGGCTACCTACTGTGCACGCACCTGAGTGTACTCACTGATTGTCTTGATGTGTTACCTGTTTATGTCTTTGGACTGTAGGTCATTGGCTGTGGATGCACAGCCCTGCCCACCGCACATTGGCAGTAGTTTATATATGTACAGCTTTACCATGGATGCAGTTCCGCAGACCTGTATCTGCCTCATTTGCGGTTTTGGATTCTGTGTTATGCCTGAACACCTTGCGTGCTGCCGTCGGCCGTTGGATGTCGCGAGCACTACCTCGCTGGTGCTGCTCACGTCAAACAGCCGACGCCGCCCCCGCCCCGCCCGTTTTGCGGAAGTGCCGCACTGCCGCGAAATCGCGACCGCGGCAAACGGGTTAATTCTCTGTCATTTGTTTTCTTGCTGCTTTGGTTTACACCAGGTAAAAAAATGTAAACAAAAAAAGAAAGATGAACTAAAGGGTGATGTGAAACTCTAGAGCCTGGATACCCTCACGGGTGACAAGCAGTGCTCTACAAATCCACCTTACATTACATTATATTAAACATTTGAAATTATGAGGTCAAACAGACGGTCAAGTCACTGTCAAAATACAAGGAACCACGATAAGGTTTTCCAGCTATGTTCCAGAACTCTATCCAGCATATGCTGGTAGATTGGTTATCCAAGATATACAAGTGTTTTTAGCCTCTCGAAGAGAGAGTCCCAAGCATAATGACTGAACCCCTACTTAGCCCTCTATTTAAACCCAGTGAGAACCCTGAATTCTGCACAGACTTGCCACCATAATCACATGACACACCTCATTACATTTCACAGAGATTGGCATATAGCAAGTGGACACGACAAGACACAACATTTCCACTTTACTGTTATGCATATTTCAGAAACACAACACAGATTCCTCCCTGGCAGCAAACAACACAAGTTTATTTACTGGCGAAAGGGTCAATCTGAATGTGTCAACTGCACAAAGAAGAAATCCCTCTGTCTTATTATTGCTTGTAGACACACATTTAACCAAATGGAAAAAAGGTAACCAATATGTGCAGCTCTGACACTGGGCATCTCACTTAAGTTCTGTAAGCTTGGGTCAAGGAAACATAGAGCTTCTGAAGCAATATAGCTACCCTGCCCATATCATCCAAAGCACACGGTCACTGTCACAAAGCTATAGAATCAATGAGGGATTAAACTCCCTTACATGACAAGGTGGGAGTTGGACTAGGGTAACAATGTTGTAAGAAACCAAGCAGGTGATTTGGAATAGACTGTTTAGCCCCTCTACATGTCGCTAGTACAAAAACATGTATAAAAAAACATTTAATGTTGGTATCTTACATCAACTAAACTGTGATCTCTAAATGCTGGCATGGTCATCAACTGCTGGAGGAAATATGACTACACTGTATGGAGGGATAAAATAAAAAAACAAATTATTTGTAAAGAGAGTGACAAACAAAATCATGGTCAACAACACCCCTTTGAGTCTGTAAGTCACTTGAGAGGTGCTATCTGCGAGAATGATGTATATATAATTTTCTCTACCAGTAGTAAGAAAACTACTGACCCTATTGTTGCAAGCCACAGTAAATTAATACTGGCCCACAAATGGAAATCACAAGAAACACTGTCAATACAGGGTTGCGGAATTTAATAAAATATCTACTTGTCCATGTGGCAGTTTGCTTCATAAATCTACTTGTCCTGTAACAAAATCCACTTGTCCATTTGGTGCTGTGTAATGCGGCGACAAATTATGGCAGCAATCTCATTAAATAGGAGCTCTGATATAGTCTTGTTGATTATTCCAGGGCTCATACCACATACCATAGTAGAGTTTGAATACTTGTAATCCCCTTAGTTGCCTCGTTTCTGCAGATCTGCATGCTGGGGCTGAAGGTAGAGGTAAGCAACAGTTCCAGGGTTAGAGTGCCCTTTTGAGTACGTGCAAACCTACTAACTTGCATGTTTTAACGTTTTCAACAACTCTTCTCTAATCTTTTCCATACCATAAAATGTTGGAAATTTAATACCGAAAATGGCAGACATAAACCTTCTTCCAGAGTTGGAGAAAAAAGCGGTTGGAGGGAAAGTGAACTTGCAAACAATCAGATTTTCGCATGAGCAAATCTACACATGCATACTTGCTCTTGCTAAAATGCAGTTCACAAATATTTTCAAGGAGTACCATTTTTTGTCTTACTTCTGTAAATTCTTGCCAATTCACGAAAGCCGTATAGCTGCACTTATTGCAAGGGCATATACCATGGGTGCACTTTTGAGACTTTCTTTAATAATTGGGCCCCTAAATTGGTCTGGCATAGACCATGGCCTTTTGTGTTTATTAAAATTCCGTCTCTCTCTCTCTCTCTGTATTGGCTTACTTCGCTGTGAGTGACAGCATTCTGCTCTTTCACAAGGAACTTATCGGCACACAACGTAGTTTTGTTCAGTGCCAGTAACTACTGCGGCACTCTGTGCTTTTTTGAGGCCAAAAAAACTATTTTTGCTTTTGCCAATGTTTGTTATGATAGTGAGGGCCTGGCAACTCCCACACCAATAAGGTTTTACAAAAACCATGCCAAAACAAGTCACACGTTGACATACTAAAAACTGACCACCAATTTCAGACCCAATGGCTTTGCCAAGACTGGTTTATTTTTGTTTCCCATAATCTTATTGAAACTGGTTACACTGATTTTCCACTATGAATATTTTTGGGAAATACTAGCATGTATCAACACGTTACTAAACGATGCTGCAAAGATATGGTACCTGAAATTTTACAGTAGTTTAGCAAAATGTTATTTTTCCTGCTTTCATTTTTTAATGAATATTTTATTTTGAAAGCAAAGAATCATCAATCTTGCTTCAAGCTTCTGCAAATATTTGCATCAAATCAGAGAGCATTCTGGGAGCATTACACGTAGCTTCATATTGCTAAACTTTACACTGAAACCACTGTCAGTGATGCAGTCCGAGCTTACAACATTTACTTAGAGCGCTCACCCTAATAATAAAGGCTTTCAATTAATGAACCATAAATATAAGTTTGAACAGCATTAACATTTGGGCATAAATATTACCTTAACTGCAGACAGTGCTGGGGAGTTGAACACGATAAGCGGCCACAGTAGGCGTTGTAGCATCGAACGCCGGGCACTGGTTCGGGGACGAGGGCCCTTCCTCTACAGCCCCTGAAGATCTTGGCAGGCAACGCCCGGCACCGCAGTGAATATTGGGCAGAGAACGCAAGATGGCGGCGCGAAGACTGGAAGGACTGTCTCGGCCGGAATAGAAAGAACCTGACCTGGAACGCAGTAGTGCGTAGCCTATAGCGGTACCTGCCGACTGCTGGAAACGAGTCCCCCACCACCCACGGACAGAGAGCCCCCATGGGCCAATCATATAGCCTCAACAGAAGCAACTACAGAACGCTAGACGGTGGAGTGAGGCCGGACAGGGGCATATTGACAAAGGGAGTGAAGACACCAAAAAGAGAGTGCCGGTGATACTTATTGCTGCACTATATTGTGGGAACGACCACCCACCGGGCGAGGACCACCTCCTGCGTTGGGCGGAAGGGGGAAGATCAGGGGGCACGAAGCAGCACCTGCGCCCATACTAACACATTGAACCGGGCGCGAACTATCCTTGGACACGCGGCGGCACGGCGGTGGTGCTCCTAAGGCAGACGGGACAGAGATTTAGTCGGTGAAAGGAAGAGCTGCCCTGCGAGACAGGGCTCTGTATCAGAGACAGACCATGGGGCGCAGAATAAAGCAACAAGAACAAATGGTGGGCACCACGACGCAATCTACCGGTTCTGAGGACCCTCTGGCCTCATCCAATAACGAAGTAATAACGCCAACAGGAATGGTCTCCCAAGAGGCGAAGTTGGACTTAATCCTAACTGAAATCAGGGCATTAAGGGAGGCGCTGGAGACACGAATGGACGCGATGTCCACGGGGCTGACACTACTGAAGGCGGACCACAAAAAACTGTCCGGGAAAGTCACGGAGCACAAACTAGCTTTGGATGATCTAATTCCACAACAGACAGCACATTCCACAAGGCTGGAGGAGCACGAACGTCAATTTAAAGGCCTACGGGACAGAGTGGACGATGCGGAAGGGCGTTCGCGCCGCAATAATGTATGTATCCTGGGCCTTCCGGAACGCAGCGAAGGGACGAATCCGACGCAGTTTGTGGAGGACTGGCTCAAGACAGTGGTGGCGCCGACGGACCTCACTCCGCTCTACAGTGTGGAACGTGCGCAGAGTACCCCCTCGGCCGCCCAGGCGAGGGGGCGCCACCACGACCCCTGATTGCGCATCTCCTCCATTATAAGGATAGGGACACGATTCTTAAGGCTGCAAGGGAGAATGGACCGGTGAGATATGAAAACAGGACAATCTCATTATACCCGGACTTCACCCCAGCGGTCCAGAAAACAAGATCGACCTTCATGGGAGTGAAACGCATACTGCGAGACCGCAACATTAAATACGCCCTCCTCTTCCCGGCGCGTTTGAAAATCATACATGACCACAAGACTTATTTCTTTGACACCCCAGAGGAGGCGTCGGAATGGATGGAGATAGCGTTGACACCGCCTCCGTCGCAGGCCCCAATGGAGGAAGTATCAAGCTCACCCCATCGATCAGATCCACCTGCGGACCAAGCGGGACACACGACTGCTGAGACGAGCACCCGCCTGGAACAGACGCCGATCATGGAAGAGACAACTGCGGAGGCGGCGATGCAGACGACTGCTGCTTTGGCTGCCCACGATGCCCGAGTGCAGCCGGACACGGACCTTCGGTCTGACACGCGCACAGAAGTTTCGGACTCGGACACTAGTATACAATTGTTCCCACGTATTACAGCGCAAATGGCCAACTAATTTTGAGAGACTATGATGAAGATGACATTTGGTAACGTATGTAACTGTATGTTATGTCATGCAGAAGTGGGCAAAAATGGTAAAGGGTATTAGATATTAATAGGGTGAAAGTGGAAGCTTACAGAAGTACTTGCCGGGTGAGTGTAACCGGACCTACCCCCCAAGCGGAGGCACAGTTACGTTTATCTAGTACACATCCATGTTGGATGTACGATGTTTGGTCCCCATCTGTTTTTGAGTAAGGACCTTCAGGTTGGGAAGTTAAGTATAGTTCAAGCACTTGGAAAACCCCTAAAATTATTTAAAGCAATGGTTGTACTGAGCGTGTTTTGCACTGCATGCCCTCCTCACTATGACGACACCTAACATACGAGCTCTGCACCTGGAATGTGCGTGGGATGGGGTCAGTGTACAAACGGCATAGAATACTGGCGCAGTTGAGCAGAAGACAGGTCTATAGCTTGTCTGCAAGAAACCCATCTAAATGGAGCAGAAGGCTCCGAGTTACATAGAAAATGGAAAGGTCAGTTATATGCCACTACCTATTTGGCATTCTCTCGAGGGGCTGCTATATGGATCAAAAACACAGTTCCCTTTAAACTGTTAGAACAGCGAGTGGATGGAGAGGGTAGATACGTATTCATACGTGGAATATTAGATGGCTCCTTTATAGTACTGGGTAGCATCTACGACCCTAACACTGACCAGTCGAAATTCCTTAACACATTGAGCGGAGTGCTGTCGGATTGGTCGGACCACGATTGGATAATAGGAGGGGACTACAATGCGGTCTTGGATCTAGATCTCGATAGGTCACACCCTCCGCTACACTCAGCAGATAGCAGAAAACAGGCAGAAGCGCTGGCGCACTGGGCAGGGAGCTGGGTGGGGCATGTCAGACGCATGGAGACTCAAGCATGCAACCCACAGGGAGTACACATTTTACTCCCCGCCACATAAGTTGCACACCAGGATTGACCGCTTTTTCTGCTCCAACACATTACTGGGATCCGTAGAATCCACTGAACACATGGGGAAGACGCTTTCTGACCACAACCTGGTTGAATTGACAATGCAATGGGGAATGGTCCCAACCACGATACCGACCTGGCGACTACTAGAGGATCAGGTTTTTAGGTCCACTCTGACGGACGCCATCACTAAGTACTTTCATGACAACGCAAATACAGCTAGCTCTAGACAAATTGAATGGGACGCCTTTAAGGTGACCATACGCGGAGTGGCAATGGGCACAAAAGTGGGTGTAAGACAGACTGTGATTGAGAAGCTTAAAGAGGTAGAGGACAGGCTAGCGCCACTAGAGAGCGAGGCAGCGGGCACGAATAACCAACTCACACAGCTACAAGAAGCACATATACAGCATGCAGAACTACTTGAGGAATTGAGGGTAGTTGATTATAGGGAATACACGACGAGACAACACACACAAGCTGATAGATCGGGGCCACTGCTAGCGCGACTGATACGTAATGCACCTATGTGCACCCCTATAGTGGAGGTCAATGATCAGACTGGGGCGACAGTACAGACACAACTAGATATTAATACTACCTTTAAAGACTATTACACGCAACTTTATGGACCACACTCCCTGATGGTGGACACGCAATTTGAGTCCATCATGGAGGGCTTACCTATCCCGCAGCTCACGGGCGCACAGCGCGATGACCTGGCACGTCCTATCACGACTGCAGAGATTAGACAAGCCATTAAAGCCCTGCATCGAAACAAAACTCCGGGGACGGACGGCCTACCAGCCGAGTTCTATGTGACGTTTATTGACTTACTGACCCCGCACTTACACCTCCTGTATCAAGAATCACTAAAGACCCATGCTTTACCGCCCACAACCCTGCAGGCGCTGGTAGTCTCTCTTTTAAAGCCTGGCAGAGATGGTCTGGTCCTCGCGAACTACAGGCCACTATCATTACTGAACACGGACTATAAAGTGCTAAGCAAGATCTTAGCGGCTAGACTAAACCAATACATCCCTCAGCTAATCCATGTGGACCAATGTGGCTTCGTGCCTGGTCGGAGTACGGCGCTTAATCTCAGAAGACTGAGCCAGATAATGCTGCACGAGGCAACGGGGAATGGAAGGGAGAGATGTATCTCCCTGGACTTAAAACAGGCGTTCGATTCCCTGAGATGGGATTACATGCTTGCAGCCCTAGCCAGATTTGGAATACCGCCCGAATATATAGCGTGGGTGAATCTATTGTATACGAACCCCACGGCGCGTGTCCGCACTAACAAATGTATATCCGGACGGTTTCTGATAACCAGGGGCACAAGGCAAGGTTGCCCCTTGTCACCTCTGCTGTTTATACTGGCCCTGGAACCCCTACTTCATAAGCTCTGTGTGCTGGCCGAACCTAAGGGGATACTAAGAAATTCGATACCGCATGTGGTGTCCGCATATGGAGACGATATCATATTATATATAGGTGATATGTCGGGCTGTCTCGATCCAATACCCGAAATATTTGACACCTTCGGGGACTATCGGGCCTTGCCATAAATGACACTAAATTGTACGGTTACCATTTTGCCGCCACTCCGGGAATCGAGCAGATAAACTTCCATCCGCACAGATTCCAGATAGCACCTACGACATTTAAATATTTGGGAATACAAATATATCGCACCGAGCAGGATCACTTGGACGGTAACCTGGGCAAAGCACTCCGTACCCTCAAATCACAAATACAGTTTTGGAACACCCTACCATTGTCAGTGGCGGAAAGAGTGGCAATTTCGAAAATGGTGGTCCTCCCTCGCATGGTGTACTTTTTCACAAACCGACCACTCCTTGTGCCGGCGAACACGTTTAAGCTACTGAATACCTTATTGACTGAATTGGTGTGGGGTTCAGGTAGGCGGAGAGTAAGCCTCGCCAAATTACAATTGCCTACCACACAGGGAGGTATGGGGGTCCCGGACATGACAGCGTATAGCTACGCTTGCCAACTTCAATGGCTGGCCTACTGGCTGGCGGGCCGTAACCTCCATGAGGTGGATATGACTACAACTGACAAGGACAGCGGCCTCCTACACCGATTATTACTGCCAAATGTTAAGGTACCCAGATTGACGCCACACCTGCTGCGCCTAGCAATCAAATGCTGGAAAAAAGCAGTCAAATACACAAATGCGTTGACCTCCTATGCACCCACCATACCCCTACTGGGACTTCCCCTTGGGACGGGCACGCTATCGGAGCGCGGACTCCGGGCGTGGCACGACGCTGGTGTCTTCCACGTAGGGGACTTTTTCGTGGATGGAACTATCATGACACACACAGATTTCACATGAACGCATCAGACCCCTGCAGCGCTGTTTTTACTGCATACACAAGTGACTCGATATATCACTGGGACCTGGGCGCGGAACGGCGTTGAGCCACACACGAACCCCGTACTCACCATGCAATATTTAATGGGTAACGGCAGTCACTTAACGAGATGGCTCACACATGGTATACGAGCTGGCAGGGCGGTCTCTCTACAATCCACCCGGGAGCGCTGGGAGCAAGATATCGGGCGGGCGCTCTGCGACAAGGAGTGGGAAAAGGTATTGAAGTTCCCCGCCAAGGTGTCTAGAAACCCTAAATTTAAATGTATCCAATTAATAATAGTGCATAGAGCTTATCTCACTCCCCATCGACTGCACGCAATGTTTCCAGAGGTGTCAAATGCATGCCCCCGATGCCTGACTGCGGACGCTGGCCTTTTACACATGTTATGGGAATGTCCAAGACTAGGCCACTACTGGGAGACAATACACAAGGTGTTGGCGGTGATAGCACCCGGAAGGCCCCACCCCTCCCTATTGTATGGTGTACTAGGCCTGGGACCCGCAGTAAAAAAGAAAAGCACCACCACACGTTTCACAGACCTGGCCCTACTATTAGCTAAACGCACAATAATGATGAGGTGGAAATCGGCCAGACCGCCCGACCCTGGCGATTGGCATAGAGAGGTGCTGAGATGGGGGAAGGCAGAGGGAATAGCGTTGCAGAGGGAAGAGCCTAGGGGCCTTCGCAAAACGCACATATCAATGGACTGGAACGCCATGATTATAGCCTTCGAAACCTGTGATGTGGCTGAACTGGTATAAACAAATCAAATGTTGTTGACGTAAATTGTGATGATGTTAAAGTTGTAAATGTGGGACCTCACCCATTTGCATCTCCCCATCCCCACTCCCCCCCCCTTTACCCCCCCTCCTTCCCTCTCCCCCCCTTCTCCCCCCACTCCCTAACCCCAACCCCCAATGGTCGGAGCGGGGGCTTGCAGTATGGCACACTAGCCGCTTACCAACAGATCATTGTCTGGGTACAGGAGCATCGGCAGTGGGAGAAACAGCAGGTAACCACGTGCTAAGGTGCAGTGAACGAAACCTAAATGGGCATTACAACTGAAATAGGAGTGTTGGAACTGGGAGGAGTGGCGGGTATTGCCGCAAAGACTTGAATTGATTCAGTGCAACTAGACAAATACGATTGCTATGTATAAGTGCTAGGGGAACTATGGGTGGGGGGGGGTTTAAGAGTTGTTTCGGGATCCAGTTTAAAATCACAAAACCTGCAATGCTAATCATATTATGTGAATGTGAATGTACAGTCAAAGATGCAATACTATTAACAATGACCATCCTGTTGTACATCATGAACTGAATATTGCGGACCAATAAAAATATTTTAAAAAAAAAAATGCAGACAGTGCACTTCCCTTATCTATAATGTGGTAAAGCAAACTGGCAGCCAAAGGGTTTGTTCTGCATGAGGTTGGGCCTACTTGTCCCAAGGACAAAATACACATGAAAACTTGTTGCCCGTGACCCCAAATAACATGTCCTGGGGGTCGAGCTATAGGAATTCCACATCCCTGCAATAGATCTATGGTAGTCAAGGATTTGCAATATAAGCAGGATGGAAAATCCTAGCTTTGATACAGGATGTCATGCATCAACACTCAGACGTTTGATGGCACCCAAGATAGAATGGTGAAGCCCTGAAATGTGTTGATATGTTTCATTCAATTGATAGAGAGCAGATATTTCACTTGCCTCATTTTTCATACTTTGTGGCATTACTCACTTAGGGCCAGATGTAGGTAGGCAAATACCGGCCGTTACCGACCGGTATTTGGAAAATGAGATGTAGGTGGGCATTTTACTGATTCGATAATTTACCGAATCGGTATTTTAAGGAATCGGTAAATTACCGATTCCTTAAAATACTGAATCGGTAAATTACCGATTTTGCTATGTAGGGAGCACTCAAATGAGTGCTTTTCCCCTTTTAGGATTTGTTATTTACCACCAACTACAAGTTGGTGGTAAATAATGAAAACCTTGGAAAAAGCATTTTTTTTGCTTTTCCAACAGTGCCATGTTGCAGATGTCTGCAACATGTGCACCCATACATAACTGAGGGGTGCAACAGGGTGTCAAAGTGACACCCTGCCACCCTTCAATGTTTCCTCCTTTTACCGAATCGGTAAATACCGATTCGGTAATTGGCATTCATTCCTATGGGCCTCTAGGCCCATAGAAATGAATGGCAATTACCGATTCGGTATTTACCGATTCGGTAATTACCAAAACTTACAGATTCGGTAATTTTTTCTGTAAAATTACCTACATCCCATTTGCCTGTTCCTAAATACCGAATCGGTATGATTCGGTATTTAAGAATCGGTAATCTGGGATTACCTACATCGGGCCCTAAGTGTGCTAACCCTAATTTACCTGAGGAACCATTTTGCCAGCACAAATGTTTGTCCTGCTAACCCCATTGAGACAGAAAAAGAGTATATCTATTTGGGCTGCATCTTTAAGCATAATTTACAAGATGCAGCCAATCTCGAACATCTAGGGCGGAAGCAGAATATCATGTCGGGGCTTTACAGAGATTTTACCGCTCTACAGGAAAAAGACATTTTAAATCTCTACTGGAGGTTTTTGGTATGAAAATCCCATCGATTTTATCTTACACCACGAAATATACACAAATTAAAACATGGCAACAAATAAAAATAAAGGAAGGAATTATACTTCAAAAATTGGTAAAAATATCTCATTACGTCCCAGTTCAAGCTCTTCGTCTTGAGTTACCTCTTACAGTAATATTCACCCGAGTAATTTCCAACATTATAAGGTGGGCGTATAACCTTTTACGCGCAGTTCCAGATACTTTAAGACATATGCTAAAACTGGAGAATTTTAGAGAGGAAGCGCCTCGGTATACTTTTAATAGGAATTTGCTAAAAGCCCTTGAGGCATCACAATGCACTGTAGCACTTTTACAAGTTTGATCCCCAGCGCATCTGAAGCTTTTTCTAAAACATATGGCCCCGAGAATCAGCTATGAAAGGGATAAAGAATACTGTATACAACTAAAGCACTATAAAACGTCCACAGAAAACATATCATTTAAAACCCCTGCTCCTTACTTACGGTTTCAGTTAGGGGTAAGGCATTGTATCTTTTTATTAGGCCTGGTTATTCTCCAATTCACAATATTCACAGCTAGATGGGATGGCCCAAATAACTCTAAAGGCATATGTGATTTGTGCAAAGGTGGACAACAAGATTTGCATAATGTTTTATTAATTTGTCGTAACCTGAGATTGGTAGAGGCCCAACGACGATATATATTAGCAATTTGCTTAAGACATAATGCTATTTTAGCTCAAGACTTAATCATGTTGTGTATCTCTCCCGCTAATGAATTTGTTTGTCATAACTTGTATAAGTTTTCTAAAAAGTTTCTCGAAGTTATTTTAAAGGAAAAGCGTACAATCTTAACATTTTTCAGACAAAATTACTACTTATTAATCTTATAAAGCGTTTTAAAAGTTGTATTATTATAATCTAACAATATTAATTTTATGTATCTGTATTTCTTGACCTCAGGCAAGGTCTTAATCAAATAAATAGTTGATAGAGTGTGTGTTGTCCTGCTAGCAACTCGGTTAAAGTGTACTACTAATATACAAATATGACTGTGCCTCGATTATTCAAAGGGATTGTTTTCCAATTTACAATGCCATATGTGATAAAATTGAGTATAAGATCTATTAAAAAGACTGTGCACTGCACAATCACATTCACAACGTAAGAAGCAGTGCATATGTGAAGCTTTTTATGCACAGCTCAACAGAAGAAATATAACTCACTATTGGTTAAGTGACGCAGAACTTGAAACACTTTGTGGGCAGTTCACTTTTTAAGTGTAAGCCCTGATTAAGAAAGAGGTGTGTTATCCTGGGGGCCCGTGGGTCTCAAGTGTGCTCCGGGCGCCATTGTCACTACTGGGGAGATCCTCACCCTCCTGTGTGAATTGAACTGCGTAGCGATTACATCATCCTGTTTTAGTGGGTGCTCCTACTGTTCTGACTTTAATTTTTAAGTAATCGAACGTTATGTGGCGGTGGGGGGGGGGGGGGTCGGTGTTCCCACACTGGGAATCTCCCTCACATTTCTTTCCCATTCGTGGGTTGTTGGTTTTCTTCTTTTCCTTCTTCTTTTTACCTTTTGTGTTTTATTCCCTTTCTTCTTGTTTCTCTTATTCTCTTGTCTATATTTCGGGTTCCTAATGGGCGACAGGCACGCTGCTAGGGGGTGGGCCGTAGCCACATGCAGGGGTGCAGGGTGGGGGGATGGGGGAGGGGTGTTGTTGTTTTTTATTGTTTTTTGTCCCTATGGCCTTCTTTATTCTTCTTGGTTTTGGCTGAATTCCTTTTTCCCCTTTCTTTTTCTTTCTCTTGTATTTTTCCCTTTTTTTCGTATAATTTAGATCAGACGGGGGGTCGGGTGGTGTTCTTTTTGGGAAGGATTTAGCACTTTGTGCTTATGTTGTTTGCACTGTTTATTGGATTTTTTGTGTACGGCATTGATCTTAGTACACAGCCATTGAATGCTCGCATATCCTGTTTTCACTTCCCAATTATATTTCTTAGAGGGCGTGTATCCTCCTACATGACTTGTTCCAAGTAAAACTCGCTTTATTGTATGACACTGGATCCTTTCTTCCTGCTGTAAGAATGTGCCCTCTCACATCCTGCTATATAGTGGTTAAGTTTGCAAATAAATCCTGAAGTGATATATCGACTGGGTGGGCACTGACTGGCGCGGAATGAAGTATAGTGTTTGTGTATCCTGCCTACAATATTCAACGCACAAATCCAAACTATTGCTGTTCCTTTAGTTGATATTATGTCGTATGGCTCGCCCTTTCGGTTGTCTGGTCTGAATGTATAACACCTCTTTAAACTTATAAAATGAAACCTACGTTATTCTTCTTATGTCTGCTGCTAATACACCGTAGCGCTCTTATTTTTAGCTTTTCCGCATAGTAAGACGAACTGGAATGTTGTTGATTGTCATAGCGGCCGGCCCGTAGTGGTTGTAGGCAGACGCTGTGTACTATGCATAAGATAAATAAAGGTTTAAAAAAAAAAAAAGAAAAAGAAAGAGGTGTGTTACAAAACATAATTAGTCTACTCACACAAAATGGATTAAATAAGTCTATTCACTTTCTTGTCCTGATGAAGGCCTTGGATGCTGATTAACAAATGTTGAAACATTTGTAAAGACATATGGTATAATTTAGTTGGTATAAATATTGCTAAACAAAATACTGCATCTTCTTACTGTCATGCCAAAGTTTTAATGAAATGACACCTTCAAATCTGCCATCTTGTCCTCCCCACCATGTGCATCCTTGATGTTCTTGTGCCCAGGACATATGTATACTGTTAAATGCCATTCATAGCTACATTTAAATAAAGATTACAGTTACAGCTCTTCGACAAAAAATAAGACATTTTCTCCTTTATCTGCTGATTGTCTTGAAGTCCCTTTCTGTTTTAAATAGCACTAACATCTACATATTATACAAAGTATTGTTAACAAAAACAAAACACCCAATCTAGTGCCTTCCTAGCCTGTGGTTTTTGTGTCCTACGGCGCTAACTTGTGAGTATAGCACAAATAAATGAACCAGTAATGGGTTATACTTATTTTAAGAGGTCGTTCTTCTATTGAATTAACGGTGCCACATTACGACACCAAGCTTTTATGAACGCATCTGAGAAAATGTAAGCCATACTGGAAATGGTACAATAGGATATTTTGGAAGCCTGAATTCACCCAGACATCTGGAATATGAGCTGCCTGGTCTCCTCCAAAGAATAATTTGTTCAGTCCAGGAGCAGGACAGTTACTGTAGAGACTCACCTAACCGACTCATTAATTCCCCTGACTGGATATTCTCGCCTCAGTACCTGTTCTGATCATGGGTCCCACGCTGCAACTCTGGGCAATAGCTTGCTTAGTCTCCACAACGGCCCCAAAAGCGCTGGTATGCCTGGCTGCACCTGGGGGGTGCCCAGGAGTGGACATTTCCCAGGAAAGCCAGGAAGGGTTCCTAAGCGGTATACGGACAGCGCCGGGACACCTCCGGTGGAGGTAGCTGTGCGCTTTACAAATTCCGACATTATTATTATTATTATTATTAACGTAGCAGACACTTCTTGCTGTTCATCTGTGGCTAGGCACGTAGAGGGCCAACAAAGAGGAACATCAGGCTCCAGAATTACCACACACATGTAACATTCAAAAGAGAGTGAAAAAGAGACTAGGGGAAGTTGTACAGGATACCCCAGTAGACAAGGCAAATTAGTCCACAGGAATAGTTTGAAAGAAAGATGTCTTTGGGAAATATGATGTGTGGTTTTCTTCAATCAATGAATGTTCCTCAACAAAAAGATGGACGGATATATTCGGAGGCATGCCAGACACCAAGGAAGTTGAATCCTGTCTCTTTATTCCTTAGCAAGTGCTGTCTTATTAGAAGTTGCACATCCTTTGTAAACAGTATGAACAGCATATTCTTCTGTCTGAAGGACAGGCGTCTGTTTTGTACACATGCCTCTGACCCTTACCTTAAATGAGATACATTCTGCTTCGTGAAACAATATAGGGAGAAAATGGCTCCAAGAACCTTCTTCAGTGATTCCATCAAGACTTCTAGAGGCTCATTTCCAACAACATAGACCTAGGAAATGGGCAGAAGAAAAGAAGCAAGTGTCAAGAGGCATCCGGCTGTAAGGCATATTGGTATGGAAACAAAGGAGGCCACACTTTGTGAAGCTGCACCACACAATAACAGCTCTTTCTTCACCCTGCATACACGCTTAACAAAGACTTTTGAATTTTCTCGATCGAAAACTTTGAAAATGACTGAACAAAACACTTAAAACATGGTCAACAATTGTTTTCTCAGACCTTTTCGACCCAGCCCAAAAAAATGCAACCTCCAGAATACTGTTCAACTTCGAATTCTTCTTTGATAGGAGCCTTGAAATGTAAAAGAACAATGTCTGTGACAACAAACTCAGTGTTGGTCACCTATTGCGAAGCAGAGGGCCCGCTAAGAAGTCTAACACATCCTAATTTATACATTGATCATTCGCGGCTAAGACTTCGCCATGGGTGATTGGCATGCGCTCCAAGCAATGACCCTCTGTTGTCCGATTAATTGGTTCCAGTGCAGGATACGGCAAAGTCCTAGCTTTTCCATGGAGCAAAACAGAATCCAAAATAGGACTCTAACCACAATGTTTCTGGAAAAGACCTCTTAGTCAACTTTCTGCAATATGGACTTTACTTTGCGCTGGTATAGACTGGCTTTACAACCAGCTGTTGTATTGGCAGTATATCCTGAAGTTGGCACAAATTCTAATCTGTACTGTTAGAACCGGCTATTTCTGGTAGGCTAAGGCTGATGCCAAAGCCAGGCAGAAACCACCATTCTAGTCAGGGCAAGGAAGTCACACGCCAAGATAACCCCTGCTCACCCTCTAGGTAGCTTGGCACGAGCAGTCTAGGCTAAACTCGGAGGCGATGTGTAAAGCATTTGCGTCAGCGCACAACGGCAACAACATACTAGGTACACCACAAAAGAGACTCCACACAAGGTTATATTAAAATAACTTTTGTATTGTCAAAAACATATCAGATAGAAATCACACATGTACATTGTGCCAACGGGCACGGCAATATTCACAAGGGATTATTTACACAGGACAGGGCCACATGGGCCACTGTCATAATCAGCACTTTTAGAAATAGAAATAGTACTTATAGAACTTAGAATAAAAGTGTATAAAATCAATGTAACACAAAGTAACAGTTATAGATCACATCCAGTAACTACTGGGAACAGGTAAGTACCACCTACGCAACCCTAAACCCTTAGGAGACTGTCACGCAGGGGACCAGGACCTCACTAGGACCACCTGTACTAAAGAGAACAACCACCTAAGTATTACACAACATTTAGGGGTCTAAGAAAGAACACATTACCCATGATGTATGAAACACATTCAGAGGAGTAGTAAAGGAAAACCACCTAAGTATCACACAGCGTTTAGGGGTCTAAGGAAGAACACAATACCCATGATGCATAAATATACATTCAGAGGAGTGGTAAAGAAAAACACATAATGCATAAACCTACACATTCAGCGGTGTTAAGAATAAAGCACATGATGCAATAAAATTACATTCAGAGGTACCAGAATAATACAGTAGCGCAATAGTCACATGATGTCTAAAAACATTCAGAGGTGCAGGAATAAGACATGATGCAAGAACTCACATTCAGAGGTGCAAGAACCATACAATTGCGCAAAACCTACATAAGCCACCACCTGTGGCAGTCCCTAGGCCAACTGGCCTTGTTGGGGCTAGAACGCCCTGAGTCTCAATGTCAGGGGCCTAAACGATGCAGGGGCCCACTACTTGCTGGGCACCTGTGAAGCGCACAAAACCTAAACGGTGCAGCTGCCCACTAATTGCTGGGCAGCTGGGAGCTTCATACTGCGACAGGGTCCTTACTGACCCTCAGGCGCAAACTGCGCCCACGCTGGAGCCACACAGGCTCTACAAACACCTACACCCACGTTGGAGCCACACAGGCTCTGGCATGACACTGCGCAACGTTGGAGCCACCCAGGCTCTGCCACCACACTGCGTCGAATGCGGGAGCCTTCTGGGGCTCTTAACCAACCATGGTGCTTTCACTGGCACCAGCACTACACAGGCCCAGGAGGGGACGGGCATCGACAATATGCCCCGAGGTGTCCCAGGAGCCATCTAGACTCCTTAACCAAATATGGCCTGCGTTGGAGCCTCTCAGGGCTCGTTGGGAAGTCACCCACTCCGTCGGTGTCCCACTCGGGGGGCTCAGAATTCTGACATGCCCCCTGCGCCTCCTGGGGCTCTCAAAAATAAAATATGGGCGTTGGAGCCTCAGGCTCCGTTGAAACCTGGGGGCGGCCCACTGTCAGCTGGGGCCGCCCTACCTCCACTCCCGCCCAGGTGCCGCTCTCCGGCACCAACAGCAGCTGCACGGAGCCCTCCCCAGCCCTTCCGACTCACCGGGCTTTCTTGGGCGGGCTCCTCCGGGTGGCGGCTTCTCTGCTGGGCGGCGGCTCACTCTCGCCGCCTCCTAGCCAGTCCGGTCTCCCTCTCCCCACGGGAGACCGGCGATGAGGCAGCCAGGCTTTCCCCTTCTCTCGGGGCTCCCTCTCGGCCACGGGAGCCCCGCAACGGCCGCCATCTTCTCCTCACACGCGGCGCCGCAGCCTTCCTCAGCCTCCCGGGGCCGCCTCGACCGGCCAATCCCGTCGCGGCCCCGATGACGAGTCTCCTCTCCTCCTCCAATCACGGCCCGACAGGGGCCATGACGCTGCGCCGCACGGGCCTATCCCGTCGCGGCGTTGGTGAGGGGGCTCGGCTCTCTCAGCCAATGAGAGCGCGGCGCCTTCGGTTCTGCAGGCGCTTCCAAGCCCGGGCGGCGGCGGTGACTGGGAGGCAAATGCCGGGGGGCACCGGCCAAAGCCCACCAAGCGCCCCCCAGCGCTAGAACACAATAAAGCGCTCCTAAGCGCTATGGCCAAGAATAAAGCGCTCCTACGCGCTAGGGGGAAATCAAGCGCTCCATAGCGCTAGCAAACAGGCAGAGCGCTCCGGGGGAAGCTCAGCGCCTCCAGGCGCTAGAAATACGGTTCCAGCGCTATCCACAGAAAAATGCAGCTCCTTCAGGCTGCCAAAGCCCCAGAGCTTCCCAGGGGGGCAAAGCTAAGTCTCCCCATCAGCCCAGGCACGGCAGAGGGGTCCCCCAGGAATCCAGGAAAGTCCATCAGGAGGCCAGGGGCTGGGCAGGACTCAGGGATTCCCTTGAGCCCAAGCAGCAGCACGCCCCTGGCAGATTCAAGTCAGAAAACAAGAACAAATTGGAAGGGAACACAGCCCCTTCTTATACACAGAAAAGGCTTTGAAGTCTTTTGAAGTCTTTGTGTAAGCGAGCCCTAAGCCCTGGCTGTATCTGGTTTCCCTCTCCTGTCAGCCTCAGGTCAGAGGTGACAGTGGGTTATCAGGAGGGAGAGCCATCAGGGGTGGGCCGCCAGGCACAGCCTGGTTCCACCAGACGCTCTTTCCTCCCCTCCCTAACAGCAGATGGGGGCCTTTCATCTACGGCTGACTCAGACCCCCTCCTCCAGGGCCCTGCAGACCCCGTCCTACTCACCAGACAGTCCATCCACCAGCAGGCCCAGGCATTCCTGGGCCAGGCCCATCAGCCAATCACGTGCCAGCAGACTCACGACACAAATATGCCAACTTCTAAAAGTGGCGCTTCTGGACTAGACACAGCCATGCCGCATATACCATTATGCAGCATTCACTCTCACGAGTTCACACATATCAAACTCAACCCTGCACTCCCCACGCATCAGGAATCTACCATGGGCATACATATTCCCCATTCATTCCTATGGGAGGGCAGGTCACTCACCACAAATACACAGAGAGCACACGCACTTTACACTGTGCCACAGTGAAAAAGTGCGCAGAGGCCTAAAATCACCAATCCAGGATCCAAAAACAGGCTAGGAAAAAGCAAAAAAGTCACGGGGTGAACCTGCCCAAAGGACCGGGTCCAACATGTACCTTCTGTTTTGTTTGGAGAACTCAATTGTTAGCATGCTTTCTTCTAAAGATTCCTTAGTCTCTTTATTTTCTCTCTTGGAGGAAGTAATACAATATGGTTCATGTTATCCCACTTATGCGTGTCACATTTTGGGATACATGGGAGCATGCTTAAAAATTGTACAGATGGTACCATCACAGAAATGCATGCTCCTGCTTTGCTAGATGCCCGAGTAGCATCCGGTCTCCCCCGGGCTGTTGCGATATGAATAAAAGACCAGGGAGCTAAGGTACAAAGAGTGTGACATAATGAAATGTACATACAAGAAAAACTGCAATGATGCTTAGCAGCCACAAAGGCTGGCAGTCAAAAAATAGAAAAAGCACTGATGGAGCTAATGTATAAACCTGATTTTCAAGTTTCATTAAACAATAACTATATTGAAAGCCAAGGTGCACCTGTCTGCCAGACACAAAGCAGGTATAGCTTAGGGAGACTTGGAATCCTGCAAGTACAACATAAAGCAATAGACTAAATGTCCTCGACACAAGTAATGCAAAGCAATGCAAGAGTCGCTCACTCACAACAGCTACAAAGCAGGCAACTACTGTTGAAATCATTCAAATTACAACAGTTTTATGTTATCCTACCTGGCTTCTGTCACAATACAAATATACTCTATAACAAGGGAACAGCTTCATCAAAAGGAACCCATTGCAGTTATCTTGCATGTTCAAAACAAACACAAATCAGCTTACATTCATTGTATTTTTGTTTACATGGGTTTAGTGACTGACACCAGCCCTTGTCACTACAGCCCAAAACATACACAGTGTGTAAGGTTGCAACATGTGAAAGTACATTTTGAGGAAGATTTAAGAGGAAAAACAAAAAAAATCAGAAAATAACCATCTTAACTATTTATGGTTTCCAGTTCTGGTCCAAGCATGCTCCCTTTCTGGTACCATATAAACAACAAGTGATGGGAGGAAAACTTGCAAATAGTCTAACCCCTGGTAGCGCTCAGGGAAGCATTGCAACCCATAATTTTCTGACCACTAATGCTACCTCAGATTAGACCCAGACATATGCAATTCAGCTTTGGTCTGGCTCCAATAGGCACAATCCAGTCCTCTATGAATAATAAAGCAGCCCTTTCTGCCATCATCATCAAATGTGACTTGGTTAACTTAAAAGTGATTTCAGCTAACTTCTCCTCTCCCTACAATCCTTCTGATCTTAGACTTCACACTGAGTCTGACCTTGAAGCATACTATTCTACCTCAAATGTTGTACTTTCTTGAGCATCGCACCTGTTTACATCTGGTTACTTAATATTTATGACTGGCGTAATTTAACCGATTGGGTGCTAAGGATGTGCTCGACATGTCCTCAACTGCTGTGCTCGGCTGAGGATGAGACCAGCACGTCCTAGTCCCGCCTTCCCCCCCATGGAGGAAGTGCTGGTGGCCCCCCTGCGGTCCCCCCCCCACCTCGTGCCCCCACTAGGAATGGCTGCGGAAGCGCTTCTGCTGCCACTCCTCCTCCGGCGATCTGATGACGTCAGCGCATGCACAGCACGCAAACTTCATCAAAACATGCCAGGGACGCGTTGGAGGCTATTTGCTTCCATCGGTTCCAGGAGGAAGGTGAGTTTTTTTCTTCTGGGAAGGATCGGAAGGGCAGAGAGACACCGGGGAAAGGAAAGAGTTTTTTCCTCTGGTGCCGCTCTGCAGTGCATTTCTGCTGCGGGATCACGGGTGGTACTGCGATCATGGAGCAGGAATGCACCCAATAGACACCAAGGGTCCCTCCTCATTATTTGTCACATGTTTTGGCGGTTTTCTGTCTGCCCCCCCTCCCTCCCAGGGGCAGATCGCGATTTGTTTAGGTCGATCTGCCACCAAGGGTGGGGGGAGGGGGGGGGGGGTGGAAAACTACTAGACACCAGGGATTTTATCATATATGCATGAAGGGGAGAGGCCCAATGTTTGGGAGCATGGTTTGGCCATGTCCACCCCCACTAAACACCAAAGAATGTAACAGTGGTGAATGTTTGGGGAGCAGCCCCTTGGTCAATGGTCACTTTTCATTTTTGGGCACATATTTTGGCTGCCCCCCTGGGGCAGATCAGCCATTTGTTATGACGATCTGCCCCCAAGGGGAGAGGAAAACCACTAGACACCAGGGATGTTATTGTATATATAAGCTAGGGAGCAGCCCCTTGGCCAAGGGTTGCTCCCCAGTACTGTCCATGCATGTCGTTTGGTAACTGTTCTCCCTGGGGAGATCACCAACTGCCCAATTGGAGGGGGTAGGGGCAGAAAACCACTAGACACAGACACCAAGGAATATGTTTCTGTGTGTGTGAACTGGTGTTTGGCCGGCGGTCTGCGTGTACTGCGGGTTCCTGGGGGGGTGTGTGGAACTGGGGTTTCACTGGCGGTTTGCATGTACTGGCGTTTGTCTGGCAGTGTGTGTGTACTGGTGTATGGCTGGTGACGTGTGTGAAATGGTGTTCGGCAGGGCCAAGGGTCACTCCCCTCTGGGGTGCCAAGTTCTTGCCTGTGCTTTGTGCCCCCCCTTTGGGGGAAGACTGGACGTTTGTGCTACCAATCTGCCTACAGTGGCAGACTTCATAGAGTTCTATAATAACTGTTTTATTTCTTGTCATCATTTGCATTTGTGATTTTAATGTTTTATTCTCCTTTTTATTGTAGTGCAAAGCATTCGATTTCCTGGGTGGCGATTCCTGCTTGCGGTTTCGGCACTGGTAGATGTGCAGGTTTTGTAGTTGCATGTGTTTGGTAAGGACACTTTTTGTAATATTTGCTTCAAATGAGTATCATTGCCATGCTTGAATGTTTTTTTACAGTTGTAATAATTGTAGCACGTTTGGCTTATAACTTTTTTTAATTTATATTTGCATTTGTGCAGAGTAGGTGCAGTTCATCCTCAGTCTAGCTGTCCATGGCAAGTGAAAGGTATCTTTTTAAAGTATCAAGTTCATTGTATGGATTATATTGATAGTCTTTTCCACAACATTATATGTCAATAGTTATACTTACTGTTTGATGCAGCTGAGTTTGTTGAGTTCTAATTTGACACAGTGTTGCCTGTGTTGTCTTGTTGGTTCTGCTAGTTTTATAAGTAAGCATTATGGCCACCCGCAAGCTGACCGCTCAGCAGGTTGTAGTCTTGCTTTTTTAAACTGCCTCTGACCATGGCTTTGAGACTGACTTTGCATCTGAGGCAGAGGACCACGTTGAAGGTTCTGTATGTGGATTTTCTGTTCAACAGGAATTATCTGTTGATGAATCCTCTATTAGTGCTGTTGAAGTGCCTCTTTTAGAGGAGGACGGTGATAGGCCGGTAGTGAAGAAAGAGCAAGCTGGACTGCAGCCAGGGGATGGAAGGCTTACCATTGGAAGTGTGAAACCTGGGTTGCTCCTAAAATGGTGCAGCCTTTGCATGCCTTCAGAGGTGTTTCCGGGTGCAGAGTCAATACAGAGAACGTTTTGCCAATCAATTTCTTCCAACTGTTTATTGATGGTGTGTTTTGGGATAATCTTGCTGAGCAGACACATTTGTATGCTGAACTGTTTTTAGGGGACAACAGTAAAAAACACAGTTGATGGACAGAATGTAGAACAATGTCATACATTCACCCCAGTACAAGGATCTGGGCCTAAATCCATCGTTTTTTTGCACTCCACACCACCCTGGGTTAGACACTGGCTATATGCAAATCAGCTCTGACCCTGTGCCTCATGGGAACAGTCCAGTCCGAACTACCAAGCCATGTCTTTCCCAGACCGGAATCAAGCATCCACGGACCGGTTTCTGGCTATCAGCCTTCATTCAGCCTGGATAGCTTGACTCCAGTGGTGTGGAGAGCCTGGGACTCACGTCTGAGCATACCCAGCCCACTCGGGGTGAAAATTGCAAAAAACACAGTTGATGGACAGAATGTAGAACAATGTCATACATTCACCCCAGTACAAGGATCTGGGCCTAAATCCATCGTTTTTTTGCACGCCACACCACCCTGGGTTAGACACTGGCTATATGCAAATCAGCTCTGACCCTGTGCCTCATGGGAACAGTCCAGTCCGAACTACCAAGCCATGTCTTTCCCAGACCGGAATCAAGCATCCAAGGACCGGTTTCTGGCTATCAGCCTTCATTCAGCCTGTCAATTTCTTCCAACTGTTTATTGATGGTGTGTTTTGGGATAATCTTGTTGAGCAGACTAATTTGTATGCTGAACTGTTTTTAGGGGACAACAGTGGCACACTTAAAACCCACTCCAGAGTTACACTGTAGACTGCTACAAATCTCCATGAAATTAAGCAGCTCTGGGGTGTGACTTTCCTAATGGGGCATATAAGGAAGTCTTCACTGCCTTTATATTAGTCTACTAGTTCCTTGATTGCAACTGCTATGTTTCCAGCAACTATGAGTCAAGATTAGTATTTGCTTCTGCACCGGATGCACCATTTTGTGGATAATGCTACAGCATTACCACACGATCACCCTGATTGTGACCATCTCTTCAAGATTTGGCCTGTCCTTGACCATTTAGTAGATTGTTTCTCAGAGATCTCTGTACCACAGAAAAATATATCTATGAATGAGTCTCTTGGTCTTGGTCAAGGGACATTAGGTTTTCAGACAATACATTCACAGCAAGAGAGCATGTTATGGTATTAAGCTGTATATACTGTGTGAAATTGGCACTGTATATGCGTATACTTTCAGAGTGTACACTTCAATTGACCCCCCCTGGTGGTACTTCCACTTTTTGAGTCAGTGAACAAATTGTGTGGTAACTTGCCAGAGCACTTTTTCACATAGGTCATCATTTAGATGTGGACAATTTCTACACAGGTGTGCAATTATTTAAAGATTTGTTCTGAGTTGCAGTGGCATGTGGCACAATCTGCTCTAACCATATAAGTTACCCTAAAGAGTCTGTGTGTAAAAAACTTGAGAGCAGTCCTTTGCATAGTAATGAACTTCTTGTTGTGACATTTTCAGAGAGAAGAGATGTACACCTGTTGACAACTAGATCAAATGTTAGAGCTTTACAATGTTGCTAGAAAGTCCTATGTGTGGTACACGAAGCTGGCTGTTTATCTATTTCATTTGGCATCCTTCAATGCTTATGTTGTTTTTGAAAACCATTCCCCAGAATCCAAGATGATTTTTGTACAGTTTCAGTAGTCTGTAATAGGCAGCCTTGTTGCAGGTGAGCAGGCAAATGTTCCTAGAGTCGGAGTAGTGGAGGATGTGGTTAGATTAATAGATCGCCACTTTCCAGAATACATTCCTCCAACACCCAAAAAAGACTTTACTTGTCAGCGAGTCTGGGTCTGAAGAGGAATATGAAAGGAGAGTAATTTGTAATTCCCCAAATGTCCATCTAATTCTGGCCTATCTGTGCCCACATGTTTTAAATTGTACCATACACAACTGAAGTAATGGGAGCAACCATGAGAGTTAAACAGAACTGACTGTTGTTTGTATTGGTATGTATAGTCTGTTTAGATATTTAATTTAATTTAATTTAATTGTGGGTTTATATAGCGCTAGAATCAACTCCCGGAGGAGTATCTCCGCGCTTCGACCGCTGGGGAACCCGTCCTGGCTCACCCTGAGAGATGGTCCCTAATGGGTATCTCTAAGGTGCGACCAAGCATCCCCGGCGGTCTGGGGGGCCGTTGTGAAGATGAGGCAAGCTAATGCCCAGAGTTGCCGAGTGTGGTCCCTGACTGGAGTAGGCACCGAGGCGAGAATTATCGAGCCCGCTGACCCTGGTCCACGACCCTGCCGCGTCGGGAATCGAACCCTGGTCCCGGGCCGTCCTCTGCTTACGGGTCTGCCGCCTCTAACCAGTGAGCCACACCACTCCACTCCACTGATATCTGGTTGGCAATAGCTTGATGTGCTTAGTTACAACTGTTGTGCATGCAGTCCTAGTTGGTATTTCATATTCTACCAATAATTTGGTTTTATTTGAAAAAAATGCACTTTTTTTAGTTTGAGGTTTGGTTTCCTATCTGCGATTTGTACGTGTGATCTGTTTATTGTGGGAGTCTTTTAGAAATTAAAGTGGCGTGGAGCATCCATCTGAGTAACGTTTGGCTGACAGTGTGTGTGGCTAGCGATGGTTGTGGACTGGCATTTGGCTCCTAGTGTCGGTGTAGGGACCAGCAGTAAGTCATACATCGTCATCAACAAGCCAGTCCACACATTCTGCCAGCTGCCAAGCGTTCTGACTGCTGTGTCTGAACTGGCATCTGGCTGGGGGTGTTTATGGCTGGTGGTGTGTCTGAACTGGCATCTGGCGGGGGGGTGAGTGTGAGTGTTTGTGAGTGTGTGTGTGTTTCTGTCCACTACATACACACTGGCAGCCAAACGCCAGTCCACATACTATGTCAGCTGCCATGCAATGTGTCTTGCTTCGATCCCACATGGTTTTCATACCGAGATGCCCTTTCAATCCTCAAACATAGACTAAAAAGAACACCTTTTCATTCTTATAACTTTGACTCGAAGTACTGGAATCTGTTGGGGAGCTGCAAATTTACTGCCATCAAGAGTTCCCACATGTCTCCTGATAAAAAATGGAACTTGACCTGTGTGGGACAGCCTACCATCCGCAAAAGGGCTCGGTGCAACACGCAATGTGGCAACATCAACAAAAGGGGTAGGTGCAGTTTTGAGGCCTAGGCTTGGCCTACCAAACCTTTCTTGTTTATCATGTTAACCCGTTCAGCGCGGCGCGAATTTTCGCGCTGTGCTGAACGTTCTAAAAAACGGGTGTGGTCATGACGGAACGGTTCCGTCATGAGCACAGCTCAACCGATGCTCATGACGGAACCGCTCCGTCATGAGCACCGAAGGGGTTAAATTAAGGACCCTTGTAGCCTTATATAACTACCAAACCTAGGCATTTCTGAAAACTAGACACCCAGGGAAGTACAGACTGATGTGCCTCTCATGGATCACACCGTGTACTTACCCACAATGCCCTGCAAACCTCAAACTTTGCTTAAAATTGCTCTTTTTCCTGTGCATTTTCTGTGACCTATTCCTCCAGAGTCAAAAGGAATCAAAATTCCTATCACTCAGTATTCCACCACTTATCCCGATACAAAAGGCTGCCCCACTTGTGTGGGTGGGTCTAGTGCCCTTGACAGGAACGGATCAAACTAAGGTCAATGGGAGTCCTCGCAAAGAGACACTCATTGACCTTGGTTTGATCTGTGTCTGTTGTAGGCACTATGCCTAGTCACACAAGTGAGGTACTCTTACCTGGATTCTTGGGGGAATGGCAGGTGGTAGAAAATGTGCAGCTAGCTACATTGCAATAAAAGGGTCAGTTTTCAGTGGAAAAAATGTGATGTGCCCACAAATTCAGAGATGTGCAAATAACCACAGCTCCAAGCCCCACATCTTATGCCCATTTCAGAAATATATAGGTTTCCTTGATACCTATTTTTCACGCTTTATATTTTACCATATGAAAAAACATTGTAAGGTGCAGCTCAGTTATTGGCTCTAGGAAAACCCACAAATTCTATATATCCCTGCAACCCGAAGGCTCTAGCGGATGTAATAGCATATTGCTAGGCTGTTCGGAATTCGGTTTAAACCGACTCTGAACGATAATACACTACCGGATCAAAATCAGCTGACTCGGTTTAAACCGAGTGTCACTGATTTGCATAGTTGTTGCCCCGTTGTTGCACCATTTGGCCACTTGGTGGAGCCAAATCCTTACAATGTGAATGTGTGCTTTAAAGATCTTTACTTTGTCTTAATGTGCGTGCAGCGGCTACCCTTTAACTTAAAGGCGCATTAAGACAAATCTCGGGGGTGGGCGGGCCATGCATTTTGCCTGTCATGGGATTACGCTCTTAGTGGGAATATAGGCAAGTGGTAAACACAAATAGCAGCACGTGAACTGTCAGGCCCTTTGGAGATGGGTAGGTGGAAAGGGGGAGACCCGTGAGCTCGAGCAGCGCAGGGTAGGCGTCAAACCACGGTTAACACAGGACGAGTGGCAAAATGTGACAAGTGGCAGTATGTGTGACAGCAAGGGGCAGGCAGAATATGCATGGTGTGAGGAGAGAGGGCTGCGACTGTTCGTGCCCCGAGAGCGGGCAGCACAGGAGATACCCGTGAGAGGGTGTCAAGGACGTCCCACGCCAGGAAGCGTGAACCCCAGGCACGGCAATGTAAACACTGTGGGTCCCACCCCTGGGCGAGGGGGTCACGGTGTCAAGTAATTGTAGAGCGGGGGATCGTAGCTGTTAAACAGATCTGGGGAGGTCATGGCAGTTAGGGAAGTCTGGTGGGCGGCGGCAGCGACACTCTAAGGGACAGACACACAGCCAGCCATGCATGCATGTGGGGTGGAGGCCTGGCTGTAACCCCACGCAGCATGGTCACCACATGTCAAGCCTCTGAAGAGAGGGCCATGACAGCCGCGCCACACAGTGTGAGCAGCACAGGGCCAGGGGCATACCAGGCGCGTCTGTGGCGAGAAGGGTCGGGTGTTTTCTGCCTGAGAAGTGTGGGGCGCGGGCAATAACTGCTGCACCCAGAGGAACAAAGGAGTGGGGCACGCACGAGCTGCACGCCGAGCCCCCAGCTCCCCTCGGTGCAAGGGTGAGGCGAACTAATGTACACACCATGCAGCCAGCACACAACCCGCTGCGCTGCATGTGCAGGGCCACATACGGACTCAGTGGTGACGGGCCCCTTCTGTCCCCCGGAACCAGAGCCTGGTGTGCTGCAGCCCGCTCCACCCTATGGGGCAATAATAAAAAATAAATGAATCTCTGATAGCGAAGCAGCCAAACAGGCTTCAGGGACGGATGCCGCAGAAATACATTCTTCGTGAAAGCATTGCCGCTGTGAGCTGGTTGCTTCTCGGAATTCTTTCATTAGCATTCCTGATTAAATCACGCAGTTCCTCATTCCTGCTCCCAGCATGAGGCAAGGCAGACGGATGAGTGCCGGGGGTCCCTTTACAATTCACACTCAGGTTAATCCCCAAACCACCCACAGGTGAAATTGTCATGCAAACTACCTGGCTAAACACAGGCTGGGCTCTCCCGGCCCCTCTCTAAACACGGCACTCTTTGCCCTATTATTAGATAAAACCTCCCAGAGGAGAATGCGCCGCTCTGACATTAACTGTTTAGACTTACTATTGGTTGTGATTTTAAAACACGTAATCCCGCAGAAATTGCTTTTCTGAATGAAGAGGTAGATGGATTTGCACTAAGAAAGCTGCCCTGGGACAGGCAAATCTTTAAATTATTACTTTGCACCTATTAATGTAATGGCCCATACCCTCAAAGATGAAGAGTCTTTTCCAGGCGGCTCATCGCCGGGGTGACTTCTTGGTTTAGTGCTGTTAACTGATTCGGCACCTGTGGTTTTCTTTCTTCTGGGGTCATTTTACATTGAGATTTCACTGAATGCCGTGTTTTCACTGAATTCAAAGAATTCTTTAATTTGAAACGCAAAAAACAACACTATCCAGCTATTTCATTCATTCAAAATCGGGAATATTTGAGAATATTGCCGGAGTCTCCCCAAAAAAGTGAACCAAAGGTATCAGAGCGCTTTACATGAGCACCAGCAAGTTGCGTTACAACCTCTTCTGACATTGGACACCCCTAGGGCCAGCGCAACACCAGGCCCACTGCCTGGCTCACGTGGGGGGGAGAGGAGCTGTTGTGGTCTGGCATCTGTCTTACTGCACCCAAGCACTTCACAGGTCTTTAAAAGACCATTTAGTTAACGAGGCCTTGTTGTTCTTTCACCCCTTCGTGGAGCCCCTGCAACTTCACTCTGCCAATTGTTTGGAGAATTAGCCCCCCCCCCCCCCCCGAAATGTTTTCTTAGCCGCCCCCCCCCCCTATTTTTGACACTAGTTGCGCCTCGAGTTTCTTGGTGCACTCGATCTGTCTGTCTACGGCCTTTTGTGTCTGTATGGGTCAAATCACTCAGTTTGTCCTGTTTGGCCTTTGAAATAAAATGCACAAAAACACTGGGAGTAAAACAGATGGCCTTACAGAGCCAGGAAGTGCTCTGTGTAGGCGGGGACTGGAGGACGCACATGGATCTGGTCACCTCTTGTTAGCAGGAGTGCTGACATGGGTTGCTCTGTGCCGCATTGATGATTTCTGGCACCCCAGTATGTCACGGAACCCCTCTAGCAGGCACTGTACCGGGCTCAAGGGCCTGCAGGGCATCCTATGGTAGCTTAAGGTTTTTCATGGTTAAATGACGGGAGAGCCCCAGCAAGTTCTTCTAACCCAAGGCAGGCCCAGTAGTAACAAATCAGTGCCAGATTTTCTGTACTGTACTGACCATGTTACGGAATTCCAGTTATAATTGGTGTGTGAATTTTTGCTACTTAGCTATCATGAAAATCTGGCATGTATTAATATAAAATCTTCAGGGGGCAGTGTTTTATATAGCGACAACAAGAGCCAGAGATATCAGAGCGCTTTACATGAGCACCAGTTGCATTGCAACCTCTTCTGACCCTGTAACTTCACTCTGCAGATTGCTGGAAGAATTACCAACCCCAACCCCCCGACATTTTTATTAGCCCACAACCTCCTCGAAATTTGGGTCTAGTTGCGCCACTGCCCATCTCAAAAGAAATGGGAATTTTTTTCTGGTTATAGATGGCACTAACCCATGTGCGTATGAATGGAAAGGCACAGCTTTTTTTGTAACTAAAGCAGCATTTGGTGTATTTCAGTGTAAACTGCTCCCACAAGACTTATATAACGATTGCTTCATCTTAGCGCACACACAATGATTTCATGACATAACCGCTACCCTAGTCACTATGATCTGGGTACTCAGTTGAACTCCATCATCATTGTCTGACAAACAAAAAGCGCAAATCTGAAAAAATCTTGCTAGTGCTGAAGCAATTATGTAAAATGAAAACAAAAAGTAAGTCCCCACCAATTCAGAATTATGTTGTGAGTTAACGATAATAATGTAAAGCCCGTCTGCATACATTTGTATGCCTAGTTCATGAGGAGACAATATCCTTCATCTTCAAAATCCCTTCGGTCAGTTGGTGTCACTCACTTTGCTCATTCATTGAAAGTTGAAGATGACTGTTACACCCCATTACTTTCAAACATCACTAGCTACCACTGAGTGACAGAGACAGTATTTTAGTTCACTGAGAAAACTCTACTGGAATCCTGGTATCTTTGGCAAAAGCATGAAGCTACTGTCCAGCGAAACATGCGATACGTTCTAGCAGTACCCAAAAACATTAAAGCTAAGAACACATTACAAGATATATCCAGAACCAATTTTAAAAAAAGCACAAAATGGATTCTTATGCTATGCCGCAAAGATGTGTTCTTCAATTTCACCAATTGGTTGGCATGGAAAGCTACGTTAGTGGCCAGAGTTGGCAAATTGTGTACTGGCTGTTTTGGCGTTGCCAGTCACAAGTGCCAATGTCGAGAGGGACTTTTCACAAATAAAATATACATGGGAAGGAAAGAGAGAGCGCGAATGACCAAAGAATCACTGAATAAATATTGTAAGGTGTACTACAATACATTTGACTTGTAAAAATGTATTTGGCCCTCATATACACTGTACTGTACGTACACTGTCATATACCATGCATCAATGAAGAAAGCCAGCAATAATAAAAGCAAAGCGTTCCATAAACACTGGTAAAACACCGTTTCCATTGATTTTTATGGCGCGAAAATGAGTAACCACTGAAAAGCACTGTTTTTTTAAGGTATTGAAATCACTGGAAAACACTGACAAAACACCACCAGAATTTACCAAAAATAGAAACTGAAAACAGGAAAGCCTACATATTGCTTATGTACATCTGCCATAGTGACAAGAAGTTACAAGTGAAAACACTGTTACAAATGAACGTTTATTCCTTCTAATCTTCCTTATTGTTTTTATTTCAACAGTTAGTCTCTTTGGGAAAACCTTGAGGGATCTCCACAAATTACCCACTTGCTGAATTCAGAATGTTGACTACTTTCGGCAATCTATAGCTCTACGGGATCACTCATGAGTTTCACAGTGGTTTCCACCACCAACTGGAAGTAGGTTGAAAGCACAAAATTTAGGAAAACTGGGTTACCTCTTTGAAAAATGACTAAACTGTGGTAAAAATAGGTTTTTTGATTCAGATTTGTATGTTTCTGAAAACAGGGAAAATTGTGACTTTAGCACAGAAAACCTTTAGTTAATGTTATTTTTCGGAAAAAATAGACACTTTTTTACGGAGCACTTTTTCCCCAAAACTGAAATAGCCAAAATAGAGCTTAACATTCTAGGGGGGAAAGGCTTAGCAGCCAAGGGGCTAAGATTCTTATGTAATATTCTATTTCTAATATAAACACTAACACCTTCATGTAATATTCAATTTCTAATATAAACACTAACCCCTTTAGGTAATGTCCGCTCTATATAAAGCTGGAAAATAAATAAAGGTGGTTCAAGCATTTCCTGTACAACCCACTCATCAGACCAACAGCATCTTCTAGCTCTCACCATGTCGAACAGAAACAATAAGCATGAACAATATACACATTTTTCTGCTTTGAACAAAGTCATCTCCAAAAATGGCACACACTCTATTTGGATTCCTAAACTCGGAGATTGTCGCCTAGATAAAATGAGGCTATCCCTTCTTTCTCATATTTATG
This sequence comes from Lissotriton helveticus, assembly GCF_964261635.1. Taxonomy (NCBI): domain Eukaryota; kingdom Metazoa; phylum Chordata; class Amphibia; order Caudata; family Salamandridae; genus Lissotriton; species Lissotriton helveticus. The sequence continues at coordinate 253,244,345 of NC_136073.1, read as the reverse complement.
TATTTCATGTAATGTGCAGTGCTCCCATACCTACTAGCACATTTGCCACTGTACAAAAAGGTAATGTGTCTGGTTTTATGTAACATGTATTTCCCTTTTACTTTGGTCAGGAGTTCCTTGTTTTACATAGGGAGACATAGGACCTGCTTTGAACTCCAAGCAGCACAGCCTGCCATCTTTATGAACATGTGCTAGCGATAGCCATTGCTTCAGACAAAGGTTGAAGATAGTCCATTCGTCCAGAGCACTCAGATCGAATCACCTCCGGCTCTTGCTCCCCTCAGATTCCGTCTAGTTAGAAAGGGTGGCAGAGCCTTCGCGGTAGTAGCCTCCAGACTCTGGAATGCCTTGCCGGTCAATCTCCGCCTAATGGATTCAGAACCCCAGTTCAGGAGAAAACTGAAGACACTCCTATTCTCCAGCTGCTAACTTCTCCAGGTTCTCTTTGTCGTGGTCCACAGCGCCGGGACACCCCCGTTGGGGGTAGCCGTGCGCTCAATAAATGTCTGTATAATATATAAATCAGTATACTAAGTAGATTAGGAGAGAGGATCCTACGATTAGCATTTGCAAGGGAACTTCCTTGTACATGATCAGTGCACACAAGTTATGTCCAGCAGCTTTTGCTTACACAACACATTAGGCTAGTAGGGCCTGAGTATCTCTGTTCTATTTGCACATTGTGCTGAATAGATGACTAAAATGATTTGTATGTCTTTAGGTTGTTACATCTCCATTTCCCTCCATGAAACTGCACTTTCAACTGCAAATTTGCAATGAAAACCAGCCGGGCCTGAACTGCTGCTGCGTGCTCCTCCTGCCAGAGAAACAAGAAAGCAGATGTGTGCATGACATTTGGGTGGGACAGTGTTAGGCCCCTGCTGAAGAGGATGTAACATATCATCATTTGAGCTTAGGTGTTCTCATTCAATGCAGCAAGACACTAGGGGGTAACATGAGGAATTATATCAAGATGTGGGTAATGCCATCACTGAAGTAACACTTGAGGCCATTTTGGAGGGGTGTCATGATACAATTCCTAATGAGTCAGGGCCAGAGATATAAACATCACTTTAGGATTACTTTATTGTAAATATCACCCTATGAGCAATTAATCAGAAATGATTTCCTCACAAGGACACCTCCAAGATGGCCACTGAAACTCCAATGTACCAAAAGTGTACAGTCACCAGGTTTGCCTTCTCAAGTTCTAGCCAGTCACAATGGCTTAACAAGCAATTTATATAAAAGAGTATCAGCATGCCTGGCATGCAACACTGAGCACAGTTGTAGGACACAATGTAAAAAGCACTGTTTTGGTGAAAGCAGGAAAGGTGTATTATTGTTAAAAAAATCATAAAACCATCTCTTGACCTAATGCAATACAACCTGTGTTGCAAAAGCACAGTTACAAGAAGGTTAGGTAACATTTTATCAATTTATGTTCATAAGTCAAAGTAGTTAACGCATTCAGAATACATTTTGCAATTCATTTACCCTCAGCATCAAGTAGAGCTATGAGCCTGTAGTTTTTGGGATCCATTTTTGCTACCTTTTGATGGATTGGGTGAACAAGTAACGCTTTCCATGAAGCTGCAATCTGTCCCAGTTTTTAACATATTTGTGGAAGACTGTGAAACTTTGCACAGGTTTTTTGCGACGTAACTGCTTGTAGCGCGCAGTGTAGAAAGTACCTCTGTTTTATTGCACGAAAGGAACTATTCAGCTGTAGTTCTGATGCTCTGCTTCCAAAAAAATATTTAATATACAAATCCCATCATTGTGTGGTTTCTTTCTTTGTGCTTTTCTACTGCTGCCCTTGTAATCCCACTTGTCAGAATCTTTTCAGTTTGCAGGAGCAGTTTTGTGCTGTGAAGACCTATCCACAAGAGCAGATACATTTTGGCTATCTGGTAAATTTGATGACACAGCGTGTTTAGAATATAGCAAAAAAGCATCAGGTACATTTAGGTAGCATTTCAAGTTGCTGAGAACTTCAGATTTTCAGGATAAGACCAGTTCATAAGAAAATCTTTTGTGGTCAGTGGTGGGGTGGGGGGGGTGATGTACATGTATCTGACTTAATGTCTTTAAAAATATACTATGATTATAAATATTTCTTTTGAGGGGGAGTATTTTTTGGGAGTTTTGTAAAGTGCTATGTGTCTCTTTTCATTACTTTAGTGGTCTAATCTGCTCAGTTTGTGTGCTCACAACGCTTCATTTCACACTGCATTTTTTGTCTTGTTTACGGACCAAATTAGCTGTTATTTTGTCGAAATACATGTTGTGTACAGAACAGATACTTAGAATGGACTTTGTTCAGCCATTGGCCAATAGGTCTCGCTTTTGGGACCTTATAAGTATTTACTTATGCAGCACAATATCCTTACTACAACAACATTAACTGTTGCATGGCTAAACACTTATAGGGTCCCAAAGGCGAGACCTATTGGCTATGCCAATGCTTGTTACTAGAGATTTTGGCATATCTGATATCTGTTTTGCAGTCAATATCGAACAGTCTTTGGGTCCCCATATGGGGACCCAAACGCCGACTCCGCGACCCTTCATAACTGCATCGCGGAGGCAGTGGAGGTCACCGCCCCTGCAAAAATAATGAAATCTTTCAGGAAATCACCCTCCGCCCCCTGGTTCTCGGAGATGCTGAGAAGCATGAAGAGTGGATGTAAGCAACTGGAGAGACACTGGAGAGTGAATTACGACTGCGCTGCTAAAGATGCATACAAAAAATCTCTAAAAGAATTGCACAAGTCTATGAAGAAAGCCAAGAAAGATTATTTAGCTAACTGTATTGGGGAGGCTGATAAACCTGATAAAGTTATTTTTAAGGTTGTTAATTCCTTCCTTAAACCCCGTGAGTTGTTTATTGACGTTCAACCCTCAGCGGCACTATGTGAGGAATTATCAGAGTTTTTCGATAATAAAATCCGGAAGATTTACAACTAATTTTTGGCCAAAGTTGAAACTGCTAAACCTGACTTATTGAAAAGGAAAAATCTCAGACCTCTCCTCTCTAATTTTACTCTGATAACGCAGAAGGAAGCCCTGGTGGCAATTCAGAACTGCAAGTCAGGATCCACGGAGGATCCTTGCCCCCCAAAATTGTGGAAGGAGCTAGCTAACTCATCTTCTGAGGCTATGTCAGAAATTTGGAACACCTCCTTGTCCGAAGGCATTTTTCTGGACTTATGGAAGCATGCAACGCTTCAACCCCCAAGAAGAAATCCAATATTGACTCTGGTGAGCTCAATAACTATAGACCAATTTCTCTACTGGCTGCACCTGCAAAAATGCTGGAAGAAATAGTGCAGAAACAGCTGGCTAGCTTTATTGAGAGCCACAACATCCTGCATGATACACAATCAGGGCTCCGTGCAGGATTCAGCACGGAAACCGCTCTAATAGAGGTGGCAGACTCAGTCAGGCTGGAGTTGGATTCAGGGGCATCAGCTATGCTGGTGCTCCGGGATCTCTCTGCAGCATTTGATACGTTGGAACCACGCCATCCTGACCCAGCGCCTCTGGGATCTGGGCATTGAGAACACAGCCCTGCGGTAGCTGAAATCTTTTCTCTCTGGCTGTACGCAAAGGGTGGCGCTTCAACCCCATCAGTCCAAACGCAAGCCCCTATGGTGCTGGGTCCCCCAAGGGTCAGCCCTGAGCCCTCTGCTTTTTAACATTTATTTGGCGCCTTTATTTTCAGTGATTGCCAACTGGGGAGTGAAGGAGATCACGTATGCCGACGATACCCAGCTGGCATTTCCTTTTAAAGATTTGTCAAGTGCCTCTTTCCTGAATTTTAAGAGTTGCTTAAAAGACATAGCGCAATGGATGAATAACAACAAACTCAAGTTAAATGCCAAAAAAACAGAGGTGTTGTTCTTCGGCATCAACCAACCTCCCTCCGCGGATCTTTGGTGGCCGGAGGAAATGGGTTGCCCTCCCGTCCCCGCAGGCTGCGCAAAAAACCTGGGCGTAAAATGGCAGACGGATCTATCTCTCTCGAGCCAAATTCAGCAGGTGACAGGTGCTTGCTATGGTAGTCTGAAGAATCTGCGCAAAATCCTGCACCTTTTCTCAGAAAACTGCAGTCGCTCTATAGTTCATGCCACAGTAACCTCCCACCTAGATTATGCGAATGCCCTTTATCTAGGACTTCCTGCGTACCAGATAAAGAAACTGCAGCTGGTCCAATACGCGGCCGCTAGATTGCTTAAACAGGTCACTTTCAAGCAACATATTTCTCCGCACCTTAAAGAATTGCATTGGTTGCCGGTTACGAACAGAATAAAATTCAAAGCCCTCACCATAGCCTTCCGGGCATTCCCTGGAACCTGCCCCAATTATCTAAAGCAGAGGCTCAGGGCATACAAACAGCCTCGCCTTCTTAGATCTAGCTCCCAAAATCTGCTATGCATCCCCCGAGTTAGGAAAGCTCAACTGGGTGGCAGATCCTTTACGGTTAGGGCTGGCATGCTTTGGAATTCTCTGCCCAATGCCATGCGACAAATCACCTCTGAAACTATTTTCAGGAAATCAATTAAAACTTGGCTTTTTATTCTGGACTAACCGGCTATACTTTCTGCAGCTAGTAAGTTATCCTGCAGGCCACCTGTCGCTGTAGCACCGGGACACCTCCTAGGAGGTAGCTGTTCGCGCTTTACAAATCACAGTGTTATTATTATTATTAATATCTTTACATTGGTTGGGGAATCTAGTGCAATGATCACTGTTCTCTTTGGTAGAAAGGAAATCAAAGGACTTGGTTAATAACGATTCCCAATCATGTGTCCATACAGAGGCCGCTTGTTCTTGGTGTCCGGGTCTCAAGGCCATGGAGTTACTAAGTCTTGGTTTTCCAGTTTAGGTATTTTATTTAAAAAAGCACTATTCAACTTTATTTTGGATTTATTAATGGAATTGATGTGTTCATTAATAATTATAGAACAATCAATATGTAACTTATGATAGTAATGTAAATAAATATGCTGTGGATTGTGATCACTTTCTTACCTGTAATTATTTTTAACCTGGTGAAGTTTGAAAAATGTATAAAGATGTAGTTTATAGGGGTTTTAAACTTCTGTGGACAAAAATCACAAACTTTAGGCTTAGCCTTCTCCCGCTGAACAATCAAAAACCTAATTCGAAAACAAAGTTTACAGTAAAATTACCATTCAATTGTACATTCGAGTCTTTAATCTGTAATGGTTGAATATTATATATCACATCCGGTGAATTGTCCGATTGTAATCCTTTGAAGGCAAATAACAGATTTTCAGTACAATCATCAGTTAGTATAACAGTAGTATGTATACAGATTTCAAAAATTCCCTCAAGCTCATCAAGAGTTGAATAATAATAATGATTACTTTTTTTTAAACCTGGGCAGAAAATAGATATTATCAAAAGCTGATTTGTATTGCCGCCTTCTGAAGTGTATTTAACCATTATGCCTTTGGTATGTAAACTGTTATTTACTTAAGTATGCAGACCTCTGCTTGGACAACCCATTTTGTATTGCTGGAACTTCAAAGATAGTAAAATCAGATGAATTAAAGGACAAAAACTACCAAGATTCTTGCAAGTAAATCACACTGTAATTGCATAAATCGTGATTTCAGTAGTTTTATTCCACTGATAATTTGTCTCTTGATACCGCCTACGTTCCATGTTCAGGACATTACAGGGAAATAAATTAAATGGGTTGGGTACCCCATATATTGTTACTCGAATCTCTTGAAGAAAGTTGTTCTATGTTTGTCTGGTTATAAAAATGGCACTGAATAGGGAAATCTTTGATAATAACAATTTTTAAGTTGTCACCATCATTATATTGTAAGTCTTCCAGACCCTTAAAATTACTCATCTTGTCGTGCAGTGATGTGACAACAGAATATTGTCAGCTAAGATTAACCAGTCTTGAAATGTTGAGATATTGTGCTTTAAGAACTGGAGAATTACAAGTAATTGGTGCTGTCTGTGATTGATTCTGGGCCTATTTATTGAATGATTAATGCTATCTGAGGGAATATTGGTATCTATTATATTTTGAGTCAAGGTTGAGTCCCATGATTTAGTTAGCGATATGTCAACTTCACTTGGAAGTAGCTCTAGTTGGTCAATAATAACATCTATCTCCGACAGGTTAACAATGCTAGGTTCAAACCTTTTTAACATCTGTTCAATTGTTGGTATTGGTTATTAATTTTCAGAAAGTTAAAATTCTGTTTAATAATATCACTTGTTCCGATAACAGAAGGAATGATAGAATTAAGTATCAGACATTTCGGGTAATATCAAACTGATAGCTCCCACTGAAGTTAAAACAAGATATAATGAAAGGGTTCGGTCCTCATATAATTGGTTGATGATGTGTTGGTCTGTACCGGATGTGAAGGACCTTTTTAATAGCAAAGGTGAACATTGTGTGTCTAGGGCCGCTGACAGCTATCTAATTTTGTTAACAGATCAGAGTTATTTAAAAGAATTATTGGTTCCTCGTTGTACATTCTTTTAAAGAAAATTATTTTTAATAATGTTTTTATAACAAGTAAAGCACAATTCAAAATATACAGTGCAGTCTCATATTTAACAGAATTAATCAGAAGGCAGTTCAGTTGTTAAAATTGTGCTCCATCGTATGTTCTATTGGCAGTATAAGTAATTGCGAGGCATTTCGGTCCAAGCACATCCAGCGGAATCCTACAACTCTACTTGGAGTTTACATAACAAACAGTTTTCCTCCAGCATATTCAGCTTCCTTGCTCTGCATGGAGAGCAATATAAGTGCTAAAGGGGTTCATATGTCTCTCCTGGCAGCCAGTCCTTTAGCTACAGGCAGCCATGTCATCCCCAGTGCATTTCCACCTTCCTCTTGACTAACAGCAGCATCATAGCCGTCAGCCAGTGGTCGGAATGTCTTTGCCATATCCGGTCAGTACTACTAGTGGCGTTTTTTGTATTGGGTGGCCAATCACTTCCTCTAGAAAGGTATACATTTCAGACCACAAACACACTATCATAGGATATTCCCAAGCCAAGTGTAGGAAATCAGCATCTTGAGTGCTACAAAGTTAGCATCTTGTTTCAGGCAGAAGGCCCAATTTGTACTACCCAGGGAGAGTGCGATATATGTGATGGAGGAACTTGATGTAAATGAGGTGTAGTCAATAGTTTGGGGAGAGCATACGCTTCATGGAGCAGCAGTATATCCATTTCTCTTCAGTTAAATCGGCATCAATGCCTGCCCGTATATCTCAAATGTCCTAGATTTACCCACAGGGGCTTTATCCCGCATGACTGTGTATTATCTAGAGATTAGCCTCCTAGGAGAGGGGGTATTGAGGAACCAGTCTTGCGCAGGGACAATGTACTATGAGCTGACGCTCCAGACTCAATAATAAAGGAAAATATCAAGCAGTGTAATATTACTTGCAGGCTCGTGCCACTTTTAGGGAAAAGAACGTGCCTGCCTGATATAAGTCACCCTTTTTCTCCAAACCTCTTCCTCTTAACTGCTGTTGCACCCTCTCTTCCCCTGCAGGGGGGCAATAGTGGATTGTCCGCTAGTTTCAGTTTAGCAGAGGAGAGTCAGTCCAGTCGAACCCTACAGTGTAGCCAACTCCATGCCCATGCCGTACATTTAACAGTGTCAATCGTGTCTCTAGGTCTTGTTGGCTCAGTACAGATAGCGGTCAATGGAGGGCATGGATGGGCATTGTCTGTTTCTATGGTAGTATGAGGCAAGGATTGCGTGTGGAAGAACCAGTAATGGGCGAACCGGGCTTGTGTACAGTAATAATACAATTTTATATCAGGAGCACACAGTCCTCCCTGTTCAGGGGGCAGGGTCAAGCTTTCTCAAGCTAATCTTAGCTGCCATACAGCCCTCGCCAGCTGAGTCAAATGGGAGGGAATGCGATCAAAGGTCAGAGGTATGGGAATATTAGCAAACAGATAGAGAAACTAGGGCAGAACTACCAGTTTGGCAATAGCCAGTCTCCCAGTAAGGAACAGAGGCACGTTGATCCATATTGGCATCCACTCTTGTAGTTACATCATGGCTCTCCCATAGTTTTCACGTCAAAGAAGGGAGACATTCCTACTGATCCACATCTCCAGATAACCAACAGTCTCACCCGCCCATTCTAATGGGTACTCCGTAGGAAATCTCTCTGTATTATCAGTCAGAGGGAAAATGACTGACTTTAACCAGCTGATCATGATCCCAGTTAAGGTGCCAAATTGTATGAACTCATGCAACAGGGGTGCCAGGTTCTAGGCTGCATTCTTTACATATAGGGTGACGCAGTCTGTATACACTGAGATAACAATTTTCTGAGCTACAAAGGTGAGGCCTCGATTGGAGTGATATCGCCTCAGGCGTCTAGCAAGTGGCTCCACAGCTATGGCATATAAAATTGGCAAAAGTGGGCATCCCTTTCACATGCCTCTGTTGATTGCTGTGGGATCTGACACTCTGCCGTTACTCCATAGTCTAGCTATCAGGAGCTTGAATTGGAGCTTAATCCATTAAAGAAAGGTCTGAAGCATATTTATGCAGCAGTGCAAATAAGAATGGCCACTCTAATGATTCGAAGGCCTTCATGGCAGCTAGGAAGACAGCCACCACAGAGAGCTGTGGATTGAGGATGTAGAGTAGGACAAAGACAGTATGGACATTATATGCGCTGGAGCACTCCTGGGTCAAAGCTCGACTGATCCAGTTGGACTATGATGGTGATGAGAGGGAGTATCTTTGCTGGGAGCATACGCGCCATGATTTTGTTATCTACTTTTGGATAAATGCCTGTAGGAATCACAAAGATTGGGTTGCTTGCCAAGCTTTAATATTGTGACAATCAGAGCCTCTCAGACAGTGGGGAGTAGATGGCCAGTCTTCCTGGCTTCTTCATACATTGCTAATAAGAGGGATAAGAGGGGGGGAAAGACAGGATTCACACCTACAAACACCATCATCCCAAATACAAGTAATACACAAGCAAATCTGGGTATCACTCAAAATATTTCCCCATTCATAAAGTGATCTATGGTGCACATTTTGAGAGCTAGGTTAACAAGACACAATCATGTGATTACTTTGTATGGAAGCAACCTTTCACTGACCCATTTCTTGAAACTATGCATGCCCCAAAACAATAGGAATAGGTAGTTTACTGCTCGATCTTTTCGCCTACACCCACCGCAGGTAATTGAAAAGCAAAAACGAGACAGGCTGCTTGAAAGGTTTACTTTTTCCAATGCACAATTGCCCCTTTAAAAATACATTACTTTAACCACAGGACTCAAATCCTACGACTCATCTATATAGGAATTACTAAATTGATAAAACAGCTGTTGGGTCACACACACTGCAGTACTGTTATGAACAAATGTTCTGTGCTAACGTGGTTTACTTTAATAGTGCCACAGGGTAATCACATGGCTTTAAACCACCTGAATACCATTCAGTAGTCCTGGGCTTTCCCTTTACAAATCACTATCTTGTGCATATGTCCAACCGCCTGAAGTGAACAGAACTAAAGCTACAACTTCCAGCAGGCATTCATTTGTCACATAAAACAAGGACTATACATCAGTGACCTTGTTAATGTTGCTGAACGTGGTCATCACAGGCGGGTAAAGTTTAGAGGTCTCTAAGAGTCAAGCACCTCTCACCTCAAGGGTCTTTCAACCCTAATATCGCACTTGCACCCCAGCCATCACATACACATAAATGATCGTTCATTCAAACACTGCCAACATTCACTCACACACAGAGGAACACATCACTCGGAATACCAGAGGCCACGTCTTGGGACCTGGCCTGTGAAGGACATGCAGCTATGCACATCACCGGTCCCAACTTCAAGGAAGCTCTGCTGCCTTCTCCATTACACAGAGTGATATTTCACTCAGAAGAGCACTGATCCTCTCACTGGAACTGATGACTTTGCTGCAGACAGGCGCCTGGAACAATGAATCACTCTGTGTCATTGAAATGTTCAGAGGGGAGAGAGCTGAAGCACCAGTGCCCTGTGCTCCGCTGCCTCCTCCCAGCTCGTCCTATTTCAAGGTCTTTACTAGGGTAAAGGGAGCTCAGCCGTCACTGCCATTTATTTATTTATTTATTTGAGGTTTTATATAGTGTGAACATGACCCGTTAGGGTATTAGAACGCTTTACAGGGATAAACATGTTGCGTACAGTATAGGCAAAATACAAGGATGGGGTTAGGGAATTGACTACAGTAGGATAAAAGTCAGAGCTATATACAATAAACAGTACAGTCCCAAAATCAGCGAGCGACATGTCAGCAATAAAACAAGGGGAAAAATGTATACATGGAGAGAGCCAAGCAGTACAGGAGATTATGCACAGAAACATAGGCCATAAGAAGGGGAATGCTCAATAAAGGAGAGTTAATGGAAGAATTTGCTCATTAGGAAGGTTTTCGCTTCCTTTTTGAAGCGCGACAACGTAGGAATTCTTCTGATGGAGGGAGGTAGCGAGTTCCAGATTCTTGGTGCGGCCCTAGGGAATGCTCGGTTATATGTTTTTGCATTACGGAAGCGGAGTGGCTGGAGCACACGGTGTCTGGCGGGCCGGAGTTTCTGGTTCTCCCAGATAACACAATTTTCTGGGCGAGATACTTTGGGGTGTTCGTGTATAAGGCTTTGTGAGGGATGCAGGCCACCATACCCTGCATTTCCTGTTTCATCACGACAGAGCCCTGTTCATTCACACAGATCCCTCTAGTCTTCCTGTAGTGTAGTCTCTCTATTGGGTCACAGGCTCCCTGGCATGGACCAGGAGGTAATATATTATCAGAACAGAACATTTGTCATCATCTCTCCACTGCCTCGGCCCTTGGCACAAGTAGCAAATCTTTTTTCCCCCCCAACATCCGAGCTGATTGCATTTGTTTTTGTAAGGCATAGATAATTTTATTATAAAAAAATAGTTTTCCACTCATTATGTTTGGAGTTCTGCATATTTGATCACTTAATTAGCAGGCGATTCATTAATATTGTCACAAATGCAGTCTGTTTGGGACTAAGCTTCATTCTTTTGCTCTAGAAACAAAAAATATATACGTGTGTGTGTATATATATATATATATATATATATATATATATATATATATATATATATATATATATATATATATATATCAATCATACCATACATATAGTTCCTAAAGGAGCCACAGGTTTTCTTTACATTGATTCCTCTGGTTTTTGGGCCAGCTAGGTCTTTAAAAGATTGTCTTGTTAGAAATGAGTAGACCAGGGGAGGCGTGGCTTACGCGCCGGCGAGTGATGGCGCTGCCTCCTTGAGCTCCGAGGCGACGCGGGACTCTTTGAAGTGTTACCGATACTATCCCCGGACCCGGAGACCTGCAACACGCATCCCCGCACGGCGGAACATGGTCCCCGTGTCTTGCGAGATGCAGCCGCTTTTGTAATTTTTGCCGTTTAATCCTCCTCAGCTATCACAGGACGCGAGCGGCCGCCATTTTGTGCCGCCGAGCTCGCGTCCCGTTTTTCTCACGTCTCTGCCTCCTCAGCAGCCCGTATTCCTCCTGCTTCATCGTGTGGGCACATTTCTACAAGGTATGTTGTAGGGTGAACACAGCATGCTACTCTGCTCTACCCTCATGACTTTTTGCGCCACAACTCCCTTTCTAGCTTGTGACTACATCGTTTCTTCATAACAGCGGCCATTTTGTGGAGTTTTTCTGCGCAATGCTCAACATCTTTCTCTCACTTGCCTACAACCCTCTGTGGAATATCAATTGACCCCCCTGGGTCTCATATATTATGGACGCTTTGCTGTTTCTTTACTGCCCCATTACTGGATGGTTTTTTGCCTGCGTAGTGATCTGCTTTTCACTAATTTCGACGCCTGCCATGTGGGTTTGAGGTATTGCTTCTCCACTGCTCCCTTTTTACCTCATTTGTTACCTCTTCCTTCTATTGCACCTCCTAGCTTTGTATATAAGGTCCCTACTTTTTGACTCCTGTGGTGTGGCTTACTTCCCTGCGTTACTCCTAGTGTGCCCCTCTGTTGGCACAATGTCTCTGGATGTGGGCCACGCGAAACCTTCCGTCACGGGTACCAAACCAAAACGCCTCAAGAATGACCCTCCGTCTCCAATTCGTTCCTCCTCGAATCCTGTGTTGGACTCCATCCTAGAAGAGGTTCGTGGTCTACAACCATTTATGTCTGCAACCAATGAGAAGCTCAAGTAGATAGAAGATAGATGGGTTGTCATGGAGGGCAAGGTTTTGGACCTAGAGCAACGCGTCAGCGACATCCAGGATTTGTCTACCAAAATTCCCCTTCTTGAAAAGGAAATTCAGCAGTTGAAGCTACACACAGAGGACCTTGAAAATCGCAACAGGAGGAATAACCTACGTATTTATGGCATTGCGGAGTCCCTTGAGGGGGCTGACATGGCGTCCTTCATTCGCAAATTCCTGTATGATCTTTTGGAACTCCAACCAGACTCCAATCCTCTAAACATCCAACGTGCTCACCGTCTGGGTCGTCTCACCTCCAACCCGACCAAACCTAGGGGGATTATCCTGCTATTTCTCGAGTTTACTGAATTGATGACTGTTCTTAAAGCTGCAAGACTAAAACGTCGCCTCACTTGGTCGGGTCATAACATCTTTATTGCTCAAGACTTGTCAAACGCTACGAATGCACGTCGTAAGGAGTTCCTGAATCTGCGCCCTCATATGAGGGACTTGAACATTCAATATGGAATTCTGCACCCATGTCTCTGCAAAATAACTCACAATGGTCGTTCCCGTACATTTGATGATCCTCTGAAACTTCGAGCATATCTTCAAAGCGTCTCTGCTTCTTCTATGGACACCAATGACTGAAATTGATTCTTCTTTACTTCCTGCATTTACTTAACTTATGTCTTGACGACTGTTGTGGCCTTGTCCTGGTCTATCTTTGTAATTCTTTCCTAAGTTTTTTTTTTTCCTCCTATTTCTGCTTTTCCCGCGTTTCCCTCGCTCTGTGGGGTTGACGCCCTTACCGGCGTTTCCATACTCCTAATGTCTTGGTATTCTCCTTTCTCTCAGATCTGGCTTCTTTGCCCTGATCTGTTCGTTTCTTCTCTCTTTCTCTATCTTTCTTTTCTTGTCCTTCATTTCACAGGCCATGCATGTTCTTCCCATATTCCACTGTTTTTCCTTTTCTTTCTTGTTTGCCCCTCATCTTTGCTTATTGTTGCTCATCGTATTTTTCCTTGCTCCTCTTTTCTTCTCTTTATGCTCGGTATGTTCACCTGTTCACTGTTGTTCTCTGTTTACCTGATTTTCCTTGCTTTTGTTTGTATATTGTACTCGGTTTTCATTTGTAATTTATTTGTTTGCATTGTCTTTCCTCGTAGTTGTTTCCCTGCAGTGTGTTGGACCCAGATGTTACCCCCTCCTCCTGCCCTCCGTCATGTGTAATTTTGTAACCTGGAATGTTCGTGGTCTCGGCAACCCTGTTAAACGTCAAAAGGTACTGTCCCATTTATCCAAGTTGAACTCTCAGATTGTTTTTCTTCAAGAGACTCATTGTACAGATGTTGAATCGTTGAAACTTAAGAGGGCCTGGGTGGGTCAAGTTGTGTTTTCTCCAGCTGTTGATAAAAAGGGTGGTGTTGCTATATTGTTTCGTAAAGGTTTGAATGTTCAAATTCTTTCTTCTCAAGCTGATGATGTTGGTCGCTGGGTTATGTCTAAGGTTATCATACAAAACAAAACTGTGGTGCTCCTGAATATATATGGCCCTGTTCGTCCTGACCCCAAATTTTGGTCCGCCATCAAAGTCCTCATCTCTTCCATTGACTGCCCCAACATTGTCGTAGCTGGTGACCTCAACCAATGGTTAGATCCCTTTTCAGACAGGTTATCATCCAGCAAATTCCAACCTGATAAGACGCACAAATCCTTTCAGCCAGCCATTGCCTCCCGTCCCCTTTTCGATGTTTGGAAAACATGCAATCCGGATTCCCTGGAGTATACCTTCTACTCGAATGTTCACCACACTCGGTCCAGAATCGACTATATTCTAGTCAGCAAGTCCCTTCTTCCTGCGATTCAGATGTCCGAAATTGGTTCTATTTTTCTTTCGGATCATGCCCCTGTCTATGCCACTTTTGACCTTGCCCAAACTTCCTGATGTTTTAGCCGATGGAAATTTAACACTTTCCTCCTCTCAGACTCTGTTTTTATGTCTGAAGTTAAGGATTTTATCTCTGAATACTTTTCCCTTAACTTACCTCATGACACATCGATTTCGAACAATTGGGACGCCTTTAAAGCTGCCCTACGCGGCTTCACAATTTCCTATGTATCTAAAAAGAAGAAACTCAATCGTTCCAAATACACTACCCAACTCGCCAATATCAAGACACTGGAACACTCTTACTTTTCTTCCAAAAATCCTGACGCTCTCCTCCAACTTATCAAAGCCAAATCTGAACTCAATCAAATTGCCACAGTTGAAGCCTGTAACACCTTGTTGAAGATTAAATCCAAATTTCATGGGGGTCAGAATAAAGCTGCCAAAATGTTGGCAAATTACCTCAAAATTAAGTCTGAACGAAAATCAATTGGACCCATTCTCAATGACGAATCCAACACACTTGTTACTTCAGATGAGGATATTGCAGAAGTCTTTCATAACTACTACAAACTCCTCTATACTGATGACACTCATCCTGATGACGACGACCTCTCCCATTTTTTCAAGGATCTCCCCCCTCCCCCATCTCTCCCTACTGAGTTCCACCAATTAGAAACCGTTATTACGCCTCAGGAAATCCTCAAGGCAATTACTTCTCTAAAAAAATCGAAAGCCCCTGGCCCAGATGGTCTCCCTATTGAATTTTACTCCGCCTTGCACTCTATTTTTATCCCCCACCTTTTGCAACTTTTCAACTCCTTTATTGTGAACGCTAAGGCTTCTGGCTCCTTTTTGGACGCCCTGATAATCATAATCCCCAAGCCTGACAAAGATCATTCTCTATGTAAAAACTTTCGCCCCATTTCCCTGATTAATCACGATTGTAAGATTTTTGCCAAAATTCTAGCTGCCCGTCTCGAATCCCTTATCCCTCTTTTAATCAGCACGGATCAAGTCGGTTTTGTGAAGGGTAGACTTGCTGCTGATAATGCCCGTGTTTTTGCCAACGTTATTTCACACAGTAAACACTTTAAGGCTCCCCTAGCCGCTCTCTCCTTGGATGCTGAGAAGGCTTTCGATCGCATTAATTGGAATTTTATGTTTAAATCATTACAATGGTTTGGTTTAGGCCCATCTTTTATCTCTTTAGTTAAACTCCTGTACTCAGCTCCACGTGCCAGCGTTTTTGTCAATAATCAATTTTCTAAATTTTTCCCCTTATCTAGAGGAACGAGACAAGGATGCCCTCTTTCCCCTTTATTATTTATTCTCTGCCTTCCTGATTAGAATCCGCTCAAACCCCCTAATTAATGGGTTTCAATTGTCGTCGATTGAGACCAAAATTTCGGCCTACGCTGATGACATCCTGGTTTACATGGCTAATCCTGTCTCTTCCCTCCCTCCCTTTTTGGAAGAAGTCCGCTTGTACTCCTCTGTCTCTGGCTATAAGCTTAATCTCTCCAAAACGGAGGTTCTACCTTTAAATTCAACTTGTTATCAATATATGTTTGATTCAACTGATTTTGCCTGGTGTCCTTCCAAGATCAAATACTTGGGTATTTGGTTTTCCTCATCGTTGGGTGAAACCCTTAAATTGACCTTTGCCTCCCTTACTCAAAAAATTCAATCCCTCCTTCAATCCTGGTCCCCCCTTTTCCTCTCCTGGTGGGGTCGATTGGATACCATTAAAATGATGATTTCCCCTCATATTTTGTACACTGTTTCAATGCTCCCCCTGAAGATCCCCAATTTATATTTTAACCGGCTGAATTCCATTTGCTCCAAATTTTTGTGGAATAATAACAGACCCCGTATTGCTTTACATAAGCTTATACGCCCTAAATCTGAAGGTGGAGTTCGCTTTCCTGATTTTAAATCATACCACTCTGCCTTTCTAATAAAGCAATCTTTTTCTTTGGCTTTTAATTTCAATGATACCCCTCTGCCCAAATGGATCGCCATTGAACGGTCCTTGTTAAAAGATTTTACTTTTCAACAATCTCTTTTTATGTCAAATTGTTCATTTCTGACTAACCACCCTGTACTGAAATATTCACATACTCTGCTGCATACTGTATTCTCGAAAGACTTATCCCCCTTGCAATGTTTTCTCCTATCAAGTGTGTGGTACAACAAATATCTTAAGTATAAGGGTAAATCTTTTTATTTCAAGTATTGGAAAGAAAAGGGCATTGTATTTGTATATCAATTTTTTTCTGATTCTTCCATTATTTCCTTTCCTGTAATGCAAACCATGTTTGACATACCTGTTCATTTTAGCAAAGAATATGACATTATCACTTCCGCTATTATATCTCATTTGTCTACCCTTCCTACTTTTGATTCCCTCCCTTCCCTTACTCCTTCCACTCCTTTATACCCTTTGTTTTCCCTGCAAATCCCCAAAGCTGCTCTAGTTTATAAGCTTTTGTTAGCTAATATTGCGCTTAGACCTAAAACTGTTACTGAAACTGCCTGGGAAACTGATCTTTCTATCTCACTTTCCGTTGATGTTTGGGATCACTTATGGTGCAAATTGTTTAAGACATCGATTTCAGCTCGCATCACTCAGTCACTTTTTTAGGTCGAAGCACGACCTGCTTCAATGCGTAAGCATTGATGCAGTGTGCTTCGACAACTATTGCTACCCGTTTTTGGGAGTGTGGACAGGAGAGGGTGCACGAGCGCAGATCTGCTCAGTTTTGACCTCGTGAGCGCGCACGGCGCAGTGCCCCTCTCCTGCCTCATTCCCTTGCGCAAACACTCTACACTCACGCATGCGCACATACACAGCCATACACAGGCACACACACACTGCATACACACACTGCATACACACACGCAAACCCACGCGCACACACACAGACACACGCACAAACACATTCGAACAGACACACGCGCGTCCACCACCCCCCCACCCCTCCACCCCCACCCCCACCACTTACCGGGCTCTTTCGGCGTGTTCAGTGTCTAATCTACGGCAGCGCTGGTACCAGGGGGCAGGACTTCACTTCCGGGGCTCCCTCCAGCACCTGGGAGCCCCGGGCTGCGGAGAGGCCATCAGTCGGCCGGGACTTCCTGCCGGATTGCAGGCCCCGCCCCCGTCTCAGGCAAAAGTGCCTGACTTCCGTTTTTTTTGCTGTAATGAGTTTCCCCTTGAAAAGTAACACTTTCCACATTCAACATGTCAAAGCTCATCGACCATTATACCACCTTTGTAGTAAATACTTTTAAAATTGGTTAAGTTTGTCTAATAAATTTCTTTTTTTTTATTTTAAAAAATTTTTTTTTTTTCTTCACCATAACAAAGTATTATGAGCTTTACATGCATCACATTTTATCCATTACAATACTTTATACATTATATTGTTTAAACTCCATCCTTGAGTACTACCCTACCAATAATACATTCAACTAAAAAAAAAGAAAAAAACAATAACAGTAGAGACAACATCTTCCCAACCCTACACCTAGTTGTTCCTTCTTTGCACCTCTTTCCATTTGCATAGTGGCTCCCAAATTCTTCTCCCCCGTCGTCTTCCACTCCTCCCCTTTCGTGCATAAATTTTTTCCTCTATATTGTATGCATACAGAGTATTTGCCAGCCAGCATTGCATTTTCGGAGGGTTTTTATCTAGCCAAGCCCTAGCAATTGTTAGTCTGTAAACAGCCATTATTACAAACAGAAATTCAGCATATTGATCCTGCTCCCCTTCAGTCACACCTAACATGATCCAAGCTGGTGTGAGGGATATCACAATACCCAGTGATCTTGCCAAAAACCCCTCAATCTCCTTAATCAATGTTTGTAATTGGGGACATGTTGCGAAAATATGTACGCTATCTGCTTCCAGCGCATTGCATCTGGGACAGTTAATTCCTGTAATCTCCCCCCATTTTGCGATCATTGCAGGCGTAAAGTACAAAAAATATAATGTTTTATAATGCTGAGACTGCAACGGGGCAGCACATAATATCGTACATCCTAAATTCAAAGAATCATAAAACAAATTACTTTCAACTCCTAATTTGTCCACCCATTTCTTACTGAATTTATCTAAATCATCTTGCTTTTCTTTCACCAGTGCTGCGTAAAAGGACTTGATAGAGCAATCCCCCATCAGCTTTATTTTCTCCATTATTTCTATTTTATCAAAACCTGCTGGGCCTCCAACTTTGTTTTTCAGGAAACTTCTAACCTGTAGATATTTGAAAAATCCCCTATTATGTATGCCGTATGCGTCTCTTAACTCTGAAAATTGCTTAAAACCATCCTGCGAAAATAGATCTCCTATTTGCGTAATCCCCCTTAAAGCCCACTCTGTCATTGTATGATCTGCAAAAACTTCCTCAGGGAATGACCTATTGTTAATTAATGAGACATACCTATTATACCTCCCCACCTTGACTTTCTTTAAGAATGCATTCCACACTGTGACTGCCGCCTTAACAGTTTTAAACTTAGTTCTCTTAAAATAGCTATAATCTGTACATTTAAAGAAACAATTGTGAGCATTTACCCCTAGTGCGACAGCATAAATCTCTGTAGACATCTTATGCATTCTTACATCATCAATATTGCCTCCAATAAGACCTTGAATATATTGCAGAACAGTAGCCATATAATATAAGCGAAAATCTGGTGCACCCCATCCCCCTTTTTCTCTGGGGAGTGTCATGTGCCTATAAGCCCTCCGGGTCTTGCCGTGTGCCCATATAAACCTGTTACATATAGCCTCTATACCATTAAACCAACTGGCTTCAAACAACAAAGGTACCTCCCTGAACACATACAAAAATTTGGGTAAAATCATCATTTTGATGATGTTTGTACAGCCAACTAATGTCAGGTGTAGATTGTTCATTTTTTCCAGATCTTTTTTCATTTGTGCTATCAAGGGATCCATGTTCTTTTCCACAATCTTATCTATTTCTGCTGTTATTTGCACCCCTAGATAAGTTGCCATATCCGTCACTCTAGCATCATTACAAATTACCCATTGATTTTTAACTATCTGAGTTTTAGTGATGTTCAAACTGTATCCTGAAAACTGACCAAACCTCTCAGCTTCAACTTCAATTGCCCTAATGGCAACTGTAGGTTCTGCGGTCAGGATGGCGACGTCATCCGCATAAGCTAATGATTTAAGTCTACAACCATTGAGAACTAGCGGTGGTATCTGCTGATTACTTTCCAACTTTCGTATATAGGGGTCAAGATATAGAGCGAAAAGCAGGGGAGAGGAGGGACAGCCCTGCCTTGTGCCTCTCTGGATATTAACTGCTGCCGAGTAACCTCCATTGACTCTTATCTTAGCCGTCGGGTTGATATATAAAGTCTGCAGAGCCTTTATAAATCCTGGTCCTATCCCGTGCCACCTCAAAGCATCCCATAGATATCTCCATGAGACCCTATCGAATGCTTTTTCGGCATCGAGAAACACCGCTGCCATTGGGTCTTCCAGGATGCTTGCTACATCAAATGCCGTGATTACTTGCCTAGTATGTTGGGTTGTTCCCTTACCTGGAATAAATCCATGCTGGGAAGAAATAACCAAGGATTCAATTATCCTAGATAGCCTTTTTGCCAAGATTTTGGAGAACACCTTAACATCAGCGTTCATTAAAGTAATGGGTCGATAGGAGCCCGGAACATCTACGGGTTTGCCCTTTTTTGGAATAACAATAATATCTGCGCCCCCCCAGGATTGTGGAACAGACTCATCCATTTGCGCTAGCAACATCACATTAAACATTTCTGCTAGTAAGGAGGATTGGAAGACTTTATAAAATTCTATCGGAATCTGGTCCGGACCAGCAGCCTTCCCGGACGGCAACTCCCTCAAAGCCTCAGCCAGTTCATCCACCTTAAATTTCTCTTCCAGCTCTTTTCTGTCTGCCTCTGCCAGTACCGAAGGCTCTATCTCCCTCAAATATGCCCCTATGTCCTCCTCTCTTTCATACCCATCTGATATATAAAGCTCCGTGTAAAACTGTCTGAAAACCTCTCT
The DNA here is from genome assembly GCF_964261635.1 of Lissotriton helveticus. Taxonomy (NCBI): domain Eukaryota; kingdom Metazoa; phylum Chordata; class Amphibia; order Caudata; family Salamandridae; genus Lissotriton; species Lissotriton helveticus. The sequence continues at coordinate 253,224,109 of NC_136073.1, read as the reverse complement.
AATCTGTTCAGCATCCTTAACCTTAACTCCCTGACCGTTTTTGATCTCTTTAATATCAGCCATCCCATCTCTTTGCCTAGCTCGTACAGCCAATATGTGACCAACTCTTTCGCTAAGTTCATACGCCTTTTCTTTATTGGCTACATACTTCTCAACGGTCTTTTTTGCCATCCCATCCATAACTTCTGCTTTGAGGGCGACTATCTTCAATAATATCTGTTCAATTGGAGAATGTGTGTGTATAGCCCTCATAAGTTCTTCCTCTGCATCTCTAATTAGTTTGTTATCTCTCTCCGCTTTTTCCTTCTCCCTTCTTTGAGCACTGATAACATAACTCAAAGTTTCTCCTCTTATTCCGGCTTTAAAAGCATCCCACACAGTCCCTGATGTAGAAGTACCTCTATTGATCTCCCAAAATTCCTTAATCCATTCACTCATTCTCTCCCTATAAGTTTGATCCTGGAGGAGCATTCTGTCAAAAGTCCATTGCCTCAGTTCTTTAATTCTCCTTTGCCCAAGTACTGCAGTTAACACTAACGGGCTGTGATCTGATATGATCCTTGGTTCTCTTACTATCCTTGCACTATCTATCAAACCTCTCGTGATTAAAAAATAGTCCAGCCTAACCAGTGTTTGATGAGGAGCTGAGAAGAAAGTACTCCCATCCAGGTTCGGATGGCAATTTAACCATGGATCTTCTAACGAGTTATTCCTTGCCATGTCTGCTAAAGCTCTGTAAGTTCTTCTTTTTCTCCCCATATATTTCCTATCAGCATCTAAAAAGCTACTATCTGCATCATGAATATTCAGATCACCACATAAGATTATGGGCTCTGGCCATTGCGCGAGTTCCGTGTCTAGAAATTGAAAAATGTCTGGATCATCTCCAGTAGAACCATAGACCGAAACAAGCGTGAAAGTTTCTCCCCTAAACACTAGTTCTGCCATAACCCATCTGCCCCATTGATCCTCCAGTTTCCTCTTAACCAGTGTATCCTGTCTCTTGCCCAGAATCACCACCCCTCTCGTCTTTGTATTCTGATTGGTTTTTGCTAAAACATTGAAGCCCAGTTGATCCAATAAATAAGCCTTGGTACCCTCAATGTGTGTTTCCTGAAGGCACACTAAATCAGGTTTTAGCGATTTTAACAAAGAAGCAGTTTTTAACCTCTTATTTAACTCATTAAGTCCGCAAATGTTTATTGAAACTATTCTACAGGTCATTATAATTCATAGTTTCTCCTACTTTTTGTATACACCTATACCAGGAACATTTAGTGATTTTCCTTGTTTTCTTCCCCATATTTTTCCTTAGTCTTCTATTGCATACCTTACTCCAAGCATCTTTTTTAACTCTTTTACCTTCACCATGTTTGTGCCCAAAACCAGCATGTTTGTCTCCCCCCCCACCACCCTCCCCTCACCCCCCTCCCTTCAAGAACCCCCCCCCCCTTGCTACAGGCAAATAGGCCAATCCTGGCCTATGTGTAGCCCCTGTAGTCTGCAGAATCGCTACTCTCTCCTATCCTGTCCTGTTCTCACCTCTGTCCGGCAATGCTAAATACATTTGCTTAATATTACCATCTTACGGGGTCTTTGGTGAGGATCTTACAGGGGACCTCGGTGGAGTTCTGGTTCTGGTTCTGCTCTCCTTTCCTTTGTCAAGTTCCGCGATTTCTGCTAAGTATTCCGCTGCTTTTACCTCAGACGTAAACATTCTGGTATAACCTTTCCTGATTACTTTCAACCTTGAGGGGAACAACAAATAAGCTTCCGCTCCTTGTTTTTGGAAGGGCCCTATCATCTGTCTTAACTTCCACCTTCTTTCCACGGTAACGTGGCAGAAGTCTGGCCTAGAGAAAAAAGTACTACCGTCAACTGTCTTTCTTGAATCAGGCCTAGCCTTATCAATTATTTCCTGTCTTGCTAAAAAGTTACCTAGGAAAACCAACATTGCTCTTGGACGCTCATTCTCATGCCCCCCCCGGTTTTTCTTAATGAACAGCGGATACCTATGGGCTCTCTGCACTTCAACATCCCAGTGCCATTTTGACTCTGGAAAAGCCTCTTCCAAGATCTTAACCACATATCCTCTGGGGTCCTGCCCCTCCTTTCCTTCCTCCAGTCCCAAAAGTCTCACATTGTTTCTCCTTTGGCGATTTTCAAAACTTTCTAGCTTCCATTGGAGGTCTTCCACCACCTTCTCTTGATCCGCTTTGAAAGTCTGCCATTCTGTCACCTCGTCTTCCACCCTGCTTGTCCTCTCCTCAACTTGCGAAACTCTCCCCTCCACCTCTTCCTGCTTTCTACTTACTCTTCTTAATGAAGCTTGAAGTTTTTTTGTGTCTCTTTTTGCTCTTCGACTTTCCACTCTTGCCTCAGTCTGCATCTGTTTCAGAGTCCCAAACAGCATTTCAAGAGTTACGCTTTGAGGTTTCTGCCACCCATCCTTTTCCCCTTCTTCCTGCACATTCTCCTGATAGGTCTCTGAGGTAGCAGAATAGTCCCATGATAATTTCTTGCTCATGCTACTCCTTGATCCTCTTCCATTTCTTTTTTTACCACCAACTCTCTTTTTCTTTTTAGTCTCTAATTCCCTGGAGCCCTTACTTGTATCTGAATCAGAAGTCTGTTCAGTGCAACTCCCCTCCTCTTCAGATTCCTGTTCACTAACATCTGTAGTATCTGAACCCTCGTAAACTGAAAAGAATTCAGTGGAGCCTCCCCTCGTATTTCTATCTATATTTTGGCTGTTTTTACCAATGTCCTGATCAGATTGTAACCCTTGCTGCTCCGTTAGGCTCTGAGTGCTACCCCATCTCGGTTCATCACCCTGCATAGGTTTGCTATGCGGCCCTATCTCCACCGATAGTAGGGCGTCTAACATCTGCATGTTATTGTGCTTTTCTAACTGATCTGTGGCATTGTCATTGTAGCCGATGTTCTTTCCGGCCCCCTTGCTCACCTTCGCGGCTTCTGCGTTCTGCTCCGGTCGCAGCAAGCCGGCTCCTACAGTACTCAGTGGTTGCCCAGCAACCAAACCTTCGACGCTTGCGTCCTCGCGGTCTACTGCCGCTGACTCAGCTTCCGCGTTCAGCTCCCTTCTGTCTCTCTGGGCTCCTGAATCCGGTGCTACTGCCTTCCCGATCGTCATTTCGTCCTGATGGGACTCAACCAGCTGAAGCTCTATCTGCGGGACTGCTGGGGGTGCTTTCGAGACGAAAGACTCCGGTAAGGTTGCCTGCCGCATCTGGTCTTTTGCGATCCCCGTTTGTGCACGCAGAGTCTTTCCATTCAAATCCATTGACAATTCTTTTGCAGTTTTAATCACTGCCGATCGGGTCTCAGGTCTCGCTTCGGTCTTTTTCTCCTGTTTTTCGGGTTTCTTGGTTAATGCATTCTTCGAAGACCGATTAGGAAGTTCCGTTTGTTTTTTCAAGGACAAAGTTTTTGGAACTGCCCCCTCTCTTACTGCAGCGGCTGAGCCTTTGATCGGCCCTGCGGTTGCTGGTTTATCTCTGTCCACCTTGGCTCTTTGGGACATCTTGAAGGGTACTTTCACGCTGCTTATTACACTTTTCCAACACCTAAGCCAGCCTTTCACCTTCTTTGTCGAGAACCCCCTCAGCCAGTCTGGGTTAAGTGCTTCTGCCGTGCCACGGTATACCAGGTTAACCAGATCCCACATCCCTGGATTCACCAGTCCTTCCACATCCTAGGATAGGAGAGAGAGAAAATGCGACTTCTCTCTACAGAGCTACGGCGGCCATCTTGCCTCGTTGTCTAATAAATTTCATGAAACTTCCGGGTCACGTGACCAAAATAAACACGCATTTACGTAGGAGTCATCACTACGGGACTTCGTTGCAGCACACGGCGTTTTGCAGAAATGCTTGCTCTTTCGAGGAGATTTAACTCCAAGTAAGTGCCTCTAAATCCAGTTCTCACTCGTGGATCTCGGTTTTTAATAAAATTGAGTGCGCTTATAACCCAATGCCGTATTATCTTGTTCCACTGTGTGACGGGCCATGTGACTTCTCGGCGGTTTTTCTGTCCCACCAGCTGGCTGCCGCATTAACAACAGAGCTGCAAAATTCTTTTGAATCGTCGTATCTGATAAGAAGGGTGTGAGCTTTTCACGGGTCGTCTATGTACGCAATTGGTATTACTGATGAGTTTTGTAGATATATATACGCATAACGGGATACAGTTTTAGGGGCATACTATTTATACAAAATAAAGGCCCCTGCTATGTAATGTCATCTGGTAATAATAGAGTCGCTATGTCTAGAATGATCGACTGTCGGGTTTCCTTCATAAACAGTCCTGCGCTTTATGCAACACAACTGTAATTGTATTCACGTGTGTGCGTACATCTTCCGAACACCATTTTTATTAATTTGTTCTTACAATCTGGGCGTCTGCATCCTCGGCATTATATCTTAAGCAACTGTATCTACTCTGTTCATGGCATTATGCTGCCTCATGTTAACCTGCTAATAGATTAACAACTTTGCTGCGAGTACTATTCGACTAATGAAACATACAGTTTCTTGTGGTTTATGTTATACTATCCATTTTTACCATCGGAAGAACTAGCAGCTCGTCCGTCTTGTTTCAATCTCCATATATATTCTTGTTGCCAGTAGCCTCGCGCCCCGTTTGCATTTCGGAACATTAAAGCAGCAGTTTTCCTTCGGGTACTTCGTCGTTTACCTCCTGTTTCAGTTTCCTCGGCTTCCTTTGTGGAGGATGTTATGGTGGCAGCTTCTTGTATTGCAGGTTTATACAAATCGCTTTGCACATAGCCTATTTTCAGCCCGGGATGCAGGGCTTTAAGTCTGCCGGGTCCTGCCGGTGCTGAGCACGGTTCACTAACGGGCTCTCCCTTTTTGCCCTCACAATCCGGGTGAAAAAAACACCTTAACTCTGCATCACTGCCATTGATGCAACTTCACAGTCTCAGCATGTCACAACGAAGCCACAGTTGCTGCTTATTTACCTTTATGTAACGAAAATCCATTGACAAAACCAATAGTCCTGGTTTAACCTAATCTCGATAAGAGACATTTTTGCCAGACACTTCTTTCATAAATTATCCCGGTGACAGACACTACTCTTGCCTACGAGGCAGGAGATGCCACCACACCGCCTTGCGATTCAGGTTTGAGAAAGCACCGGATGTCAGACCTTCCTGGCACACCACTTACTGAGCAATGTACAGGCTTGGAGAGTTTACTCACACTCCATCCCCCACAGGCCCTCGGGGCAAAATATTGCTAAATTTGTATACAACAGAAGAGGCTGCGTAGAGAGCAGCGGGCATAAATTTCCAATTTTCCCATGCAAGGAATTTCTTAACGAACTCTTGTGGAACTGCCAAGAATATTTGGGGAAAAATGGTAAACTCTTACTGTTTTACAGACCTCTCACATGACTGCTTCATTTTTTGACTGCAGCCAAAATGGGTGATGCTGGAAAGAATTCGAAGTTTTTTCTTTTTCCATTTTGCTCAAGATTTTGTTTGTGTTTGGTGAACCGGACACCCTGAGCTGTGTTCTTTAAATATATTTGGCATACATATTGACACTAATGGCGGATTTGTAAAATACTGTTAATTAAGCTAGGCTAATAGGATTCTCTCCAAGCCCCCTCTCTCTTCAGTCTATCTCTCGCCCATCCAGACACAATTCTTGTTTTATATCCCAATCTCTGCTCAAACACTACCTCTTTAATCCCCATCTGCATCCACCACACTCCCCCCTCCCTCACAAGTATTTCCTTGCTGTCCCCATATCGCTACTTCACATCCCACACCATTTGGCTTCGAGGCTGCCCGCATGCCTAATTTACCACCCAGTGTTTTTATTGCCTTTCTTTGTAATGCAATCCTAACACATTATGCTTTGTTTCATTTGCAACATGCACTGGTGAGCCATGGGCATGCTGTAGCTCCCAATTTATGTAACTGCTGCTTTCAAGCTTGTGAACAGAAGCTGATCGGTTGCAAATTAAATGATAATTCAACCCCCCCCACACAACCCCCCACACACACCCACACACACAACCCTACTCACCCAACTCCACACACAACACCAAACACACACAACCCCCCACACAGACACACCCCACCCCCACTCACCCCACACACACAACCCCCCCACCCCCACACACACACACCGTACACGCACACACACACACACACAACCCCCACACAACCCCCCCACACACAACTCCTCACACCACACCACACACCCCCACACACACACACCCCCCAGACACACACCCCACACACAACCCCCCCCACACACACAACCCCCCTCACAACCCCCCACACACACAACCCCCCACATACACATACCCCAAACCCCCAACACACACACCCCCCACACACAACCCCACACACACAACCCCTCTATCGCCGTCACTCTATCTATCGCCTTCACTCTAGTTATCTGTCTATCGCCCTCACTCTATCTGTCTATATATCGCACTCACTATCTAATGCCAACACTGTATCTAGCTATCGCCCTCACTCTATCACTCTCACTCTGTCTATCGCCCTCACTCTATCTATCGCCCTCACTCTGTCTATCTATCGCCCTCACTCTGTCTATCTATCGCCCTCACTCTGTCTATCTATCGCCCTCACTCTGTCTATCTATCGCCCTCACTCTGTCTATCTATCGCCCTCACTCTGTCTATCTATCGCCCTCACTCTGTCTATCTATCGCCCTCACTCTGTCTATCTATCGCCCTCACTCTGTCTATCTATCGCCCTCACTCTGTCTATCTATCGCCCTCACTCTGTCTATCTATCGCCCTCACTCTGTCTATCTATCGCCCTCACTCTGTCTATCTATCGCCCTCACTCTGTCTATCTATCGCCCTCACTCTGTCTATCTATCGCCCTCACTCTGTCTATCTATCGCCCTCACTCTGTCTATCTATCGCCCTCACTCTGTCTATCTATCGCCCTCACTCTGTCTATCTATCGCACTCACTCTGTCTATCTATCGCACTCACTCTGTCTATCGCACTCACTCTATCTATCGCACTCACTCTATCTATCGCACTCACTCCATCTATCGCACTCACTCCATCTATCGCACTCACTCCATCTATCGCACTCACTCCATCTATCGCACTCACTCCATCTATCGCACTCACTCCATCTATCGCACTCACTCCATCTATCGCACTCACTCCATCTATCGCACTCACTCCATCTATCGCACTCACTCCATCTATCGCACTCACTCCATCTATCGCACTCACTCCATCTATCGCACTCACTCCATCTATCGCACTCACTCCATCTATCGCACTCACTCCATCTATCGCACTCACTCCATCTATGGCACTCACTCCATCTATCGCACTCACTCCATCTATCGCACTCACTCCATCTATGGCACTCACTCCATCTATGGCACTCACTCCATCTATGGCACTCACTCTATGTATGGCACTCACTCACTCTATGGCACTCACTCTATGGCACTCACTCTATGTATGGCACTCACTCACTCTATGGCACTCACTCTATGGCACTCACTCTATGGCACTCACTCTATGGCACTCACTCTATGGCACTCACTCTATGGCACTCACTCTATCGCACTCACTCTATCGCACTCACTCTATCGCACTCACTCTATCGCACTCACTCTATCGCACTCACTCTATCGCACTCACTCTATCGCACTCACTCTATCGCACTCACTCTATCGCACTCACTCTATCGCACTCACTCTATCGCACTCACTCTATCGCACTCACTCTATCTATCGCACTCACTCTATCTATCGCACTCACTCTATCTATCGCACTCACTCTATCTAGCTATCGCACTCACTCTATCTATCGCATCACCACAGCATCACTCAGGGGCACCACAACATCACTATGCGCTACCACAGCATCACTGAACGCCACAGCATCACTCGTCGCCCCCACAACATCACTCCGCGCCACCACAGCATCAATCTGTGCAACCATTCAACAACAACTGGTTCAAATATGTTCTCTCAATCTTTCAAGCTTTATTACAAATGTCACAAAAAGATGTTAATATTTCACTTCTGTTCTTGTATTTTCGTCACAATAAAATACACTGAACATAATCTTCACAAAAGGTCTTTACAAAAGTTTAAGCTATTGCCATTATACATTACAATAACTTGTATTAATTATTTTAAAAAAATGAAAAGCCATTGTTATGTGTAATAGCAATACATCTAAGTCACGTAAATACAACACATATTGCATTACAAATGCTATAGGTGTCACATTTGCGAAAGTTATAACTATTGGCATTGTAAATGACAAAGCTATTAATTTCGCTATTTTCAAAACAAACACATAAATAAAAAAATTTTTTATTTACAATACCAATAGCTCAAACTTTCCTAATGCGAGACCTATTGCATTGCAAATGCTTGTTTTATATACCATAGAGCTCTTATTACTCCTGTTAGCATAACAAAATTCTCCCCCTTGTCCTCCCCCCTATGTTGGTCCTGCTCCTCTCACCCCGGCACGCTCAAACACCTACTGTTTGATTGCTCCTATGTTCTTGCTTTTTGGAACTCAGTTTGGGATTTTTGCATGCGTATTTTTCATTTCTCTGTCCCATTCTCATTGCTACATGTTTTTTTAGGCTCCCAATCTGATATTTTAGACTTACATTCATATAATGCTCAACTATTTGATCTTTTCATTGCAACTGCTTTTAAAGTAATTTTGTCTTGTTGGAAGGATAATACTAAACTGTCTGTTCATACATGGTGGAATTTCATATGTGATGAGCATAGAATTGCAATTGCTTCTTCTTCCTCTGTCTCCTTAAAAATTAAATCCGATCTAATCTGGCTTCCTTTCTCTAACTTCTTGTCTTCCCCCACCCCTTCCTAACCTTTCCTTCTTTTCTTTTTCTCTCTTTCTTTTCTTTTCTCTTCCTACTTTCTTCTTCTTTTCTCTTCTTTTTCTCACGTTATCCGAACCAACTCTCCTTTTCATCTCCTTCTCCTTGTCTTTTCACATTGGTTCTGATTTGTTGTATACTGTTATATTATGCTGTACTCTTTCTTAAACAGAATAAAAACTTTCTTAAACTGAAAAAAGAAATGAGTAGACCTGTCTTGAAGGACATGCACTTCCATCACACCTTCACATGCAGTCAGTGCACAAACAGTGATCATATTAAACATACAGCGAGCCTGTGCCATGTGTAACATTATAGAAATACCTAAAACGACACGCCACAAGTCAGTTACTAAGTGAAGCAACTGTGTTTTTGTATTCACATCCACTGACGCAATCAACCAAACGCAGTCATTTCACCAAAAGTTTTTTTTCTTTTCACCCTTAGTACCGCTTTTCTTTAAACTGCTGCAAGCGAGTTCAGCAACTAATCGTAACCCTGTGGTAGTTACTCAGCATCACAAGTATAACAAGTTCACAAAACATGAAGCACTGAAAGCAGGTAGAAAGAACCAAAGAGAGTCCGCCCAACATACCTTAAGGATGTCTTCGATGCAGTCAGACAGGCTAGACTCTTCCACCAGCACAGTCTCTGGGGTCCAGTCTTTGTCGATAAGATCTAAGACAGAGACAAGGGCACTTTTAATGAATGTCTTAGACGCTTGCACAAGAGGCTTTCTGAAAATGAATGCATGTTAAGAGTTATGGTGCACAGTTTATCCTGCACGAGGACTACAAGTTCTAAGAAGGAGAACATGTTAAGCAGTCTCCTAAAAGACAAGTAGTTAGCTGGCCTGCTTGAATGTTTGGTGGAGACTGTTCTACATATTGGGACCAGCTGAGTGGAACTGTTGGCTTCCAGATTTCGGGCAGAATTTTATAGTATATTAAGTGAGATCCTGGAGCAGTGTCTCCTCCCATCCTGTCCCCAGTGTCCTCTCTTGAAATAATTTCTTTCTGAATTTGTTCATCACATTCTACATCTAAATTGAGTAGACGATAAACAGCTAATGGAAAAGAGCAAGTTTTGCGTAGAAAAAGCCAGTACTGCGCCAATGAGTCTAAGCTCTTTATTTTAATTAGTATTGTGGTTTTACCTAATGTACTGAACATGTCAAAAGACAATCACATATTTAACTAAAATATAATACACAAAGTCATGAAAATAGCACATACAAAAAATAAACTTTAAAAGCTCCTTTTTGTTTGCAAAGAATAAAGCCATGGAAATGTTTTAATAGACGCTAATTAAAACAAATTGAATGGAAACCGGAGGTGGGGTTGAAATTGTAATGTAGATTAGGCACCAGAGGAGGTCTTAAACATGGTGGAGGCCGTTACTGCCTTAAAGACAAGCATATTGTGGGTTAAACAAGGAAGTGGCCACATTTAGTATACGCATAACTTGCAAGAGAAGAACTAAAAGACACCATATTGCATTTCAGTTTTGTACCCGGATTTCGAAGTGACGACAGATTAAGCATATTTTACATGCGTCGAAACAGGGCGCGGGTTAACTCAAATTAACTCACAAGGAGTGAACACCTGATGCAGAGCCTAGCCACCCACAACTCAAAACCTTACCCTTGTGGTGAAAGCCAGCAACCATGTTTGCCACCAGACCAACCATCCCCGCATAACCCTGTGTTGCAGCTCAAGTAAAAGGTACACCAGTTGTGATCATAAACAGTGTCATTCTGCTACATCTACCGGTTATAAATATTAGGGTCAGAACTTTACTTTGAAAAATTATTGGCAGGTTGTGAGGATGGCAGTAAGATATCATGGAGCAGATAGAGACCAAAAAGAGCACTATTTTCTAAGACCTCATAATCCCTCCCTTTTTCAAAAAATCCAAGCTCCTATATTAGTCCCCTTGGTAAAGCCATAAAAAAATCAGGCCTTTACATTAAAAAATCAGGCCTTTAGAGCAAAAGGGATCGAAGACCATGTAAGCAGAGTAATGGCGAGTTCTGCCTAAGCATGACTAATGAACTCGATTGTCAGGTAAGTGAGGGGAAATAGGGAGAGGAAACAGAAGTGAAACGGAAGCAGAGTAAAAACTGATCAGGGGAAAGGTATGAGGTGAGAGTAAAGAAAGGATGCTTTGAAGCACAGAGACGGTAACCCAGGAAGAGAGGTACCAGGAGCTATTAAGCTGGTCATTGTTGACCTCCAACTACATTAAAACAAATGAAAGATTCCCTCCGCCAGGCATACCACTAGGGGTCTTTCATTCATGGTCTTGATGTACTGCACCTAAGAAGCTGCCTGCTAACACCATCTTCATCTCCATTTTCTGTCCCTCAGAGCAGTCCTACTGCCAGTTACATGGTCCCCTGACCTCTCTCACAGGCAAATGCATGAGTAGGGCATGGGAGGTGATGTGGAGAGTCAGAATGGCGCACAACCAAATTTGGAATAAACTGGGGCTTTCTGCTGATGTTACTTCCAATGTGTTCATAGAGTGCTCCAATAATCTGTTCCTTGAGCAAAAAATGTCAAACATTGTGAAAAGCTATTAAATGGAGATGGAGAGTGAAACATATGGAGAGACATAGTAGGTTATCCAGTTGATATGGTCATGCCATAATACTTTGATCATACTTTTTGAGTTTTTGGATAGATATTTAGATGTGTCAAGTTTAAAAACAAAGAAGCATAATGTTAAACATTTAAGATCTTGAAACCACGGAGAACGATATTAGGGAAATAGCTATGACCATCACCAAAAAGAAATGATCTGCATGGATCTTATCAAATGACCATAGGTTTCCGGTGCGAAAGAGCTGTAACTGGTCAGAGACTCGGATTTTGGTGTGTAATGGAAGCTGACGAACCGGATGGAGAAAGAGGTATGTATTGTTTCAGAAGAGGATGAAGCCTTTCGGCTAGAGCGGTCGACGTCGAAGCTGGGGAACCGGGTTTGAGTCTGGGCAACGATGCTAAACATCCTGGGATTCTGGCCAAATCACTTAATCTCCCCGTGCCTAACAAAAATGAATGTGTCCTTGTGTAACGAAACTGGTGCTATGTAAATCGCTCTGATACCCGATATCTTCAGGTCTAAGTTTGTGCTATATAAAATTCTAAAACAAAAAAAAATTCAAAACACTGCAACAATCAGGAAGGAGGCAGAGAAAATAAAATGGGTCTTAAGGAAAACACTTCAGTATACACAGACTAGTGTAGAACATGGAGAAGAGTCACAGAAAACAACCATCTCGTACCTCAAAGGTGCGACGTATGCCCAAAAGTAACCCTTTACAGTGGAAATTGACTTAGACTATAGAAATAGGTCACACAGTGCTGAAAAAGGCAGGCTTGGGATATTGAAAGCATGCATTTGTTCACAAACACAGTAGATCCATGAAATACTCATCAGTGGTGATGAGCAAGTAGTCTTCTACAATGCTAAAAGCTCTGGACCAAAATCCACAATGGCTCGAGTAGAGGGCAGCAAACACAACAGGCATACTGAACCTTTGGAATTGCATTTGAAACGCCATCTTTTTCAAAGGCAATAGGAGAAAACTCAATAGATTTGGTGCTATAGTGAAGATGTTTGTATTGCGGGTCAGTAGGAAGTAGCATCTGCAACTAGAGCTACCTTACTTTTCAGCGTAAAGAAGGTGCCACAAATCACAGTTGTAATGTTCTTTCACAGTTTGCACACATCTGTGCATATTACATCTGCCTTAACATGCATTATGGTTTGTAAGATAGTTAGTGCCATGTGCATCAGCAAGGTCTCTGTACACACACAGCTTACCAACAGTTGCTTCCAAAACTACTCTTTTTGTCCGATCCATTTTAAGCGCAGCCCTAATTCTGTGAGATTTAACACTATCAATGCTACAGCAATTCATCCTCTATGCTGACCATTTTTGAATCCCATTGTTCATGACGAGCTGAGCTCGTCATGAGCATGGAAGGGGTTAAAAGTCTAATTGGAAACTGTGAACGGCACAACTACACACTCTACAGCGTTGCAGTAGCATGAGCTATGAACAAGCCGGACACTGCATTTTGCATTTGCTGAAAGCTGCATACCCAGCAAAACACACAGTCGCCCTTCAAGTGATTGAGAGTGCCAAGCATGAGACTGGCATGTTGAGCACAAAATGAACAGGTTACTTACCTTTGGTAACGCCCTTACTGGTGGATTCTCAATCTAACCACTGATTCTTCAGTTAGTGAATATTCTTTCGAGCAGGAAGGCGGCATCGTGCTGCTCCGCACAAATGTCATTCTGCTCCGGAAGTAATGAGCGAAGTCACATACAAGCACCAACCTTGCGCGTTAACATGAGTTGCTTTCCCAGGTTGTTCACGTCTTCAGATGCAGAACTCAGCAACAATTTGGCATGGCCAGCGTGCCGATCTCAAGACTGGAAACTTTTAGATAGAAAATGAGCCCAGTTCACAGATGGGGAGGTTGGAGAGTCAGTCAGTAATCTGCAGTTAGATAGAGTATCCACCAGGAACAGCATTACTGAAAGAAAGTGACTTGTTCTTCTGATGGTTACCTCTAACCGTAGATTTCTCATCCTTTGAATAGATACCATAACAGTACCTCCCCCAGTAGTGGGTCTGTGAACTGGTCAAATGCACCTACCGACAGAATGGACTGTTGAGGCAGTAGTGCTTCATAAATGTGTGCACTAACGCCCACTATAGCTGCTCGACAAATATACAGGATAAGCACTGTAAATGCCAAAAGCAGCAGAAGTAGCTTTGGCTCTGGTGGAATGAGCCCATAAGCCTTCTGGAGGCTGCTTCCTAGCCACTGCATAGCAGATACTAATGCAGAGAACAATCCATCAAGAAATCATCTGTTTTAGCACTACCTTTCCCTTCTTTGCCGCAGAGAAACTCACAAAGAGCTGATAATCTGCACTATGTTTTGGTGCGATCAACACTTGGGATCCAGTCAGTGGAGTCTCTCTACCTCCTTGGCAGGATGAGATGGAGCAAAGAACGCCAGAAGGGTGATAGCTTGTCCAACATGGAAAGGTATGTCACTTTTGGTAGAAAGGCAGCTCGGGTCCGTAATACCAGCTTGCCTGAGGCGAATCTTGTATAAGGCAGTTGAACAGAAAAAAGCTGAAGCTCACTTACATACCAGGCTGATGTTATGGTGATTAGAAAGACCATTTTCAAGGCTAAAGGCCGTAATGGACAGCTGCGCATTGGCTCTAAAGGGATATGCATCAACAAAGTGGTAAATCCGACTGCATCATCACAAAGGGTTTTGGTGGACACATATGAGACATACCTTTTATAAAAAATTGCAAATAGCGGGTGATTTAAACAAAGCAGGATGATCGAGCAGCTGCAAAAATTCCAAAAAAGCTGACAAATAGCCATTAACAGTGCCCAAACCAAAGACCTGCTGGGTCAGGGACTAAACCCTTCTTCAGACTGCTTGGCTTGTGATGGGTCTATCTGGCGAGTGCCGCACCAAGCCACAAACTTGTGCCAATGCCTGGCAAACACCCATTATGTAGAGAACCACATGGCCACCAAAATGATATCAACAACTTTAGTATGAAGGTCAAAAAGTTTTGCTGCCCTTGTTGGCACAGAAGTCACTTCTCTGGTACATGCGGGCCCTCCACAGGTTTAAAAGACGCAGCGCAGCTCTGTTCACAAGTTTTTAAGAGTAACGGCATTGACACGGACTGACTGACACAGACAGTCATAGAACGAGGCAGCTGTCGAATGGCCTCAACTGCAGCAGGCATCAGGACCAGAGAGAGGCTCAGAGACATCAGGGCAGACAACATTGAAGCAATTACCAGACAACAGCGGGCTGTACCGAAGTTACATTGACAGCAGGCCGAAGAGTTAAGATATAAATATTTAACTCTTTTGAGCAATAATAAAGTTCTACTCTAATGACACACATTTTGTGTGCAGCTCCTGATGCTGTTCATAACACACTGAACTATAATAACTATACAATGTGACCAGCACAACACAATAACCTTTTATAAAAGCAGCAACCCATTGAGCAGTTCCCCCAAAATACACATCTATGACCCACATGTTTTACCTTGTTCTTTGCATCAAACACATTAACCCTCTACGCTATTTCATCATCGGTCAAACTTGTGGCTAGACCGCACACAGATTCATCAAGCAAACGCTCGTAGTTTTACATATTTGGCACTAGATTGTCACTCTTAAATACACAGCAAGTATGCAAATGTCACACATAAGCAATCTGAAAACTTGGCAGCTATGCTCCTCTTACAGGGAACAGGATGACCTCTGACCGCGGAGATTTGTATAAATACTGCCTGAGTTTTCAGTCTCAAGAGGAGTCAAGTGGCTGATGTTCTTCATCGGCCAACACACGTCCTCGAGACGTGTATTCCGATATTACATAAATAAAATGGTTTTTCTTCTACAGCACGTACCAGCTCTAAGCAGGCTTTGCTCATTTTAATCCAGAAAAGAGCTCCAAGTCCCAACTCTACATCACACCCTGTCAATTACTTCTAGATACGTCCAACGAGGCCTTGGTTCATAGCACTAGTTTTACCTGACCATACAAAGTCTTTTACCAGAATTAAGCTGTTTTAGATGCGAAGCAGCCCAATTTTCTCACTGAATTGATTTGTAAAAAAGGTTAATGCTGTTGTTAAGAATTATAGCTATTGGGGAAATAAAAACCGGAGAAACCTCCGACCGCCTGCACCTCTTACCGTCCGTTGTCACTCCTCAATGTAGATACCAAAATGAATGCAAAGGTCTTAGCAACCAGATTTTCTCCCCTAGTGGTGCTGCTATCACCAGAACAAGGCGGCTTTGTCCCTGGTAGAAACCTTACATATAACTTGAGCACTGTGTTAGGGGCTATACAACATAGCCAACGGGATACTCAGGCGGTGGCAGTCTTCCTCGACATGGAGAAGGCGTTTGACTCCGTGGAGTGGAGGTTCATGACTGACGTGTTGACGAGAATGGGGCTCAGGAGTGTCTTTCTGCAAATGGCAGGAGTGCTCTACAACTTCCCTACAGCTAGGATTAAGATTGGTGACTTGGTTACCGATCCTATCCGCATCACTAGGAGCACACGTAAGGGGTGTCCACTCTCCCCATTGCTATACGCCCTTGTTGCCAAACCTCTGCGAGAATATCATGGCCATAGGGGTATACGATTTCCGAAGTATAATTTGATCATATCCACGTACGCAGAAGATACATTACTATATGTTAGAGACCCTGACAAAAATCTCATGACGGTACTGCGCAAAGTGATTCTTTTTGGGGCCAGGTCCGGCCTCAAGCTAAATTGGAATAAATAGCTTATTTTCCCGCAGACTGCAGAGACGGCCTAGTTCACGCCGGAATACCCCCTATGCTGGACGGCCGATCCAGTTAGATATTTAGGCACCGAAGTGCATACTGATTCGGATGTGGTCTTCAAAGAATATTATGGGACAGCGGTGTCCAAAATGGAAGACGAAGTGGATAGATGGATACGCTTACACCTATCACTACTGGGGAGAGTATCGATTATGAAAATGGTAGTCCTTCCCCGGTTTTTTATTTTTATTCACACTACTATCGCCATTGTCCGCCTGAGGTCTCTTTTTCGGTAACTGACAACCCTGATGGTGCGGTTAGCCTGGGCCTGGAAACACGCTCTAGTTAAGTGGGAGATTCTCACTCTCCCATACAGCTTGGGTGGACTTGGAGCTCCGGATCTAGAACTGTACTATAAGGCTGCGCAGGGAGCCCATGCGCACCACTGGATGCATGGCCCCACGGATGCTAAGCATTTTCGAATTGAGAATGTGGTTGCGGCCCCAACCCCATTGCCAGCGCTTCGGTTTAAACCCGCTGATCATAGGACTGGTATCCTTGATTCCATTAATGCGACAACACATGCCTGGCATCACATTCTGAAATTACAAGCTGGCGCCATCCTCTACTCCCCTGAGACACCGCTGGAGTGGTGCCACTGGTTGCCCCTGTGCAGGGAAAAAGGGGTGGTTAGGGCCTTTAACAAGATAAATATCCACACAATAGGTGAGATGTTTGTCGAGGGTAAAGCAATATCATGTGAAGACAGTACGGGAAGGTCAGACAGCTACTCCATTGACCCAATTCCACTTCCTCGGAGTGAGGTGTTCACTGAGGGAGCTACTGGACAGCGGGTTGGATGAGCCACCAGAGGTTGCTCCGCTCACATATGTTATTAAGGCTGAATCGCCAGTACGAATGGTCTCAAGGATTTATAACATCACAGGGTTACAGGGTTACAGAGCCAACCACTACACCAAGCCTAGGTTGGCATGACAGGCAGACCTGGGTCGAGTGATTGATGATACAACTTGGAAGTACTGCTGTGAGAGTATGAAACGCATTTCGTTAAATGGGCGTCATAGGCTGATACATTTCAAATTTTTAAATAGGCTATATTATACACCAGAGGCTCTGCAGGTAGGGTTTGTGTGACTCTACAGCGTGCGAACGTTGTGGTGCGGACCCTGCAGATTTTAGCATTTGGCCTGGTTATGCCCTGGGATGGTGACCTTTTGAGCGTTGATATTCAAGACACTGGGGGAAGTCACGGACACCACACTTGAACCTGACACTATGCTCACTCTTTTGGGATATTCCAAGCATTTGTCAAGGGGAATCAAACGACTTGTGGACATGGGGCTCCTAGTGGCTAGGAGTATAGTTGCGATCTGCTGGTCCCGTGGCCCGACCCCCACTGTAACGGGATGGACAAACGACATGATGTATGGCAGTACACAAACAGAATATTATAGCGAGTTATTACCTCCCCGGAACCGGCCTAAAAACTTCTGGGGACTATACCAGGCCTATCTGGCTGCCAAGGCAAATGGATCAAATCGTGCGGATTCCCTTGAAACAAAGCTCGGGAGAGCGGATTGCTTCTTTGTTACCAATAAAAACCCTTTATAAAAATAAAAATCTATTGGGGAAATAAGGAATTGGGCAAAAGAGATGGGACAGACACAAGAGGGTGAACAGAGAATGGTGAAGAGGGAAAGGATGGAGATTGAATGGGATCTGAGGGTTGCTTGTTGTTATGGAAAGACCAGGCCAGTAGGCATGAAGACATCTACACTACCATTTGCATTGCTGCTGCCAACATTGCTAAATCCCCAAAGTGTTAAAAATGATACACACTTACCCGCAGTGTCCAAGCAGCGGAGAAGCGGCTCTAGCATTGGTTGCAGTAGGTATTTCTCTGCTAGTTGTGGATGGTCTTTGGCCATCCTCAAAAGAGTCGTAGTGGCCACTCTCTGAAACTGGCGCGCGGTCAGCTTTTCTCTAATGTGAAACAAATCTAGAATCTGAAATAAAGATGAGATTAGGAACATGGCAACTCAGGAAGAAAAGTAAATCAACAGACACCTGCATATAAAATAAGAACAATTGGACATTCCCATTAGTTATTGGTGCCCCTTAAACCAATAAAACAACAAAACAATTGTAAGGCACCACCATACAAATCAATTCGATTCAGGCTTGTCTTCAATGCCACTTCGAACCAACTTCTGTCAGGTAAACAAGCCTTAGCAAAGAGTACACCTGGCAAATGTTGTTCTCTCCTTCAAATGCCAATGGATTGATTCATTCTAAAGTGTGATATTTCTATATGAACTGCACTCACTCAGCAAACTTGTGCGCAAGTCTTCTCCCTCCAGACATCTTTTATGTTCTAGCAAATCCACGCTAAGCCTAAAGTCACATGCTGCCCATTGACTGACTCGTGCCCATTAACCTGACCTCCCCCAGATTGGATACATAATGCAAATAAATCTCTTGGCCTACGGCAAACCCTGCACCATGATATATTGATGGAAAAAGACTGTCTGCCTTAATAGTCCAAGATATTGAAAGATCAATAGGAAAAAGACAGCACCTATGCCCAGATTGCTAAATGAAAGCTTGAACTCTTTACAACATTAAGAACTAGAGGTGAAGGAATGGGGGTGGTGAGGGAGAAAAACAGTTGCTACTGACAACTTGCCAGAAAGCGGAGGAGTGGGATGAAGGGGAGGAGGAGAGTTGGGGATGGGGAAAAGCTGTGAGGTCATCGGTGCATCAGAAGGGCAGCATTGTAACACATTTCAGTTAAGGTTAGCAGTTGCTATTATTTGTCCATCATTGGGTCAGAAGTCTCACATGTGAATCCCTGTAAGGGAGGGTATTGCAGTTCTGACAAGGTTGTCTGAAATCTCATTCAGACTCTCCTTTTGTCTCTTCTTCACTCTGCCTTAGAATTCTTTAGCCCTGCCAATTTACACACCACCAATGCACATATACAAATAAACCACAACCATATGCTCAGGTATTATCCATGAATGTACAATTTCGGGCAATAACGGGCTACTGGGAGATCAAGCCTTGCTAGTTGCCTTGTGCTTTACTTGGCCAGATTCCAAAACGTCAGCTTATTCACAAATTAGCCCGCAGGCTGCTTCTGGAGCTTTCTGGTTGTGCATCATTTCACAGCATCCTAAAAAACTTCACATACCAAATTAGTCAAATTAGTCCAATTCTAGAGCTTGAACATCTCCCCTAAACCATTGATGGCAACAGTCCTATGTTAATTCGCAACCTGATACCTCTCTACCAACACAGCAGTTGGCTCGACACACACACTGGTCTACCCATGATTGGGAGATTTGGGGCTAGAGATCAATCTTGCTCCTTCATTGCAGCAAAAGCCTGGAATTACATGCCTCTTTATCTTGGATGATTGCTGACCATATTGCTTTCAGGAAATAACAGAAAAGTCGTCTTTTTAGTGATTAATGGCTCTCAGAGGGTATCACACGCTACTGCCTGCGTTTTCGCCTAGTGCCAGGATGCCAACAAAGTTAGCAATGGGCTCCATGAATTATAAACAACAACAACAATAATAATCAACATTTAATAAGCTTGTAAAATTGTACCATGGCACTCCTATTTCAAGTCCCTATACCGTGAATTCAGTGGTAATCCATTGATATAGGGAAAATGACAATGCAATATGATTGGGCCAATAGCTAACCTCACCGTAAATGGACAACATAAGGCTTAGGCTGAAATTTTCCATCCTGTTAAAATTAATATGTTTGTAAACAACATATTTACAGTTTTCTAAAAATGTGCTTATAAACAAAAATTCACAGCACAGGCAATCTCAGGAAGTTTACCTTTGTATTTATTGCAAACCACTGCCTATGAACATTTTCTCTAATGAACAGGTATGGTAGCAGGCTGATTAAAGGCTGGATTTAGACAAGGAAAAACTATGCTAGAAAATCCATCTTTCTCTTCATGTGGAAAAAAATTATCAGAGGCGATCAAGGTTCATTGAGACTGGCAGTATATGTATATGCGTATATGTAGAAAGCGTTTTCATGGTACAAACCATTAACTGTACCTTGAGGTTTCAAAAGTAACTCAAAGTACTTTAAAGGAAATGTCCTATGGGTCCCTCTGTAAATTTGTCTATAATTGGAGGTCAACTCCGATTGAGATCATGATCCCCATCTCCCTTCCTCAGTGCCAAAAATATTCCATCACTCCCCACCTCCCTTTTCATAGATGTAGTTAATTAAGGTGTGAACATTTAATAAGGACAGGTCTGGCATTTATTGTGCGCCCAATATACACACTTCGCCCTTTCGAGACCTTGTGACCTTAGTTATACAAATTTGCATCTAACTTCAATTTGTTAAGATACCAGAAAATTTACCTTTGATGATCTGCCACTGCCCTATCTCCCAACTATCACTGAAGCCCGCAACACCCTGATTAACTACACACGGAGTAGCAAGGAGTAAGTCGTAGCTTGCTCATTTAAAGTTCTACTGCATTGTATATTAGCACTGACACAAGCACACACATTTACAAATAAACAATTTTAAAAGTAGAGGCATGCAGTCAGAGGGCCTCAGGACAGTTCATGGAAAGCAGGGTTATAACATACCTGGGGGCAGACCTGTCGGTAGTAGTCTTCCAGAGAGAGTGACTGTTGAGTGCAGGAGGCCAGGATCTTTGCAACCACATCACATTTTCTCCAGTCTGCTGCGGCCGCCTCAGCATCAGAGCCTCCAGCTGTCCCTCCTTCAAATGAAAGTTCAAGAAGACTTCAGGCTCGGTAGGGATGTGCATCAAATATTCGCGCGCAACATATTGAAGACTTTATTGATCAACCACAATGTAAGGATTGAGAAAAGTACCATCACACACTCATGAGGGAGGGGTTGGGAGTTGGTGGGAGGGGTATAATGAAACTGGATTGTTGAGGGTATGTGCAAGCACTTTGGGCACTGGTGACCATTGGCGATGCCATGACGTTTGAAGGATATCATTATCTCTGTATCATTTCTATGTAAAATTAGAAGGCTTGTTAGTGCTTGGAATCATGAAGGAATTATCACTGTTGTCATAATTCTTACTTGAACATTTCTGCGACAAGGGTATTCACAGCACTGTATTAGTGATCGGTATCCCATTCCATTGCTTAAACTATTAGTTATTTAGATTAGAGACTCCTCTAACGCTGGGTCTTTTCTTTACACTAAACATGTTATTGTTTCTCCCTTTAAGATACGAATTACATTAAAGAAGTGAAAAGTTTCATGAAGACAAAGAAACACAACCGCACACCTCTTTGTAAGGAATTGCATTTATTTTTCTTTCATGTATTTTATTTTGATTAACAATGTGTCTAAATGTGGCAAAGCAGCATGGATTAAGAACACACATCACTTTCAAATTACAATCAGAACTATGTGGCATGCCAATTTGTCTTACATTATTAACACCAATTATTAACCAGTTCTATGTTGATATTGTTTTGCATTTAAGTTGATGATTCAGATATTTTTCTTACTGAATCTGCATTTAATAATATCTATTTCCTAAAATCCTTTATTAGGCATCGTGTGCCAAATTTCCTTTAGTCTTTGAAGATTTTGGTCCTAATCCAGCAGCAGAGACGAGAGAGGCTGGGTTGCCATAACTCTGCAATCCAGATCCAAGATGTACTGTCTGCCCACAATTAATACATGTTTATATCAAACTCAATGTGGGTTTCAGTAACAATTTCGGAGAAGGAAACACATACTGGACAAATACTCACAGTGAGGAAATTAATCTTGGATTGCAAACCTTATCTTACTTACTTATGCCCACTACCCCCCCTGGGGTATAGGCCATCAACCAGGTCTCTCCAGCCACATATGCTCTGAGCTGCAGTAGCTAAACTTTGTCAAACTTGTCATAAATGTCATCAATAGAGGAGGACATTTTTTCCATGTAGAAGTTCCATAATGTCTTCCCACAAAGATTTATGGATAGGGGAGCCTTCATTCTACCATGAGGGTGTGAATATCAATCTAGCTGCCAGTAGTTGTGATATGAAACGCACAATCATCAAAGTGGTGTAGCTATGGGGGACATTAAGGGGAGTGATCTCTCCAATATAGACCAGGTTTTTCCTCTATACTGTCCGAATGGTTTTGCTTTCACTCAATATTTGAAAGTTTGTGCCTGTCTGGCATCACTATGACTCTCAATTAGATGACAAATGCATGCAGAGTTTGTAATTCTCAGACCTGTGAATTCTTGTGCAATAATGATTTTAAAAGCAAATACTGAAACAAAGAAGGAATGTCTGCATGAAGTTGATCTAAACAATAATAAACAGAGTAAACCCAATAAAAAACAGCACTGTGTAATTCTTTACAGTTCTGGGAGTGGGGGTGAGGTATAGTGGAGCAATGCATGGGGCAGTGGCTTTTAAAGAGAATTACAATGGGAAAAACGAGCGCTAAAAAAATCAAAGTCTATTGTTATCATCACACATTGGCACATGGATACTGAAACTAGCAAATTTGTTGCAACTGGGAAAATATCATTTAGCCTCAAAGGCCAAGCAGAGCAATTTAAACTCACTTTGTTAGACCTTCTGGATCTATATATTTTTTTAGTTGCCATTTTAGTCATTTTGACACACTATGTTGTACTTCTATGGAACACTCTACCAAACATAATATTGTAACAATTTTGAAAGGGCATAAGACATATAATTACAATCTAACCTGTGTTTAAGACTATAGTTGAATTTATGGCTCGTCAGCATATTATTAATGGTAACATGATTTTTTTCAAACTGAAACATAATTTAAATTGAGGTTATTACCTGTAGCACAAAGATAGTCAACACACAATTTATCCTCTAATTTAATGTCTCATATTTAAAATGTGGAGCACAATAGGCTGGGATTGTTAAAGTATTTAACTGAATTAGCAGGAAGGTTTGACTCCCACCCCTGGGGTATAGCAGCCAAGGAGGGGTACAATAGACATGAAAGCTGGATCACATTTTGGTCACTCAAGTTTTGACACGCTCAGGAATGTTTCTTGAATTCATAGCATAGGAAAGGGTTATTTAAATTTAAATTACTGAGATTGCTCATCTCAGGAGAAGCATTATGCTTGCATGAGGTGTTCTTTAGAATCAACCTTCTCAGTTGGCACGTCCTGCCAAGTCATCTAAAGAAAAAAACTATACATTTCTTCGACCGTTTAGAACCATGCTCTTCCTATTAGATATGAAATGTTAGTGATTCTGGAAGAATGTTCTTAAGTTAATCAAATTGCTCTCATCGCCAAAGCATTGGTGCATGCTCCACATTTAAGGGATCAATAGGGGGGAGGGGGTAGTATGCACACCGTTGCTTCTCTCAATTAATCCGTGTTTCCAAACTTTACATAGTTGCCTGTGGAACTGGGCATGTGCCTTGCCCGTGGCACGCAATAGTTGAACAATGCTGTGGGGAGCGCTATTACGCTCCACTCCCAGACGCACTGCAGAAATGGATGCAAGATCCTTCTCATAATTCCACTTTAAACTTTCTCCATATGAATCCATGTTAGTCCACAATATTATTCAGAAACTTTAATGCTTTCCTTCCTCGGGGGTAACTAAAAATGCAGTGACTGTGTTTTTAATTAAATTGTTTTTTCTTCTTAATTTGTTAACATGCTGTTACCCTGACAAAGGGCTTGAATAAGCCCGAAATGCATTCGGTTTTAAATAAAGAAATGCTGCTCTGAACGATCCCCTGCATTTTTGTTCGTGTTCTTTAAGAGGTCCGGATGGGCACACTTGAATATGGGAAGCATTAAAAATGCATGACGCCATACATGTGGATTAAAAAAGGAAAGCATTAAAGTTTCTGAATAATATTGTGGACTAACATGGATTCATACGGAGAAAGTTTAAAGTGGAATTATTAGCAGGATCTTGTATCCATTTCTGCGGTGCGTCTGAAAGTGGAGCGTCATATCGCTCCCCACAGCATTGTCCACATTCAAGGGAGCCACACAACTGACAGTCTTCAATTTAAGATGAGGTCAGGCATAAAGTATAAATCATAAAGGCTGCTTAAGAAGGTGACTCAAGGAGCAAAAATATATTATTTAATCTGAGAAATCATTCAGAAGACTGCACATACTTTCGAAAACAGACACTTTGCCACATGGCGAGTTTGTGGCAAGAAAAGTCTGCATACACATTGGTAGCACACTGCAAGGGTGGCACTGTGAAGGCAGGTGGGCTGTGTTACCAGAAGGTTATCACGGATGGATGGGCTATGGGAGAGGAATCAGACAGTCAAATGAGTGGGAGATGGGCACAACTGATCGGGCAGAGGATCACTGCGAACTTGATGGAGTGAAGGAAGACTGGTGAGAGGCTGGTGTTATTGGAAGCATGTTGCATAAAGAAGCAGTGAGAGAGTTTGGAACTGAGGTGCAACACTCACCTATGCAAGGTAAGACGAAGGAAGGCACCATGAATAAATTACATACCTGCAAAGGTGGTTCTCCAGCATTGGTATCTTATTCTCCCCAAGGTGAAATTATATAAATTCATGCGAAAGTCATTTGCCTTTAATACAAACAGATCATATCTGAAGACAACAGGGGCACCCAATAAAGTCAGCAAGGGACCTTGGGAATCAATTCTTTTTCAAACAACAGTGGTCCCTTACAAGAGAAATAATTCACTTCAATAAATATAGCCACAATCGTTTCTATATTCGGTGTGACATGTCCAGCCGGACAGAGGTCCAATCTTTACTTTTCAAAGGTATGGGAGAGGAATTCTCCACAGTTCAACAAAGTGGGGCAGAAACAGAAACCCTTGTCAAGCATTACAAACACTGGTGATCTTGCGAATGGTAAATGTTTACAGAAAAATTCCCTAAAGTTTGAGTGCTGGTAACCATACATAGAATGGGGGTTCAGTAAGTAGACGTGACAGCAATGCTCGTTAACACATGCAGGATCAGTACAAAAACAAAAAAATTAAAGCGTTGGGAACATTGTACAGTAGGGCTTCCAGTTCTCAGAAAAGTTGGGATCCTTGCGAATTATTTGCAGAAAAAGTTCTCACTAGTTTAAAGAGAATAGATGGGGAGCCCAAGTAATCATAGGAAAGAAAGGTTCCTCACAGATACAAGATTTTGAGGTGCTTGTAATCTTATCCGGCCTGGCATCAACAAAGCTCTATAATCATGTACAACAAATCTTCCAATAGCTGGATTTGACAGTAACTCTGGTAACCACCTGCAAAACTTATTCCAAAAGGTGGGACATTCTGAAGATGTGATAACCACATCTGGGCTTGGGTCTCAAGAAACTTTGGGAATCATATGGCGTATAGGATTCTTGTAGATCCGAAGTCTTGGAGCAATGATACTCATGTGGATTAGTTTTAATTGTGCATGTGCAAATAATTATTTGCAAGTGAAGTTACCAATAGTTGGAAGACTAGTAAACATATGATAGACAGGTTCCCAATTCAAGCAAGATTTTGAAATGCTGCTAATGGAATTCAGGTTAGGATATTGGAAAGCGCTACTAAATTGTATACATGAAACCTCCCAATAGCTGGAAGAGTTGAGAGCTCTAATAATCATGTGCAGAACTGTTTCCCAAAAGCAGGGAGATTGGAAGTGCTGATAATTATACCAGGGCTAGGGTCTCAGAAAGACTTGGGAATCGCAGGCATGAAAGATTCGAGTAGCTGGAATCATTAATAATCGTGTGGAGAACTGTTCTGCTTAATTAACAGGTGAAGAGTGCTAGTATTCATATGCAGGATAAGTTATGCATAATTGTTACAGTGGGAATTCTGGTACCTGTGGCCATGATTAGTTTATAGTAGGGAATTCTGATGCTCACTAATAACGCTGAGATAACAGCTCTGGGAGTGGGGACCTTAATTTTAGCAATGTATGAATTGACAAAAATGAGAACAGAATTGAAAGTGGTACCCTGCTCATCGGCCTCCACCATTTTCTTTGTAGATCAAGTTAAGGGTGATCAACTATATCATTTCTTGAAGATCATCACTACATAAAACACAGTTTGGTACCAATCTAGTGCACAATTTGATGGACATGGTTGTACTCAACAAGCATGACAGAGAACACTAAGTTATGTTCATAGGAACAGGGGTGTAGAATTTAATAAAATATCTACTTGTCCATGGGGCAGGCTGCTTAATAAATCTAATTGTCCTGTAATAAAATCCACTTGTCCCCTTTGTACCATGTAATGGGGCAACAAATTACGCAACAATCTCATTATATAAGAGTTCTGATATAGCCTCTTTGATTATGCCAGGGTACATACCATAGTAGTGTTTGAATACTAGCAATTCCCTTATGCTGCTATGTTTCTGCAGGTTTACTTACTGGGGCTGAAGGTAGTGGTAAGCAATATTTCCAGGGTTGGAATGCCCTTTTTAGTCTGTGCAAACCTACTAACGTGCATGCTTTAAGGGTTTTCATGAATTCTTCTCTAATCATTTCCCATACTGAGAACAGTTGGAAATGTACTACTGACAGTGGCAGACTTAAAACTTCTTCCTCGGTTGGGAAAAAAGTGGTTGGAGGAAAAGTGAACTAAAAAACATTCAGATTTTCACATAAGCAAATCTACACCTGCGTATTTACTCATGCTAAAATGCAGTTTAACAAATATTTTCTGAGAGTTCTATTTCTTGGCCTACTGTAAATTTTTGTGAATTCATGGAGACTGTACGTAGGCACTTAATGCAAGGATATATACCATGGATGCACTTTTGAGACTTTCTTTAATAATTGGGCCTCTATTTAGGTCTGGCGTTAACCATGACCTTTTTTTTTGTTTTTTATTCTGTCTCTCTCCGTCTGTCTATCAGCTGGCGTCCCTGTAAGTGACAGTATTTTGCTCTTTTAGAAGGAGCATATTGGCACACAAAGTAGTGTTGTTCAGTGCCCAGAACCGCTGTGGCAATGTGTGCTGAGATCAGCATTTTTTTGTTTTGCTTTTGCCAATGCTTGTTAGAATGGTGAGGACCCAGCAGCTCCCACACTGTTACGGTTTTACAAAAACCATGCCTAAACAAGTCACGCCTTGACAAAACCAAAAGGCTGACCACCAATTTCAGACCCTCTAACTTTGACAATGCTTGTTTATTTTTGTTTTCCATATTCGTATTTAAACTGGTTACACTGATATTCCATTCTGAATATTTTTGGGAAATACTAACATACATCAACATGTTACTAAATATTGCTGCAAAGATATGGTACCTAAAATCTTACAGTAGTTTAGCTAAATGTTTTATTTTCTTACATTCATTTTTTTGTGAACGTTTTATTTTGAAAGCAAAGAATCATCACTCTTGCTTTCAAGCTTCTGCAAATATTTGCATATAATCAGAGAGCATTCTGGGTGCATTATACAGGGCCTCATATTACTAAACTTTGAAAATGTGTGTACACTTTTATACTGGACCCACTGCAGTAGTGCAGGCTGAGCTTAAAACATTTACTTTTAGTGCTCAACCTAATAATAAAGGCTTTGCGTTAATGAACCATATATACAAGTTTGAACAGCATTAACACATATATTACATATAATTAATTATCTTAATTGTAAGTACCTTAATTGTAATTAAGTACCTTAATTGTAGAGAATTCCCTTCCATGATCCAGAATGTGGTACTGTAAACTGGCAGCCAAAGGGTTTGTGGGCCTACTTGTCCCATGGACAAAATGTACATTAAAACTTGTTGCCCTTGACCCCAAACAATATGTCCCGGGCGTCGGGCAATAGGAATTCCACATCCCTGTAGGAATCATTTTTTTAAAAGAAATATTGATGCAGAACTCCGTCAGCAGAACTGGCAGAGAAAGTCTCAAAGTTTCCTAAAGGTTTCATACTCTTGACACATGCTCCCTACTCTGTCCTTTCCATCAAATAATCATCAGAAAAAGTACCTCCTATGCCCTCCAGGATTCCTCGTACCACAGCCTGAACTCCATTGGGTTTCATCAGCCTCTCAGAGAGAAGTTGCCCACAAAGACGGCGCAGCCAAGCTGGAGTTTGCACTAAATGCTGAGATGCTTTGCCAGAATGGGGCGAGAAGCCCTAGAAGGGATGAAAAAAGACAACAGTGTGTCAGGAAGTATATTATTTGTGTAATATTTATTAACAATGGTACACTATCAGCTAATATGCAGAAACTTTACAGTACTTTTGCCTATTGACATATCATTTTGTGTTGGCAGAGACAACAGTGGAATAAGGTAAGTTACACAAGGGTGTTTTACTTTGTTTTTCTAACAGACATATCCAAGGCGAATTGAACATCATCATACCTAAAGGGAAGAAGAAACCCCATTTTGATTATTGACTGTTTATCCATTTTTATGATAGATTCTAATGAAAAGATACAGAAAACAGTTTCATGTCTGCCTTCCTTAAAAATATTTTAAACCTTCAAAATTAGACCAGAAAACAACAAAAACGTTTTGGAGGGTCATGAAACTGATGAGTGGAGATCAATGGAAGAAAATCTGTTTTCAAAGAGAAGGCAAAACATATCAAAGTACCTCCTTAAGCTTTCCAAGTATACACAAATGATTCTCATTACGTTCTTCAATATACATCACCTCGCTCAGACATTCATGTGTGATGTGTATCCATTTCATGATAAAATAGCAATATGATTTCTGATATAGTCAAGTCAGAGAGAATCTTAGTCAAGTCAGAGAATCTTATTGAGCGCACAAATCACCAGGTAGGTCTCATGACGCTTGCTGAGACTTAAGTAGGCTGATGTTCATATCTGGATTGCGTTATTTCTGGTCAAACAGCCACATTTTAAATTCTCTGTGAAAGCGCTGGTTGCCCACGATAGAGAGAAGATGAAACGGAAGCTTGTTCCAGAGATGGGTGGCAAGAAAAGGATCGTCCCCCGTTTCGTACAGTGCGGACTCGCGGTGGGGTAAGAAGGGATTTTGAACTGGACCTTAACATTCTTTCTGGCTGGTACCTTTTAAACGTTTTCGCTAGATAACCAGGCCCAGTGCCATATATGATTTTATGGGTAAGGCATAGGATTTTAAAATGGCCTCTTTTTAGGTTTCGCTGGAGGGCGGAGCTCTTAGCTCCGCCTCCAGAGAAATCTCTTGATTTCCAGTAAGGAGAATGGAATACGCCCCCCTGTCCCATTGGCTAGCTCCATAAATGGAGGCTAGCCATTGGAACAGAGATCTGTCCGTCAAGGCCGGACCAGATTCGGGGGCGTTCCCGAGATTTTTTCCCAGGGCGGAGTTACGTTTTTTCCCGTTCCCTCCCCTTTCACTGATGCGCTGTCCATTCCCGCCCCCTCCGTGTGCCTTTCCGCCCCCCCCTCGCTGTCCTGTGCACGTTTCCCGCCGTCCGTGTCCTCTCCCGCCCCCTCCCGCCGTCCGTGTCCTCTCCCGCCCCCTCCCGCCGTCCGTGTCCTCTCCCGCCCCCTCCCGCCGTCCGTGTCCACTCCCGCCCCCTCCCGCCGTCCGTGTCCACTCCCGCCCCCTCCCGCCGTCCGTGTCCACTCCCGCCCCCTCAAATCAGCCCCGCAGGCAGTCAGTCACAAGACACCAGGCTCTTCTGCCTGTATGTGAATTACTCTTAATTAAGTATTTGATTTGTCCGTTGTCATGGCTCATTAACTGCATTGCTCACGGGCACCCTTACAGCGCGCGCACATGGGCCGCACGCCACTGCTAGTTTATTTTTTATGTCTCCCACTTTCCTCTTCTTAAATGTTGACTTGTGCTAGAAGACTTCCTTTCGCTTTGGGCAGCGGTTATATCCTCGGCGCACACAATGCAGCTCCTCCTATGTCTCGGCCCCCACAGCTTTCCCCCCCTGGACAGAGACATGAGCCCGTAACATCTCGCTCACTGGAAAGATCTGTGAGCAATCTTTAAAGGGCATCTTCTGCGTGCGCGGGATCTGGCCTGGCCGGCTTCGCTTCGTAATGAGACGCACTTCACTTTAGTTTCTGTCAATGCTGCAGCAGTCTCCTGGCCCGCGTGCCGTTTTCCATCGATCAACGGGCCAGACAAGCGGCGGCGCCCCTGGATCTTCGCTGTCATCATCTGCTACGTGGCTGCAGGAGGATTGCAGCGTCCTGGTGAACGTAGTGCGAAAGTGGGTACCAAATTCTGTTCTCATCTAGTTTGGCAAAGTATGAACGTGCGCAGTGGGTGGGGTCAAAACTGCAGCAGAAAGGGGATAGTTATAATCCCTATATTTTGTGCATCACTTTTGTATTCCAGTGATACAAAAACATATGGCACACGTTCAGGCGCTTCCACCGGTGCCAGCGCACTTTTCCTTCCATAGTGGCCTGTGAGCGGAACAGCCTCAGGGAGGGGGATGGGCTTCAGTGCTTGAGGAAGAGGGCGGGTTTGGCCACTTTCTTAAGTGCATAAAACAATTTCCTCACACTGTCCCTGCACCTCAAGATCTTAATTCTCTCAGCGAGAGAAATGCGCTCTAGAGGGGGGGGTCGAACCAGAGGCTTGATCGAGATGCTTGGCTTGGGCTCAGCTCGAGGTCCTATTGAAACTTAGAACCCAAAACGAGCGAAGCCTTCATGTGGTCTCTGCCTGCCGCCCACGCTCTAACCTCGTGCGCCAGGAATTAAAGACAACCATTAGCCTTTGATGTAAGCACGAGGAAGAGAAAGAGATACCGTATCACCTAGTGGCTGAATTGTGCAATAAGAAACTAGAAAACCTGGGATCGGTCCGTCTTCCTTCTTGGGTAAATCATGCGATCACGGTTAGATATCTTATTTCACGGTGCCTCCTTGTTGCCTATCAGAGTGCCCTGAAATACATGAGTTGGCGATGTGCGCTGTTTAAAAACTTCTTTCGTGTTTAATTTAGTTGTCTATATTGCGTTATTCCATCTATAATAAGGAATAAAGGAGACATAGTTTAGAGAGGACAACCGACTTGCCTCTTAAATCACAAATGGCATTGTCGCTATGGTGGGGAGGTGGCAGGAATGTTTCAAAGATCAAAAAATTCACTTTTTAATAAATTTCAGAAAGTGCATAATCCAATATAAGATCACACGCTTCGGCATATATTTTTGGAAATCTGAAGAGACCTAATGGCATTATGTTAGTTACATGGTTTGCCAGGCAATCTTAGTCATGACTCGTGTACAGGCTCCTAGAGCCAAGCCAGACCCGTAGCTTGGCTTGGATCTCCTAATTCGTTTGTTGGCTTTCTCACTTCTAATGTCGAGACAGGCATGGATAAGCACGATATACAGACACATCGAGAGATAAGCACACACAGGCAGGCACATACATTCCCCTAAACAGAGAACAAGAGACACAGCTCAGGGACTGTGACCCTCGCAAGATGATCACTCCGAAGCCATCCTCTATATCCTTTACAGGGGCATGCGCAGTGCTTAATTTGTAAAATAAGTTGCCCAGAAGCTCATGGCTGCAGCTATTAGATGTCTCCGCGCCGAACACTAAGGCAGAGTAGACCTGAATCGACCGGAGACCTCTTTAATTCCCCAGAAACTAAATGCACCTTTAACTCACTCTGACCGGTTCCTGTTTTCTCTCTTGTTGGCAGATTTTTCATCTTTCTCCGTCTTTCCCGCTTGTGTGTTTCCCGCTCTTGGGAAATGTCAGATGAGGAAAAAATGATTGCCAGTCTATAACAAGCATTTACAATGCAACGGTTTCGCCTTTGGAAAAGTTAGAGCTATTAGCAATGTAAATGACAATGCCATATATTTATCTGTTTTCAAAACCAACACATAAATACAAATTTTGTCATTTACAATGCCAATAGCTCAAACTTTTCCAAAGGCGAAACCGTTGCATTGTAAATGCTTGTTCTTACTGGAAGCCAGTGGAGGGACCTCAGACTTGGGACTCAGGGGGATCTCGGTGGAAGATTTAGGATAAGTCTAGCAGCAGTGTTCTGCAGGATGTGCAATTTAGAAAAGAGGTCTTAATTTAGGGAAGCTAATAAGGCGTTCCCATAGTCCAAACGACTTACGATTAAACCCTGGACCAGAGGCTTCCTGGCTTCGATAGGTAGCCATTTAAAGATTTTAAGTAGCTTCCGCAAGATCCCGTAACAAGTGCCCAACACAAGATTGACATGATTTTTCATGGATAGCTTGTCGTCAATCATTATTTCAAGATTACAGACTGCTTGTTTAGGGGATGGGCATGGGCCCAATGCCTGAGGCCACCAGCTGTTAGACCAGTACTCTTTGGCCCTGCCAAACAGAATGTTCTCTGTCTTGCTGCCGTTGAGCAGTAGTTTGATATTACCCATCCAGTTGTTAATGTGGATCATTCAGTTTTTAAACTGGATCATTGTGTCTGTAAGGTCAGGACCGAACGTGATCAACAGCTGAGTGACACCAGCGTGTGACACGACCTCAAACCCATGGGAACTGATTATCCTGGCCAAAGGCGTTACAGAGAGATGAAAAAGCATAGGGCTCAGGATTGATCCCTGGGGAACTCCTATGCTTACTGGTATGCTACGTGGGGCCAGGGTATCTATGGGAACAGTAGTGGATTTGTAGTGTAGTTCCTATATTCCCAGTAGGCTCTGCGCATTGGAATAATATATCCTATAGATATGAAGTAGGACTTATGTCTACTAGGTCTCTGTCGAATATACTAAACTTAATTGTGAGTGTCAGCTAGCTCAGAGGTCACTAGAAGGTTTCTTGAATTCACAAGAAGGGATTAGTTTCTGACAACCGCATAAAAATGACAACTTTGTTTCCCAAGAATAAGAAATGTATCTCTAGAGTCGCGGAAACAATAGATAAGTATTTTCACTTAGTCAATCGTGCATGCTTCGTTCCAACAGAGGTGCAGAGAAATAGAGAGACGGGCGTTTTCAATAAAAGGGTTTATTCAACAGTCTTCTTTCTCATGCAAGTAAAGTGAACTGCTACAATCGTAATGCAGGCTGCAAAGTATAACGCATACAGCGAGAATAGAATCATAAATTAATACTGTAAAAGCATTGTATGGTTTCTAAGCCATATAAAAGTACATACATAAATACACAGACTAAAAATACTCAACTGGTGCTTCTAAAATACACCTACTCCAATGTACCTAACCTAAGTCTAGTACGCGGGAGGGAGTAAGTATTGTCTAGCATAGGTTTGGTTTTCTTTGCCAAGAATCTATCCAAGATTTCTCTTAGGGTCTAAACAGCTCCATACCTTAGTTTAGAATGAAGGAGGTCTGGTATCTCTGTCTCGGGACTCGATTTCCCAACACCCCGCAAGGGGAGCTTGGAAACACTGGAGCTGGATTCTCGCTGAGAGAAATGCAGCCTCTCGATCAGTGCATCAGCTGGAGGGTCGGCTTCCTTCGGCACTTTCTGTAGCGAGCTGCGTCGGGCAAGTTGATAGTCAAACTGCTCCGAACCACCGTGTCTTGCTAGAGCAAGTGAAGGCATATTTATACCTTGAAGGTGCCTAGTTTGACGTAAAGTCGAGCATAGTAACGTCAGTAAAGAACCGCAAGGGAATAGTAGTTCTTTGTAAACTCCATGAGTTCTTGGACAAATCAATATTCAAGCAAGGGGAGGTCCCTGACTGCTTAAGCCGATTTTCCAAGAAATCGTTGTGACGTTTTGGTACGGGTGGAAGTTGCCATGCCTGTATTTGGACTGCATGGGCTATGTCTAAATATGGGTATGATTTCTATGCCTATCTTAGCGCAATGTGAATTGTACCCATATAAGGACATGAATCGGGGAAAATTCTCTCAGATCCTAAAACGCCATACAACAGATTGATCCTTTAGTTAGTGTTTAAACCAGTCCAGGGTTTTCCCTCTGACTCCCACCTCCCAGAGCTGATGTTCTAAAATGTCATGGGAGATGGTGTTGAAGGCAGCTGACAGGTCCAAAAGAACCAGCATAGCTGATTCTCTTTTATCCAGAGCCAGCCTGATGTTATCGACCATCTCTACAACTGCCGTTTCTGTACTGTGTGCTAACCGAAATCCTGATTGCGATGATATAAGACCTGAGATAAGACCTCAATATCACTGGCTTCCAACGTTCAGACTTGGGTCTCTATAAATATGTCATCTTCAGCCAGCTTGCTGCGGTCTCTCATTGTTCTATGCCATCTGTTATATTCCCAACATGTTCCTTATCCTAAATCAAAAATCTAAATGCGTTCTTATATACAGTGCATCCAAAATTATACCTTTTAGCAGCTGTAAAACATTAAATGTCGTCACATACAGGGTGAGGCGGGGAAGGAGGTAATAAGGGAGATGAGAAAGATGGGCGAGGCTGAGAGCGAGGCGCACGAACCATACATCCAGCCATCAGGAGTATGCACACACAATGGTTGAAAATGTTTCTTTCCTTGAGCCTTTAATAATCTTCTGTACTTGAGAATGCACTTAAAATGCTTTCTGGCATAAATAAAGAATGAAGATTCTGAGGAGGAGCTTCGCGCGCGCCCAAGATGGTCGCGTGAGCACAGGGCTCCCGGACCCTCGCCACCTCCATCGACTATCCTGTACTTTATCCTGGTTCGGACGACGGGTGTTTATTGGCATAGTTCTACTGATCATTTATCTGTCTCAAAAAACTTTTTGGGACTTCGGGGTCCAGAGCTCTGGCCTGCTCCGCGGTGACGCCCCGAGCTATCTTGTCTGGCCTGCCGTCCAGTAAGTGAACAACAACGGACTACCAGACTTGCATGGGCCGGTGACCGCTTTTGGTTTCGATTCCTGTCCGGAGAACAACCAGACTTTGTCAGCCGCGTAGACGGCCGGACGTGCCTACACTTCTGGTTTATCCGCTCCTGCTACCGATTTGTCGTGGCTTTTGGTTCTGAGACTGGCACCACCTTCGCCCTTTTGATCCTGCATTAGACACCGCAGTCACCATTTTTACCCGACAACAGGCGACCCGTGCGGGTCCGGGATCCAAGATGGCCACCAAGCCAGAGAGTGGGAAGCGCGGGCCTAAACCGGGCGTTCGAGGGAGTGCTTTGCAATCGAACATTATGGACCGGTATACCCTTGCTAAAGGATCGCCGGGAGCAGTATCTAAACCCTCGACGACAGTGCCGGAGGACTCATCGATTGAGGAAGAGCCCTCGTTGCGGGACCTCATGGGCGCCATCACCGGTATGAAGGCTTCACTGGGGCAACAATATGAGGCCTTGACTCTCAAATTGGACACTGTGTCGATTGATGTCAATCTGATCAGGGCGGATTTGGCGAAGACGAACGAAAAGGTCAAGTCCCTGGAACTTAAGACCACTAGTCTGGTCACCGATGTCTCTGACTTACAGGCTGAAGTCGGGAATCTGAGGAAAGCCAATGACTATTTCTCTGGGCGCCTGGAGGACTATGAAAGCCGTGCCAGGCGCAATAACATCCGCCTGATTGGGGTCCCGGAATCATCGACTGCTGCCTCGACGGACTTATTGGTGGAAGACCTGGTGCTGAATCACTTGGCGCCCAAGGTTCTCAGCAAGTTTTTCGCTGTCGAGCGTGCACATAGGATCCCCGGCGGTACACCTAAATCGGGTGCTAACCCTCGACCCATCATTGCGAGGATCTTTCATTTCAGGGACAGAGACGCTATCCTGCAGGCTTCGAGGCAGTCTGGTCCCATTGCCTTTGAGAACTCTACTGTCAGCTTCTATCCGGACTTTACACAACAGGTCCAGAAACAGAGGCTGGGGTTTCAAGGGGTCAAGAAGAGACTCCGGGAAAGGTCTATGAAGTATGCCATGCTCTTCCCGGCCCGTTTGCGGGTGGTTCATAGGGATCGTACTTTTTTCTTCGACCATCCTGGGGTCGTGAGTGACTGGCTTGACTCGTTGCCTACGGATCAAGAACCTTTTGAGGACTCTGGCAGGTCGGATCGGGCGGACGGTGGCCTGACGGAGCAGGAGTAGATGTCGACTTTGACCCCGTGCCCTTCACGTTGGTTTTGAACTGTGCTATGCTGTGTCATTAATGTTTGCAAGTTATAGTCTTTTTGGGGGTGGGTGGGGGGTGAACGGGTCCTTTCTCCTCCTGGGTTTTCTTTTCGTAGATTAGTTGGGTGGTTGGGCGACAGGCACACTGCAAGTTTATGGGGCTCTTTGGTCTTCAGCAGGGGGCGGGGTGGGGGGTATAGTTGTTTTGACATTGTTGGGGGGTATAAAAAAAAAAAAAAAAAAGAAAATTATAAGAATGAAGATTCACTGAACATTGTCAAAATGATGATCTGGTTTACAAAATAATGAAAACATTATTTACTTAAAGGAAATGTGTGGTTACTATTTGAAATGTAAACATTAGTGAAATTAATCCGCTATGGTGAGTTGCGGAACCAAACATTCCACTTTTTATAAAGTGCTACAAGTTCAGAGTAGTCTATACTTGTTCTTACTCTTCTCTATTTGAGAGGACAGGACTGACTCACCGAGATTCTCAACTTTCCTCTACACCCAAAAAAAAAGAAAAGTAACAAAAGAAAAAAAATGTAAGATGATACATATTCTAGAAAATCACCATAAATCAAAGTATATTATTTAGAGGTTTGTATGCAGTCATCACCATTACTTTTGTCTTGCCTGCGCTAATCACCATATTTGTTTTTATTTTTGTGGTAAATATTAAATCTTTTTGAGTATTCATTCATTTGTAAATTCCCTTTTCACAGATAACACTGCATCATCAGCGAATATCAGCAGTAAAGTCCATGAACCACACTCTTGGTACATTGAGTATCAACTTCTTTGATGTGCCATCCAGATCATTTACAAGCAAATCAAATAAAGAGGGGGCTATAATACAGCCCTGCCTGATGCCAGGGGAAACAGGAAGGGGATCCGTCAGTGACTCTTTAATGCCATAATGCCTCTGTGCATTATTACATCTTTGAAATGGAGGAACCATACCTATCACCCTCAATGATTCTAGAAGAAAAATGCAAATCACCAAATGTAATGCTACTCCGACATTAGCAAATAGAAGATACAAGTGAATGCAACATATTTGCTTATTATCAAATAAAGCTAGAGACACTGTGCCAAAGGTCTATCCGTGGGCATTAGAAATACAATTATTATTGCTTAGCAAGCCTATGATATGAGGGTGGGAGCCATACAGCGGGTGCATGGCCCATCTTGGCGGTCAGGGCCCTGAGGAGTAGGTGAAGGAACACTGGCCATTGCAGTGAGCCCCAAGAAACAAGAGGAGATTGGAGGGCTGGTCGCCTGCCTGCAGCCCTGCTGGAATCGGAGGGGAAGGTAGGAGATAACACTACTGCCTATGCGGAAGGGAGGTATGGGGCTGTGAGTTGGTGCTGTAGAAGAGCCTGAACACAGTGGCGTGCAGCTCTGTAGGGCCTCATCGTACACAGGAACTAATGCATACAATGTTACCTGCAGAGCTGCAGTGCTGAGACATTGAGTAAGAAGCAATTCTGTCCTGGCCGGAGTCCTAATCAGAAGCGCTGGGATTGGTGAAAGGGAGCCCATTGCATCATCATAGACAAGCAGAGGCGGTCCCCCTGGAGTGCGAGGCTGGGTCGATCCTCTGTACACACATGAGTGATGATAGAGGGGAAAAGCCCTAGAGTCAATGCAGCCGTGTCCTACCGCACCTGTAGTGGCCGAGCTAGCTGAAGGCCTGCACCATGTCCTCTGTGCGCTCCAAGAAGGACAGATCTCTAAAAGACATGCTTGTTAAGCCGGCGGCATTAGGGGTGGCCCTTACACCCCCCTCCCACAACACAGATAACTAGGGACAGAAGAGATGGACAGAACTGTCACAAAAGCCTTTATGTCATTGTTTTTCACATCCCTTCGTGAAGACCGACAAACTATGCAAACCCAGGTCTCCGCGGACTTGAAAGAGGTGCGCAGAGACCTGGAGGAAGTGGGAGACCAAGTGGCAGCCCTAGAGGATGAAAATGGAAGAGCTGGAGATGATGCAACAGGAGATCCGCCGGCTGAAAGAGCAGCAAGTGGAGATACAAGCACACATGGAAGACTTAGAAAAACGATCGTGCCAGAACAATGTGTGTATCCAAGGAGTTCCGGCACAGGACCTGCGAGGCTACGTGGCGGCCCTGTTTTGCCACATCTTGGAGTACAGTGACGAACCAGAAATCCAACTAGACCGTGCACAAAGAGTCGAGCCACGCACCCCAGCAACGCACCTCCTGTGTAAATACTGACTTGTGTCCATGACTTTCAAATCAAGAAATGATTCTCCTCCGAGCTCGAGAGTCTCATCCGATTCAATTTCGGGGCCATACCCAGACGTTGTACCAAGATTTGTCTGCAATCACCCTTCATAAACGTAGAGAAATCCACCCTGTCACAACGCACCTCAGGGAGAAAGGGATCACATATCTGTGGGGACACCCTTTCCACCTTATTTTTTGGCACAAGGGCATACTGTGGCAGCTGAGATCCTTAAAAGATGTTCTGGCAGTGGTGGGCCTGAAAGAGGAGGTAAACAATGAGGAAGGGCCTGAGACAAAACCCAAGTATTGACGGAAACAGTACCACTGTCAGAGAGCAGGGAAAGCCTCTGGGAGTCACAAACCAGATATGGCCACCATTGCTAAAGAAAGACAAGCAGTACTTACTAATCGACTCCCTGAACTCCCCACACTCAAGAGCCAGGTTGTCTTTTGAGAGGCGAGGTCGGAGAGATGTAACAACCACGTTACTGTTCTGCTGCGGTCCCCCCCAGTTGGGCGCCGAGTCGGCGGAGAACAAGACATCTTCTCCATGACCCCAAGGGCCACCGTCCCGTACGAGTGAAACTATTGTGACGGACTGATGTCACTCCATGTTTAAATGTTTGTTCCAGATGCTTTTTGTTTCTTCTTGGGGTCCTATGTAGTCTTTTTTTAATCCTCTGCACCAATTCCTCCCGATACAGCATTGTACACACCCTGCCACTCCCCCCAGCTCACAGTCAGGAATTCGCCCGACACTAGGCCCGCAACCACAGGGTATTGAGTGCGCCACTCATCCCAGGGGTCATGGCTAAGGAGCTAAAAATACTTAGTCTTAATGTACGGGTGTTAAACAATCCCATAAAGCATGCAGCATGCAGCGACCCTGTCCCTCTTAGAGAGTGCAAAGGGAGACATATGCTTATTACAAGAAACACACCTCCTCCCCAAAGATACCGCCTGCATTCGCTCGTGTTGGTACCCCCGCCAGTTGTGGCCCTTGGGCTCACGAAGAAGAATGGGGTAGCTATCCTATTTTCGCAGGAGTTTAGTGGTAAGCTGCTCACCACAATTGCTGAGATTAAGGGACACATCCTAGCGATCCGCATGCAATGTGGCTCTTTGACCTTCACCCTGGCCAACTTATATGCCCCAAATGAAGGCCAACAACCCTTTATCCTGAATGCGTTTGCACCGGTGATTATCACCCCAGACTTGGCGGTGCTCATAGGGGGAGATTTAAACTTAGTAAAGGACCCCACGCTTGATCTGCCAGTTCTCCTCGCAAACTAGGGTTTTCTCTGTGGGTGGCTTACAGTGGCTTGCTAAGGGGGGCTTTGCGACACATAGCACCAGCTGCACCTCTCCAAAGGGACTATACCTTTTACTCGACTGCGCACAAGTCATACGTGCACACTGATCATTTCCTTGCGACCCAATCACTTATGACTTGGGTAGGAGAGTCGACCATAGAACCACGCTCTTTTTCGGACCACGCAGTGATCTAGCTGACACTGCGTACGGGTGACCCCTCCAACTAATGCTGCCCGGTGGATATTGTTGCGACAGTCTCCTACTATGACAGCAATTTGCAAGGTGCTTGGGGATTACTTTAACTATAAATGATGTGAAGGGTACCCCCCTAGAATTCGTGTGGGAAGAGCTGAAGCTGATGGTGAGAGGGGAATTCATCGCCATTTTGACGGCAGAGAACAGAGTGCAACATTAAAAATTACAGCAGCTGGAGCGAGCAGTGTCAGAGCTAGAAACCATACATAAGCGCACAGGGGCCCATAGGGTATGGCGGGACCTGGAATCTAAGAGGTTACTCTTGTAACACCTAGACCTGGACAGGGCAGAATATACCCTTCTCGGGCTCAAGCACAAACTCTTCCTCAGTAGTGATCGATGTGGCCGTATGCTCGCGCATAGACTACGCACTAAAACCTTGTCGGGATCTGTTGACTTGGTTAGAAGGGCCTCGGGTACAGAGGTGAACACAGACTGGGAGATTGCGCCCTCTTTAAAGGATTCCAGTCAGGCCTTGTACCCTGAACCAGATGGCTAATGTGGAGACCCCATTCCCTGCTTAAGGTAAACCGCAGTAACATGCCTGCCAATTGCCGGTAGTATCCCAAATGGACCAACCGATACGGATCGAGGAGGTAATCCCGGCCATTCCTCGGCTTAAGCTTGGGAAGGTACCAGGACCTGACGGCTTCTATGCCCAATTCTATAAATCCTTCCATCAAGAACTGGACCTGATCCTCGCGCGCCTTTTTAACTCTTTTTGCGAATCCGGGCCGCTGACAAACTCAATGCTGGAAGCGTCCGTGTCTGTAATGCTTAAACCTGGGAAAAACCCGAAGGAGTGTGGGTCCTACAGACCCATTTTCCTACTTAACATCGATGCCAAGCTCTTTGCTAGCATTTTGGCCTCCTTTCTGAATCGGGTAATGGCAGGACTGGTCGACCCAGACCAGTCTGGCTTCATTCCTACGAGACAAGGAGGGGAGAGTACTAAAAGGCTATTACACCTCCTGGAGAATACTAATATCACTAAGCGAGGCGCTCTTCTTGTCCATCGACACAGGAAACGCGTTTGATTGTGTTTAATGGCCATACCTGTTTCAAACGCTTTGCCATTTTGGGTTTGTTGAGACATTACTGAGGTGAATAAGTTGTAGATATAGCGCCCCCTGTTCGTTTGTCTGAGTCAATGTGGAGTCCTCTGCTTCGTTCCTGATCACGCGTGGCATCTGCCAGGGATGCTCCCTTTCCCCGCTTCTATATGCGCTCTAGATGGAACCCATGGCACAACGCATTAGAAATCACCCGCAGATTACGGGTATCCGGTTTGGCACAGAGACGCACACCATCAGCATGTATACTGATGATGTGATCCTTTCATTAGAAGATTAGATGAACTCCCTCCGAGGCTACTAGAGAAATTGCAGAGCTTTGGCGACTTTTCAGGATTTAAAGTTAATCTGACAAAGTCCCTGATTCTGAACCTGTCGGTCAGCCTCCCCATTAAGTGGTACTCCGGGCCTAGTTCCCTTTGACCTGGTGACAGACACCATCCTGTATCTGGGAATACAACTTGCTCCCACAGTGGCGAAGACCCTGGCTATCAACTCCAGGGCCCTTTCAGAGCAGACAAATAAATTGTTGGCGGCATGGCAGCGACTGCGGCTGGCTTAGTCGGGACGCATCACAGCAGTCTAAATTACAGTATTGCCGCACATTCTTTATAATTTTAAACGATCCTGCTGGTCCCTCTCCTGCGATTCTGCGTTCGCTACAACTAGCAATCAACAAATTTATATGGGGCGGGAAGAGGCCACGTCTCCCAGTTAGCCAGCCGATGAGGCCAAAGAGTGAAGGAGGGCTGGGGCTCCCCTTGATCAGCAGATATTATCAAGCCACGCAACTCAGATAAGTGCTGGAATGGAATAGGCCACCTTCTGAAAAGCACAGGCCCTTCATGGATCAGACGGTAGCAGGTATAAACATCTGGAGGGAGGTTTGGCTCCCTCCTAAATTTAGAGCCTGGGGACTGTATTCGTCGCTGGTCACGGTGACAACGATGATGGTCTGGGATATTGTGGCCCTTAGCAAGCGGCTGACGACGCTCCCCTCCATGATTTCACCGATAATTCGAATTTCCCTCCGGGCTGCGGGTCCGAGGTCTTCAGCCGCTGACGAGAGCTTGGATGCAAGCGTGTGAGCTCCCTCTTCGACCCTTCAGGGATTATATCCTTCCAGCAGCTCTGACAGCTCCCACTCGCTGCCCACGACTGAAGTGTTCCATTACCTTCAGCTGAGACACTGGGTGACCTCATGTCCGCTCACGGTCTTCGAGAGATGGGTGGTCAGTAAAGATGACAATATGCGCCTTATCTCAGAGCTTTATGCTATGCTTTCTGGGGTGAATGCAGTGTGGAAGGCCAGAGGTCAGGCGCGATGGGAGGAGTAACTAGGGCGTGCACTCTGCTCCAAGGAATGGGCAGATATATTTTATAGAGCACACCACACCACACACAACATGGCTGGTACTGAGGCAGCCTATAAAATTGCATCTTATTGGTACTGCACTCAGGCGTGTATATATAAGTGGGACATGGGTCGCTCAGAGATGTGTTGGAGCGATTGTGGGCAGACGGGCTCTCTGTTGCAACTTCTGTTACACTGCCCAAAACTGGCCTGATTCTGGGAACAGGTATTAAATTACATTGATGCAGCGTTAGACACTACTCTCCCACGCTTCACTGCATTCACTGTACTTGGTTTGCTGAATTCCCTGACTTTCCCCCTCCGTTCCATGCAGGGACGGTAGATGGCCCTGGCATTAAATGCTGCCTGCCAAGTAATACCCGTTCAAAGATGGCCGCCAAGCAGACCGGTCACGTTGATCACGTCCTATAGACGTAGAGTAATATGCTGCTATCACGTGACCGGAACATCCAAGTTAAGAATTGCACACCGGCTGCACCCGGGGAGACTCAGGGTGAGCGGAAGCCAGTTTTGCGTGCACTAACGGTAAGGAGGATACTAACGGGGTTTTGCATACTTACATGGGGAGGCAGACTTCGAACACATAGAATTGAGCATGACATGCCCAGAGGGAGCAAGGCTGTAACATCACTACGCGCAAGTACCGACCTATAGTAGGAACGGCACAATGGGAGTATGAGGAATGAAAAAACAACAAATAACTGTGGGTCTCAAATGTGTGTGAAAACTAGCCGTCTCTCTGCTACAAACAAATACCTTCTGACTGGGTTATCTGACCAGATAACCCAGTCAGAAGGTATTTGTTTGAAACATCTGACTACATTGCACCTTATTGGTTTTATATTTGGAAGGGCATGGCTCCAGAATAAAGTTCACATTGCATGCCTTATCCAATTTTATTCTGAACACTTCTTCACTATTTTTCACTAAATCACTCATGCACTGCTTACAGTTACAACAATAACAACATCCACCAGTCATTTGTCTCCTTTAACTATATCTGGAGATAGACATTGGGCTACCTACTGTGAAGTAGACCAAATGATGTACTGGGCGGTACGTATCGTGTAACTGATGGACATTTTTCACAGTGGTTTCCTGTCCAGTAGTCTGCCTTCTTGTAGCAGAGAGACGGCTAGTTTTCACACACATAGTTTCATTTGAGACCCACAGTTATTTGTTGTTTTTCATAAGCTCTTAGGGGGATAATTACTGTGCTTGGTCGTTAAACTGCCCCTTGAACCCTCCCCAAATTGTATGTATGCATAGTATGAGGAATGAGCCTCACTCGGTGGCATATACTAGCCCCCAAACTTCCAACACAAAAAGAGGCTACAAGGCGCAGAATAAAAGGTCGTCGAGGGTGCAAGTACAATGATGAGCTACATAAACATTATATACACATCTTGCTTTGCTTTACAGAGAGCGACCGACAGGCAGTACACGGGACCCACTAACTGTGTAGGGGTGCTCTACAGCCCCAGATTCTTCCACGGGGGCCGGTAGGCTAAAAAAAGAGGCCACCTGGTAATGTATGAGGAACGCTAGCACTAAGTAATGGTTGAGACGCCAAGTTTTTAGTTTTTAATTTGAAATTATTTCAGTTTTTTTATCTGAGAATCCGACCGAGACACATTGAGTACATTATTTGTGTGTGTGTATTTGTGCTCCTTGTCTGACCACAGGTACAATAAAGGGAGAATCCAGAGGTGCAAGACTTACGCTGACCCTAACTAAACCCTGCAGAAATCACCGGTAAAGTATATGTTGGTGATGAAACATGTCGGTTGTGGTTTTTAACAGAGTGAGCAAACAGCACAGAATAAAGGAGTAGTTGCCAGTTTAGCTCCGCTCTTTTTACACAGTGGTCTGGCAGACCTCTAGCGGTTGGAGAT
Organism: Lissotriton helveticus; assembly: GCF_964261635.1. Classification (NCBI taxonomy): domain Eukaryota; kingdom Metazoa; phylum Chordata; class Amphibia; order Caudata; family Salamandridae; genus Lissotriton; species Lissotriton helveticus. The sequence continues at coordinate 253,179,595 of NC_136073.1, read as the reverse complement.
TTGTCAAACCACGTAGGGTCACTTAACACGTGTAACACATATGGTTTGTTTGGTTCATTGTACACCGTTTTATCCCCTTTTCTTTCATGGTTGACAGAAGCTGATGATGATAAGTGGGGATTCAGGCGAGTACCAGCCTGTCATATCCTCCCCTGGGTGTTGCTCCCGTGAGGCTCTGTCAACCCCCCCCCCCTCCCCCTTTTTCACAGTAGAAAGGTGTAGTGAGGTGAGATGATCAGCTGTGGGCCACATACACACACACATAAGGTTTTAAATGCGCAGCAGTAAAGACAGTGACTAGGATTAGCACCCACAGAGAGAAGGTTGATAGGCATCCTCTGGCTTACAGTAGCAACAGTAGAATCTATTTGGGGTTGTCCACCCCACAATATACTAGGGCGGGCCACTATTTGTAGATAATGTTATGAGTGGGGGGCGGCCTGTCTTTTTCGCTTCTTTTTTTCCCCCTGAGGCTCCTGTTAGTATTGAGAAGTAATACTAGCACTCTGGTGCTCGGGAGTTGTCCTGGACCATACCTCCGGGCTTCACAGACTGTGATCTGACCTGGCTATGGAGCGACTGTCATTGGCTGTGGAAAATAAAGCTATGACGTACGTGGAGCTATGTGCCCCCTATAGCCATCTTCTCTAACTAGAATTCAGAGAACTGACATGCCCTTAATACCTACAGATTTTGCTCTTGCTCCCCCCACCAAATGCAGATTCAACAGAGCCCCTACCAGAGGGGCTAGGCCCATCTCGGGACACATAAGGGGCTATATGATGTCTGGGATGGATTGGCTACATGAGACTGGTGTGGAGGAGGAAAGAGTGGGAGGGAAGAGACATTGACTTTAGGTTATTTGTTTTTATAGATTTATTTTATGTTTGCTTTGCCTTCAGTTCATATGGGCCACCTATCGATGCCGGACTCCGCTTTGTGGGCACACAGCTTTGTATCCCTAATTCTCATGACGTATGCTGCCGGCCACTGGTTGTAGGCAAAAGCTGTGTTATTGATGTTAACATCTGCTACCAATAAACAGAATTGTTCCATAAAGTACAAAAGTCAAAACTGTTAAATGGAAAGGTACCCAAATGGCAAGGTCCATAGAACAAAATCAATTGGAATCAAATCTGGACTATGCGCTCTTGACTTCTGCGTTTTAAGGGTGTTTTAAAGCTTACATATACTATAGCTACATAGAGAAGGGGACCTTCTCCAGAGCTGTAAGGGCGGAGAGGCTATTCCTGGTGGGGGTACATCCTCCCGTACTAAATCTTATACCACAAAAAGTACCCCACGGGTTTACAAACACAGTCTATAAGCTCCATGCGATGAACTGGGAAAAGGAAGGAAACCATTCAGTTGTTACCCACTAGACTGTGGGAAAGGAAGCAACTCCTTTTGTTAATATAACCCTCACACACTCTAGTAGTGTCATGCTTCATCATCGGGTTCACCCTGACTCCTAAAGGTCAGGGTGGAATCAACCATGTTTCAGGGAGCACTTAGGAAGAAATGGCTAGGGGTTATAAAGATAAACATCTTCCCCCATATCCAGGTATCCCTTTATTAGCGGAACTGCAGGGGATATTAAAATATAAAAAGGAAATATGCGGGTCACACAGAGTTTTATGGTCCTATGACCCTAGTGCCAACATGTTTCAGTGCGAAAAAATTGACTAATCAGGTCCCGGACTTCCTTCAGGGCAAAAATATCCTCCCTGGTAATTAAAGCATCAGGTTATTGCCTATCTCTATACACATATACATAAGGGCAGGATCTGTACACAGTAACAACATACCAGCAGAGTACCGTATACCAACATATGTAGCAAGTACTACAAACTTTATCTCAACATCGCAAAACGTATCAAACAGTAGCAGCTTCCCAAGCCACCCACCACCCACACCAACCCCACACTCACATTGTGTCTTGTACCCACCCAACAGGCCCAACAAAGAAAAATCTGATAGCCAAAAGGCTATGAGGGAATTATCCCTGAGGAACTAGGAGTCACCCGCGTACAGCTCTGCTGTGTAAGGTTGGGTGGCCAAGACCTGTATTCTTTAGGGGCACCTTACAGAGTGGGAAGCATTATAGTAGGTGCACCACAAAGGCTATTGTGAGGTTTGCGCCCAGCTAGTCAGTTCACCTAAGCAATGAAGTTAGCCTCCACAACATCAAAAAATAATGTATCTGCAAGCTGAGAGCTAGCCCGACCCCAGCATCCGTGCCGCGTCCATCTAGTGATACAGTTAGCCATTATCGCTCAGTCTAGCCTCAGCAAGGGGATGCGCAGAGGCAGCCGGGGTTCAGTGAGGGTCTCCAATGTCTTTGGTGAACTTGAGTGTGGACTTGGCATTGGTGAAGAAGTGCATTTTATCCCCGAAGGAGACTCTCAGTTTGGCTGGGTACAGGAGTGCGTAGGACTTTAACAGATTGCTGCAGTATGCGCTTGACGAACTTGCACTGCCTAGACAAGCGGGGTGAAGTCTGGGTGGAAGGAGATATTGTTCCCTGGTACTGCATTGAGCCACTTTCTCGAGCCAGTTTTAGAACTGAAAAGAGAATGCAAAAAGAACAGGTCCCAGGATGCTTGTTCCGGTCCAGGGAGGACCTGCCCTGGCAGTTAGGACTGGACTGTTTCCATGGGAACTGTGTCAAGACTGATTTGCATATGGCTAGGCCTAAACTGGAATGCCTTGAGAAGTAAAAAAATGATGTGTTTAGGCCCAGATCTCTCTACTGAGGTGAATGTTTGACATGGATCAGCGTTCTGTCCATCAATTGTACTTTTTGAGTTTTAGAATTGCATTGAGGTCTTGATAGTTCAGCAGGCGCACCACGATAGGACGCGGTGCGCCCACTGTAATTTTAGGCCCAAGAGAGCATAAACACAGCCGACAGATCTGCGCCGTAGAGGTCGCATAGTGATGTTTAGACAAAGTCCTCCATTTTGGAGATGGCTGTAGTTTCAGTTATCTAATTAATAACAAGTGTTTCCACTTGGCTTCTGCGCACTGTTGCCAAACCTTGTCTTGGTTAGAGTCACAATTTTTTTGTTAATGCTAAGTTAACATTGTAAATCAAATCTAATTTCCAAAATACAATAGTTTTGTCACTACAACCATTGTTGCTTTTTTATTTTGTTGCCATCACAAAATTACTTTAAATTTTTTTGTTTGTTATACGTAAATAACATTTATATTCCAATAAAAAAGTTTTCCATGTAGAACTGCCCAATGCATTTCAGGCCTCCTGGGCCCTTCTTCAGGGGCTGAATCTGTTAACATAAATAATAGCATCTTATCACTATATAGAAGAACCAATGTTTAGTCAAGCAGTCATAATATACATTTACATTGTGGAGATACACAGCATTAAACATGCTTGTACTGTGATGTACATAAGTATAGCCCTTGGTGATAGAAATAGTTAAACCAGTGTTCTGATTTGTGAAAAAATGTGAAAACCACGCGTGTACGTCTGAAAGCTACACGAAGAGCCCTTAATCTCAAACGTGTGTCCAACACAGTATCCAATAAAAAGTGAATCGAGAGTTTCCATGACACATCCGCTAGACTTTTAGAGAAAGAATCCTGGCTTACTTGGAAACTTGTTTAACCATGGATAACTGGAGTCTATGGAAATCGTCTGAAAGAAACCAAAAGTTGGATATTTACAATACACCATATGCGTAGTGGAGGTATAACAATGTGCTGCTGTGTATTGCAGCTGTCTACTAACCTGGGTATTCTATCACGCTGCTGAGGCGTTTCCTCCGGTGTACATGTACGAGAATCTAGCTCACTGTGAGGACATATCTAGAAAATATAAAGGAAGGAATATTCTAATATCTAAATGCAATCGAAAAGGAAATCATCGAGACGATACGCTATTTACAACAATTCTCTGGCACCGACCTTATTCTAACGGGAGCTCCCGGTTCGATAAAACTTCTTTTCAGCAGAGTAAACGGGTAGCCGCGAAATACGAAGGTACAGGTATACCTGTAATACGAAGGTTGCTGTGACTGGATTGGCCTCCAAGTCCTCAGTTTTAGCCTTGATGATGTTTAACATGTTGTCCATTTGTAGTAGCTGTTCTTTAGATTCTGCTTGGAGGTCGTCCGCGTCTGAGACTTCGTTTTCAAGCAGGTCTAGCCGGGTTTCATGCTTGTCCACGCGTTGCTTGTTGTGGTCCAGGCGGGTTGTAAGAAGGTCTAGGTTAGAGTCTATGGTTTTTAGGCTGTTTTTCACATCCATGAGTATAGTGCGGATGTCATCATCTTGCACTGTTGTTTTCTCCGAATCTATTGCAACACGGTCAGTTGTAATCAAGCTGTCGAGTGGGTCTTTTTTCTAAAGTAAACTTCACCTGCTGTGTGTTGTGCTTCCCTATTTTTGAAGTGCCTGAGGTGCTGTCTGGAGCTGGAGCTATGTTTGGCACGCAAAGAGCCAGGCAGAGTCTGTGTGCTGCCACACAGGGGGGCGAAGGACAGACCCAGCCACGCCGACCAGAGGGGTGGAGTTCTTACCCCAGCTGGAGTGTAGTAATTATTATATTATTTGTTTTGACGCTTAGTGCACCCCGGTTCTGAGGGCGGGCCATCCAAAGGTCACAGGATTGTTCAGGTATTCAAATTTCCCCCTCGAACAGCAGCAAGCACAGGCCCCGCAGGGCGCCCACCACTGATGCCAGCAGGTCAGCACAGCCCGCTAAGGGCCTGTCACAAGGAGCTAATCCCGCGCCCCAGCGAGCACCACCAATCTCCCTCTCTAGACACACTCCTTGTTAAAGGAGACAAGTTCCTGCGTGCATCAACGGGTAGGGGTCAGGTGGAGTGGGTTATTTACCATTCAGGCCTTGTCCCCAAGGACAGCCTTCGCAGCTCTTTGATAAAAGAACCCACCCTGAGGCCCAGCGCTCGCGGCTCCCCACCGCCTGCCCTCGAAGCCTCACAGATGCAAGGGCGAGACCGTCTACTGACTCCACCCATAGGCGGAGGCCGCCGCGCAGAGAGGGTCCATAGATCCACGATGGGCATGCTGTCCATGGGCCCACAGTTGCCGGCCCGGCCTCCAGCAGCCCTAGCGCAGGACTCATCTCCAGTCGCACCAGGCAATAGGCCAGAGCAGAAGCGAGGCACCCCACCAGTTCTGGCCGATCAGGCCCGACAATGCACTGACCTGAGCAGAGGCCAGCCCAGGGCGGCACAGGTTCACTTACCACAGGACACTGTGAGATCGAGGATAAACCGAGGCCGCCAGCAGCACATGCGGCAGAGCGATGGAGTGATGGCGATCGCAGGTCTTCTGCGCCACTCCTCCCATGGCCGCTCCTTATTTTCGGGTAGTGTAGGAGGCTGTCGTAGTGTAGGGCACTCACTTATGTAAGTGTAGCACCCAGCACTAATCCAGACAACTCTTATGGTGATTTGAGTGGTCTTAGACAACCTTCGAAAGCTCTCTATGGGCTAGCTGTGGAGAGTGGCCTTCAGGCTTAGTCCAGAAGGAGTGTGAAGCAGCTTGTTTTACCAACACTTAATCTTATAGTATGGGTTAAGTGACAAAGAAGCACATAGTGTAGTTATAAAAAAGATCTATTTAATATTAACACTCACTAACACAATAAAGTATCTCCTCTTCGGAGATATACGCACAATACTTTGTCAATTGAATAAGCAAAAAGCACAAAAACACAGTGATCTCCAGGAGGAGACCAAACAATCTACTAAAATAGTGGAAGTCAGAGTGGACCCAGAAGATGAATGAATGAATGAATGAATGAATGGGGGTCTTGTATTGCGCAAACTTAGCCCAGAGGTGTCAAGGCGCAGCGAACAAAAAGACATAGCAAGTCAGAAAAGGAAGATAGTTCAGGATTTATAGGCCTGAGAAAAAAGCCAGGTCTTCAAGAGTTTGCGAAAGATCTCCAATGAGGGTTGACTGGAAAGTTGGGGGGGGGAGAGAGTTCCATAGTTTAGGGGCCAAGGAGGAACAAGCATTTACAATGCAATGGTTTCGCCTTTTGAAAAGTTTGAGCTATAGGCATTGTAAATGACAATTTTTATTTATGTGTTGGTTTTGAAAATAAATAAATGGCATTGTCATTTACAATGCCAATAGCTTAATCTCTCGCAAATGCGAGACCTATAGCATTTGCAATGCAGTCCTCGCTATGAAGAGGCCGTGTGTGTTGGCACATCTCACAACGGAGGCACGTGTCATGCATTGAGTGGGATAAGTATCTTATGCTGAAGACACAGTTACACTGTGCAGGGAGAGAACGGTCATCTTGCAGTGCGAACATACATCTATCAGAGTGCTGACTGTGAAAGAAAGATGCTTATACTGAGGATATATATTTATATATACACACACACACACCTCACAGTAAACGCACACACACACCTCATAGTGAGTACACGCACATGCCCCAATGAAGGCGGGTGTACAGTGAGAGCACGTGCGTCTGACAAAGTATCCAAAGTAAAGTGTCCGGGTACATGAACCTCTCACACTGATGGCTCATGGACACCTTTTCGTGATAGCACACATTCATCTGACAAAGGGCACATGTATGTGGAGATCTCACAGGAGTGACACGCATTCAGCTTTTAGTGAGAGCATCTACATCTGACCCAATGTATAATGTACCGTGCACCTCTCACCGTGATAGCAGCTATGCACCGTATAATGACAGCACAAGTACACCCGATGTAGCGCACACTGTGAAGTGTCCATGGAGGCGTGCACATCACACAGATGTACACCTTATTATAGTGAGAGAACATGTGATTCTCACAATGAGGACACGTGTGCCCCTTATAATGAGAGCACGCGTGCCTCTCACAGTGAAGGGACCTTACACTGGAAGCAGAGGGTCCTCTCACAGTATGGGCACGCCAACACCGTACATTGAGAGAACGTGCGCCTTACACAACAAGGGCATATTTATGCACCTTAGCGTGACTACACTTAGATGTGACAGAGGGTGCACTGTGAGGTGCTCACGGATGCGCACATCTCACAGTGAGGGCACACACGCAGCCTAAAATGAGAGCACAGTGAGGGCACATAAACAACTTATAGTGAGAGCTCGAGGACATCTCACATTGAGGGCAAATCTACACCTTACATTGGGAGCACAGGGGCCTCTCACAGTATGGGCACACATGCACCTTACACTGAGGGTACAAGTGCACCTCGCAGTGAGGGCACATACTCACCTTATAGTGAGGGTGCAAGTGCACCTTATATCGAGAGCACTTGTAAATATTACACCCAAACGCCATATAGCGAGAGCAAACGTGTATCTCCTGTCCAGAGCATGCTATACGCTTGAGTGAGACAGCATACATGAGCTCGACCTTACACGCCCAGTGGCAAGGTATATTTACATACCTTGCGGAAGCATGCACTGATCTTATAACGACACCGCCTAAACAACTCATAATGATCAAACATACACACCTCACAGCGCGAAGATATGCATATTTTATAAAGAGAACACAGGCACCTTACAGCCACATCATCTATACAACTCAGTGAGGGAGTATATATATTTCAAAGTGAGAAGGCACCCACACTTTGAGAGCACACGTGCATCTTATAAGGACACCCCCTAGACACCTTACGGCGAGAGAACATGTACCAGTCCAGGCATGAGACAGTGAGCATGCTTATGCTCGTCATAATGAGAGCACACGTCTTTTGTGCACCACACCTAAACCTAGTCACTAGAGAGCACAAGTATATCTAACATTGAGAGCATGTATACATCTTAATGCGAGGGCACCCATACTCCTCACAGAGGGGGGCGTTTACTGCTGGGAGTGGGGCTCATACAAGGCTCCCCCCTTCCCCACTGCCCACCCTTGAACGACGAATGTGGCACTTTCAAAGAAAACAAGGAAAGGCACGGACAGCGGGAGGGGGGGCGGGAAAGGCACGGACAGCGGGAGGGGGGCGGGAAAGGCACGGACAGCGGGAGGGGGGCAGGAAAGGCACGGACAGCGGGAGGGGGCAGGAAAGGCACGGACAGCGGGAGGGGGCAGGAAAGGCACGGACAGCGGGAGGGGGGATGGGAAAGGCACGGACAGCGGGAGGGGGGCAGGAAAGGCACGGACAGCGGGAGGGGGGGGGCAGGAAAGGCACGGACAGCGGGAGGGGGGCGGGAAAGGCACGGACAGCGGGAGGGGGGGCAGGAAAGGCACGGACAGCGGGAGGGGGGGCGAAAACGGCAAGAAAGGCAAGAAAAAGCACTCACCTGGACTTCTTCCGGCGCCGGTCGGCCTGCAATGACCAAAACAAACCTTCCCCCCCCAAAAAAATAAACACGCTCACAGTCGCATGACGTGAACAGAAAGCCTAAAATTCTCGGGAACACCCCCGAATCTGCTCCGCAATTAACGGACAGATCTCTGTTCCAATGGCTAGCCTCCATTTATGGAGCTAGCCAATGGAACAGAGGGCGGATTCCCAAGCCACATACTGTAGACATAAGATTTCGCCTGCGCCGAAAAGCTGCGCGGCGCAGCTTTCGACGAGCCGAAACCTAAAAAGCTCTTCCTCCCCACTTCGCCTTTTTGAATCTGGGCACGGAAAGTAGATTTCTAGAGGCCGAGCGGAGGGTTCTATAGGAGTGCAGGGGCTGACAAGGGTCCTGATACCTTCGGGGCCAGATCCAAACACTGCCCTGTGAGCCAGGCAGATAAGCTTGAAAGAGATCCTGGCCTGTATTGGTAACCAGTGAAGATCTTTCCTGGCCTGAGTTGCGGATGAGAGCCTCGGAAGGTTAAGGACCATCCTGGCTGCAACATTTTGAACCATCTGGAGGCGATGGAGAGATTTCTTATTAATGCCACCGTAAAGAGCGTTGCAATAGTCAAGCCTGGAGGAGACCAAGGCGACTACTGACTGTTTGCGGGCATCCGGTGATAGATAAGGGGCAATCTTTTTTAACGTCCGGATGATGGTACAGCAGGTGGATACTGTTCTGTTGACCTGGGGGTCAAAGGAGAGGGCCGGATCTATAAGAATGCCAAGATTCCTGGCCGAGTTGGTCGGGTGGGGGCAAACTCCCAGGGAGGAAGGCCACCAGTCCACAGACCATATATCCTGGTTTCCTCCAAAAACTAGGACCTCCGTCTTTTCCCCATTTAGTTTTAGATAGTTTCTTACCATCCATTGGGAGACTGCCTCCATGCATGTTCGAAATTTGAGAGCAGCATCCTTTGTCGACTGAGTAGTGGAAATGATGATCTGGGTATGACAATACTTGGTACCCAAAGGATCGTACTACTTTGGCAACTGGGGTTACATAGATGTTAAATAAAAGCGGGCTCAAGGAAGAGCCCTGCGGAACCCCACATTGCACGACCTGGGAGGGGGACAGAAAGTTACCCAGCTTTACTCTCTGCTGTCTCTGGTGAAGGAAGGAGGATAGGAGGTTAAGGGCACTTCCTCCCACCCCTATCCCCTTCAACCTGTCAACCAGGATTGAGGGGGACAGGGTATCGAACGCTGCTGTAAGATCCAGCAACACCAATAGAGTAGTCTGTCCTCGGTCAACCTCAGATCGGTTGTTATTGACCACGAACGTAAGGGCAGACTCGGTGCTGTGGGCGGCGCGGAAACCATGTTGGGAAATGTCCAGCAGGTTCCCTCTCTCCAGGTAGGCGGTCAGATGGCGATTAAGGTGGGCCTCAAGTATCTTGGCCGGGGCTGGGAGTAATGACATGGGCCGGAAGTTTTTTAGGACTTCAGGGTTCAGAGAAGCCTTTCTTAAAAGAGGCTTAACAACTGCAATTTTCCATGGCACAGGGAAAATCCCCTCGATGTAGAGGAGTTGGGGACCCAAAGAACCACCCAAGGTGAGTATTTAGGAACCCCACAGAGGTTTTGTCCAATGGTTAAGTCGCGGTTGCAATTTTTTTTTAAAAGCACAATTTCCAGCAGATCCAGGAACCAGGATACTTACACCAAGGAAGGCGGGCGTATAGATGCGAAGTGGCGTCAGAAACCGCCATAGACCACAATGCAGGACTTCAGGAGGAGGCCACTGATGAAGGTAAGAAGAGTCCAGTGGAACCCAAAGGTCAATTCAAAGTGAGAGGTACCTTCAAGCAGAGGGGACGGAGTCTATGACACTCTGTAGTGACCAGGAGGCACGGAAGACGAATGCCCACTGATGTCAAAGATGCATTTGAATTGACAGTGCCGTTGAAGTTGCAGCTGTATGGACCAGGCGTCGCTAACAAAGACCAGGAACCGTTTCTGAGCTATCCCACTTCGGATGTCGAGAGCCAGGAGGTCACTGTCCAGCAGGGGCACCAACAAGCCTTGGCAGCGGCGAACAACATAGTAGAATAAAAGGGTGCAGTGTTGGGACCAGGAGGGTCCAAGCGACTCACCACGAGCAGGTAAGTCAGAGCTGGCCAGAGCAAGCAGGGGACCCCACTGGAGCCAAAGAAGACCCTCAAAAGGACCCACAGGCCAGAGGCACAGGAGTCGCAGAGGAACTCGACCAGTTTACCAAAGGATGAAGGCCCACGGTGCAAACGATGTAGTGCATGTGAGGATCTTGGTTGCATGAGATGCTTGAGGATGGAGTTTCTTGGAGCCCGAAGATATCTGGTGAAGAAAGTCAACAAGCCTTGGCAACGGCGAGTCCGCGGTGCACAGGGGTGCTGCTCCAGCAGGTCCGACGAGGGACTCTGGCCTAGAACTAGCTAGGAAGACAGTGCAGGCCTCAAGTGAGTTGTAGAGCCACCCTCTGTGTTACTGAACATTTCAGACTCTGTAGGAGCTCAGGAACAGCAGACCGGTCATTTGTGTTGCGGTGTCTGCAGATGCAGGGCAGTGAGTCCTTCACTTCAAGGGAGATTCCTTCAGGTATCTTGAATGCCCCCACGCCTTGCGAGGAACATGTATGGAGCACAGGCACAGATATGGCAGAAACACTGGCATGACGACGAGACCAGGAGCAGCAGGAGTCTTCCCAGTTGCAGTCTCGGTGTCCGGAGTGAAGTCCAGAGTGCCCAGACTGTTGAAGATTGAAAGGCCTGCCTAAGGGGTGACTTATAGGTTTTAAGTGTAGTGACCTCAGATATAAGGAAAATTCTATCTATGCTAAATGGTGCTAGCACCAGATTACACAGGCTGCAATGGCAGGCCTGTAGTCACAATTTGAGTGGTCTGCAATGGGTGGCATAATACTTACTGCAGTCCATGGGAGACCCCTGGTGTACCTATGCACTGGGTACCCTAGTACCATATACTAGGGACTTACAAGGGTACAACAGTAGCCAAAATGGAGTGTACCCAAGTACTTGCCATGTCCAATTTAGGGAAGAAGCACAGAGATTGGGGTCCTGATTAGCAGGATCCCAGTCAGACAAGTCAGTAAAACATATTCACACCAGCAAAAAGTGGGGGTGACCATGCAAGCAGAACCTAATTTCCTACAGGTAGTCTCAGTTTGAGTCCCAGCAGTTCCAACAAAGGAGTCGTTGATGGGTGTCGATAGGTGTGGAGGACATTCGCTCTAAGTAAAGTATCTTCAGAGTCTGCAGGACTCGCCACCGGATCCGCAGCCCCAGATCGGCGAGGATCAAATTCGGACAGCTCATGGCACGAGGCAGCCTGGAGTCTCGCAGCTTGCCCGTCACCACCTCCACCGGTCCAGCGTTGGCCCGGAGCTGCTCTGCTACCTATTCGCCACCTGGTAAGATCCATAGACATTAGATCGGGATTAGCTGGTGCCAGTGGGCGTTAAGGAGGTGCACCAGCAGTTTCATTGATTTGTGCTCCTTTTTTGTAGCAGATTATTGCAGGATGTTGGGATGTTGGGCTTGGCTGGCAGAGCCATCTTAGAGAGTGGCCATCTTGCTGCACTGCGATACCACGGCCCCGGAGCCCTAGCACACTTGATCGAAACCAGCCAGATGGTATAGCTGGTTAAACCTTAAACGATCCAAAAATCAAAAAGTGTACCAACTAGGAGGCACAAATTTACCCGGGCTATATCACAGTACTTGTTGATAAAAGCCTATTGACAACAGAAAGTATTATATTATAAGGTACGTCAGCACAACACACTCAACAAAATGCAAAAGCAAAAGTAGTATTAAAAAGTTGTTCCACACATTTATTACAATCAAAAGTTTAAAAACATTTAATACATAAAAAACATTTCATAATGACATTCTTAGAAAACAAGGTCGATGCGGCGTTTCGGTGAGTTAGCAGATGTTCACCTTCTTCGGGACAGTTTTCTCTAATCTAAGGAAGGCTGTGTTTCCTCCTAATCAGGATTAAGCCAATGAAATGAAGGAACGGGATCTTGGTGATATCCCAAAAGTTAGAACCACTGTGTCAGTGCCCAGAAACATATAAGATTCGTTGGAGCCACCGTCTAGTTTAAATAAAAACATGAGCTATAAAGACTGGATCTCAAAATGCAGGGGGCCTGTCAAGGATCCTATGTAGATCAACGTGTGAGTCGCGACTGGATACCGACCCAAATTGAAACCATCCATGGGTGTTATACACTGAGATTGGTGTCTATGTTGACCATAGTACGGGTTTTTAAAAACAAATTCTCCTGACAGGCCTTAGGGATAACGAGCGGCCAACCTGCGTTGAACAAAGCACTTCCGGGTTTTAACTGGGCACCATCCTTTGACCATATCTGAATCCAAAACAGCAGAAGCTTTAAGTCAGCGATATACTTGTCGTCAAGCTCTTCATGGACAGAAATGGAAGGAGTGCTTTGGGGAGTCCTTAGGATCTGCTGTAAAAACATGTTTTGTTCAAGCTGAATCTTATGCACAGAAGTGTACCCCCACACTTTGCCACAATATAAGATCTTGGTGAGGGATTTGGAGTGATAAAGCTTTATTAGAACACTTGGCGATCAAAAATCCAGTCTCTGGACACAGCTAACTATAGCCCCTATTGACTTGTTCATAAAACACAGCTTTCCCTCTACCAAAGGTTTCCAAATCCACCACACCTAACACAGATACAGCAACTCTCTTCTAACTGCTTCTCATTCATTGGACAATTACAACCTTACTACATGCTGCACCACCACCTTTGACTCATACACCTTCTGCCCTAGACACGTGCAAACAATATAAGCAACGTGCCACACCCCAAAACTTCACTTCCCCTTGTCTACTGCACAACAATGTTACACCACGAAAACAACACAGCACACCAACTCTCTCTCAAACGCCATCAAAATGCCTTCTTAGCATGCTGGATGAGGAACATGATACAGAACAGCTACATGATTGCTATCCTAATACAGCTAATCCCAGCACTAAAACACACCTGCTATAAACCCACACAATACTGATCACTTTTCTACAAAACAAAGTCTCACTATCACCAAAGGCCATTCTCTAAACTGTACTAATAAACACTCAATCCCTCTCTAAAAACAAACATCACATCTACGACCTTATCACAGATACAAAACAAGACATACTATTCACAACTGAATCATGGTTGGGAGATGATATGGCTCCAGTCCTGTATGAAGCCGTTCCTCTAGGCTCTCAAATGATCACCCAAAATCATATAGGCATAAAAGGAGGTGGTCTGGCTGTTGTATTCAGGCAAACATTACATATCACTAAAGTTCACGACATCTCCATAAAAAATTGTGAGGCTCTTCTAACAAGATGCAACCCTCGCAGTCTTCCTCCTTTAACTTCCTGTTCCTTTACAGACCTCCACCTAGCAATGCCACATTCCCAGAAGCACTTCTAGATACAGTTTCAAACCGGATAACAATTCACTCAAACCTATGCCTTCTGGGTGACATTTGGTTTGACAAACCCAATGTGACCCATCGAAAAACAATCACTGGCCTAGACGCACTGAGCGTGCATCAGATTGTCCACAAACCCCACACATCGCTGGACATATCCTAGATGGAATTTTTACTAATACTGAACTAGTTACCTTTCAAATTATAACTCCAGTCACATGGTCAGACCACCACTTGCCTGTTTTCCATCATAAAACAACACTAAGCAATTCACCTAAAACTACCTTACATCCATCCACCTATCGGCCGTGGAACAATCCCGATTTGGAACACTTAGAAACACAACTAACATCCAGTACAAATCGGAAAAACAAATTCTGTTCAAAATCTATGAGTGGCTACAGAAAGCTTTTGACATCCTGATACCACTCAAAACCACACAACAGAACAAAAGAAAACAAGCATTTACAATGCAATGGTCTCGGCATTATTAAAGGTAGAGCTATTGGCATTGCTCATGACATTTTTTTCTTTTTTTTTAAAATCATAAATAAATAGCATGTCATTTACATTGCCAATAGCTTAATCGTTAAATAAATGGCATTGTAATTTACCATGCCAATAGCTTAATCGCTCGCATATGCATGACCTATTGCATTTACACCCACACAGAGCCACACACACACACACACACATACAGAGCCACCCACACAGAGTCATTCACATAGAGCCACCCACACACAGAGCCACATACACAGAGCCACCCTCACAGAGAGCCACCCTCACATAGAGCCACCTACAAAAAAAGCTATCCACAGAGCCACACACACACACACACAGAGCCAAACACACACACACAAACACAGAGCCAAACACACACACACAAACACAGAGCCACACACACACACAGAGCCACACACACAGAGCCACACAGAGCCACATACACACACAGAGCCACACAGACAGAGCCGCGCACACACACACACACACACAGACAGAGCCGCGCACACACACACAGAGCAGCGCACACACACAGAGCCGCGCACACACACACAGAGCTGCGCACACACACACAGAGCTGCGCACACACACACAGAGCTGCGCACACAGAGTCACACACACGGAGCCACATACACAGAGCCACATACACACACAGAGCCATACAGACAGAGCCACACACAGCCGCACACACACACAGACGCGCACACACACACACAGACAGAACCGCGCACACACCCACACAGACAGAGCCGCGCACACACCCAGACAGAGCCGCGCACACACCCACACAGACAGAGCCGCGCACACACCCACACAGACAGAGCCGCGCACACAGACAGAGCCACGCACACAGACAGAGCCACGCACACAGACAGAGCCACGCACACACTAGCATCACCACTGCAGAGTTCTCCTACGTTTTCTTCTCCCATTTCATCATCACATCTTCTTCCAAAACCTTTTCCATTCATTACCATTGCAGCTGCCCCCACCCCTCCCCCACGTAACACCACTGCATGGGTCCCCTACTACAACGGCCAACACTGCTCCTGCCATCAGCACACCTCCACAGTAGCAGTTCAGAAATATCCACCTGCATATATATTGACTCTGAATAATAGCTACAGAGGTAGCTATCCACACGGCATTGAAAAAGAATGTGAAGAAAGCTTTAGGAACTTTGTTCTTATAATGAAATCCAGGGACAAACTCATGCATATTGGCCCCCTCCGGTGCGCACAGAGAGGGTGAAACTAGGGATGGTACCTGGCTAGGTTTGACCCACGATGTTTCGTTTGAGATTATCTAGTCAAGTGAAGCGTAATAGATGTCCCATTTTGTATTCTTGAGTGTTTTCGTTGGAGAAGGGTTAATTTGTAATTGCTCAATTGTTGCTAAATGTTGACGCATACATGCATCAACGTATGCACATACAACATACATAAATGAGGTGGACACACACAAAGAGCCACATCCCAGCACAGAGAAGCCACACAAAACTTTTTAACACAAATGCAAGAGCCACCCATCCACATCAGCACAGAGAGGAGCCTGGCACACACATACTCATAATCCCCAGGGCAAAGCATGACACACATATACAGTCATGCATCAGACAGGCAAACTTGAAAGACACACAAGCACACTTAAACATCTGTTCATATACAAGACTAATACATATTCAAGAGCACACATATACACACTTAACAGAAAAAAACACCAAAAGAAGAGTCATTCTCAAAAGTAAACTCAAGAGCCAGACACACTAACGCAAACACACACATCCCAAAACCACAAATATCAACACAAACAATAGATACACACAACAACGCAAGAACCACATACAAGAACCACCCACCCACCATGAATCATGCATGTATAGCCACAAACACCAGAACACAATAGAGCTACACTTACTAGCAAACGTAGGTCCCACACAAAGTAAATTCTGTCAACCTGGGGTTTGGAAATTACCAGGTGAGTAAGTAATGCCGTCAAGTGCCTCCACCCTCAAAAATAGGGATAGAGATGTAGATTTTAGAGCTAACTGGTATTTGCCAGGCATTGGTGGAAGCTTAATCTTTATGTAAAACGCTAATATATGGAACACAAGTCAATAAAAAATCACCCAACCTTTTCACATATTTGCATGACAAAAATTAACAAAAAAGTGTGGCTAATGGTGACTCCGACTATTCTTGCACTCTGCAGCACCCTTTCATATGTGTAGGGTTGTTCACTGCGCCATATTTGAAGCATGTTTGTGACCATCATACACCTCACTGCCTCTTATGTAGGCTATACTGCATCCAACACACTGTCCAGTTGTGCTATCCAGAAGGGCACCAGGAACCCAATGCTAATCACAGTGCTTTGTGACATCTTCAGGGTTATGAAGCACTATATCAATTCTTTAATACAATACCAAGACTATTTAAATCAGCCTAGGCTAACCTTAGAGGTTACTGTTCACTTTTGAAGGGTAGCACGAGCTGTCAGACCAACTAGGCCTCAACTTGAGTCTATGGAACACACCCCGACCTTCCAAACACAACATTTCCAGTAATATGGCGGGGTGGAGTCCTAACACCCCATAGTCTGTTTGTTCGAAGCTCTTCAGGTCGATATCAGCTGTGGGCTAACATGCCAGGCTCTGTCCTGGACAGACATGTTCTGAGTCAGACACATTTGGGGCACCTGACCAGCCAGTATGTGCTGCCACCCTGTGCCCAAGCCCGTTGTGGACGTGCGTCGGGCAGTTACCTCTTTCCGCTGCAGTAACGCGCACAGACCTGAAAGCATAATAAAAAGGTCTCTGTTCGTATAAAATTGTGTTTCAGAAATTGCCATTTTCAATGTCTAATTCCCAAGTGGCAGTTACAGGTTGAGCTGTCTAATGAAAGATACGAATTCTGTGGGCTTTATAACAAACATTTTAAGTTCTGAGAAGGGTGATTGCGTCGCAGATCACGCCGCGATCCCAGTTCCTGGAGAGTGCCATGGAGAGAAGGGTTGTGCCGCATTTTAATTCGCTTGTTGGCGCCTGGAAACGGCTGCTCTCGGAATAACATTAAAAGGCGGGCTTGGGGCGGCAGTAAACTCACCTCAGCAGCGTTCCGGCTTCTGACAGGGCAATCGTGAGTAACGTGATGGGCCTCGGAGAAGGCACGATGTATCGGCGCCTGACTTGTAAAGCACGTGCCCTGGGCTTTAAACAGGGGCGGCTGGTGACATTTTACAGTTGTGAGGCGCAAACTGATTTGCGAGTGCGGACCCCAGGCCACTCAGGCCGGCGGCGACCCCCCCCGACCCACATACACAACACTCAAAGAAATGTATTCACACACGCATACACACAAACACATCCATTCACAACACTCTCCACCAAACATTCATGCATACACGCACGCTCGCACCAAACACTTTAAAATAAAAGAAAAACACACTCTTACCTTGCTGCCGGTCCCGGTCCGCGCCACCTCTGGGCTCTGCTCCCCACACTTCGCGGTACCTGCCAGTGGGCTTTAAAGGTGACCACAATACTGCCCATGCAGTCCTTGGCCTCTCTGCAGATGCAGTACAATGGTCATAAATGCCAATTGTAGTTCTAATCCAGTGTGTGTGAAAGGGTACACAGCTGTTGAATTATTTACAGAGCTTTAGCCTCTTAACAGAGCGGGCACTGCTGGGGAAGGCAGCACTCCCGAGTGCGAGCCACAGGCGCGGGGACCTTTCGGGCTAGAAGTGCCGGATACCGCTCCTGCCCCTTGGGGTTTCAGACTCCAGGACTTGAGCGGGATTCAGGGTGCGGGCCGCCCCCACCTGCTTCCACCGCAGCGCCCCCCCGCCAGGCGCGTGCTGCCGGACCTCACTGCCTGTGTCTTTTCTGCACCCCCAGGAAGCTCTGCGGCGCCCTGAGACCCCCCTCAGCCTGGGACGGCGTGCGGGGGCACCTCCGCCCTGGGCGCCCGCCCGCCCGCTCTTCGGAACCACGGAGGACCCGTGCATGGAAATAGTGGGGTGCCGAGCAGAGAAGAGCTCGTGCGCCTTCCGGCCTGCCGCCATGCTCTTCCACGGCATCCCTGGGGGCCACATCCAGGGCATCATGGAGGAGATGGAGCGGCGCTCCAAGACGGCTAAGTAGCGCCTGGCCAAGGGGGTGGCCATCAACGGACGGGGCGAGGTAAGGAGGGCTCTGGGGGACGGCAGGGAGGGCTGGGGGACTGGATGGGGTGCAGTGGGCGGAAGGGCCGAGGCTTGGGGTGCAGTGGGCGGAAGGGCCGAGGCTTGGGACCGGTGGAGGGGCAGGCTAGGCGAATCCCCCGAGCACGCTTCCTGCCGGTGATCACACACCGCCAGAGTTCAACAGATTGTGCACAAGTTCTCACAGGCACTTTACTGCACATGCTCCAACTAACGCGCACACAAACACACACTCTCGCTTCCTCACTTGGAAAACCCGCGAGCCAAACGGGGGTCCCGCTGCTATTTCAGGGACGATGCACTACTTATCACCTACTCCGGTGCGGGACAGCATCACCATCAGCGCGGTGTAGGCGATGATGAGGTCCAGGTAGTTCTTGGTCAGGTCGAAGTTGACGGTGATGTCGAAGTAGACCTGGCAGGCGTCGATGGTGCTCATCAGCTCGCAGGGGTGCTGCTTGAAGTCCAGCACGTCCACGAAGGTGAAGTAGTAGAGGGCCAGGTTCTTGATCAGGATGGGCGAGTCCTGCTGCAGCTGGGTCAGCTGCTGCTGGTTACTGCTGCTGCGGGTCTCCACGGCGGGGAAGCGGCACACGATCGTCTTCACGTTGGCCTCCAGGAGTTTGTCGCTGGGGCCTGGTGCCTTGGCTTTGGCCGCCCCGCAGGCCTTCCACACCTGGCCCTGCTTCTTAATGTTGTACAGGCGGCTCAGCATGCCCAGGCCGCGCTCGTTCAGGCTGGTGAGCTTCTCAGCCAGCTTCGGCTGGTTGGGCTGCATGGTTGGAGTTGGAGAGGGCCTGGTTCAGCTGGGGGAAGGCGGCAGGGGTTACTTGGTCCACCTGTGGGCGGGTGGCAGGGCGCGCCTGGTCTTGCGGCGGGGTTAGGTCGGATCTTGAAGGGGAGCAGCGGCGATCGACTCCAAGCTGCTCCCGCAGCGCCCCCGGACGTGAGACCATAGAGTCCGAGGAATGTCTCTGGCGCAGACCATAGAGAGAGAAGGAAGTTACTCTCAGACCATAGACGGAGGCCCCAAATCATATGGACGAAGCGTGGGCGTCTGCACATACCCGAAGTCAGGAATCCAAAAGTCATTCCGGGACCTAGTATTCACGCAAGGAGCAAGGTTGCCGCCATAGCGTGTGAGAACCCGGACGATCGATCCTCACCTCACCGCAGACAAGAAAAAATGGCGCCCGCCAGCTTCTGAATTTTTCGGATTCGGGGGCGTGGTTTTGCTGTTTTGAGTGACAGACAACGTCACTGTCTAAAGAACAGCTAAACGTACGCCCCCAAATCCCAAAAAGACGGGGCTAAATCGGAGTGACGCATCTCTCCTCCAATGGCTGGCCTCCGTTTAGGAAGCCAGCCA
Source organism: Lissotriton helveticus (assembly GCF_964261635.1). Lineage (NCBI taxonomy): Eukaryota > Metazoa > Chordata > Amphibia > Caudata > Salamandridae > Lissotriton > Lissotriton helveticus. The sequence continues at coordinate 253,159,730 of NC_136073.1, read as the reverse complement.
AGGGAGGAGAGACATGGCAGGGAGGCGGGTTCCAAAGCGCTACTAAGGGACATTAATTCTCCGACCCAGACTGCGCAAGCGCAGCCTTTAGGTCCGAGACCTAAAAAGCGACTTGGAGAAACATAGAAATAAAAGACATAAAACAGCAAATTAGAAAGCTGCAACGTACCTGGCTCAAAACAAACGCCAAACAAGACAAACTTCACCAACAGAAAATTAACAGATTATACAGGTCAGCTATCAAAAAAGCTAAGAAAAGGTACTATTCAGACCGAATTCAAAATGCTAAATGTGCAAATAAAGAATTCTATAAAATAGTCAATGAATTTCGTAACCAAATTGCCTAGAAGGAACTCATCCTGTTACTCAAGATTTCACAGACAAACTGGCAAATCATTACACGGACAAAGCACACACATCGGACTCGTACTTAAAACAGAAACAAAGCACCAGCACTAACCCATGTCCAAAACAGCAATCTAAGAATACTCTAACCCAGCCTCTCCGTTCCTTCCAACACATCTCACACAATTAATTTATGGACCTGGTCAAAGCCAGCAGGCCTGCCGGCAGCCCTTCTGACCCCTGTCCACCACAAACGTTCAAGGCAGTTTTTTAACAACCTCTGCTGCCACTCCAGTAAGAAGAATCATCAACGATTCCTTAACTACTGGAATATTTCCAGACAAACTCAAAAAGTCATACAAACGCCCTTTTCTGAAGAAAACAAACTTGGACCTGCTGAACCCTGACAAATACAGACCCATTACAAATGGACCTTTCCTCAGCAAACTGATAGAAAGAGCAGCATTCACCCAAATGTCACAATTCATTGATGAGAATGACATACTTTCAGACTTCCGAAACAGGATTCCGTCCAGGAAGGGGCACTGAATCTGCCCTCCTTGCTATCTGGGATGGCCTGAAGAATACAGTAGACAACAACAGGGTTGCTGTGCTACTCCTCTTGGACCTCTCGGCTGCCGTTGACATGGTTGACCATTACACTCTGAAACAAAGACTGTAAGAAGCCGGCAGAGGAAACTGCTCTAGACTAGCACGCGTCTTACCTTCGAAACAGAACTAATGTCATCCATACCCAAACTTTCTCGTCTAAACCATACTCCACAAAAGCAGGGGGTCCCTCAAGGCTCTATCCTCTCGCTCATTCTTTTCAACATCTACATGAAATAATTACCGGAACTCATCAATCAATTTCACCTCACGTGCTATAACTATGCAGATGACACGCAAATACTCCTTCAACTGGAATGCCCCAAAGACATTGGAAAATCCCCAATTTTCAGTTGTCTCAGAGCTGCAGATCAGTGGATGACTTGGAGCCATCTCAAATTCAATTGAATCACATGTGGTGATTATGACCCGCTTGTCGCATGGTCTGATGAACTGGGATCACCACCTAAAGTATCGAAGGAAGTAAGAAACCTCGGAATGACCATGGACTCCACGGTGTCGATGATTGTCCAAGTGGACAAACTAGCAAGATCAATCTGTCACTATAAAAACGCTGCAACAAATTTTCCCTCATTTGGGTTTGCCACACAAAATCCAAGCTACCATCTCCCTTGTTCTGTCCAAACTCGCTTACGCCAAAAGCCTCTAACACGAACCACCTTTAAAAACCATGAAAAAACTACATAAGATTCAGAACTCGGCTGCCAGACTACTCTTGCATATCAAACCTCAAGACCACATCTCACCTGCCTGGAAAGCCCTGCATTGGTTACCGGTTGCCAGAAGATCTACGTTCAAGCTACTTTGTATCATCCATAAAGCAATACATGGAATGGGACCACTCTTCCTCAGAAATAAAATCACTAAACACATTCAACAAAGGAACCTCCGCTCTAAAGGAGCATCTCGCCTCAAAATCCCACCATACAAGAAAAAAACCATGGGTGGCACATCCTTCTCTGTTCAAGGAGCCAAACTATGGAACTCTTTACCCCCCAACCTAAGATCCACCGACAACCACCTTATCTTCAGAAAACTACACAAGAATTGGCTCTTCCCACATAAGCACCACGCGCATACAGGAATTTACAGCATATCCCACTGTATATAAGCATTTATTATTTTCACTATAGATATGTACCTATCTTTGTGTATTGCTTTGTATAAACATGTAAAATAATTAATTACATAATAAATAAATCTTTGGTCTACATGTACTTGCTTCCATTGTGCAACTATGTACCTCCATTTACTTGGATCTGTGTCTGTTACTTTTCTTCTAGAAAGGCATATCTAATGCACTACCCTGTTTCTCATCATGTATCTCTATCAATATCTTTAATATACATATACTCACCTCCTTTATGCATCTATATACTTTCAATGTACTTATTGATCTACATATATATCTACATATATATATCACTTTCTTCTAATTTGGCTTTTCCAATGCACTACCCTATTTCTCAGCCTATACTTCTCTCAATATATCTTCTAGCCCAGCTTTCTGACTCATCTCAAACTTCTTTCTAATATTCTTTCCTATGCACTACCCTATCTCTCACCTTATACATCTATCAATATATCCTCAACATCCACTCTCATTTACCCAAATCCCATACACTACTATGATCCCCAAAATAACCATTTCTAGACTCTCTCCTACTCTACCCCTCCTTGCATTATCTGACACCTCTTTTACTATACCGATTCCAAAAAACAAACCTTTCTAAACTCTTCCCCTCCAAAAACCCTTTTTACTCATCCAAAAGCCTCCTCCTACTGCTATGACATAAAAAATCCTTCACTAGTCTATCCCTCCACTATCCTTTTCAGTCAAAATAACAAACTAAAGGTCACTTCTCAAATTCCACATTCCACTATACTAGTTCACCACTAATCCTTTATGGGTTCCAGAGACACATGCTACTCGCCAATAAAGCCTTTCAACACCCCATTTAGAATTACAAGCGCTATATAAATGCGAACCTTTTTCCCTTTTCTACCCCTCGCCAACCCTTCCCAATCCAAATAATTGACTAACATCTACCACTCAAATTAATTTAATGTTTCACCATACTAATTCAACACTAATCCTTATGGGTTCCAGAGAAGCGTGCTACCCGCCCAAAAAGCGCTTCAAAACCCCATCAGAGGTAGCAAGCGCTATATAAACAAACCTCTTTCCTTCTTCTATACCGCCACCTACCCTTCTCTATCCAAATGACTGAATAACATATCCAGCACTCAAATTACTTCATATTTCACTAAACTAATTTTCAACACTAATCCTTTATGGGTTCCGGAGTAGCGTGCTACTCGCCTGAAAAGAGCTTCAACACCTATTAGGGGTAACAGGTACTATATGAATGCAAACCTTTCTTCCCCTTCTATCCCTCCGCTATCCTTCTCCCTCCACATAACTGACTAATAGGCATTACTCAAATTACTTTCATATTTCACCATATTAATTCACCACTAATCCTTTATGGGTTTCCGGAGTAGCGTGCTTCAACAACACACCAGAGGTAACCAGCGCTATATAAATACAAACCTTTTTTCCTCTTCTATCCTTCTGCTATCCTTCCGAATCCAAATAACTGACTAACCTATCCACCTCTTTAAATGTACTTGCATGTTTCACTATACTAATTCAACACTAATCCTCTATGGGTCCCGGAGTAGCGTGCTACTCGCCGAAAAAGCGATTTGACGCCTCGTCAGGGGTAGTAAGCGCTATACAAATGCCATTACAATACAATACTAAATGCCACAAAAAACAAAAGAAACTCTGCGGTTTCAGAAATATGGCTGTGTGGTGAAAAAGAGGACATGGAGCACTTGATGCTACCTTGCAAGTTTTACAATACGGTTGGATCAAATTCTATGTCAGCACCAGAGGCGAGGATTATGCTATCACTTTCTTCATCTTTATTCACAGCAGCCATTTCACTATATCCATAAGAAAACTACAGTTCCCATGAGACAACAGGAACTTAGTTGAAACAAATAACAGTCAACATTAACAATAGTTCATCAATGTCCAATCAGACTGCAGCCTCCACAATATAGTTCCTAACTATATCAGTAATGCCTCGCTTTTCACTGCTCGCATCCAAGATAAGACACTACTTTCTTTCTTGATAACGGTTTTGCAACTTTATGTTTGTTTCTGGTTAATGCTTAAGCGTTACTGACAGTTTGTTTTCTTGACGGTGTGTGTGTGGTGAAACGGTCACTTCTCACTGATTTCTCCCCTGCAACGCAATGCGCTCCTATGCGGCTGAGGAAGTTGTCGACAGAGTGCGGATGAGGCCTCTGTGCGCATGAGGGCACTGCGGTGCCCCTCTGGCCCCGCAATTTCAGAAACCTGTCAAACGGGTCTGAGATCATGGGCCGCGGACAGCCTGTGCTGCCTATTGCCTGGAGAGAGATGCCCTCTACGAGGGTCGGTACAGGCGAGTGACACTCCCTGCCTGCATATTTTACTGTATTGTAATTTTGCAGTGGCTTCACTATCTGGCCACTGCTCTTCATCATCTGGGAGCCCTAACCTACTCTCTACACTGGATAATTCCCTTTGGTCAGGGGCTATGGAGACCGAGTACGAATTCCAGGAGGGAGGTGACTCCCTGACATACCTCCAGTGGGATGAGATGTTTCATGTGTCTGTGGATGCCTCTATCTATTGAGAAGTGGAGTAGGCTATGGACCCTATTGAGCAGCGCCCTGCACAACAGATTGCGCGTAGGTGCAAAGATTTCCAATTCTCATGGCTAGTAGTCCGCTAGCGGCACGCGGCCTGCTCAGCCCTCTGATGCGGACCCTGTCCCACCAGAACATTCCCGGGCTGCGGGGTTGATCCAGACACCTTAACACGCTTACGGGAGGCCTTTCTGGCGTGGACCCTACTGCCCCCTCCTCCCTGTGAATGTACCTGGCCTTAATGAAAGCACACCAGAACCTGTTCCTCTCAATGAAGATTCCCAGAGGCTACTCCATCAGAAATAAAACCAAGGGCAAATAAAATGGACTGGTAAATGCTGGTGAAACACACAATAGATAAAGCCCACGGTTGACGAGGAAATTTAACAATATGTCGGACCCCTTGGACCGACTTGAGGCGGAAAGGCCCCTGAACTGCAAAATGGAGAGCATGGAAGATCTTCGATCTTTGAACTGATTTAATTTGTTAATAATGGAATTCTTAATAAACATGTTTTTTCAGAATAAAAACAAAACAAAATGAGAAGCACCATCACAGGAATCACTGTGAACTACTTACTTTAGAAACACTTTACACTGTAATATCACCAAGAATTGACTAACATTACAATAAAATGTTCAAAATATAGGAGTCAGGTTGGCAACAGGACTCAGAAGACACACCTAAACCTAACAAGCCAGGAAAGCCCAACATTGATTACCGGTAGATGTAAGAATTACATTTAAAATATATTTGCTTGATTCATAAATACTTCATAGTCACTACATAGAAATATCTTAGTTATAGAATTAAGCCACACATTCCTACAAGGGTTATTTGCTCCCCAGAGAAACCTACAAATAATTAGAAGACTTTATGTTTTATGTTTTAGTTTTGTAAGCGCATGGCTGCCTGAGGGCTTCCCCGTGCTGGTGAGTACTGAACTGAGTAACTGTGCCCACTGATGTATTAAAGAGGAAACAGCCACATCTTGAATTTTTTCCTAAAGGTGAATTCATCTTGCAGTGATCTGAGGCTAAATGGGAGCTCATTCCACAACTTAGGTACCAAGTGTGCGAATGATCTTCCTCTCCATCTTGTCCTTTTGACTATGGTCATGCTGAGAAGATGTAATTGAGAGGATCTTAAGAGTCTGGCTGGAACAAATGTAGATACCAGATTTCTGTTGGGCCCTTTGTCTGAGCTTTACTGGCCCTTTAAGCTTCACATAGCTGGAGGACAGAGTAGGCCACCCAAGGGTCTGTCTGTTGGGGGATAACATAATATACACTGTGATCTACCAAAACAGACAGATTTTTGATAGACTTAAAGAGTACTTACAGACAAATTAAATGTATAAAGTGTATTTTCAAATGTGCACAATTACAATAACACTAACAATAGTAATGATTAGGGCCCTATGACTTACATGGTTTAATTTAGGAGACTGAACTTGGGTGTTTCTCAAGTACAATGGTTGCTTAACTAAAAATGCCTCGGGGTGTCTACAAAGGATATTTGACGCCAAAAAAGAAGGTCTCTTTGTTCAATTAAAAACGTCCTTCAAACAAGGGCCAATTAAACATACAAATTTAACCAGATCAGAGTTGAGTCATTTTGCTTGCAAACAAAATACACTAACAGTGTTATTTGCATCAAAGTAAAAGAGATATGTCATATGTCTCATCTAAAAGAGTACCTTGTTCCATAATGAGTGTTTAGACTCCTGTACATTGTTTTGCTAGGCCACAGCTGTTTTATATTGCGCAAATGTGCCATGGGGAATGTATGTGCTTTACAGAAGAATAGCATTATACAATCACATTAAGTTAACATCTACAAGAATGTAACAAGATGTATGAGCTATTTATGATTCGGTATGAGGAGGGAGGAAAACTGACAGAATAAACATTTCAGGTCAGAAAAGGTGGTTGGGTTCAATCAATGAATCAGGGGCTTGTAAAGCGTGGCTACTCACCTGTGAGGGTCTCAAGGTGCTGGCGGAGGGAGGGGAGGCGGGGGCTGCAGAGCCGTTTGAGAGCTGGGTTCATTCGATGAGCCAGGTCTTGAGATCCTTCCTGAATTGGGGCAGTGATGGGGGCGGCATGGTGTTCCAGGTCTTGGCGGCAAGTTGGTAGAATGATCTTCCTCCGGTTCTGCGGATCCGTGGGACGGTGTCCAGTGACAGTTGGGCAGAGCAGAGGGTTCTGTTGGAGTGCCTGGAATGAGAGGCTGTGGTTCAGGTATGCTGGTCTGGGGTTGTGGAGGGCCTTGTATATGTGAGTGAGAAGCTTGAAGGTTGGTATTCTATCGACTGGGAGCCAGTGGAGCTCACTCAGGTGTTAAGTGATGTGGCTGCGGTGGGGATGTCTGGCCCCAGTCTGGCTGCGGCGTTTTGGACATTCTGGAGCTTCTGGAGGAGTTTCTGGGTGACGCTGCTGTAGAGTGCGTTGCTGTAGTCGAGTCTGCTACTGTTCATAAGGAGAAACTATGACATCAAAAGCTAGCAGAAATACATCTTGACTAAATTAGTTTTTAAGCACTTTCTGAAGGTCATACAAGTAGAGTAAGTTCAGAAACGTATTGTTACTTCCATATAAAACTGCCTCAGAGCTTTTTTTTTTTTCAAACAATATTTTCAGCAAGGCAACACATATGGAGGTATTTGCTGATAATTTTTTTTATACACCAGGGAGATATTTCTAAACCAAATCCTTGCTTCCAAGGGTAGCCAGTGAAGCCCTCATAATATTGGTTAGAGGTGGTGCAATTTTTCCATGTAAGACTAATTTAGCTGTTGGCAAAAAACCTCTCTAAATCAATGCCAGTGAGGAGATCGGGAGTCCAGATAGGGTGGAATTTCAAGTCAATTCGGTAGATTATTAGCTGCTGGGTTTAGTTGGTTTTGAGACAGCCGGTGTGTTTTTCAACATTTTCTTTAGCAACTGTAAGTGGAGCTTGGATAACTGGGCCATCTAACTTCTGTCTGGTATAAGCAATAGGATAGTATTCGAGGGGAGTAGTCTCGAAAGTGGAAGTGACGAGCCGGGAGAGTGAGCAAAGAGCGGAGAGTGAGGCGGCTACAGAGCAGTTGGAACGGTCCTAGTTGATCTCGGACTTTGAACCCAGTCTTAACCACAAAAGTAGCAATCTGAAAGCTGCAAGTCATAGTCCAGCAAGCCCTGCAAACAGCTTCAAGCCGAGCAATCACTACCAGCAAGCTGCGGTAAGCAGTGAAGCGCTGTGCTTCCCTTGACTCTCGCCTGCTGCCCAGTCACTCCAAGAGCTAGGGAGGGGTGGCGGGGCAGGGCCCTAGGGCTTGTAGGTGCGCCCTGCTCGACCCCTTGTCCGGCCATCTCTTCCCAGCACGCCATCTCTCCTTTGGGCCCGGCGCGATTTTCTCTCCGCGTTACTGCAGTAGCTCCTGTCCAGGTCTCTGCAGCCTTACTTCAGTTACTTGCTTGCTTGCGGATGGTGTGATGTTCTTGGTGCCTCTTAGGACCTGTTCTTTTCCATCTACGGTGCTAGATTGCTGGGACTCGGCAGCAGCCTTGGTCAGATAGGGCAAGGTTATGTCCCCCCTGCCCTTTTCTTCAACACCAGCTGGCGAAGCTCTGGGGATGCAGAGTCCCCAGAGCTAGTTGTCCCTCTGAACCCCTGAGAAAGTTACTTAGCAGTGAAGTGGTGAGGAGTGGCACCCTCAAGGGTTCCCAACTGTCTAATGAAATGAGATCGAGTAGAATAAGGAAGGATTTCGCAACCCAAAGCAAAAAAAAGCAGTGGTCAAGATCATCAGGTCATGCTGGGAATGCTGTTGCCTCCCTCAAACCACCAGTGGATATGTCCATTCCACGCTCATTATTCTCTCCCACACATGCTCCTGCAACAATTTGTAAGAGTACGAGCTCCTGGAAGCAAGACACCACTTCCTCGCATGTCCCCTCTTTGTCAGACTACTTCAAAAAACAAAGCGAAGGGGCCATCACCAAGCCTGGCCCAGAAGTATCAAAGGGAATTTTACAGCAGGTAATAACCTAGGCCACAGTTCACTCCCTCCAATCATGATATTGGAGGCTGGCTTCAGTGACAACCCAATTTTAGGAGATTTAAGACTGCCTCTAGGTTTATCGACAGGGCCTCAACCTCCGCCACCTTTGCTTCAGGATCTCCACCAACTACACTACTTGATTAAACAATCACCAAGCAAAGTCATTGGATCTTCGCCCACTATTTTATTGCAACACACTGATCAACATCATAAGTACTCACAACAACCTCTGTGACCAAACTTTTCAATAAACCTGATACCACTCTCTCCTTGCCGGACCTTCCTAGTCCCTGCTCAGTGGGCAAGATCACCAAAGGCAGACATTAAATCACTCTCGCCCCAAACCAATATTTGAATTTGAATTTGTATTTTGTAAAGCCCAGCAGATACCCGAGGGCATCAAGGCACTGTAGACTAACATCCAGTAAGAGATTCTCTGAGAGAAAATGGTACAGGAGAAGGCTACATGCAAAATAGCAAGTCTTTAGAGCCGTTCTAAAGAGCAGGTGGTGAGAGATGGCCTTCATGTTTTTTGGAAGTGTATTCCAGAGCTTACTAGCGGCAGTCGAGAATGCTCTATCACCTTATCTCTTCCTTTTTGTTCTGGGTACGTGAAGATGTAGGTTGGAATGTGAGCGATGGGATCTTCCAGGGAAGTACCAACTAAACGTGGATTTTAGTCTTGTTGGGTAGGGGAAATAGAGAACCTTATGGACCATACAAAGAGATTTGAAGCTGATGCGCTTGTTAACTGTAAGCCAGTGTAGGGTTTCCAGACCCTTGGCAGTAGAGTGTAATTTGGGAATGTCCAGAACTAGCAAGGGCATTTTGCAGCAGTAGGAGTTCATACTGCACCATCTTTTTTTTTTTATAAAGTTTTATTGAAAAATAAGAAATGTGACAAAACATTACAAAGACATCACACACATCAAATTAAAAATATGATAGTGCAATAGCATTGCACATTATGGAACACAGCATGGAATAAAGTAGTACTGAGAACGGTTAGAGGATGGTTGAGAGGTAATTATACCATATAAACCATAAACAAAATATGATTATACATACAATAATCGAAAAGAAAAATATACATCTCATGTCTCTCAAGTGAGGTGGGTTCCGTAAACGACACTATACAAAGTATCAGTCTAATTCCATTGATGGTGTTGTTAATACGTATGCGATAGCCAGCCTGTAGCCATGATTGATACATTTAGGGAAGCAGCAATCTATCAAGTGCAATTGGAGATCAGATGATTGTCTGCTCAACCTGTGAGGGGACTGGCGGTGTGGAAACCGCCTATGATGAGTGAAGTGTGTGTAGTATGTGCGATAGATGCACCAAATGTCACTGAGGAAGTTCAAGATTCTCAGAGGCGACACCTGAGAAGGCACGATTGTAGGTTTTTGTTTTTTTAATTGGTTATGTTTCAACAGCAAGGTGCTGGAGCTCCTAGAGGAGCGGGTACCTTCCGAAAGGACTAGCTTATTTGCAAGGTATAGAGGAGTGTTGAAATAAAGTGCTTTGTGGGTCATGCAGGACAGTTTTAGTTGGATCCTTGCCTCGAATGGTAGCCAATTTAGAGCTTTCAAAATTGGGGAAATGTGGTTGTATTTCTTGGAGCCCGTGATGATCCTTGCCGCAGTGTCCAGTGAGGCGTCAACCTGTGCAGGAAGGGTTTTAGTTTCCTAAGGATGCTCAGATCAAAGTTCGCTCCTCTGGTAGCTGCGCTGATGTGTGCTTGCATGTTCAAGTTTGAGGTTTAACCAGTTTTGGGTTTTGTGCAAGGGTTCGGTTGAGAGTCGTGATATTGTCCCGTGAAGAGATTTTCAGGTATAACTGCGTATCATTGGCATACATGTGGTAGTGTGTTAGATGCTTTGAGGATTTCAGTAAGAGATTCAATGAAAAGGTTGAACAAGGTGGGGCGAGAGATGACCCTTGGGGGACCCCCAGAGTGCAAGGACTGGGATTGGAGAGGGTTTGATTGATTTGGACTCTTTGAGATCTGTTATGGAGACATGAGGCAAACCATTTTAAAACGGGCCAGAGAACCCTGTCATAACATGCTCGGAAAGCGACCATCGCTCGAAAATTACTACCACCACCTTGAACATAGATCACTACGACCCTGACAAACCTACTCACATAGGAGTTTACTCTGAGAATCTAAAACGTCTAAGATGGAGGGGCGCCATTAGCACAACGATCATTGGAGAGTGTGAGCAACTATTACCACGCCTTAACCAGCGGTCCGTGTCCCCAGTAAACAGATCTTTTAAAGCAATTTCCCACTGCGATATTATGTCGGTTCCAGCAATAAGTAGGCTCTCTCATCCCAGACAATGGTGTTAAAGAAAATCAGAAACGCCTCCCTTAGGGCAGGAAGGAGACACCCAGAATCAAAACCTTTATTGAATAGCTATAAAACTGCACAAAACAAATATAGACGGGCATGTCAAACCGACACACAGCAGCAACTTCAGCAACTTTGGAGCTCCCTCCAATACGCAAATAAGAGTCGGAAGCCCAGAAAATTCTGGGCATTAGTGAATAATCAAATCAGTGGTAATCTCGGCCTGGGAAGCACAAACATCGCTGAGCAGGAATGGGTAACCTTTCTGGCCGGTCACTTCCAGGCAGATGAGTTGAAGGCATCCCTAGTGATGAATCCATCCTGGGAGCATCAGGGCTGCCCGCCAGGAGCACAGAACAACCCAACAGAAGAAATCTCCACCTCTCCCACAAAGCTGGTCAAAATTCTAACTAAAAAGCCAGATCCAACGTAGCCCCGGGCCCAAACGGCCTGCCACAGGCCCAGTTTAAAAAGAATATACCCTTTCTGGTCCAAGCAGCTAGCCAGCCTGTTTGATTACTCTTTACGATACCATACCAGACTCTTGGGAGGGTGCGATTATCCAGCCTATTCACAAGTCTCTACAAGGGATTTCACTAGCTATCCAACATTGTTTTGGTGAGTTTAACAAAAATCAGGAGTCAGTTAGATCAATCAGACTCAAATGTGTCCTGCTGGACAAACAAAAGCAATTCAATTGCAGTAAATAAAGAAGAGAAAAAGAGGGGAGGGGTGGAAAGAGGAAGAACACAAAACACGGAGAGTTCTAGTTATAGAAATTGAATTTTATCTGATTTTTACCAATACTTAAAAAATTGAAAAGGGTACAGTTTAAACACAGTTGATATCAGCAACAGTAGTTATGACAAAGATGTACATCTGAATTAAGGCATACAGTGTATAACTAAAACATCAGCTCGAAAGATTTGATAAGCAGATATTATCTTTGAACTCAATAATTATTGCTTAAGAAAGGTAGCTTTTTCATGGAGTTGACGAGATTGTCGACGTTTCGGTCTCTTTCGCTTCAATCCATGAGACCATCTTCAGGACAATCGGTTTTATGAAGGATATAGACCCTTCTGTGTTAAACACAAGGAGCAATGGTTCAATCTTGAAACAACGTGACGTTATGAACAACCAGCAAATCAGTCACTCATTCAATTGGGCAGATATATGCATAAGAGTGAAACCAACAACAGGTCTTCCTCTATTCTTTGAAGGTATTGAAAACACTTCCGTTTATTTGTTCAGCGAGCAACACGTCTGGCTGCAAATACGGCAAATACAACTCGGTTAGGGTGGTGATACCAATTTCATCCCATTCCCAAAACCCAGAAGGCCTAGTTACTGCACCAGCTTCATGTCCAATCATAGAGGGCTTTTTGGTGAGTCACCTTTGCCATCCGATTTCTCTATTCAGAGCATGCCAGGTAGTATGTACCATTCTGGGTGCCAGAGGGGCAGCTGTGGCTACTCTTCCTCAATATAGTACATGTATATACCCTTCCTCACCCGATCAAGTCAGAAAGCCAGGTCTTCCAACTGTGCATATGCCCACTCATTAACTAAGCTAACCTGTATTGCTTTGTAACACTTTTAGATATTCTGCAGTGCAATGCCTCCCCCTTGTATCTTGAGTGCAGGAGGGTGGATAGCTCTAGCCTCAGTGGGCCGCCCTGCCAGAGTAGTGTTCTTAATGATGAATTTATGGAGGAAACACAAATGTGTCGCTTGAGAACTAATGCCAAACTTCCAATTGAAATGGAAACCTGGGGGCTGCTTTGTCAAAAGTTCTTAAATCCGGAGAGATGTGGGGAGGAAGACATTGCGGAGGGCAGTGATAATTCAATGTAGCACTTGGGTGCACTATGTCGATGTGTTTGAAACAGATTGTATGTGATTTGTGATGTTTGCTATGGTGGAGGGCTCACTCTGTTTCCCTACAGTGTATTATTGGAGTAGTTGGGCAATGGATGTGGGCCCTGTGTGGCTCTGCTGTGTGTTTTCCATCTTGCTGAGCTGCTGCTTCGTTGGGTCTTGTTTTTTGTTAATAAAATGACAAATAAGGTTTAAAAATAAAAATAGTGCCTATAAGGCCTTAAAAAAATGACTTGGGTATGCCATAAGGGGTGTTTTGGAGTATGTAAGTAAAACTAGGTAGGGTGACCATTTTAAAAACTAATGCTTTACCCATCAAGGAGAGTGGCAGCATACTCCAATGTTTTAAGTTTGTCGTTAGCCTCTGGAGTAAAGGGACTAGATTATCTTTGCAGTGGGATTTCTCCCCTATGGAGATCCACAATTCCAAATATTTGACGTGATGTGGTTCACCCTTAGTGGTATGGAAAAATCATAGATTTGCCTTCCACCTGCCCATTCAGAATATCAGGGATTAATCACAGTTATTTTTCAGCCTGGAGTATCTCTCATATTTCTAGAATATTTCACCTACTCTCACCAGTGTTTGATCAAGGTTAGACTAAGTACAGCCGAACATCATCTGCATATAGCAAGATGCGGTCTTCCTATGGAAGGTCTTGTCTCAACCTTCTATCTGGGGTCAATCCACACACATTCGGAGAGCGGTTACATTGCCAAAGCAAACAGCATCAGCATCCCTGCCTCGTTCTTCTCTGTACCGGGAATTCTGGAGAGAGAATCTCGTTTACCTTGAGTCTCGCTTGCTCATAAAATTTGTGTCAGGCTAAGAATTTCGTCCTGAAGTCCATTTTCTCCAGGATTGCGAGCAGAAAGGGCCACTCCACTAATTCAAAGGCCTTGTGGGCGTCTAGGGGGACGACAGTCAGAGGCACAACTACCCTTTTTGATGTTCCTATATTATTATGGAGTCTACAAAGATTGAACCTTGTCGATCTGTGGTGTATAAACTGATTTGGATCTGGGTGGACCAAGTCCAATATTACTTCCCTCAGCCTATTGGCTGGGGCGTTGACTAGGATTTTGGTGTCTGTATTAAGTAGGGAGATAGGTCTATAGGAGTCATATTTGCTTGCCGGTTTCCCTTGTTAAGAATTAGATTCACTGTTGACATTCTGAACTCTATGGGGCGTTCCCCTTTCTGTGGGTTTCCACATATAACTTATGTAGTGGGCCGCAATTTTGGCGGACATTTTCCTCATAAGCTCTACTGGGAGGCCATTTGGGCCAGGAGCTTTCCCAGCATGCAGCTGAGAGAAAGCGGAGTGTGTCTCGCACTCAGCCAAGTCTGCTTTCGGCTTTATTCCTTTCTGGCACTCCAGTGTCTTACATGGCCAGTCCCGAACAAAGTGCTGATGATGTGATCTCTGGATGGGTAACTTCCCCGAGTAGAAGCCTTACATGTACTTCGCCTCTACCTCTGCTATCGCCTCGCTTCCTGTGACCCTCTCTCCTGTGGGGCTTATGAGTTCACTAATGTGTGTTCTGTCTATTCTCTCCTCTCTTTAATGACAGATGTTGCGCTCAAGCCTGACCCGGATATGGCGCTATTGGGGAATACTCACAGTCTTACCAAATTATCCAGCAGATTTATTTCCATAGCACTACTGCTGGCTAAGCGGGAAATTGCTATACATTGGGGCAGCAAGCGATTCCCTACTGATAAAGTCTGGCTTGAAACAATGTCCTGCTGCGATACACTCACCACTGACTATGCACAATTACAGCCGCTTACGTCTAGACCCAGGGATATCCGGCAACCTCTATGCACTTACCTACACTTGTTGGAGACATGTAGTTCTGATTAGGAACCCCACTACATGCGTAACGTACCATGACCTGCATATCTGTGAACATCTCTTAGCTGTTCACATTTCCCACATTTAATCGTATTATATCATGTATTCTAACAATACTTAACTTTCCCTATTCTGCCCGCTCACACTTTTTATCTACCCACACCTTTCCTCAGGCAGGTTATTATAATGTCATGGACATCATTTCTCACTACTGTTTGTATGATTGATCAATGCTATAATTCTTTTCATGTGAATCAGCTGACCAACGATAACTTTTGCAGTGGGTTTCTGTTTCTTGTGTCTAAGCCTTTTCTGTGAAAAATCTAATAACTAATGTTTTAAAACAAAAATGTATGTGTTCTGTCAGCGTCCCTAGCTCCAAGCCATCCTAAAAGCTTACCCGCCTGGTCTCCCACTTCGTGTATCCTTCTTTGTTGATCCATGTGAGCCGGTTTAATCTCGTTGGGTACTAGGGCCTGATATTCTTCTGTTTTCCCGACTATCCTTTGAGTGAGCTCTTCTGTCAGGGTTTGGGTGTGTGTGTTCTCCAGCAGCCGGAGCTCCCTTTCTGCTTTCTAAGCAGTCCAGCTCTCGGTCTTTTATCTCCTACCTCACCTGAGATCATCTCCCCCCTTATGCTGCTTTTATAGACCTCCAGCAGGGTGGCCATGCTATCCACTGAGTCAGTATGTTTTGTAAAATATAATTCTATAACCCTATTCAGTCGTTCAATTTCTAGGGGTTTTGTGAGTCGCCAGGTTGCCATTTGCCATTCACCTTTTCCCCTCAGACTCGGTGTTTCAAATCTAATCACCAACGAGAAGTGATCGGATATTCCCCGCGCCCAATATTCAGCCTCTGTGAATCTATGGAGAGTCAGCAAGGGGGCAGAAAAAGTAATCAATACAGGTATGGGTGTTATGGGCTCCCGAAATAGGAGCATCTCCTGCGTTGTCTGTGTAGCCATCTCCAGACATCTACCAGACCCAGCGCCTGGACGAAGCCCTCCAATTTCCCTTTGTGGGATTGCTGCACTTGCCTGATGCAAGTTCTGTCCAGTTGTGGGTTCATGATCATGCTAAAATCATCTCCCAGGATGGTCGTTGTCTGTAGAACGTCTACCAGAACGTGTCCAAGAGTGTGCTGTGCGTCTATTTGCAGTCCTGGAGGTACTTTTAAGAATGTCACTGTATCTCTGTCCCAATTCCCCAGACACATTGTGATGCCACCCCTCTGGAGCCAGTGGTGAATCCTGCATGGCCAATCTCTCGCCCTAATGCTGGTGCATTATTATCTTTCATGTGCGTCTCTTGTATGAATACCTCATCTTTCGTCTCTAGTTCTAGTTTAATTTTAGAACCCAGACCATTGTCATTCCAGGTCAACAATTTAAGAGTGTGTATTGCCATTCTAGTAAGTGCCACATGTATTTAAGCTCTGTGACCCCCATTGCTGTTCCAATAAAAGTCATCAGCTTTTAAAAGCCTCTTATTATATCAAATAATTTCCCCCAAAGTCATTGGTGACACCAACAGTGGGGGCAGCCAGAGTCTTCTGTGCTTTTCTGAAGGGCTTCCCACCTGGTGCCATTTTCTCGGCTTCCTTGTCTATGGGCTGCATTCATTTGCCTGTTCGGATTCCACCTGGTCCTTGGACTGGCCCAGGTTCATCCGGTTTCTCGGTTTGTGGCGCCGTTTACGTTCCTACCACCCCAGTCTCGTTGTTGCTGCCCTGTCCTTCATAGGTCCCGGATATCCCCGCCATTCCAGCCACTTCTACAACTCCTTGTGGGTGGCAAAGAAATATGTTTCTTCCTTCAGAGTAACTCAGAGCCTGGTAGAGAAAAAAACAAGACATATTTTATGTCTGGGCTCTTCGGATCTCTTTTGACTGCTAGGAAGGTTTCTCTTTGCCGTTGCACCAGAGTGGTGTAGTCTGGGTAGATGTTGACAGTGGCCCCCTCCCCTTGCCATGGCCCATGCGCCCTCCCTCTCTGCAGCATCACGTCTCCGTCTCGTTAACTTATCAGTCTTGCCACTATGGCCCTTGTGGGGAACACAGACTCCGCTTTTGTTCAGTGACTCTGTGGGCTTGTTCCACCGTGAATCATTTGGAGGTCCTCCCCTCCAATACTACTGTAGACAGCCGATCCTTGAGGAACAGTTCCATTGATGGTCCTCTGCCAACTCAGGGAGTTCCACCACCTGGGTGTTGTTTCAGTGCGAATGACCCGAAGCATCGTTGATCATCTCCTTCAATGCAATCATCTCTTTTTCGAATTGTTTTATGTGGACTTGTGTTCCAGCACCATGGGTCAAGTTTGAGTTAGGGTGGATCCTGTGTTTACAACTCTATCCACCAGATTCCTATGGTCTTCCCTGAGTAGGTTCACATCATGTTTTACTGCTTCGATCTTGTGTTCCAGTTTGCTTTGTTCACCATAAGTTGGCAGGGTATGCTTAGACGTGGGTCCCTTGCTCACTTTGCCACTGGATTCAAACGAGCCTGGCTAATGAGGGGTGTTACTCCAAATCCGGTCCCAGGATGCTTGTTTCCTGTCCAGGGAAGACCTGGCTTGGCAGTACAGGCTGGACTGTTCCCATGAGGCACAGGGTCAAGGACTGATTTGCATATGGCTGGGTCTGAACCTGGGGTGGCGAAGCAAGCTAAAAAACTATCTAAAGAACGATGATGGATTCAACCCAGATCTATGACTAGGGGGGAGTGTCTGAAAAGTTACAGCGCTTTTTCCATCATCTCCTTGTATTTGCTTTGTTGCGCACCATCAGAGCCTTCCCATGGGCTTAGCGTACGTCTTTCCTGGGTTGCGCCCGTTTGGACGTGGGGGACTAGTATAGCGTGCCCGTTGAGATAGTCTATCCTGCTTCATGCTGGGCAGGGTAACTTCAGGCCATTTCAGCAGGCTGTGGAGCAGTCTTGTGTTGCCCTGGTTTTCGCACCCCCACAGCTGTATTGCTCAGGGCACGTGCACCCAGTTCTCCTCCGACCCAGGATCTCTCCTGTTGTGGCCTGCTGCACCTTGTGCACCGTTTCCGCCTATACACAATCCCAAGACGCAGCAGCACGCGGTCAGTAGAGTAAGCCTGGACATGGCACTCCCTGGCAAGGCATGGCACATAGTGGTTTCTTCCCCTGCTGACCTCTCAGGTGGTGCAGGGACATTCCTCCATCTATCTCATCAGTACAAGGGGCACTCGTCCCCCGTTCCCCTCCGCTTTCGCCTCCGCAGGGGGGCACTTCTTCCTACCCTGCCATCTCTTAGCAGGGCACTGTGCGCAGCAGGTTCTTCGCCTCGGCCCTGAAAAGGCTGTCTTTAGCTTCTCCTCTATGGAGGGGTGGTTTTGGACTCTCCACCATTTTCCTCAGGAGCGGGCATATGCCTTCATCTCCTCACCGCACTCGTCTAGCTGGTAGAACCGAACTCGCAGCCTCTTCAAATACCCCTCCTAACATCTGCAGTGGCCGGCGTTCCACCGGCGCCATCTGGATTCTGTTTTTCCCTGTCTCCGCACTCTCCTCTTTTCCCCCAGGAGATGTTGAAGGATGGTCCCCCATGTCCTGTTCTGCCCTCTCCTTCAGGGGTGAGTGGAGGTGGGGGTAGGGGGGAGGGGGGACACAGGATAAATACTCAGGCAGGCCTTGGGCGCTGGAGATCAGTGGTCACACTACTGCCGCCATGCCTCCCAGGCCATGCCCCATTGCTTCAGCACTTTGCCACTTTCCCATTTGCTGGTGACATCACTGTTAATGTCACCCATACATGGGGGGATTCAGAAGGGAATTGCCTACCCTCTTGCAGGTCCTCTAATGTGGGCTGATAGGCGCAATAGGCAACTGTTTGGGAACATGATGCAGTGGGCTGCCCCTCTTTTGATACCAAGATTTCTCGAGAGAAGATAGATGGGAAAGGAGGTGAATGTAGGTGGTGGGGCCTGTACAGCTTCTACATTCATACCCACCTCAACCGGAATTCTAATGACTACAAGGCAGTGAAAGAAACAGAAAGGACTAGAAGTAGGGTGGGGGAGGAGGTGAGAGTAATGCTGGGAGAGGGGTAGGCCTATTACTTCAACCGCAGACATGAGCATATGCAGGTGAGGATAGCCGCATAAGATCTGGGCCCAGTGATCACTGTGACAAATCACTTCGCTAACCAATCAACAGGCCCATTATCAGGACCTTAATGGGTCGGTCAGGTGAGTATCAATGAGGTTGTAGGCGAGCCCTTGGCTGCCTAATGAACTATCACAGAGCCTTAGCCCAGCATAATTATTTTTTTTAAACAGAGAACACTTGGAAATGTTTATTCTTCTCTCCCTCCTCACATCAACAACAGACAAGAGTTTAATCCCAACATTCCTTTGAAAAAATTAAAGTACACTGCATCGCCACCATGACCCCCCCCCCCCCCGCCACAAGCACATAGTGTATATATATATATGTCAGAGTATTCTTGGTACACTTATATACACACTATAAGAGAATGTTTTAAGATGAAAGAGAAATTGTTCATGGTTAAACATGGACATAGAATACAGAGCAACTAGTCCCCGTTGAAGTGAAAGGGCTCCAGTAAAATGTAAGGGAATTTGCCCACTTCCACCCCCCACTCCCAGTCTCGAGAAAGAGGCTAAATATTGCCTCGCATGTTATGTGTAAGTATCGGTCTTTCATAAATGCTTTTTTGACATAACTCTATTTCAAGTATACAGGTATATGTACACTTCGCATCTAGCCAAAATTATCAATGGAGCATTTTACATTGAAACAGAGATAGTATCAAATATTGCATAAGGATAAAATACAAGGAAACCATGGTGTAGGTGGTAAGTAATGGATATACAGGTGTCAGATGGGTTTTTAAGAGCCGGGGGTTGAGCACCTTGTGAACAGGGTGAATGGTGGGCGTGGAAGAATACTTGTTTCATTGTTTTCTTTGTCTGGAGAATGGCAAAAGTGAAAATTTTAGTCAAGTTGCTCATGAACGACAGGAGTGTGCCAACTTTGTGTGGCAATAGACTGGTAAAGTACTGGGGTCTCAAAAATAATAATAGGTAATTAAGTACCCTCCTAAAGGCAATGAACAACCAAAGAAGAGAAATCAGAAGACAGCTTATTCATCCAGATTTCTAAGTCCCCATTATTAAGACTGGACAAGACCTCATAGCTCGCTAGAGCATTTTTAAAAATATAGCGCTACTTGCACTGTGCACAGGCACTGTTGTTTTAATTACCCCGTTTTGTATTTCGGTTTTTTACTTGCCTTATCCCCTGATCTTAAGAGCATTATTCCACCTATTCCCACCTACTTGCACAATAATCGTGTTATCACCGTTGCTTGAGCGGGTCCGGTCCTGGGGCTCCTGATCTCGGCGAATTCGGCCGACATCTTGGCAGGAGAGGGGACGTTTTTTCGGCGCCATTGTGAGCGCTCTAGTGCTCCGGGAGACGCGCGGTGAGCCTATTTAAACCAGTTCATCTAGCGCGCAGCGGTAGCGCGCAGCGGTAGCGCGCAGCGGTAGCGCGCAGCGGAGCGCGCCAGAGTCCTGCCCGTCTGCGCCCGTCCGCGCCAGACCGGGGCTAGGGGCTATAATGACTGCTACATCACGGTCGGTTGTTCGAGCGATACCCTCTACAACACTTTCATACACTGGTGAGGCTTTGAAAAATCTACGCCCGCCGACTTCATTAGATTGTACTACTTGTTCTCTACCGATCCATAAATTCCAATACGATGGCTGTAAGTTTCACACTGGTAAAATGTCTACTTGTAAGGCAATGAACCAGGTTCGAACGCGAGGTAGACGGAGGATAAAAAAAACTCTCCCCTCACATCCCATACTCCAGTTTTGGAGCATTAATTGTAGGTCCTTCCCAAAACATAAACGAAACATCTTTGATTTTCTTGTTACTGAGCAGCCAGACGCTCTGTTTCTTACCGAAACCTGGCTCCACGAACGTTCTGGCCCAGATATTGCCATCGCAGTCCCTAGCAACTATGTCATGCTGAGACAGGACAGAGACACTGGAAAGGGAGGGGGCATTGCCATTATTTTCAAGTCTTGCTATTTTTGTAAACTTGAAGCCTTTCCCCTGTCTGGATGTGAGGCGGCGCTTTTCAGACTCGCAATTAACCCTCAATACATCTTGTCTGGCCTCCTGATCTATCGCCCCCGGGCAATGCTCATGCATGGACATCTTTGCTTGCCGACACCATAGCCCCTCTGCTTCTTAGTGCAGCAAATTTTACAATTCTTGGAGATCTAAATTTGCATCTTGAAGATCCCTCATGTACCATCAGTAAGTGTTTGTTAACCGATCTAGAGGTTCTTAACCTTACGTTGTGCAATTCGGGCTCTACTCACTCTGCCGGGCACCAATTGGACCCTGTTCTTTCTAACTTGCCTTTTGATTGCTCTCAGAGTGCTCGCCCGCTGGAGTGGTCAGACCACTTTGCAGTCCATTTTGCTCTATCCAATATCAAGCAAACTGCCGAGAGTGGACAAGGTAAGGGCGAATTAATTCATCGGTGGGGTAAACTTGACGTTATGAAGTTTAATCAGCACCTCTTTAACACCCGCCCTGTGAACGGCGACGTCTCACCTAGGGATTTGAATACTGCTGTATCATCATGGCTTACTAATGCTGTGAATACCGTCCTCCCCCCCACCCCGAAATTTTCTAGATCTCACCGCTGCCCGGCACCTTGGTTCTCGGCCGATTTAAAGGCCTTGAGAACTAATTGCAAGGCTCTTGAAAGGAAATGGAGGCGCTCCTTTTCGGCTTCCAGGAAGATCGCCTATAAAGAAGCCTTGAAGGGATACCATTCCCAATGTAAAGCCGCGAGAGCTGCGCACACTGTAAACGCAGTGACACAAGCCCAGAACTGCCCTTGCACCCTTTTTGCGGTTGTTAAAAACCTGACAGGAGCGGACACCATCCCGACTCCCCCAGTTCTGGAGGAAGTTCAGTGCAATTCCATTGCGGAATTTTTCATTGCCAAGGTTGAGCGCATATACGACTATGAGCGCTCCCACGACAGTAAATCAACATCAATCGGGACCAATTGTCGAGAACGAACTCCCGTTTCCAAAGGCAGTGGTAACAAACTGGCAACCGTTCGATGACATCTAGTTTTCCTCTTGCCTGGACAGCGTTAGATCTGGCTCACCGCGAGATCCGGTACCTGCAAAGATCTTAAAGTTGCTGGATCTCGAATCTCGGCGAGTTCTTATGAGACTCTTGAATGTCTCCTTACGTGAGTCTCACGTGCTACAGGATTGGAAGCATGCAATGGTTGTCCCACTCCTAAAAAAGGCTGGAGCTGATATGTCCAACCTTGCCAATTTTAGACCTATATCCTTGTTGCCTGTTTTATCTAAAGTGCTGGAGAGGCATGTGAACATTCAGCTCACCGATCTTGTAGGAAATCAGGGCTTTCTACACCCGTCCCAGTCCGGCTTTCGTGCGCACCATTCCACCAAGACTGCGCTACTCGGGGTAACGGAGAGGTTACGGCACGGTATCGACCGCGGGGAAACTTTTGCCCTTATCCTTTGGGATTTGAGTGCAGCGTTCGATACCGTGCCCCATTCCATCTTACTGAACTCTCTCCGGTCCCTGGGAGTAGATGGTCCTGCACTGGCCTGGATTGCCTCCTTTTTAAGTGAGCGCACCTTCCAGGTTTTTTCCACGAAAGCCGCATCTGCTATCTGTCCCTCGGCGTCTGGTGTCCCTCAGGGGTCCATTCTCAGCCCTTTATTATTTAATATTTACATCAAACCTCTAGCTTCCATCGCGGAGGACGCTGGGCTGACCATTTTTTCATACGCCGACGACACGCAGATTGTTTTCTCCCTCTCCAGCACTGAAGGCAAAAATGTGTCCAGTCTGAAAATTGGATTGTCACGGGTGGCTGAGTGGATGCAGAGGCATCTCCTCAAGCTAAACGGTGACAAGACCGAGATTGTCATCCTGGGGAAACACAAAGATCTTTGGGGCCCGCAACATTGGCCTTGTGCCATGGGTCCCCTTCCTCAACCGGTCTCTGTGGTTCGCAATCTAGGATTCCTCATAGATGACAAGCTCTCTATGAGGCAACAGGCTACGAAGGTGGCTGCCATCTGTTTTACCACCTTGAGATGGCTCCAGAAAATTCTCTGGATGTTGCCACATGCCCCCAGGAGAACCGTTGTCCAGGCGTTAGTAACATCTCGCCTGGACTATGGTAACGTCCTTTACCTTGGTGCCGATGCTGCGACTATAAATAAATTGCAGGTAGTACAGAACTCATCGGCCAGACTTTTATGTAATATCCCGAGGAGATCTTCGGCCACCCAGGCTCTTCGCGATTTACATTGGCTTAGGATCCCGAGCCGCATCAAATTCAAAGCCCTATGCTACCTTTTTAAAATCAAGCAGGGCTCAGCCCCACTGTACCTTCAGAGTCTCCTTCAAGCCTACAGGCCCAGCCGCACATTAAGATCTTCGGCTAACTGTGACCTTGTCATTCCTAGATTCAAACTTGTGAAGATGGGGGTAAGATCTTTCTCTCATCTATGCCCCAAATCCTGGAATGCGTTACCTATCGCTCTGAAAACTGAGACTAACTTGTTCTGTTTCCGTAAAAAATTGAAAACTTTACTTTTCCATTAGATTTTCTGCCTCTCTAGCTGTCAATAATTGCTGCTGTGATGTCCACTCTTTTCCGTTTTAGTCTATCCCTTGCGCCGGGAAACCCACTGCGGGTAGCTGTCGCGCATTATAAGTTTTAAATAAAAAAAAATAAAAAAAATAAGCAAGCCACACAGATCTGGAGTGCTGTTTAGAATGGTAAGGATGATTTGTTAAGGCCACTAGTAGTATGGTAATAATCACAAGACGGGAAAGAAGCACAGACCGAACAACAGAACTAGGGCGTTTTTACTTGTACTTTTATTACACATCAAAAAACAACACTACACAATGTAACGCCACATGGCTTGAATACTAATGTGGCATTATCATTACGCTCACTAAGGCATGTGCATGAAGCATTCCTGGATCTATAACCCAAAGGTAAGTTCAACCGTGTCCCTATTCAAAAACGTTTTCTCAGGGCTCCATGTGTAAAGAACAAAATATCCATCCAGTTTAGTGGCAGAGACAAAGTAAATGTACGGGTTCATGTGGTTGGCTTACCTGAAATATCAGTTATTTCAAAATCTTGAGCGCAAGGCTCACATACGACAACAATGCGAATGGGCCTGCTTCGCAGGTCACAGGAGCGGCGCAGGTCGGCAGCCTTGCCTCCTTTTTCCAGTGTCTGCTGAGGAATGAGGCAGCTCTGGCAGAGCATCAGCTCAGGCCAAGGAGAACCCACCCTCAAACAACAATATATGGGACATTCTCTATGATTGTCCTAGTGATTGTTGCAAAGACTCATGCGATTTGTAGTCTTTGACTATAATGTTGGTTAAATGCTGCTGAGTAATAAAATGAAATAGATAAGCACAATCCTCGCCTCCGTGTCCTTAATAGAATTGAAACTTTCCTTCACGGTAGCCATGAAATGTTATATTCTCTGCAACTCTAAGGTGAGGAACATGCAGGGCTTGATGGAGGCGGTGGAGCACATGAAAACAAGCACTGCACACAGCACTGACCTGTAAATTCAAAGAGATTTTCATGATCAGCACTTTTATTTTAGTAGTGTTTTTTTCCGAAAGTTATAGCCCATTCACTGTTGTGCTGCAACAAGGAAGCTGCAGAGGTTGCTCGGGGAGGAAGTAGCTTACTTGTCCATGTAGAATATGATCTGATCTGCTTCACATCCCCACAGAACAAGGCTTTACATCTGTAGGACAGAAGGATGCCTGATAGAAGGCAGACATATGCATTAAAACGTAGAGGGGATTCAGAAGGACCTTTGTGGGTCTCCTGAGAGACTAAGGTACTTTTTAAATGAAAATGGGCAATTGTCACAGTTTGGAGCCAACCATCCAAAAGTGGCTGAACCACTGGTGGACAGTACCTTCCCACTATCTCCTTAAAGCTGTGTCACAGAATAGTATGTACCACTGTTTAATGCAACAGGAAGATCACAGATGATCCCTTCCTCTGTATCACCTTCAACCAGGATAATTCCACGTTCTCTCTTAGGCAGGGTGAGAGGTGTGCCCATCCCTCTTGGAGGGCGAATGCAGACTCATCCCAGCACTGGCTTCATTTGTGTGCTCCAAGAACACAGACAACTGTTTTGCTACAATGCTCCACCCAGTGTTGGAAGAAGCCTGATAGGACAAATAATAATTAAGCAGAAATGCACCTGACACTCATTAAATCTCCATAAAACGCCTGTCTCAAAAACACAGGCCCGTTTGAAGTTCTTAGACATAACAATAATAAGCGTGACAAGTCACTGTACAGCAATATACTTGAACAAACTGCTGATTTATGTCTTATAATAACAAAGGACATTAGATTGAGTAATGCAATGGAGGCAATATTTGAGGTTCATTTTAAAGTGATTTCCAAACTGCTGGTCTTTTAAGGCGCCAAAATGAACAAGCATTGGCAAAGCCTATAAGTCTGACACTGGGTGCCAGGCTTTGAGTTTTGTCACATTGTCATGGTTTTTGTAAAACTTTAATGTTATGGGAGAAAATATTTTTTTTAAATCGCTAAAAGTAAAAATTGTTTTTTCGCCTGAAAAAGAACACATTGCCATAGTATTCCCTGCCACTGAATGGAATAACTTTGTGGGCTGATGTGCTTGTCATGAAAGTTCAGTATCTCACCACGGTGGAGTTATTCAATGTCTTTAGTGGGCTGACCCACTGCCCCAGGCTGTACGGAGGGGTAAAGGAAAACTTAAATGACACAACCACTGATCAATGGATGAAGAAGGCTGGTTGAAAGCTTGTGCAATTATATTTCATATATAAGTTTCGTAGAATCAAATCGTCTTTGCTAACTCCAGACCTCAAAACGCTTAATGTTTCAGAATTGAACTAGCATGAGATGCGCCAATCAATCAATCAATCAATGCATTTGTAAAGCGCGCTACTCACCAGTGAGGGTCTCAAGGCGCTGGGGAGGGGGGAGGGGTGCTGCTACTGCTCGAACAGCCAGGTCTTGAGAAGTCTCCAGAAGGTCAGCAGGTCCTGGGTCTGCCGCAGGTGGATCGGGAGGGTGTTCTATGTCTTGGCGGAGAGGTGGGAGGAAGACCTGCCGTTGGCGGTCGCTGGTCGGATGCGGGGTGGCGAGGGTGAGGTCAGCGGAGCGAAGCTGGCGGTTGAGGGTGTAGAGCGTGAGTCGTTCGTTGGGGTATGCTGGTCCGGTGTTGTGGAGTGCTTTGTGAGGAGCTTGAAGGGGATCCTCTTGCTGATGGGTAGCCAGTGCGGGTCTCTCAGGTGGGATGTGATGTGGCCGTGCCGGGGGATATCGAAGATGAGTCGTGCGGAGGCGTTCTGTATGCGTTGTAGTTGTTTCTAGAGTTTAGCCGAGGTTCCCGCGTAGAGGGCGTTGCCGTAGTCCAGTCTGCTGCTGACGAGGGCCTGGGTGACCGTCCTTCTGGTTCCAGTGGGGATCCATCTGTAGATCTTGCGGACCATGCAGAAGGTGTTGAAGCAGGAGGAGGAGATGGCGTTGACTTGCTGGGTCATTGACAGTGAAGAGTCCAGGATGAACCCTAGATTGCGTGCGTAGTCAGTGGGCGCTGGTGCAGCTCCCAGCGCAGCGGCCACCAGGAGTCGCCCCAGGCAGAGGGGGTGGAGCCGAGGATGAGGACCTCCGTCTTGTACGAGTTCAGTTTCAGGCGGCTGTTCTTCATCCATTCGGCGAAGGCCTTCATTCCTTTGTGGAGGTTGGTTTTGGCGGTGGTGGGGGCCTTGGTGAGGGAGAGGATCAGCTGGGTGTCGTCGGCGTATGAGATGATGTCGAGGTCGTGTGATCGGACGATGTTGGCGAGCAGTGTCATGTAGACGTTGAAGTGTGTTGTATTGAGGGACGATCCTTGGGGTACGCCGCAGATGATCTGGGTGTCTCTTATATCGGAATGGAGGGAGACAGACACTCTGGGTTCTGTCGGTGAGGAAGAAGGTGGTTCAGTCCAGGGCTGTGTCGCGGATTCCTGCGTTGTGGAGGCGTGTGCGTAGGGTGTGGTGGCAGACGGTGTCGAATGCGGCTGAAAGGTCCAGGAGGATGAGAGCCGTGGTTTCTCAGTTGTCCAGCAGGGTCTTGATGTCTTCTGTGGCGGTGATGATGGCTGCTGTGGTCGCTGCGGAATCCGGATTGGGACGGGTCCAGGATGTTGTTCTCTTCGAGGAACGCGGTCAGTTGCCTGTTGACAATCTTCTTGATGACTTTCGCCGGGAACGGGAGTAGGGAAATGGGCTGGAAGTTCTTGAGGTCCGCCTTGGGTTTCTTGAGTAACGCATTGATCTTGCCGTGCTTCCAGCTCTCTGGGAAGGTGTGGGTCTTGAAGGAGTTGTTGAGGAAGGAACGTGACAGAGGCTAGACCTGAAAGGATTGTAGCAGCCTGCTCAGCAACCACAGATTAAATTCGTTTTTATATCTCTACTGATGATGGATGATATCCAGAAACACGGTTCTAGAGATTTACAGCACTAACCTGCACCAACTTTGGTGGAATATTCCAGTAAATATACAAGTAAGCATGTACCATGAACTGCATTGACCATAATGCTAAGGGGCTAACTGTGCTGGTAGGTGAAGCAGTGTGCTCCAACCCCTTCCTGTTTGAAAAGGCTCCCTTGAGCCATTGAGCTGACGAGCTTGTGGAGGTGCACCTGTGCGTAGTACTGAGACCTGAAAGGATTGTGGCAGCCTGCTCAGCAACCCCAGATCAAATGTGTTTTTATATCTCTAGTGATGACGGATGATAACCAGAAACAACTGTCTAGAGATTTAAGGCACTAATCTGCACCAACTATGGTGGAATACTCCAGTAAATATTCAAGTAAACATATACCATGAACTGCATTGACCATAATGCTAAGGGGCGAACTGTGCTGGGAGGTGAAGCAATGTGCTCCCACCCCTTTCAAGCTGAATGTCTGTGCTGGCGAGAGAAAACAGGGATAAAAACAGAACTTACAAGAAGAAGACGAAAAAGAGGGGAAACGTAGGGCAGGGGGTGGCAGTGTCAAGAGGTGGAACAGAGAATAGGCAGCCTCAGGATTAAGCTCTGGTGGCAGGCTCTTAGGAATAAATCGTGAGCCCTGCACTTGTTTATTTATTTATTTTGCATATCAATTACTGGTGGTAAAATTAAGCCCACGCCAGAAAAAAAAGGCTCTTTAAAACTGTCAAACGCGCACAACTCCATAAAACTAGAGGCAAATGCAAAGTAAAGCAGGAAAGTGTTTGAAATAACAGAGGAATGGGCCGCCACCTGCTGGCAAAGAGCGCCACCAGCAGGCTGGTCATAGGAGAACAGCTGGCCGGCTTGGAAAGCATCTGAACAGGGTTACTGCAGATGTTCGCATTGATTCTAGTTTGATGAAATGGTACTGAGTGAGCTGTGTTTCACCCGCCCGGACTCTGCTGGTGTCAGTCAACAGCCCACTGATGGATCCTGCGAGGACAGCAAGGGCGATTGTATATTAATACAGACACGCAGAGGACGAGGGAGAGAATCTGGTATAAGTAAAATGAGACAAAGACATAGACTGATTCAGAGAAACGAGTAAGGCAGCAATAGAGAGATGAAGGGAATGATGATAGAATGCATGGGTCGCTTTCATTTATTAGCCTCACCTAAAAATGTTCTACGGTGAAACCTTTATCCACCTTGCCCCTGCCACGTAACTTTACACATCCAGAATTCCTTGATTTTAAAGTTTTGAAAGACAACAGACCAGAAATCACGAAAGGGAAAAGCAATCCTCATTTGTATTTATTCATTCGCGCTTATTTATGTGCTGAGAGTTCCAATCCCAAATATTGCTCAAATGCTCCATGTGAAAACCTACTCGCGAACGGTAACAGGAAACCAGTATTTGGGGAGCGGGTGGTAGAAAACACAGACTGCACATGGTTTACTCCACCACGTCACATCGACTGCAGTACATACCTGTCCAACTTCAAGAACATTCTCATCGTGTGAAGAGGGGACGGGGTCTTGAAAGGGGCGGGGCCTCGTGCCGAGAAGTGCCTACCAGGCACTTTTGACATACATTACTTTAGGATGCCTGCTGTACAAACCTTCTCTTGTGTTAGGATGCAATCACTAATTGCATTGTTATTTTAAGTGGGGGCAGGCATGAATGTTTCGAAATTCATGTTTGAAAACTCACTTTAAAAAATAAAATACTTCTGAATGCACTGCCACAATCTTAAACCTTTGCGGTCTTTAAAAATGAAGGTGTTCCTAAAGTTAAGGGCCTAGTTACTTCCTTTCCCAAACTGCTATTAGCCTTTTAATAAGTGCTTGGCTTGCTGTTTATTTAACATTTTTTAAATGTTAGTGCTGAGTCGAGTAAACAGCAGACCAGTGCTGCTGCTGCCCAGGGGGCGGGCCGCGCGCGTAAACGCTAGGAAGGGCCGCGCGCGTAAACGCCAGGAGGGCCGCGCGCGTAAACGCCAGGAGGGCCGCGCGCGTAAACGCCAGGAGGGCCACATGTGCCCCCCTCTGGCCGTACATTGAGTGACACTGGTAGAGAATCAGCCAATGCACAATGCACCACACAGTAAAAGACCCACCACCCCCCGGACTTGAGGATTCGTAACAGAGATGGATACCATAAGATGCATGCATGAAGCAGACACCTACTAGAGGACAACCCCCTTGACCTACCCGCTCACAAATGTAGACTACACCCCCCCATCCAAGACACTTTAGTTGGATTTATGTTCTTTTATCATCTATTTTCTTAAGCTTCGCAATTGAACAGATTGATTATGTCCTCCACCTACTATCAAGTGCCCATTTCCCATAATTCATTCTGGCTACCCCTCCCCTCTCTTGCTCCTGACACAGAGTCAACCGGGGAATACTCACTCACACTCATTCAGTGAACCATCCAAGAAACCAGGTGAAGAGGTCATGCATGTGCCAAAGTAAAGTAGGATCACCATGTTTATAATTGTAACATGCAGAAATGAGAAAACTATGCGCTAAAACCATGACTGGACTTATGTCTGACCTCTGATGTGATGTCTTGGTTCAAGGCTCAGGAACCAGTAATTTTACCCCGGATGGGGGAAATGCTTTGTATTGTGTAACTGCTTCATATATTTCTAAATGCCAATATAGATATATTTGAAAAAGACAGACATAAATCTTGAGAAGGCACACCAGTGCTGCCATGCCAAATTGTGTCTAAAAAGTGGCGGTTTGTGTAGGTTTCTTGTACAAGATGGAATGTGGGGGCGAGGCTAAGGTCTGCAGGGTGGTGAAGGTGGATCTAGGATAGAATAGAAGCAGGTCTTTAAGTGGGCCGGGTTTTGCCAGTGCTAAAAGCAGGTGCTGTGACTGGTCCCTATCGGGCTCTCCATTTCTGCCCCCACCCTCAAGTTGGAAAAGAAAATCTCTACTCTGTGGCAGTACCACTGCTCAAACACTTTGATGTAACTTCAAAGTGACTTGTTATAGTTCTTTCACAGTCTCATTTCAGAACTGAAGCATTTTCAATATTATATACAACAAAGCCATAGTCGTTGCTTATTTATTATATGCAACTAACAACCATTGACAAAGCCAATAGTTCTGGCTTGTAGGTGTAATGTTACTTGTATTATATAACTGGATGCAATGACAGAAGCTGTCGGGCGGCACACTATGCTAAGCTCAGACTTTTAGCTTATGTGTTTTCAAGCCATGCCCTAAATTACATCGGCCACGCCCCTTTGAGAGACCCCAACCCCAGTTTTTTCATCCCACTGAAAGCCCTGAGTAGAAGAGCTTCAAACCACTGCTGACATCACATTATTGTAATCCAATGGGGAGGACAGAATGAGTGGGAGTAGGATAAAGATGGAATAGCCTTGGATTTAGTGGGTGAAGGGAAAGAAAACATTTCGTTTTTGGAGGGGAGGGAGAAAAATATTAATATTTGCAACTTTATGGGGAAAAAAACTACAAGACACCCTTTCAGAAGGGGTAGATAAGACCCCTCCCAAAAATCCTCGCTGAATTCACCAGGTCCTGCAAATTATTGGACTGCTACAGGTAAACCTTGTGAAAAGAACTGAAAAGGTTATCATTTAAAAATAATTGCAATATCGGCTGAAGCATGATTTGTTGGGAAATAGTCAATTCTGGGTAAGATGAGGAAGAGGGGTTGAGTAGGGTTTGAGGGAACGACTGTTGAAGCGCCATGCAGTTGAAAGGCCAGACTTTTGGTGACGATGAATTGTCTTCTGCAATAGACAAGGAAGCTCAGAAAATACGGGAAGCTGGACGGTAAGACAAATTTTATGCATATGTTCAATTCTTTCTAAGTCACCAATGCTTTTTGGCAATTCAGGGTG
Source organism: Lissotriton helveticus (assembly GCF_964261635.1). Lineage (NCBI taxonomy): Eukaryota > Metazoa > Chordata > Amphibia > Caudata > Salamandridae > Lissotriton > Lissotriton helveticus. The sequence goes on along the minus strand of NC_136073.1, from coordinate 253,128,407 downwards.
GCTACAATGCCCCAGGCCATCTAGCCAACTACAGAGATGCACATGGAATCAAGCTGTCAGCCACCGTTTTTGTATGTATATGAAGCCACTTCCAATAAACATACAACACTGAGTCCAGCCTCGTGTCGACAACAAGACAATCTTTATTCCATTCCGAAGAAACAGGCAGAAACTGCAGTTTTAAACAATAACTTCCGCGCAACCAAACCTGGATGGCCAGAACTGGCTGACCCTTTATGACAGCAAACAAAAACAATGTTGGATGCAATAAGACCAGCTACAAAAACAAACAGGAAAAGTAAAAACTACTGATCATAGGTGACTGCATGAGTGAAAAATCGAAAAAAACGTATGGTGAAAATGTGGCAAATGCATCAAAAGACTAACTATACACAGACTACATATAAACTTTACTGAATCTTACATTTACAGTGGCCTTGGCTAGCAGCCATATTTTGCAGTCTTTTACATAGGAGGATGTGAGAATCATGCCATGACAATATCTTTGACATAAAAGGAGGCTTTGATGTAACATTACCAATGTTTTTTTCCAAAACACCACATTTGTCTTTTACGTGTCACAGCACTTCAGCTGCTTTTAACGTGTGTCTTAACAACCAAGCTACGGCGCATCAAGAAACAAGGTAGTCTTTAACAGCAACACCTGCTCATTGCTTGAGGGCATCAAAGGCAAACAGGGTGAGCAGACGTCTGGTCTGGATAACAAAGAGGACCAGGAGGAACTGATCTTCAGATTACTTTTTAATGTTATTACTTGTATGGGACAATGGTAGTTTTAAAGCAGGGAAAGTAGGAAGGAGTATGCAGTGAATAGTAACAATTACATTCCAGGCAATTTGACAGGAAAAACTACTTTCATACAAAGTTAATCTCCAAGGGTAAATGGCCACAATACTCGGCATTCACAAAACGAACCAATGTTTTGAAAGCTGCAGCATCATATAAACAACATTTTTCAAATGTTTTCTTCACATCCTAAAAAAAAAAGCTTTCTACCCTGTACCAAGATCACAGACTTTTAATGCCACACAACCATACAGAAAAAGCAACAGTTTCCATGGCCTGTTTTACTGGCCCAAGATGGTGCTATGCTTTCTGAATCAGCCTTTCCATCTTGAAGACACAAAACCCAGTCAAATCTAATGTTTGTATCCTAAAGAAACACCAAAATTGCACATTGCTCCTATATGCTCTTTCACTGTCTTTCTTGCATTCTATTGATCTGAACATTGTCCAGGGCTACGCTCACATTCATGTAGTGGCCGTATGCTCTATACAGATACATTAGCCGTTTCTTACTCCCTTTAACTGACTTTGTGCACTATGTAAACAAGTCATCCAAAGTTTACTTTTTCTTTTCAAAGACCTTAGCATCATAAACACTATGATTTCCTCTCGTCTCAACATACCTGGAAGGAAATACCTAAATCATGAGTCAATCAATGTTCTACCTGAGTGGATGCCACCTGATCCCACAAGCTGTGGATCAAGAATATTACAGAATGGCTTCTTTTGCCAGTATTGCCAATGCTTCATCGCATCCTCCCCTGTATAAGGTTTATTTACCTGCTTTGACCCCCCCTGAAGCACAAGAAGCTCTCGGATAACGATTGGCTGGTAAACTCGATCCAAAAGGCTGTGCAAGGCTTCTTTACACAGGGCTCTCTCACCTTCTTTTAGCACCTGGAAAAAAAACCTGTGTTAGATCAATGAATTTCATAATAAAACAAGATCTATGATTCATAAGTTTACGAGGGGCGAGAAGGTAGAGCAAAATAAAGATGCAATCTTTCATAGATACCTCATAATTAGGGTTTCTTGCTTTCAGTGTTCATTTTTCAATGATTCGTGTGAGTGCATTTTATGATCTCCGTTTTCTGAACAGGATTTTAACAATGTTTAAACACATACATTGCCAAACATGTTGCTAGTATTGCTATGCGAATTACAACATGCATAATGTATCTGAAGGGGGAATATTGCAAGACTGTAGTGTTCTCCCCAGTGGTAGTATGGGCAGAGGAGTTCTGGTAGATTGTTCTGGGCACAGGCTCTCTGTGCTTTGCATGGCCCTTTCTATCTCATTTAGTCACATCGAGTCATTTTCTCTCCGACAAAGACAATGCCTTCGACACTCTAACATCTGACTATTGTACAGGACTATGATTTGCTCAATAATGTGTTACATTGCAGAACAGGATAAGAAACACGAGCCTAGACTCAGAAGTCATCCACATGATTCCTATTAAAAACAATATAATCCTTAGGGTGGTGAATAATACCAACTCGATAGTATCTTGTGGAACTTTTACATTTCTGAGTTACACCAGATTACTTTGAACCTCTGCTGCATTCATAAACACCTGCGTTTTCATCTTGTTCCACTGTGCCTTTCTGCCCTGTATACAGACCATCATGGAGGAGGTTGGGCTCTGCTCTTGTACAGATATTTTTAGCTGCCAAATGGGTGCACCACTTTTAGACTGTCTTGACTTTTTTGTTTAAATGATCTTTACTGGAATTTAAGTAAAGTGAAGAACACACATGTAAGATGGGCATACCCACCTGAATTTCCACCATCACTCAGGCTCACCCTAACATCACGGTCATTGTTGGCCATCTTATCATGTTGAGCAAACTGGTTTAAAACACCCTATAATCAGCCAGAGCCCTCACATTTTTGTGACAATGGAGTCTCCTATACTCTTTACTGAGGCATGACAGGATTGGGCCCCAAGGTGTTTTAAGTAAATGTGATTTCTCTGTTAGATCATAAGCAACCAGAGAAAGCACTAAGCCCTATTATCGATGCAGCTACTAGCGTTGAGCACATACAAGCTCCTGACTTTTCTTTGATTCCTAGTGGGGCAGAGGGTGGAGATGGGGATCCCATCAGTAGCAAAGATAGTGAATTTTATTCACTATCTGAACACTCTGGGGGCTCTGATTTGGAGGCCGACCTGGACGATGAGGCGGAGACGTCATCGCTTGAGATTACCACCAAGGAGATAACATGTATTACGGTGGTAAATCAACAAGTGGATAGCAATTGGGGCGATGAAACCTCCGGTGGGGGTATATCTGATACAGATCAACCTTCAACCCCGGGTCAAACAGACCAAGCGGGCTTAGCCGACCAAACTAGCCATAGCTATAGCCTTGGGACTACAAGTCAAGCCGCACTAGATGTCATTTTAGGTTTAAAGCATTTTATTGCAGTTTTGTGAGAAACAATACAAACAAAGGAATACAGTCGTCTCAAAGAAGTGGTGGAAAGGTCGTACTCCAGGAGCGCCTTCAACCGTCAGCCAATACAATCATAGCATCCTGCAGAGCGTAGCGTCAGGTGAACATGTGATGACGACAAGTTCAAAAAACCAACATCCCTTACCCCAACTCCCTCCCTCCCAGCCCACCCCCCAAATCCACTTCCCCCCTCCCCCCGTGCTGCGTGAATGTCTTACCCCCCTCCCACTCCTTCGAGGCATCCGCCTCTCTCATCAAGCAAATCTCCCAGGCCTTCTAGGTAGGTAGTTCGGTCAGGGATGTCAGTCGCAATAACCTGAGATATCGGGGACAAGTAATTTCCTTAAATTCTGACTGTAGTAAGGTATGGAAAGGCTGCCACAACTCCTCAAACTTATCCACCTCCCCCGCCACCGTGAGGGACAGCTTATCCATTCCCAGAACGTGCCATAACCTATGCAACCAGCCGGTAGTAGTGGGAAGTGTGGTGGTGCGCCAATAGATGAGTATGTTCTGAATCGCTGAGCCCAAGGCGATCGCTATCAGCCTACCCTTTCTGGATTTCAGAGGATACATCAAGCCATTGGGCAGCCCTAACAGGACATAGGCTGGGAAGCGGGGCAATTCAATGTCAAAGCACTGGTTTATCTCATCTAGGATCTCCTTCCAGTAGGGAGTCAGTAGTGGACAATCCCACAAGATGTGTGTAAGTGTGCCAATCTGCCCACATTCACGCCAACAAGTGTTTGCAATGTTGCGATTCATTTCGTGCAGCCTTTGAGGTGTATAGGACCAATAAGTAGATTTCTTAGTGAAAGTCTCAGTGAGCCCAGTGTGGTATGCAGAATGGCGCGCCCGATAGGAGATGTGGTCCCAGTCTGTGTGACTCAGTTCCCTTCCCAGTTCTCGCTCCCAACGCTCCCTCCCGGGGTTGTGAATGTGGAGAGGGGGGGTTGCAAGAGTCTGTATAGATCAGAAATGAGTTTGGAATCCGAGGAGCGTGTCGCCAGCCACATCTCATAGGGTGTGAGCTTCCGGTCGGCCAGGTCCCGCACCTGTGGTTGAAGCGCCCAGTGGCGTACTTGCAAATATCGCATTCGTTCAGTCTCGGGCAGGCGGTACTCCTGTCTGAGGTCCTGAAATGATACGGCGCCTTCCGGGCCGTAAATGTGAAACAGAGCGCTGCATCTAGCCGCCCGCCAGAGCATTCAAGTCTCCCCCAATGATGATGTGCCTGTCGGGGTAGTTGCTATGTCTTCTAGGGCCGTGTGTAGAAACCGGTCTTGGTGATCATTGGGGCTATACAACGAGCCCACCGTAAACAACAGACCTCCCACCTTGACCCTGTATGCCAGCAGCCTCCCCTTCTGTTCGGCCACTTTGTGCAAGACCTCCCCTTTAAATTTCCTAGACACTAAGATTGCAACCCCGCTGTCTTGGTGGCCCCTGAGGAAAAGAGCTGTACAGGAAATTTCTGCGACCTCATCCTATGACAGTCTCTGGGCAGGAGGTGAGTCTCTTGTAAGAGACAAATGTCTGCCTGGGTGTTCTCTAGTAGGGACAACACTGCTCTCCGCTTGACTGGGTTATTCAGCCCTTTCACATTAAGGGTAACTATCTCAAAGGCCATCAAAGACTGTTATAGGGACTGCGCTTAAAGAGCCCGACTCCCCCTCGGGGGCGGCAGAAGTGACAGTAGTGTGAAATGGTGGTGCAAGGTGTGGCAAAAGCAGCAACCATACAACATAGTGCCCCAAGCTCTATAAAAGTGGCGTGTGGGTAGATCAAGTGCAACAGCAAAACAAAACAGCACAGCACAAACCCCGAATCCCCCCTCCCCTACCCTCCGAACTCCCCCCAAACAGCCCAACTCTCAACCCCCCCTTACCCTGCCTAGTGACCTGCCCCTCCCCATCTTCCCTCCCCTCAGTCCCAAGCCCCAACCCCAACCGTTCAAAGAACATCATTGGCCCAGTCTGGTCCGAATCGGACGAGTCTGTGGTAAGTTATTCGAGTGGACGTCCAGCCACCTCTTGCGCCCCCCCGCAGCCCTTTCCCCCGGAACCCTCGCACCTGCAGTGATGATGAGGCCAAAAAGATCTCCCCCCGGAGTATGCTTAGGCCGTCAAGGCCATATCACCAGACGACGTGTCTCTGGATACCTCCCGTATTGCGCTGTCCATTTCTGCTCGGACCGTGGGCGAGTCGGGTCGCGAAGGCAGGGTTGTGGATCGCCGCCTTCGGATTGTCTGCCATCCCTCCCTGGTGTTGCGTCGGCGGTGAGGCGTGGGAGCGTCTTCATCCGTTGCTGTGATTTCAAGCACTCCGCAGGTGTCCTGAAGGGATCGAAGCTGATGCAAAGTCCCGTTCCAACGGAAAATGAGCCTGAAGGGGTGGCCCCAGGAATACTGCGTGTCATGTTCTCTCAAAAAGTCTGTGGCGGTTTTGAATGATTTCCGTTTCTGTAAAGTGATCGTAGATAAGTCCTGAAACAGTGCCACTTGATGCCCCCGGAAACTCACCGGCTGCCATCACCGCGCCTCGCGGCGAATCCGCTCCTTCAAAGGGAAGTCCGGCAGGAAGGCTCGGATGTCCGGGGGCGGCGCAGAAGCCCGTCTAGGCAGGCCTACTCTGTGATCCCTGTCAATCCTCACCGGGAAATCTCCGGGTTCACCTAATATGTCGCGAAACATATCTCTCAGGTAAGCGGCCGCGTCTTCCCATTCGTCTCCAGACGGAACGCCTCGGACTCTGATGTTGTTGCGCCTGGATCTGTTCTCGAGATCTTCAGCGTGGGCCTGGAGGTCAATCTGTTGGTCTCTGAGCCGCAAGACCTCCTGCTGCAGGTGCGCGATCTCATCTCGGGTGTGGCCAGTCTCCTCCATGGTAGATACTCGCTCTCCGAGGGAGTCGACCTCTCTTCTCACCTTTCGGACCTCCCCGGCCACTTCCTGCTTCAGCGTTTGGAAGTCCTCCCTGAGGGTGCTGAACAGCGACTCCAGGAACGACCGGGTCACCGGAGGTTCCCCTCCCTCCGCACCTCTGGAGCTGGACGGGGGGCTCAGGGCAGGCTGACTCCTGTCATGTCTCGGGGCACTCCTGCCCAGCATTTCCGGTAAGGTGCGGTCACCTTTCTTACCCCCTCTATTGCCTGACATCGTGGGAGCGTGCTGTAATAGGGAGGGCACCAATAAAGTTTTGGGCGGTGTAGGGGCCAAGATTTGCGCAAAAGCACCCCCGGTGCGTCACTTCGCGGTCTAATCCCAGCCGGAGGGCTTCCCAGGTCTCAGGAGCGGCACCTCAAGGATGGCCGTAGCAGTCGACCCCCAGTGGCAGGGCACCCCCTCTGCACCACGGAGTAGAGGAAAATGTCTAGAGGCGATGGCTATGGAGCTTACCACTTCCCATCCAGGGCCAAAGCGTCGCGCTGTCAGGGCTCCCACCTCACCCTCGGGCCAACGTCTGTGTTAAAGCCCACCTGTAGGAGTCGGGGTCGCTCCCTTCCGCGTCTCAATGAGTGGCGTCGTAGGCCGGTCCCCCTCTTGGTCGGTGCACGACACCGCAATCCACGTGCCACTCTGTGCATGGACCTGGCGAGTCCCGTGTCTCTAAGGAGGCCCCCTATGGAGGGTCCCAATGTAGCAGCCTAGCTCCGGTGCCGTGGGTGGACGAGGAGGCAGGGGCCCACCTCCTGTCAGGGCCTTCAGTACATGCGCCGCCTCCGCGCTATAGGCCCAGCGGGGGCCACCTCGGAGCTGCGTCAGGGCGGGGGTCGCTCGCCGTGCCTGTGAACCTCGGGGCTCCTCTGAACACCCCCCGACCTCCGCTCGTAACGTCCGATCCTTTGGGGCACTGGGAGAGGGTCTTAAGGCCGGTGCGCAGAAGCAGGCCTCCCGGCCTACCTGATCCCCGGGCTCGCGTAGAAGTCCTCCGCCGGTCCCGCCCCCTCGGGGCTTCGGGCGGCGCGGCGTCGGCTCGCCGGTGATCTCCGCCTCGCCGGCGGCTCGCACTGGGTACGCTTCTGCTCTGCTGGCCCTCGCTGCGTCGCCAAGGCTCTTCGCTGGACCTCCGGCGGGCCCCGGTCTCTGACCACTTTGGTCTCCGCCGGCTCGGCGGCCAACCCCCGCTTCGGGTACCGCTCCGGTTCGGCTTCGCCGTAACTAGGGAGTCACCGGAGGCCCCCAAGTCGTGCGGCCACTCGCCCACCTGCACTGGGCACTCCCTCCGCTCGATCCGGGGGAGATCATCGGTGCCGGGCGGTGCAGGGGCTTCGGGGTCTCGGGAGCACACGATGAGAGCGCCCTCTCAGCCCGCCATCTTGGCCACGCCCCCCCTAGATGTCATTTTAAAGGCAATCTCGGATCAACGCTTGGAGGCTAAGGCTGAGCACTTGAAAACTCACACTGCCTGTAAAAAACATCAGAATACAGTGCGACGGTTGGCGAAATCATGTCATGATTTTACAGATAGAATGGTTGAGGCAGAAGGACGTATCTCCTCATTGGAAGACCAAGTTGCACATAATAAAACTGACATTGATGGCTTCAAGGCTCAGAAGGACGATGTCCACATAAAACGAGTCGATTTGGAGAATAGACTATGGCGTAATAATTTACGTATTTTGGGTGTACCCGAAGGACGTGAGGGGCAGGACGTACGGCAATTTGTCATTGAACTTTTTGAGGAGGCCTTCCCTGAGGTTAAGCAGTGGCATTGGGCTCAGGAGATCCAATGGGCACACCGCTTTCCATTTCGGCAGCGACCAACACGAGCCACGCAAGGCTCTCAATATCCACGTGCTATTTTGATATCACTAAATAACTTTTTGGCAAGACAAACACTATATGACCTTGCAAGACCGGATAAAAAACGATCTGGGAAGGGTGTGGAATTTTTTGTGCGCCCTGATTATTGCCATGCCACTGTAGAGAACCGGTGGCGGCTACGTCAACTGATTGCTCCATTTCAACTGAAGGGGGCACAAGCTTCTCTTCTCCAGCCGTTTACTTTAAAAATTGTGTATAAGGGGCAGAACCGATTCTTTACATCTGAGGCCCTAGCTAAGGAATATCTGGATTCTTTAGTGTGAGGGGTTGTTATAAGTATGCTATGTTTGACTTACTTTATTGGTTTATACCCTCATGCTTTTTTTCTCTCTATTCAACGGATTTGCCTAAACACTGTGAACTCTCACACACATCTACAGGGCAATCGGCCCTATTGCCTTAGTTTTGGGGGAGGGTCACATGGGGTGGGGGGGAGGGTGGGGTTGATGCAGGGGTTGGGTGGTCACGGGGGGCTGTGTGGGGGTTAAAGGGGGAAAAGTACGTTCAAAGCTATAAAGCCTCAAGAGTAAATGTATTGTTTTTTGTTAATTATGAGAGTCATCATCCAATGTGTAAATTAAGATTTGATGGCTAGTTATAATTTTCGTATGTGTTCATTTAATGTCTGTGGCCTAAATAATACTCTTAAACGTAGGCGAGTGCTGCACGAAATACGATTGATTCAGCCGGATATTATTTGTCTCCAGGAGACTCATATCCCTTGGGCGAACCAAAAAGTTTTGACTGAGCTTGGCTACGCAGTATTGGCTACTTCACAACAGTCTACGATGAATCGTGGGGTGGCTATACTTGGGCGGCCATCGATTACCACAACGGGAAAAACTAAGGTTGATACCCTAGGAAGATGGGCAATTGTTGGGTGTATTATTGGAAATGTTATCGCTACGATATGCACGGTATACGGGTCAAATATTGACGATCCCACCATCCTAGAGTTTTTGAATGTTGAGCTTACTCTTTGGGGTACACCACTATTTTTACTGGGTGACATATTCATGGTGAGGTGCACATCTGGGATTCTAAATTTATTGGCTATGTGGGTAGAAAGCCGAAGGTATTTAGAGCGTTACGACAATTAGTGCTTCAACATGGGCTGTTAGATGGGTGGCCCTTGGCAAATCCTAGAGATCCTGGCATTACCTTTTTCTCCTCCGCCCACAAAAAATGTGTGCGGCTAGATTATATCTTTATACCCAGCTCTCTCGCGGCCGGTGCCCAGATGTCGGTAATGCCACGTATTACATCTGACCATGTCCCGGTTGTTATAGACGTGCCTCTGTTTAAAATCCAGCGTATACATCGGACTTATACATTTAATAAGAAACTTCTTTTGGATGAAACTTATGTACGGCAAGTTCTAGATTGGGCCCAACAGTTTCTGGATTTTAATGGGGGCTCTGCTTCTTATGCCATGGTATGGGACAGCTTTAAAGCTGGGCTACGTGGGGAAACATGTAGCTATGGTTGGACTCTGCAACGTAAACAAAAAATCATAATTGAGCAACTTCTATCTGATTTAACAAATGCAGAGCGCGAATTGATATCGGATATTAACATGCATCAGGATAGTAGTGTATCACAAGATAAAGTTGCAGGTTGCAAGGCTAAGATCAATGGGGTGTGGAGTCATGATATAGCATGTCAATATAAAATCCATCGAACCGAGAGATATGAGTATGGGGAGACTGTGGGAAGATGCCTAGCCCAAAGAATGCGGGGGCGACAGACTGCGCAGCGTATAGTATCTATAGAAAACAGCCAAGGTACTTTAGTAGAATCGTCCGAGGGCATTCAGTATTTCACGGATATTATAAGGAACTCTATACCCAAGACCACCTTTCTCTCGATCTGATTGATCAGTTTGTTGTTAAATTTGATTTATCCCAGTTGGATTCTATAAATAAAGAAGAGCTAGAAGCACCTATTACAATGCAAGAACTTGAGACTGCACTTAAAGATCTGGCTCTTGGGAAGGCTTCTGGGCCCAATAAAATTCCGTTAGAACTATATCATTTGCTATTTCCTATTATTAAGGCTGACATGCTGGCGACATTCATTGCTGCTCAGGCTGGATACCCTCCTCCTTCATGGGATGATGCAAGTATAATTATATTTTTTTTAAAAAGACAAACCCTCCCATCTTCCAGGGTCTTATCGACCTATTTCGCTTATTAATGTAGATGCGAAATTATATTCTAAAATTCTTGCGAATCGGTTAATCCAGGTCGCACCAGCACTAGTTTCTGATCAACAACATGGCTTTCTCCCTGGACATGGTACGATCAATCATATACATCGTGTTATCGCAGTTTTAGATTATGCCGCGGTCACTCATGAGAATGCTGGATTGGTATTTTTAGATGCCGAAAAAGCTTTGATCGCGTTGCATGGGCATTTTTATGGGCAATTATGGTTAAAAAGGGGTTTGGACCTAGTTTCATACACGCTATACAAGTTATGTATAGAAGCCCAAGGGCCAAGATCTGCCTGTCAGGTCAGGAATCTGCATATGTCAATATCACTCGGGGTACACGGCAGGGCTGCCCATGCTCGCCATTACTATTTGCTATCTATATTGAACCACTGCTACAGATGCTGATGACATCTCAACGTATACAATCTATGGTGCTGCCTGGGGGCAGTATTCGTGTGTTAGCTTATGCTGATGACGTTGCCGTTATATCATCCGATCCCAAATCAGCATTACTCGAGATTGAAAATCTAACACAAGAGTTTGGTAATGTGTCAGGGTACAAACTTAATACACTGAAAACTCAGGTCATCTGTTCAACAGGGCTTTGTCATAATGATTGTTGTGTTACTCCCGAGGCTAAATATCTTGGCATTAAAATCAGGTTGTCACTTCAAGAGTTGGTTACGGTGAATTGGACTGACATGCTACATTCTGTTAAAAATCAGCTTGAAAAACTTGAATGTCTGCATTTGTCATTGGTTGGGAGACGTAATGTCCTTAAAATGTCTATCTTGCCTAAAGTGTTGTACTATTTTCGGTCAGTACCACTGGAGGTATCTGCTATAAAATTGAAGAAATTTCAATCCATAGTGGATAGGTTTCTATGGGGTTGGAAATCTTCGCGCAGGGCTACTAAATATATGACACTTCCGCTTCTGCGCGGTGGGTGGGGCGTTCCAAACTTTGCATTATATTATTTGGCTTGTCTTGTGCAAAATATTAAATACTCTGTGACTGGGGGGACTCCCCCTGTATTTGAGAGCCCAGATATTTTCTCCCTTCTACTCGGTCCTCAACCACGACAAATGCTGCTTCGTTTTTTAGAACCTAGCTATTACAAAAGAACCAGGTTCAAACTAGTATTAGCGGCTTTTAAAGGATGGCGCTCAACCCGCAAAATCATTGGCCTGGGACGTATTAACTTTTATACTCCATGCTACTCCACAGAATTATTTCCGCCAATATTCTGGGATCGTACGATGCGCACATGGGGGGAGAAAGGCATCATATCTTTTGGTTCTATGTTTAAAGATGGTATAATGGTCTCATTTCACGAGCTGAGAGATAAATATACTGTCCCTCAACATGATTTTTTTAAGTATTTACAGCTACGCGATTTCATCTTTAAACACCAAAGTATTCTACCTCTAGGTCCTAATGATTTTATGGAAATTCTAAAAAAGCCGTCACGGATAGAGACTTTGTATAATTATTTGCTGAATACATATCGGGACGATATGGGGTTACAGGAGTCTAAATGGCGTATTAGATTGGGTACTCCTGTAGTACCCTTGCAAGATTCTATTAATACGGCCGCTAAAATCATTCTATCTGCCAATCTACGATCACAGCATTATAAAACTTTATTTAATCTTTATCATACACCTTTTAAAATGCTGAAATGGGGCAATGCCAATAACGGGAAATGGTTTAGGTGTCAATCTGATATGGCAGATATTGTACATATTTTTTCTGATTGTTCAGTGTTACAACCTTTTTTTTACATCTATTGAGAATTTTCTGTCGCATATTTTAAATTGTGATGTGCTAATCTCTCGAGAGTTGATTATATTTGGATTATCTAATGACACCGATTCTTTTTTAGGATATCATAAAAATAGATATCTTATATTTATGGCTATGGCCGTAGCTCGCCTATGCATTTCCTCAATGTGGTTGAAACTGGAAGCACCGGTATATGAAATGTGGCGGGCAAAATTCTATAATGTTTTTTATTTAGAATATAATCTATACCGCATTAAATCCCTCAGGAAAATGCAAAGGGGGATTAAAATTTGGCAGGCAATGATTGATCATTTGGGCCCGGTAGAATAATTATCTGATTGATTGTTTATGATTGTATTTTATTCTTTTTGTTTATTTGTATAATATGCTTTGTATATTAACGTCCCTTTTCGCTTTGTTGTATTCTGTACTTGGCTTTGAACTGAACCAATAAAAAAAAAAAAAATAAAAAATAAAAAGAAGATCATAAGCAACCGTTTCTTGACCCATCAGTGTCCAGATCCTGTATAACCATACTGCAAATGTTGGAACATTTTTTGTAGACGAATAAATAGATGATCTGTTTTACTGCCAGCTGGAGATGAGGTATTCTTTTGTCCCATGTGGAGAATTATAAAAAACATGTTGCCCACTGGTTTGCTCAGTAAGGCGAAGTCCAGCAACTGTCAATTTCACTACTGTTAATTTGCGTGGTGGGCAAAAAGATTGAGTTCCAAAAGTCTATAAGATTAGAGTAAGACCTGAATATGTAAATGCTAACTTCTGAGGTAGAGGAGCAGGGGAGTTACAGGGTGGGGAAAGTAGAGGTATAGTTTTTCCTGAGGTAGTGATGCACAGGTTACGTGGGGGGTAGGGGTACCAGTTGCCTAGTCCTCAGAGAGAGAGGAATTTGTTTGATAGAAAATTTTTTACTTCTTTCCGGAAGAGGGATGTGGATGCATCCGATCTCCATGGGTAGCGAGCTCCAAATGATTGGGGCCATTCCAAAGAAGGAACGGCTGTAGGTTTTCTTTTTCTTGAATTTTAGCGGCTTGAGAAGTAAGGAGCTCGTTCTTCTGGAGGATCTATTTCCTCCAGATAGGGTCTGTTTCTGGGTTAGGTAGGAGGGGGTATTGTGGCGCAGCGCTTTGTGGGTCATGCACACGATTTTGGAATGCATCCTAGCCTCGAGGGGAAACCAATTCAGTGCACGAAGGTCAGGGGTGATGTGATCACCTTTTTAGGGCTCGGGCCTACGCCTCCACAAAGTGGGGGGCGGAGCTTCCGAGTTCTCATGCGTTCAAAAAAAAAAAAGAATTCAGAAAGGGGTCCGGCTGGCACATTCCTTAGTTTTTTATGGCATCTGCCTAGTGATTCGTCTTCGCTGTGCTGTATATTTAGTAGCGTTTACGTGATAGGCTAAATGTAATGTACGCATGCCCGATTTGGCATATTTTCGGCGGTTTCGCGCACGGCAGACTTATTAATCTTAATTAGGAGCTGTCAGAGTGCCCGTGTAATGCAATCCAGATGGTGCGAGTGCGTTCACCATTGCATTGCATACAAAAAAGTCATCTGATCTCTTCAGAGAGTGTCCGCAGGCGCTGTACGGGGCATTTTTTTCCAGGCGCGAGGGGTCTTTGTAAAATCGTAGACTGTGTCCAATGGCTGTCCTGTTCCGCTGCCAGTGCATAGCCCAGCTGCAAGAAATACTAACTGCAAAAGGCAAGACACATGTTACAGATGCGTGCCCGCAGTTTCCCTGGCAGTCTGCCCTCCCATTCTTCCTTTAGAAGGAAGCCTGTGAGGCCACGTGCCCCCCCCCCGGGCTAAATCTGGAAGATGAGCTCACCCCAGGCAGGCCTTGGGTTTGAGTTACAGGCCCGCCGGCTGCTGAGGGCGCCGTCTGGACATTATCCTTGTCAACTGTCTTTCCTCAGCAGCCGCCTGGCCTTAGCGTCCCCATGCTGCGCACGGGATCAAACCCTCTGTTTTGTAGGATTACATTTATTTGGGAGCTTGTGACCGTATGCTGTGTGTTGTCTGCAGATATTCGCGAGTGCCACAGTGTGTGCGTGGGGTCGAGGGGTCAGGGCACACGATTATAGGATATGCATTTCTAAGTGACTTTTTGGATGGAGGATGTGGCGCAGCGCCCACAGCTGCCGATTTTGGAGATTGGGAGCCTGGCTTGAATCTCGGCGTCGGCTCAACATCCTGTAATCTTGGGCAAATCACTTAATCTCCCTGTGCCTACCAAAAATGAATGTGTCCTTGTGTAATGTATATGCTCATGTAAAGCACTCCAATACCTTAGGGTTTATTTTGCACTGGATATAACTGGAAACAAAAAGAAAACGGAGCATGTTTGGAGGTGTAAAATTACCAACCATTGGAGGATGGGCTAACACTTCAAACAGTGCGGCAGAACGATGCTTAGAGCCACCAGAAAAATCCAAAGTGATTGGTGAAACTTGATAACAAATAAAACAAACAAGTTATAATACATGTGACACAATTTTTCGTCTACTGACCGCTCTTTAAAAAGGGAAATGAGTAATTTTACAACTAAAAAGTCGCTTTACAGATTTCAATGGAAAGCACTTTAGAACCAGTTTTCTTAAAGATTTCAGCAACCCCCTTTGACAATTGTTTTCTGTGAAATGACAGTGAATTTATTAAATATTTTAATTCCTTCTTCAAGTGAGTAGAGTAGTGAGTAGAGTAGTGGGTAGTGAGTAGAAAGTAGTGAGTAGAGTAGCGAGTAGTGAGTAGAGTAGTGAGTGGATAGTAGTGAGTAGAGTAGTGAGTAGTGAGCAGAGTAGTGAGTAGTGAGTGCAGAGTAGTGAGTAGTGAGTAGAGTAGTGAGTAGAGTAGTGAGTAGAGTAGTGAGTAGTGAGTAGAAAGTAGTGAGTAGAAAGTAGTGAGTAGAGTAGTGAGTAGAGTAGTGAGTGGAGAGTAGTGTGTAGTGAGTAGAGTAGTGAGTAGTGAGCAGAGTAGTGAGTAGTGAGTGCAGAGTAGTGAGTAGTGAGTAGAGTAGTGAGTAGAGTAGTGAGTAGAGTAGTGAGTAGAGTAGTGAGTAGTGAGTAGAGTGGTGAGTAGTGAGTGCAGAGTAGTGAGTAGTGAGTAGAGTAGTGAGTAGAGTAGTGAGTAGAGTAATGAGTAGTGAGTGCAGAGTAGTGAGTAGTGAGTAGAGTAGTGAGTAGTGAGTAGAGTAGTGAGTAGAGTAGTGAGGGGAGTAGAGTAGTGAGTAAAGTAGTGAGTGCAGAGTAGTGAGTAGAGAAGTGAGTAGTGAGTAGAGTAGTGAGTAGTGAGTAGTGAGTAGAGTAGTGAGTAGAAAGTAGAGTAGTGAGTAGTGAGTAGAGTAGTGAGTGGAGAGTAGTGAGTAGAGTAGTGAGTGCAGAGTAGTGAGTAGTGAGTGCAGAGTAGTGAGTAGTGAGTGCAGAGTAGTGAGTGCAGAGTAGTGAGTGCAGAGTAGTGAGTAGTGAGTTGAGTAGTGAGTAGAGTAGTGAGTAGTGAGTAGAGTAGTCAGTAGAGTAGTGAGTAGTGAGTAGAGTAGTGAGTAGAGTAGTCAGTAGAGTAGTGAGTAGTGAGTAGAGTAGTGAGTAGTGAGTAGTGAGTAGTGAGTAGAGTAGTGAGTAGTGTAGTGAGTAGAGTAGTGAGTAGTGAGTAGAGTAGTGAGTAAAGTAGTGAGTGCAGAGTAGTGAGTAGAGAAGTGAGTAGTGAGTAGAGTAGTGAGTAGTGAGTAGAGTAGTGAGTAGAGTAGTGAGTAGAGTAGTGAGTAGAAAGTAGAGTAGTGAGTAGAGTAGTGAGTGGAGAGTAGTGAGTAGAGTAGTGAGTAGAGTAGTGAGTAGTGAGTAGAGTAGTGAGTAGAGTGGAGAGTAGTGAGTAGTGAGTAGTGAGTAGAGTAGTGAGTGCAGAGTAGTGAGTAGTGAGTGCAGAGTAGTGAGTAGTGAGTAGAGTAGTGAGTAGAGTAGAGAGTAGAAAGTAGAGTAGTGAGTAGTGAGTAGAGTGGAGAGTAGTGAGTAGTGAGTAGAGTAGTGAGTGCAGAGTAGTGAGTAGTGAGTGCAGAGTAGTGAGTAGTGAGTAGAGTAGTGAGTAGAGTAGTGAGTAGAAAGTAGAGTAGTGAGTAGTGAGTAGAGTAGTGAGTAGAGTAGTGAGTAGAGTAGTGAGTGAGTAGAGTAGTGAGTAGTGAGTGCAGAGTAGTGAGTAGAGTAGTGAGTAGTGAGTGCAGAGTAGTGAGTAGAGTAGTGAGTGGAGAGTAGTGAGTAGAGTAGTGAGTGCAGAGTAGTGAGTAGTGAGTGCAGAGTAGTGAGTAGTGAGTGCAGAGTAGTGAGGAGTGCAGAGTCGTGAGGAGTGAGTGCAGAGTAGTGAGTGCAGAGTAGTGAGTGCAGAGTAGTGAGTGCAGAGTAGTGAGTAGAGTAGTGAGTAGAATAGTGAGTAGAGTAGTGAGTAGAGTAGTGAGTAGAGTAGTGAGTAGAGTAGTGAGTAGAGTAGTGAGTAGTGAGTGCAGAGTAGTGATTAGAGTAGTGAGTAGAGTAGTGAGTAGTGAGTGCAGAGTAGTGAGTAGAGTAGTGAGTAGAGTAGAGTAGTGAGTAGGACATCACAGGCAGCAGCTGTGCAAGCTTCTTACACTCACAAGGAGACCACAGGCAGCTGAGGTGCAATCTTCTCCCACTCACAAGAACGACATCACAGGTAGCAGCAGTGCAAGCTTCTTACACTCACAAGGAGACCACAGGCAGCAGAGGTGCAAGCTTCTCACACTCACAAGAAGGACATCACAGGCAGTAACGGTGCAATATTCTCACACTCACAAGGAGATCACTGGCAGTACACACCACATGAACACACTCCATAACACATAGCAACAATACATTGGCATTTACAATGCCATTAGCTCAAACTCAAATAAATCCGAGCCCGATTGCATTTCTAATGCTTGTTTTAACCTGTGATGATCCTAGCTGCAGCATTAAGGGTATCCTTAAGAGGTGCAAGTGAGATTTTCGGGAGGCCCACAAGGGTAGTGCTACCATTGTCAAATTTTGAGAGCACAAGTGAATGAGTCATGGTTGTGAGGTCGGCTGCGGGGAGGAAAGGCTTTAGTTTCCTAAGGATATGCAGCTGATGGTTAGCTCCTCTAGTGCTGGCGCGGATGTCTTTATGCATGGAGGAATCTTTGTCTTGTGATATACTTAAGGATTTGGTGGAGTTGACTATGTGTGGAGTGCAATTCAAGGCAAAGAAAAGAGGGAGCCAGTCATTGACTTTAGGGGTGGTAGTGGGTGGAGGGATCAGTAAGAATTCAATATACGGATATTGAGTTTGAGGTGGTTAAGAGTTAGCAGTTGTTGCATTTTTGCTAGGGTGACGTTAATGAAGTGGATGTCCTCAATGTCAGCTATTCTCATGTAGAGTTGGGTGTTGTCAACATACATATAGTAGGCAATACGGGAGAGTTTGAGGATTACAGTAAGGGGCTCCATATAGAGGTTGAACAGTGTCAGGGAAAGGATAAAACCTTGGGGGACGCCCAGCAATAGTGGAAACTGCTCAGAAAGAGTGTGATTGATTAAGAAGCTCTGCAATCAGTTGTGTAAAATGGAGGAGAACCATTTTAGCACGGTGCCAGAGAGGCCCATCCTATGTTCGAGAAGGTCAATTAGGGTAGCATGGCTCTTGGAGTCAAAGGCTGCAGACAGATCCAGCAGGATAAGGAGGCAAGATTAATTTTGGTTGAGTGAGCGCAGGGCATTGCCAACTATGTGGTCATTGTGCTATGGCTCGAATGGAAGCCGGATTGACAGGAGTCGAGGAGTAGGAATTGTTCAATGTGATTGTGGAGCTGCACGTATACACATTTCTCGAGGAGTTTGGCCAGAGTAGGGATCTTGGAAATGGGGCGGGAGTTGATGGGAGTCAGAGGTGTTTGTTTTTTTAGGATGGGGCAACCTGACCAATTTGAGGCACTCGGGTAGGGAGCCATGGGTGAGAGAGGCATTGATTATCCTGGTCCACAGTGAGTCTTTTTTATGATATCCCCCAGCCATCCCACCAGATGCAAAAATAATGAGACTGAATCAAGATTCTCCATGGGTACCAATGAGGCCCAGATGAAAATCGAGAAGGGATGCTATATGCAGTTACGGTTCTTCAAGTGTCAGTCAGTTGGATAACACAGGTCAACATTACCCCCTCCCAATATAGTGCTGGTAAGAGAGCAGTCTTATCAGTTGTAGACCTCACACTAGCAGCTGTCTACTTCCTGAAGGCCCATCTGGAAATGCCCACAGCCAGTCCGGGGCGGGGGGTTGGGGGTAACCACCTGTAGCCTTGAATCTCTGTATCATAGGCCTATCTCAGAGAATTTGAATGCTAACTCCAGTAAGACCCTGAGTCAGAGAGAAGGGCCAGTCTAGGCTCCTAAATACCACTCCAGTAGGGGGCGAAATTGCTGACCCTTGCATTGCTTATTGTGCGCAAACTACAGGACCAATAAACAGAGGGAGCAGTTGCTCTACCCCAACAGCTTGGTCGCTCAAGCACTATCTCAGCGTCACCCCAGGCAGTCCAGTTTATATACACTGGCATCACGACCGCATAGCAGCTTCACCCAGCAAACTATCTGTGCTGCGTGGGAGGAAAGGTGCAGCGGCGGTCTACTAAAGTGAATTCAAGGTTCCTGTGAACCTCATAGAATCTGGCAGGATTATGGTTCTGGCTACAAAACAAGATCATCACACACCCAGACTTAGCTACCTACCTCATCCAGTGCTGCCTCTTAGGATATCCCCAGCATCACAGTCAACTCATGTGAGAAGTCAGCAGAGTCCCTCTCCATCCCAGACCCATGCAGGGTCAGTACCAGGTCCACTGACAGGCCAAGTCAGGTGCGACTTAGAAATGGGAGATCCATCCAGGTGAATAATACCTCTGCCCTGGGTCCTCCTCCAAAAAGCCAACAACCCACAGCAACAGGTATGGGTACCCCCATGGGTCTGGAGTCCACTCATCAGGAGGGCCTGCCTCCAGTAGAACTCTGATCGATCTTCCTCAGTATGGGCTGTCCGAGATTAGGTCGCACCTCACAGAACACTGTGATTCAGAGCCATACTTCCGGTCCGCAGCAACCCAAACTGAGGTCTTCATGGGGGCGCCCAGAACCTGTGCCCTCGCCATCCCAGCTGTTTGTCTTACTTCGGGGCGTGCTGACTGCAATGAACCGAAGCAGCATTACACCCCTTGCGGCCTAGGCACCGTCTGCCATCTTGTCTATCGCAGACATGACCTACATTCTCTGCCGCAGAGCATGCATCCTGATCCATTCTCGAGGAGAAATTTCAGGACTGGATGCCAACTACCACCATCCCTGTGCAGGAGCAGGTCTCATGGGGCCCACAAGGATCAGATGCTGCAAGGGTAGAGGGCTGGTGTAAGATAGGAGGGGAGCACCAGGATTAGGAATTGCCATTTGCAAATTAGCTACTTAATGAAAACATTGAAAAAAGGTCAAGTATTTCTTTAACTCTCCCATAAAAATATAATTAAATAAAATCTGAAAATATGCTTGTAAACCCTGGAGTTCAGTACCCAGCATACAGAAAAGGATGAAGCAAAAAGTGCAAGAAAAAATCTTTTTGACTTCCCAAAACACCAAAATGCCCCCTGATATTAGTTTTCCTTGCCACTACTTTCACAAAGCTATATTGCTATTTATTTATTTATTTATTTATTTATTCATTCAAAGTTTTATATAGCGCAAACAAGATCCTTACAGATATCAGAGCGCTTCACAAAGACAGGGCAGGGGCAGTAGGAATGAACAGAGATAGTGGGAGCAGTATAATAGTCACTAACATGGTAGGATAATAATAACATACATAAAACCTATCAATATACAATCAGGTAAACAAGTAATATAAGACGGCACAAGTCATTGATCCCACTACAGAGGTGTTCAGGTACACCTTGGGTGTGTGGATGGCTTATACCAATGTCCTAGTATAGAGAGAACACTGAGTGGGGGCATCGGGAGAGTGAATCAGTAAACCAAAGTGTATCATATATTGGTCGGTAGTAAGAGAGTAACGTAGTAGTGTCCCCACCAAGTAGAAGTATAGTGCCAAAGGACAAGGTGAACAGTGATACAAAGCAATGCAGAGTCTCTGATCCAGCCCCTATAAGGTTCAGGAGATCTTGGCCAGAAGGATGGATTTCACCTCTTTCTTGAAGAGTGCAGTGGAGGAGATAAGCCTGGTTTCAGGAGGGAGCGCATTCCAGATCCTGGGTGCCATTCCTGAGAAGGAACGCTTGTATGTTTTCTCTTTCCGGAATCTACAAATTTCAGGAGTAGATTTTTTGCACTTCTATTGGATCTCGAACCTCCTGATATAGACAACTTTTGAGCGAGGTAGTTGGGTGCATTGTGGTGCACGGCCGCGTGTGTCATAACTGCAATTTTTAGCTGTATTCTGGCTTCAAAAGGCAGCCATTTTAGAGACTTTAAGTCTGGGGATATATGCGAATGTTTTCTTGAGCCAGTAATGAGTCTCGCGGCAGCGTTCAGGGAGGCTCTTAAGGGTGCTGTTGTGGATAGCGGGAGTCCGCTGAAGGCCACAATTCCGTAGTCTATTCGAGGGATGACTAAAGCTTGTACAGCAGTTCGGAAGTCTTCGGCAGTGAGGAAGGGTTTAATTTTCCTCAGTGCGTTGATTTGGAAATTAGCTCCTTTTGTGGCTTTGCTAACGTGCTGCTGCATGTTGAGCTTGGCATCGAGTGTGATGCCTAGGGATTTCGCCGAGTCCACGATGGTAGGATGGACATTGAGTGCTGTTAGGTTATTGAGCCAGGTTTGGGTGGTGGAAATTTTCGCCGGGGGTGAGATGAGTAGGAACTCAGTTTTCAGAGCATTTAGTTTGAGGTGATTATCGGCCAGCCAAGATTGAGTGTTGATAAGCGTGGAATTCAGATGTTTGATATCTTCCGGGGATTGTAGCTTTAGGTAAAGTTGTGTGTCGTCAGCGTACATATGGAATTGGACATTGGAGGCTTGGAGCAGGGTGGCGAGCGGTTCCATGACGAGGTTGAACAGTGTGGGGGAGAGGGAGGATCCTTGTGGAACACCTAGATCTGCAGGCACGGGTGTAGATAGCACATTGTTGATCTTGAACTTCTGAGACCGGTTGTGAAGGAAGGACGAAAACCATTTGAGAACAGTTCCCGATAGACCCATTCTAGTGCTTAGCAGCTCCAGCAAGTTCTCATGTTTGACCGTGTCAAATGCTGAAGAGAGGTCAAGAAGGATGAGGAGGCAGGACTCATTGCGATCAAGAATTTGGAGGGCGTCATCAATTATGTGTGTCATAGCTGTTTCTGTGCTATGTTTCGCTCGGAAGCCTGATTGATGAGGGTTGAGGAGGTCAAATTGATCAATGTGTTTTGTTAGTTGGAGTTGGACACATTTCTCCAGCAGTTTGGCCAGGGTGGGGATATTGGTGTTGGGCCGGTAATTGTTTAGGTCAGACGGATCAGCTGTAGGTTTCTTGAGTATAGGCGTGACTTGCCCCACCTTGAGGGAGTCTGGAATGAGGCCTTGTTGTAGGGAGCTGTTGATGATTTTGGTCCAGAGAGGGAGGAGCAAGGGGATGAAGTCTTTTACAGCATTAGCAGGTAGAGGGTCTGTGAGGTGATTAGAGGGCTTCAAGGTGCAGAGCAGTTTGTGTATTGCTTCTTCCGAGTAGGTATCGAAGTACAGCCAGGATGCCTTGTTTTTAGGTTGAGTGTTAGACATTCTGATGTGGTTGGGGAATCGGCTTACATCCATGATGAGGTCATTTCTTATGTTGTCAGTCTTTAGCTTAAAGAAAGCTTAAAGAAAGCTATGCCTCCTTCAACAACAAATTATATATTGTCTCTTACTTTATTTTCACTGGATGGTATTTTAGTTTGAGAGTGCGCTTGCTTGCTTGAAAACCTGCGTTAACAGATGTACCTGTCTGTGCTGACATGGGCCATGTCCCTTTCAGTGGGATTTACTGATGCTTAGAAGTTTGCACTTAAATGAGGAAAGCCTGTGTATATTTTAGTCACTAACCTTCAAGACCATATTACTTCTTGACTGGTAAAAATACCTATATGGTATTGAAAGCTAGCAACTTAAGCTAGAGGATATCCTGACAAAGGCATCATTTTCTCAATCATCCTTAGTATAGTACCAAAAAATTACGTATTTATAAGACCAATGGCGCACTAGAGTGAATTGAATTAAAGGTATATTTAATTCTGGGTTTTACCAAATACCTTCAAATCTCTGGACACCACATGAAAGCTTTAAGGAAACGAAAAGAGACATTGAGCAGGTTATCAGTCAACATGCTCCCACGCATGCCTTGGCTGGGGTCGGGTAAGGTCTGGGAATACTGGCCTGCATTGTTACAAGCCAGTAAAACCCAGTCTGCTCTTCCCATACATGGAGACATCTTCTAATTGGGCAAAGCGGAATTATACATGGGAATTCCGCATTGCACAATTTATAAAATGATGACCCAAAGTATACAGCAATCCTCGACGTCTATGAATGAAAATGGTCTTACGCAAGTATGAGTGGCAGTGACTACAAAACAAACTGTTAATTCACTTACTAGGGCCGGATTCACAAGGGTAAATATACACAATTATATTTACTCATGTATATACTTATTGCTACACCCAGCTCTAACTCTCCACCTATTTTTGCTAGTCACCATTTGCGATTGGAGAGTTACACCTAGGTGTGCTCACATCAGGGGATGGAGCCTTCTACTTCTGAATTTAGTGCAAAGTTACTACCATTATCTTTTCACCTGCTGGTGGATATCTCTGCCACTGTGACAGAGATCTCCTATGGGAAAGTATAGGGAAAAGGATTCAAGTTTACTATTCTTTAAAAAAATATTTAGTATATTTTAAGGTATTATATAACGTCAATGTTAATTAATTTTAAATATTATTTTTTCACCTAGAATTACACAAATGTTACAGCACAATAATTAAAATTATTTGTGTATTAAATAATAACATATTCCTATTCCATATTCGTTCCTCATCTGCATCTCTGGCTAAGACTCCTAGAATCTTTAAAGCCAGAGCAGGAGGACGTTCCTTCTCGTATAATGTAGCAGGATTATGGAACACCCTCCCCCTGCACATGAGAAGCAATTCCAACTTAACCAGTTTTCGGAAGCAACTTAAAACTTTTTTGTTTCAGTAACCAGAATCCTTGTTTTTTCGTCTGAGGGCAATCCTGTTTAGTCACAGCGCCTGGACGCCTCAGGGCAACTGTAGCGCTTTACAAATTTCATTTTCATTTCATTTCATTTCATTTCATATTGTAATACATTAATGTAATTGATAAATATTTTTATCGATAAGTAAAAAAAAAAAAAATCACCCACCCTCAATAGCAATTTTCTTTTTATTTCATTTTTAGTAAAGTTTGTAAAAGGTTATGCACCTAGTTATTAGGTTTCGCCTATTATCATTCGCTTGCGAATGTAATAGGCGAAAATTCAAGGGCTTGATCCGACTCGTCAAACCACTGCGGTTTCTTCCCAGTGCATGTGAGTCACGTGACCACAAAAGCGGGTCACGTGACCACACAAGCACGCGCATCTCCCTAATCCGCCGGCCACACTTCTCTCTCCTCGCTCGCATTCCCGCCCCCCCACCAGGCTCTCCCGCCCCCATCCGGCTTCCCTCCGCGCATCTGCCTGCCACACTTCTCCCCTCGCTCGCATTCCCGCCCCCCCACCAGGCTCTCCCGCCCCCATCCGGCTTCCCTCCGGCCATTTGCCTGCATTACGTCTGTGATGACGTTCACACAAAACCTGCCCAGAGAGGCTGTATATAAGGGTTTATCCAGCTGAGAGTAGTTCCTGTAAGCACACTTTTCACATCACATGCTTAAAATTCCGAAAACGTGGGCGTTGTGTGGGTTTCAGTACTGCTGATTCCGCTAGGGGCCTCGAGTAGCAGTCCTTCCTTAATCTTCACGACTTCACCACCTGACCTTCATTGCCCAATCCAGCTCTAGTCCCGCCTCCATATATGACGCACCGGGTTCAATGGGCTCCCCTATATTCACACACGCTATTCAGCTAACTTCACCTTGTAACCGGTAAGCACTGTCAGCGCGTACTTTTAGGAGACCCAGCACTGAGGGCAAGCTGTGTCTAACCCATACATCCGTCCCTTCCCCTATCTGCAGGCGATTGAGCCATACGAGTACGCTTCAGCGACTCGATAATCTCCAGCCCTGAACTCCGTATTCCTAAATTCTGGTGAGTCCCTCTCTGTTATCCGGCCACACCGCGATTCAAATAATACGCATGATTGACCCCTTCCTTCCTCACTTAGGAACCGCCAGACACCTACCTCCTCCCCCACCCAAGCTCACCCATTCCGGACTTGGCGGTAAGACTTGCGCAATTGGACCAGAATTGCTTCCCCCCCACCTCCTTCTCACTATCACACCGTCCCCCCTTGTGAATAGCAGAAATGCTAGCGGCCTTATCTAATTCTTTTCTGGTACCTCCTTCAATATCAGTACTGCTATGGTTAATTTATATCGCAATTCGTGTTGGATATTAACGTTCATTGGTTCCCCCTGCACATGGCTCACTATTTATTCATACCTTATAATTCGCGCACTTGGTAACCTTGATTGCAAGCTGAAATGAACCTGCCGTTATTGTGTCGTATTATGTATGAGGTCATTCCGATTGTGCATATTACGTTGCTTATAGACTGACCATGTCACTCCTTATTTATTGCCTTATCACGATGCTCAAGTTATTACAGGGCGCTCTGTTGTACGCCTCTCATTGTTCTGCATGCCATATGCTTGATTATCGATATGCTTGCTCGTGAGTCCCCCACATGTGAAACCAGGGTCCTACTACGGCTTATGGTTTTTCCCTATGCCTGAACAAACTACCGCAATTGCACTACACTTTCCATCACGTCTTGATACGAGTGCAATCATTAGAAATCACGCCGCCCACCAGTCGATTCTGCGGCATAGACTAAATAGCCGCACCTTTCCTACACCTTCCTACTTCTAGTCATGCATCTCAATCAGTACTATGCATGCAAGCCTTTGATGCTGTAACCATCAGACGCGTATTTCATTTATGCCACACTTTCCCAAAGACACACAAGTGTAAAAGTAAGGCGGGATGTGCCATCATCTTAGTGGAGCATCATCTTAGTGGAGCAGGTAATCAAACTTAACCAGAAACACTATTCAGTAATTTATTTCACGCTAAGGGCATCTGTTAATATGAAGCTTAAGCCAGCGCCTGTGTATGCCAGGATACACTAGGGAACTTGGTAACATCACAGCCTACACCTGAAATGCCATGGTAACTTGCAAACTCCATTAAACAGGATCGCCCCCACCCACACAAGCTCCCTCAAAACCACGAACCAACTTCACACCCGCCTACTTCAAACAGCCCTATAAAAACAACACAAATTACTGCCAAACTATTTCCATGGTGATTAACGGAAAAAACATCATCAGTCACCAGCTCATATGGTGTTGTTTGACAGTACCCACACATTGGCTTTTAGGGCTCCCTTCAGAAATTAACCAGGAACATAAGCACAAAACAAGCACTGGTGTTGCCAATAGGTTTTGCATTTGGAAAGTTGGAGCAATTGGTTTTGTAAATGACATTTTATATTTATATATTGTTATTGGCATTGTCAATAACAATATATAAATATAAAATGTCATTTACAAAACCAATAGCTCCAACTTTCCAAATGCGAAACCTATTGGCAACGCCAGTGCTTGTTTTTTAGTAAATGTTTAATAGTTTTATTTCTCTCTCTCTCTCTCTCTATATATATATATATATATATATATATATATATATATATATATATATATATATATATATATATATATATCAGGTAACACTCCAAATGCTGTGACGAGCACCGTCAGGAGAGAAACAGACACTTTCATATGCCGGTTGCTGGTGCAATGCAAAGTTCTTTTATTCTTTAACCAGTACAATTCAGAAAGACGCGTTTTGGTGATCCCAGTCGCCTTGCTCATATATATATATATATTATATTATATTTAAAAAAAATCACTGACTAATTGTCACTAAATATTCATGCCTCATCTGTTCGGGTGACTTGGTGAGAAATAAAATAAAATACTTTCATATTTATTTATATTTTTTAAATGTCAAACTATTTTCATTTATCGAACAGTAGCTCCTAAGGGGTATTCTTTTAATTCCTTGCCTTTATTATTTTCTGGCCATATGTGGTGCTTGACTTACTCCAAGGCTGGGCCGGAGTATGTGTAGGCTTGTTTTGACACAGATAGGGATGTCGTTACTTCAGAAGTGTAGTTTGTGAATTGCAATGGTCGTACTCTTTTGTGGAAGTTTATTGTGTACTCTTTCCAAAGCACTCTTTACATTTCCCTTAACCCCACCCAGTTTTTAGATTCTCTGCCACCGGAGCAGAGATCTCCACACAGAAAAGACAGGAATGAGGGAAGCAGAGGTCTCCGGCAGTAGGTTTGTAAATTTCATTTTGTAATAATAGTACTACTGTAGTACTACAAAATACAGTTTGTGATTCAAGCTCCTATTGTCTTCGGGGAGTTCGAAGAGGAACGCCCCATCATTGATGCAGTAGCAACGCAAAGTCCTTTACGATATTTTGTGACAAATGCCACAGTCCTCAGTAGTGTGGGTTGGGAAGACAAAAAAAAGACATCGTCACAGTCAGGATGATGAAGGCAAGCATAGTGACAGAGAAACAAGGAGGGAGAAAAACACCCCAACGGAAAAAATACACATATTATTCACACTAACAGGAAAAAAGCAGAAAAAATAGCAAAACATTCTCAGACACCAAGAAAAGAACTCCGGAAAAATTGAGCATTTTTTCAAATGCAGCTGAAATGTAGGCGGAATGTGTTCAAGATGATTTTTTATGGAATTAAAAACAAATGGCCTAACTCTGCTAGGCATGATGGGATACTACAGAGACGAGATTCTTAAAAGGGCATGGCCAGTTTAACACGGTTCCAGAACCAGTTTAGGTGTAAAAATGTACAGCTTTCCTTTTTTTTATTTAATAGCAATATAATGCAGTGGCGTTTTACGTCAAATGTATTAGGATATACCTAATTTGACAAATTTAATTTACTAAAATGGAAAGGAAAAAACAAGTGTTGGCTATGGGATTGTGTTATAGTTCCATTATATTTGAATTTGAACATCTGATTTTATTAAAAAGGTATTCTGGGATCCCACACATTATACCTTTTATAAATTCAGAAAGAATCCCATGATGGAAAGTGTTGGATCTGGCCCATTTTTAACTGTCACCCCAGATTTTAGCTTTTACATTTCTTTTTTTTTTTTTACAGAGTTTTATATAGAGTGAACTTGACCCGAATCGGGTACCAGAGCGCTTTACATAGC
This sequence comes from Lissotriton helveticus, assembly GCF_964261635.1. NCBI lineage: Eukaryota > Metazoa > Chordata > Amphibia > Caudata > Salamandridae > Lissotriton > Lissotriton helveticus. The sequence continues at coordinate 253,100,817 of NC_136073.1, read as the reverse complement.
ACCAGTTGCATTACATGAGGACACATTCATTTTTGTTAGGCACGGGGAGATTAAGTGATGTGCCCAGAATCACAGGATGTTTAGCGACATTGCCGAGACTCGAACCCAGTTCCCCAGATTCGAGGTCGACCGCCCTAGCCGTTAGGCCAACTCCTCTCCCTTTCCTTTGCTGAACCTGTTTTTGTTGGCTTTTAGTACTCTCCACTCTTTACTCCTGCTGATCAGTGATAAAGTGCTTGTGATCCCCTTCTATACAGGGTAATATTGGTATACACCTGATAGGTACATTTATTTTACTTTTAAGCCCCTAGTATATGGTACTATATGTACCCAGGGCATGTAATGTAAATACTACAAGAGAGCTGCAGCACTCATTGTACAATCCACTAAAATAGTACTGTAAAGCAGTTTTAAACTACCATTTCGAGTTTGCAAAATAAACATTTTGTCAGACCTAAATGTTTCTTTTTAAAACGTACAGGTCACCCCTAAGATAGGCTTTAAAGTAGCACAGGGCAGATGCATGTTATTTATGTTTTATCTGTTCCAACAGTGACAAAGTCATAAAGTCGTTTTTACCGTAGCAAGGCTAATTCTTGCATAGACTAACACTGGGTTACCTTATTAAAGTTAATGTGTGATAACTTTAGTTTGGGAATAGATACAGAAATATTTCTTAACCCTCATTTGAATTGTAATTTAAAATCCTATTTAATCGTAAAGTCAGGTTTAAGTTATTATTCCGAAAATTACACTTTTAGAAAGCTGGCATTTTCCTGCCTAAACCAAATGTGCCATTCTTCCAGTGTCCAGGGTCACATGACTGTTAATAGCTCTCCTGTGGATTTATGTGTACTCCTTTCAGATAGGGGATAAAATGACCTTGGGTGTGGGGAAGCGTGGTGTTCTCACGATTGGAATGGTTGGGTGGAAGAGTATACTCACCCCTTCTTGAGCTTCAAAGGGTAGCCAAAGGGCTGTGCCCACCTCCTTCCTGGTTTCTGAAGCTGCCTGTTCTGTTACTGGCAAATGCAGCTCACACCTGGGCCTGCCTACCCTTTGTTACCCTAGACAGTTTGGAGCCAGACCCTGGGGAAGAAGAAGAACTGAGTAGAACCAGTTATGGGGTAGACAAAGCGAGGGACCCGCACACACAGGTTGGCATTAGGTATAAAAGTGGCACTCTCAGACCCTTTCATCAGGACACTGCTGGAGCTGTAGTGGATTTGGAAGAAGGATTGCCAAGCTGCCTAAAGAAAGAAGACTGGACCAGCTTGCTTTAAACCCAGGATCCTCAGAAGAAGACCTTCTACCTGGAGTGGACTGATCCTTTAAAACAAAAGTTTATCTACACCAAAATAGGCAGGGTGTGTAGAGAAGACCAGCGCAATAGAGAAGACCTTCAAGTTACGGAGGTCTAGCAAGGGAGGAGGGTACACTCCCAAAGATCAGTGCTGGACGTGTTTTTATTTTAGTTAATGTGAAAGTGTTTACATGGGACCAACGTAAGATTTTGTGAAACCTCAGACGGTACAAAATGATGAAGTTCAAGTGGTTTGATCATTTGCCCATGCACTGCATTTTTTACACTAGTTACATGTGGAAAAGCCGTACAAGCAAACTAACTGGCTACACACCTAGCAGCACCATGAAATATACCTTAAGGAGCCAGATGACAGGAGATCCATGAAACTGTGTGAAATATTGAGCTGACTGTTAGCTCATCTTACAATTTAAATTGAATATCTACCCTTTGGTATAAAAGTGGAAATCACCTGCTATTTAGGAAGAACTTTAAACCTATGTTGACGCTAATTGTATTTCATTATTTACTAAGGGTTTTACTGCTGCTCGGACACCAAGCAGAAATCAGGTTAATGTGTGCACTCAACAAAACAAAATAACAAAACACCGTACAACTGGATATACATTACATTGCACATCAGTAAAAAAATAAAATAATACATGAATTCTGTAAGGATGAAGTACCTTCAGCTCTTGCATTGGCACTGCTGTTTCTGCCTTTGTTTTTGTTGGGCAGAACCCCAGCTGGCAGAGGCCTGCCATGATATCCCCAAGGTGACGTGTCAGCACAAGATTGCCCAGCGAAGGATGGTGCGTCACCTCCAGCAGTGCTGTGCAGCTAATGAAGAGCCTGCGTGTTGCACTAGGTGTCCCAGTGCAAGTCACTAGATCCTCAACCACCGCCCCAAATGCAGAGCGGCGCCTCAGCGGAACTCCAATGCCAGGCATGAGATACGCAGAAATGCCCAGAGTGATGACAAACTGCAGCACAGACTGAACAGTCCTCTGCTGGGAGATACTCAAGGTGTCAGGAGAGAGAGCAGGAGCAGCCTCCGGGGTCTTGAGGTTGGGTTGTGACGGTTGGAAGGAGTTAGTTAACTCAACCATACAATGTTTCAAACACAGCAGCAGCAGTAAGGCTTCAGAGGTGAAAGTCCATGTGACATCTTCAGACTTCTCGAGCCATGTGGCTTGCTTTACCATCTGCTCCCTTACGCGCCATAGCTCCTTGTATCTGGTATCATTGTTAAGTTTTTCCTCAACCGAGGCCAGGTTGCGTTGCAAATTTTTAAGGAGAGCATCTCCCTTTGCTGTGCTAGGCGAAGCGGTGTCCAATTCTAAAAGAGTAAAAGAAACAAGTCATTACTTAGTTTGACATTATGTTTTTGTCCTTAACATTGAAACACAGTTTTTTTTCCATAACAGAACATTGCAATGGTTTGATGTTAGTGACCCACCAAGGTTCGTTACTCTCAAAGTACAAGAACTATATCTTATATATATATATATATATATATATATATATATATATATATATATTTAAGAGCCTCAAACACTGTGAAAGACAACTATATATATATATATATATATATTTAAGAGCCTCAAACACTGTGAAAGACAACTACTGACCAGCCTTGAACAATGCCTGGCTTTAGTTGACATGATTAATGGACTCCACTTTGTGGTCTTATTTTCAATTTTTGAAATTTTGCTTGGATTGGTAAAGCTAACGGATGTTCTATGGCTGTGTAAATGATTTACATACATTTTAGGGTGAGAACTTGTGCTAGAGGCCAGCAAGGCATGTTTGATACTGTGGATAGTCGTGGAAAATTTCTCATTTGTACTTCAGCTGAAACAAATAGAAGAGTGTGAGCAACATAAAAAGAAAGAGTAATGAAGTTATGGTGTTTTAGGAGTAATATTAAAATATATCCAGATGCTCGTATAGTGCATTTTCACCTATGTCTCAAAGCCCTTGAATATTACGAGGAGAGCATGTTTTGAGTTTCTGCCAAACTACAGTTTGCCAGTTGTGGGGAGAACCTGTATAAACAGACATGTAATTGGTTCCAATGAATAGCCTGCTCCATCTATTTGAGAACAGTTGAGCATCACAACACCACAGAATTAAACTGAGAGGCATACACTTGTCATCCATAAACGTACGACAATGTCTATCAAAAAATGCCTAAAATGCATAGATGTAAGATTGGGTAAAACGCACAAAGCAACATTTTTCCCACTTAATAGAAAACATATTCACTTGTGGAGACATTGCCACAGTTGAACCACACAAAATATGGGGACTTTCAATGCTCTTTGACAAACTAACTGCATCAATTATGTCTATCTTCATTTGATTGCAGCACACTTCAGAGTGAAGCGTTAAGTCTCTAACACTACCTTGTGGGAATCATATACAATGATTTTAAGATGGAGAGGGAATGCCTTATCTGCAATCATTGGTGAAAAAAAACAAAGGGACAAATCGTAAGGTGAGTCCTGGGACATACCGACAGTTAATGTTTTTAAGTGAAGAATGAAACATTTCCTAGCTATTGTAATGGAAAGTTTCTATTCTATAAAGGACTCGGAGGTGAGGATATATTTTTCTCCAGCAGCCAAGAAGATTCACTTTAAGAACACTATGTTTCCTAAGAGCCACCGGGGAAAAAACACAACATAACTCCAGCCAATCGCAGTCCAGCATAGTCCACAAAGCCCTGCTTCACTGTTCTTGTCCCCTCTTTCTTCCTATAACATGCGGTGCTCCAAGTGGTCACATTACTCCTTTTTGGCCGAGTCAGTACCTATGAAAACAAAACTGTGCCAAATACTGCACCAAATTCACATTTAAACATGTTAGCATCAGAGTAGCACAACCTACCTAATGCCCTGATGTCAGAGATTTGCTGAGATGACACCAGGCAAGGGAGCATTGCTAATTTGTCTGACAGCTCCTTCCTTGACAGATATTGTTGATTTGCCAGGAAAGAAACAGATTCAGAACGTTATTTACATCCCAAGGCAAAGAGTACCTAGGTACTTGAAGTAGTGATAGACGGGCACCCCTAAGCAATTTTCTGACCAGTGGGTGTTCTTCCATCAATCAAAATTTGCCCAGCTGAGATGGCAGATCAGAAGGCATTTAACAACCTGTGAGCTAGGCCAAGGAATTTCCATAGTTCCTTGTAATCCTCCAGGCCATAAGCTACAACATGCCGTCAATCACCAGACAGTGAGCATTCCCCACAGGGTACCATAGACGAGCTGGTCAATGAGTGAGAAGGATTGGAAAATCCCAGGAACTTTCCACCAGAACTCGAAACCACACCTGAGACCTCCACATCAGAGTCCCCCACCATCGAATCCACTATTTGCCTCCACACCTGTGCTGACAGGCAAAAGGGGGGAAAGCAATCCTCTGCTCCTTGGACCAGTCCTGTAGAAAAGTGTCCATTGCCCCTGTATTCTGGCCTGGCCTCCAGCTGAAGTACCTGAGTAGCTATTGATCCAGTTTGGAGGCAAAACAGGTCCATAGTGTACAGACTCCAGTGTCTGACGAGCTTCGCGAAAGTCGTTGGATGAAGTTTCTATGCACTTACATCATGAAAATGTCGGGAGTACCAATCTGTGACTGTATTCATTATCCCGGGCAGATACTCCGCCGTCATTGAGATGTTCTTCTCCAAGCAGAATTCCTAGAAGTTCCTGGCAAGGTCTGCAAGAGCTCTAGATCTCGACTCGCCCAGGTGACTGATAAATCACAACGCAGCCACATTGTCCATTTTCATAAACACAGTGGATGGGACTCTGTCCTTGAGATGGAATTGCACCACGAAGGATCCTGCTAGGAGTCCCAGATAGCTGATATGTAGACGTCACTCCATATAAGACAACGGCCTGCCTGTGGGAAAAGCAGCACACTGAGCTCCCCAGCCTTTTCTGCTGGACGGACTTGATAACCAGATCCGAAATAGAAAGGAAAATGGCTCCTCCATGTCATGCCTCCATGTTGGAGAGCCACCAGCCCATCTCTTGCGTTACCTCCTCAGTGAGTGCCCCCTTCTGTGAGTCTCTTCTGGAGAAAATGAGCCTTCAACCGTCGAAGATCCCTGTAGTGGAGAAGGCCTGGGAATATGGCTAGTAGGGACGGCGACAGGAGGCTGACCAGCCTTCTAATTTGACGTAGAGAAGTTTCCCATTTCTACAGTTTTGCTTAATTCCTGCCTGATGTTTTTACACATCCTGGACGGAAGACTGAGTGTCGCCTGCAATGAGTCTATTACGAAACCTAGGAAGGCAATGGTCTGAGGAGGGGCCAAAATAGATTTTTTTGCCTTTATGACGAAACCTAGAATTACTAGAAGAGATACCGCCTGATGAAGGTGTTCCCTCAGTTATTTGCGACACTAGTCCGTGACGAGAATATCATCCAGAGATCTATGATCCTTGTGACCAGAGATGGTCTATTGCTGGCCTGAGTACCATGGTGAAATACCAAGGTGCTGACGATAGACCAAATAGGAGGGTTGTGAATATGTAGGTCTGTGGGCCCCCAGAAAAACTGCAGGAATCTGCTTATGGAGTATCGATAGAAATAGTGGGGTATACGTCCTTCAGATCCAGCCAGTCGCCATCCTGCATCAGATTTGTGAGGAGGTAGAGGTCTTTCATCTCTAAGTGGCAGAATGGGACGTTGAATTTCCGCAGGTAAATAACTGTCCGGTGGCCTCCTTTGTGCTTCTCTACTAGCAAGACAGGGCGAACTGAGGCCGGGATAATCACACCTTTTGCGAGAAGGGACCTCTTGAACAAGAAAGATATCTTGACAGGAAAATAAAGGTTGAGCGCGTGAGACCCGCCTGGGTGACCCGAAGAGTTCTATGTGAAAACCTTATATTGTCTCTAGAACCCAGGTGTCTGACGTAATTACCCGCCAGTTGTAAACAAAATTTGCCTACCTGTCCCCTACTTTTACTTCGGAAGGAGGGAGACCACTCACCTGGGGCAATGGTATCAGAGAAGCCTGCATGTGAATGGCCCCTGCTGCCCCTGTATCATTGTGGGCCACTGGAGGGGAAGAAGCCTCTAAATCTGGCCGAATATTGCCAGTGTACCTACTAAGGGAGCTTAGTGAGATAAGCGGCAGACCAAGCGCCCTCTACCACAACCAGCCCCTACAAAAATCCATGGTATAAAGATTCTCTTTGTGGATGTTTGCGCTGTGTCTAAGGGAGTGAATGTTGCCACAAACTTCCCGAACTCCTTAATAAAGGGGTCCCCAAATAATTCCCTTGTGTCTCCGGCCCAGCCTCTGAAATGAAAAGATAGCCCAACTTTGGGTCCACTTAGTCAGGGGTGAGCGGCGTTGCTCAGTAGAGAGGGCACAGTTTAAACTGCCCCAAACAATTTTCGTTCTCTGGGCCCAACTTGAGAGGATATCCTGGGAAATCAAGGAGTGTCTGTAGGAGAGTAGGGTCTGCTTTTCTATGGTCACCCCACTTTTTTGCTTTTTGCTTCACTGGTTTTCAACTTAGATGTGGCTGTGGGCCTGCTAATCAGACCCACAGCCATGTTGTTCTCTCTCTAAATTCACACCATGCACTTTAGGTACATCACCAATTGGGATTTGGGTCACTCTTGTGAGTCCCTGTACAGTGTACTATAGGTACCCAGGGCATAGGTGCACCCAAGGCCTACCAGGAGCTGCAGCATATATTTTGCCACCCCTGGCTGGCCATCCAAACGGACAACTGGCTGATCACTCAGCTGGGGCAAGGTCGTGTAATCACCCCTTGCTTAGATATAGTATACCTACATCTAACCTTATATCTAGACACATATGCACCTATAAGTTTCTCCTTTGGCAGGCCTTAACAATCCTGAAGGCAGAGTGCTTGGTTTTATGTGAGATGGTGCTCTAGCATGAGCTGAGCCTGTCTGCAGCTTTCGGAACCATGTCCTTATAGCTGTTCTAGGATATTGCCATACCATATACTCTTAAGTGCATTATGAACCTCGCGGTTAAATTCTAACTCTGGTTTGGCTTTATCAAAACATGTCGTGTAAGGTGTCATACGCTATGGAATACTACGCCCTCGCCAGTTCTGGTGACGGGGGTAGCATTCCACTCTTCAAGAGGGCAAAGACATGTTGTTCCTATTAATCCCGGTTAAAGTTAACCAGAGCCTCCGCATCACAAAATGGATGCTGCTGCCACAGACACAAGTCTGACCTCCTGCTGCTGGGAGCCCTTCCAGCGAGGGAGGCTTGGACAATAGGTTTCCTGTCTTGGGAGGTGCTAGCACCACCCCAGACAGGCTATAGTGTATTGGGGCAGGGAGGGCTGAATGAAATGAGACACTGCCTGGGGCACACAAGGTGGCCCATGCATAGTCCAGTTCAAACCGGTGCTGGGGCACTCCAGCCCCAGCTCTGGCGCGAAACTGGACAAAGGGAAAGGGGTGTAACCACCCCCTTCCTGGGTCCCACCCATAGGAGGGACCTAGCAGGTAATCCAGACCCTAAATTTGGTATATAGGTAGGAGCTAAGTCACAAGACTTTAGATTTATCCTGACTGAAACTCTGAAACGAAACTCTGGACCTTCGACATCCTACTCGATGTAGAAGACTGAATAATCTCCCTTGTGACCCCCCTGCACAAGCAGGCACCATCAAGCGATCAACAGTTTGCTTTGTCGACGCTCCCGCCGGAGCCCAAGCACAGAGCCTGACAAGACCCGGACTTCCAGACTTCCTTCAGCCCGACCCACAGCCACAGCAAAGCTGAGACCCGCGGAGGTGACGCGAGACGTGAGACTGGCCATCTTGGAAAGCCAGCAAATTGCTTTCCGTGCAACTTCTGAGGCACCCTCGAAGTTGTGCATTGGGGATTGAGAAGCCCCAGCCCGAGCACCAACTGCACCGAAGATCAGCCCTCCACACTCCACGAGTTCTGCGTGGGGCCCTTCTGCATTTTCCTGCTCGACGCGTCTGTCCGGTCACTTGCCCATTGGCTAGTGGCCTCTGTGACGACGAAACCTTTGATTTACAACGCTGGTCTGGTTGCTCCAGACTGGCCCTTGCTCCCCTGAAAAGGAGCAGCCCATCAGACCTTGCTGGTCTGATTAAGAAGCCATCTTCATTTTCTGCGCTGGTTGCCTGTGCCAAGGCTTGTTGACTCCAATCCGGAAGCAGACACCGCCGACAGCAAGATCCTTCGTGGGACAGTCCGTGCCCAGCTCCTGGTCGTCGTCGACACCTCCTGGTCCACGTGGCTGCAGAGACAAGCTTCACGATATCACCCGATTGCTTTGCGACATCGCCTGGTTCCTTCCTGGTTCCATCCTGGTCACTGGCTAGCGACCCAGACTCTGTCCCCTCTGCGTTCAGGTACTCTTCATCCCCTTGGATCCAACCGGACACTTCTCTCCTGGTCGCCTGCAGCATCTTTCTCCAAGGCTCCATATGAATCAGCGTCTAAACCCGTCACACTTTGACACCTATGCACCCGCTTTCTGTGGGTGAGGTAACGCGAGTATTTCAGTACTCCTGTGGGTATTGACTATCCTAGTGTCCTAGTTTCAAGTCGCTTTTTCCTAGCCCATCTGGAAGTGTCCTAAAAGAACTAGTTTCCATTTCTTTCGTTCCCATTCTAACTCTATGGTAACTCGTGTGCGTGTAAAGACATTGCACACGCATCCCGTGGGCCTACTGCTCCCTATCCTTTGATAGTACAGCGTAGCCCCAGAGATTCTCCAGGCCCTATGCCTTTCCTTTGTTCGTGACGTGGTTCTTATACCACTATTTTAGTATATGGTTTGAAGTGCTCCTAGGGCATTACTGTATTTTGTGCAACTTATTGTATTTTAATTAAGTATCTTGTTATGTGCTGGTGCCTCTGACCTCATAAAGAGTTCAGAGGGTTGTGTTAGAAATAAATACATATATATTTTGATATACAACCTGTGTGGTGTCCTTTCATTTGGTATTAAAGGGATTGCATATGGTAAAACAGCTGGCTTCACATGCCCTCTTGAGTTTAGCCTAAGACTGCTTTGTCCATGCTACCACTAGGATAGCTGGTCTATAAGGTTGACTTTACAACCATCACCATAAGGGTTGTTTGGACTGATACAGGGTGCCCACTAGAATAGTGGACATCACATATCAGGCCAACTTCTCACAGTGTCTCTCTGGCATCCTCAGCCATGTCCAGGATCTTTGTCAGTGGACCAACTATGTCAAGTAATTTATCTTGTCACGACTGCCAGGAACGGTCAATGCCGTTCTTTGGGTCACAAATTTATTTTACCAGGAAGCTGGCCATACATGTGTCTGACAAAAACCACTTTGCTTTTCAGTGAGGACAGGGGCATTCCACCCTAAGCCGATTACATACCTCCTTGTCGAGAGGCTTACAGAGTTGCCTTACCACATAACTGGCGGCCTTTCCCCCCATGGCCCAGTCTGAGGAGCGGATATGGAGAATATCATCCGGATCCAACACCTCCGAGATGGAAGCCTGAGTGCCAATGGTGGAATCCCCCCTTCGTGAGAAGCACCTGCGGAAGGGCACCATGGCCTGAGTTTCCATCCAAATCCACCATGGAAACATCCCCTTCAGGCAGCTCTGGAGTGGATGGGCAGGTGGATCTCTAGGCTAGGTCAGTCTATATAAGAGTCTCCGAAGGGAGGGGGGACTTCCAGGGTTTATGTTAACAAGTATTGAGACATAAACGCCCTTTAAAATTGGCAAAGGCATCCAAGTCGACCCTTTGTTCATGTTTGCTTTTGGCAGAAGACTTCATGACTGTCCCTGAAGGGGCGGGGTGGACGATGGGTAAGGGAGGTCATCCCTTAAATACAGGGGTTTGCATTTATGCTCTACGATGGTGAGCTTTTTCTCAATGGATGATATGACATGCTATAGCATCTTATAAACAGAGGAGTCTACTGCCTCAAAAAATTCAGTCCTCCCCCCAACCAAAAGAAAAGCCGGTTTTGGTTCGGCTGGGCTCCACTGTGTAAGGGAAACAGAAAAGCCTGCGGAGATCACAGAGCCGATTGCGACAAATTTGCACTACCCAGGAGCTACTAGAAGGAGAACGGACACCCTCTAGCACTCCACTAATATTAGAGGCACATAATTAACAGCTGAGTAAGGAGAAACACATCGCTCATGTGGTCGAAGCATTTCCAGAGAACACAGGAAAGAATTTCACACAATAAAGTATAAAGGATAACACCCACACACCAGCTCCTTGGGTAAAGAGACTCCTTGGCTGCAGGAGCAGCAAAGACAGAAAAATACGTACAGTGAAGCAGGATTTTGTGGACTGTAATGAACTATGATTGTCTGGAGTCATGTTTTTTCCCCAGTGGTTTTTGGAAAATGTAGTTTTGTTAAAGTCGAATCTTCTCAGTTGCTGGAGAAAAATAAAGAAGAAAGTCTCGCCTCCATTCCTGACATAGAATTAAGGGCACTGCTTAATGATGAATGAAAATTTCACTATATTAGGCTGCAGAGTTATCTTTATAATATAGTCATTAAGAAAGGGAAGAGGTGAACTGGCAATAACTGATACAGAGATCAAACTGGTCTTTTACACATACTAATTGTCTGGTTATGTAAATGTAAATTGATACTTGTATAGTGCACTACTCACCCGCAAGGGTCTCAAGGCGCTTGTACGAATACCGCTGTGGAGATTAAGCAAGCTATTGCCCAGAGTTGCAGAGTGGGACTCCATGATTGGAATAGGCACCGAGGCGAGAATTATCAGGTCCGTGGAATTTTTTAGCCCAAGACCCGCCGAGGCGGGGAATTGAACCCTGGTCCCGGGCTAGACCTCTGCATCAGGGTCTGCCGCTGTAACCATTGAGCCACACTTCTCAATCAAACCTGGAGGTAAGTATGTATTTATGCATGCATGCATGTACATATGACTGCGGTATTTACAAAGCACAAATCTGGCAAAAAGGCAGCAGAGTGCTGTAAAGTCAAATCAAAGATACAGTTAATGACCGACTAGAGCGGCAGCTGGGTTCTGAGGCCAGAAGTAGACCTTCACTGTATTGTAATGTACTGCTTGTCGTCAGCTCTTTCTAGACTGGAACAGGGTTGTTGTGGTGACCCCAATGGATAAAGTGATACTGATTAGAATACTGGGCGCATAGACTGCTTATTGCAGTATTTTTACTTTTTTGCCCTTTTGTCGAGAGCGCCCAACGATGGTGACCTTCTCAGCCAGATATGGGGGGTGCTGGTCATGATAGCTTTGTAAATGATGCAACTGCTTTGCTGATCGAGTGGCCTAGAGAGAAGAGCCAATAGACTTCTATGAGGGTAAAGGTGATGTGATGATAATTCTTTAGCTTCTGGATGAGATGTGCTGCTGTGTGTAGGTTGACATCAAGATGGGCCAGTGTAGAATATGGAAGGTCATGGAGCAGGGCATTGCCACCATCCAGATGCAGGGCTTGTACGGCATTTCTAAAATATCAGACCAGCTGTTGGACCTTAAAAACTGGGCATATGTTTGAATCGATTTCTTAACAAAATCACAAACATAGGTACAAACAATAAGCATTATCAACTGTGGAATAATTACCAGGAGGAAGTAGAAGCAAAAATAAGATGTGCATCTGTCATAAACTACTAAATCGGAATTAAATGGTTTACTGATGTGGAGTATGCTGGATATGGAGGGTGGATGGATTATTTTGTATAGGCTAGGAGACTGGTAAGAGTGTGCAGCTAGATACATTAATCATGTTAAGCGATTTGGGGAAATGCATAAAGGCTAAGGATGGTGGCTTGCTCTGACACTTATAAGCAATAAAACATGTGCAAGAAGCCTGACATTTACATGAATGTACCTGGAATCTGATTTTAATTGGTGTTACTGTTTGCAAACCCTGTTGCCTTTAAGCAAGCAAGCATTGGCAAAGCATATATGTCTTGCCTATGCGACATCTATGGCCTTTGTCAATGTTTTTAACACATGCTGCACAGCAGCACGTGCTGTTTTGCAACATGTCTTAAAGTCAAGAAAAAAATGGTGCTATGTTGCAGCCGGCGTTGACTGCATCAGATCACTTTTTTTTTTTTAATACATGTTGCACAGCAGCCCACGTGTGTTCATAATGGAGGGGGGGGGGGAGTGCAACATGAGGGGGGGAGGTTGATGTTACCCACCCTTGTACACCCAGACCAGAATCTAGTGGGTGTGTCCTAGCCGTAATACAGCTAACAAGTATTTGCGCCTTATCCACATGATGGATCAAGCATTGCTACAGTCCCCCCTCATCGCAGCCTTGATCCTTGAACTGGAGAAGGCGCTCGATATGATATAATGGGAATACCTTTTCCAGACCCTTACGAAGTGGGCATAGGACAAAACCTGCTCACGTACACAAAGGTACACTACACTAGCCAGGGCTTTAGAGTATGTATAGGTTGTTTAATCTCCGCTCAATTTCTGGCAGCCACTCCAGTAATTAACATGCCATTGGTCTCCCTTGGGGCCTACATTGAATTGAACCCCATTGGCCCACCGTGCAGGACATCGACAAGTTTCAATTGTACATGGTGCCAGCCTCCCCTCGCCGCTTATTAATCCCTCATCAAGGGAATCATTGCCAATCCGTTCGCATCCTGCAGATACAAACACAGCACTGGGGCTGTAAAATTGGATATGGTGCAATGATTGGCCCTACTCGCCTATATTCTGTCAAAAATACAGTCAGACACTAATCTATGTCCTTACCAGTGGGCTACTTCTAAGCGAAGCAAGAGGGTTCTTGGTGGCACTTTGCTAATGCCTGGTGGATGCGGGTAGCCATTGTTAATGTCTATATCAATAGAAGGGAGGCAAGATAGTTGATCATTTGATCTACGGACACAATTTACCACTCAGAGTGGTGGAAGGTCCAGTAACAGCTTGTGTCCGTGTCTAGCACTGGGAAAACAAAAAGGGGGGTTGCTGTACTGTTCCTATGGAGAGCTAGGGAAGATTTAACTGGCGTGACCAAAGGTGTTAGAGTGGAGAAGGGTAGGTCTGACTACGCGGACACAGGAGATCAGAGCTGAACCCCTAGGCTCATCCCTGATGTTTTGTCCCGCCGACCACTCATGTGGCACATAGTCCTTGACCATTAGGCATAGGAGAACCCACAGAGGTAACTTAAATCATACACATGACACTAGCATGTTTCCCTTCACTTTGTTAAGGTCCTGATGAATCGCGGGTGACTATACCCACTGCGAGAAACATGTCGACCATCTTCACTCTTAGTCTCATCTAGGGTCACCCGACCTAACCTGTTGACACCTAGCGAGCTAACCCCACTTTTTTAACTGCAGCCAGGGGACCCCCAGAATAAAGTGAATTCCGGTACCCCTTGCTACATTTTAATATCCCTCACGCAACTACACCTTGTCCTGCCCACACACCCCCACCTCACCATAAGGCTGTTGGATAAAAAGATCTCCGCCAAAGAGCCCCTCGTTGAGGTGAGCCCGTCGGGGATTGCACCGCCTCCCCGACGAGGAGCAACCGCCTATGATGAAGCATGACACCCTTATGGGTGTGTGAGGCAACTACATCCAACAAAATGGATGCCCCAGGGTGTTACTCTAGCACCTTTGGTCACGCCAGTTAAATCTTCCCTAGCTCTCCATAGGAACAGTACAGCAACCCCCCTTTTTGTTTTCCCAGCCATTGTTAATGCTCACCCCTCGGTGGCGCTGTTCTACATCCATATCCCAAGCAAGCTGGTTTGGACTCCCCTGCAAATGTGGCGGAGCCTTTTTGTGCATTGTCAAAGTTGCCATTATAATTATTGTTTTTTGATCATAACCTATCACATCAAGTAAGGCACAGAACAGTATGTAGGAGATTTATATTCAAGTTTCAAGCAACACAATGACATTTGCATAGCAGGGAAATGCAGTCATCAAGCAAGCTAATAGGAGTGCTACTGCAGAAGCAAACAATCACTTCATTAACCATCAGTATCAACATCCTCTTCACTCAGAGCATGCTCAAGAGCCAAAAAACGATCACACTATTTCACGCATACTTCCACGTCCTCCTGAAGCTTGTCGTAAATTCTACTACTCTTCATATGGATCTCCTCTGCCCGGGACTACTCCACCACATCCCTCACCCAGTGACCCAGCAAAGGTGACCCACGCCCCATCCATGTAATGGGAGTGCACACCCTTGGCTAGCACCAGCGCCTACACTGAATCTTAATCGCATACAATAATCCTTTACAAAAAGCAAGGCTGGCACCACGATCCAGGTGGGCTCTTCACTAGTTTAGGTGGCAGGCTTTGGGTCCAAGCAGGATCACCCAAAGTAGATTTGCCTACCACCATCTGTACAAGTGAATGCAGCCCTTGTTACCCATGCCTTAGTCAACTCCTCCTTAGCGGAAACTGAGGCAAACACTTGCACACAGCTCCGCTCTGCCGAAGGGCCATCAAGGAGATCAATGGGTCAGGGCATGGTAAAGCGCCCTGAGGAACATGAGACCGCAAGAACACAACCAGGAGCAACACCTCCGCTTCAGATGATGATGCTTTGCAAGAGGTATGCATGCACAACCACGACTCTGAAGTAAAAGGATACTTACACATGGGCAGCTATACTACAAAAGCTACAGTCAATGATACTTTGAAGACCTTTTAGTGCAGGATGACTGCCTACTTGAAGAGGAGTGGGTAAAAGCAGCAACTTGGTCAAATGAATTTTTCATCCTCATCTGTTTGCGTTACATGGAAGAGATAATCTCACAGAAGTAAAAAGTACCCAAAAACAAAAAGAAAGAAAAACCTACATTCTTTTTGCCAGCTGCATTTCATGTGTAGTAGTTAGCTAAGTGACATTCTTAAAACAACACTATCTTTTTAATAAAAAGCACAGGTTAGACAATGAATTATTGACTGCTATTATATACTCTGTTTAGTTCTGAGTTATACCGTGCAACACTCACTAATTAAGCCTTGGACTGCACAACTTTTCTACAGGGAGGGTTACATACTAATGGGTGTACTTGGTGCTCAGTTTTGGGCTCAATGCTAAGGTAAAGCCACAGAACACAAAGTGTTACAATATGAGCCACAACCCCCAGATTGCCCTGGATCTCCCAAAATACTTCCACAATTGGCGGTCAGTGGTAACAGATCCCCAGAGGCACGTTTCAGTGAATGCTAATAACAATTAACAAGTACAACTTTTTCAGACAAAACCTGTACAGAAAATTAACAAATGGTTAGAAGCATACCTCAAAACATGTCCCTAGATAAGTTGAAGGAGAGAGTTGGGATAGAAGGTGTAGGGCTTCAAGGTCCAAAGACAGAGAAATTTGCAATTTCATGATGAATCCCTGGGAGAAAGAGGTCCTCACAGAAAAGGAGATGGTTGTGGCAAGGTCAGGGAGGGGTATCTAGAAGACACCCCAGGGGAGAATGCTATGGACGCAGACTCTCAGAGTTCAGCAGTGCAAGTTGCACCTAGACTGTCCCCCAGTGCATCTCCTAGATTAGTTCCTAGACTTTTCCTCAGACAGTCTGCATCACCCATCTCTAGAGTGCCTCTGTCCCAGGGATCATCCTCTGAGGCAGGTTAGGCTTTGCTAAGGTCCTGAAATTCAGCAAAGCCCTCTAGAAGGGAAAGGAGGAAAAGACCAGAGAATGCAAGGAAAAGCACAGATTACAATGCCAGTAAGAGGAGAAAGGATAGACAGGACAGGTAGACCCTATAACATAGAAAAAAGAAGTGAACCCTACAAAAATAGAAGCTCAGGATGGCAGTAGAAGGGGGAGTTGGGTCACGGAAAAGGGACTCCTCCTCCAAACCTAAGAGCTCCACCACTAAAATAAGAAAAGAGATGCTACATATGTAGGAGCAAGGCACTAATATTTTAAGGGGGTTCCACAGACTACTGAATTGCCTCCTGCTCTAAGGGACTAAGGTCATTGGAAGGACGCCTGAGAATAGCAATCTGATATATAAGAGGGCATGAAAAGAGGTTTGGATTGTATGGTACGAGTTTAAGCCAGCTCAGAACCTTCGGAGAATCTGCAAGAACAAGAAGACAAATGGGGTTATGTTTGAGAACAAGACCCGCATCCTAATGCAGAATTTGAATGAAGCAGTAAGAGGGTTCAATCAATGGATTGTAGTGTAGTTCCTATCATCCCAATAGGCTCTGCGCATTGGAATAATACCTTCAATAGTATAGGCCTAGACCAGACGTTAACTAGGTCTACTACTGTCGATATTAGACTTAAAGTTTTGGGTTTGCCAGCTTAGCTCAGAGTTCACTAGAAACTTTCTCGAATGTTCAGGAAGGAATTAACTTCCCTGATTAGACAAGAAGGGATTTAGTTTCTGACAACCATAGAACATGACAACTTTGCTCTCCCCTAATCAAGAGTATATCTCGAGAGTCGTGTGAACAAAAGGCAATTTATTTTACTCAGTCAGTACGTGCATTCTTAGTCTCATCAGATTGTAGAGAAAAGGAAGAGACGGGCGTGTTCAATAAAAAGGTGTTATTTATTGATCAGTCTCTTTTCTCATACAAGAGAAATGGATCGATATTATTGCAATACTTATGGTTAAGTAAAGTGCATACATTAAAAGCAGAAGTATAAAATAATACTGTAAAAACATTGATATGGTTTCTAAGCCATATGAAGGTTTAAAATGATTAAAATAGATATATACACATATACATTTGACTAAACGTACTCAACTGGTGTTTCTAAATACGCCTACCCCGTGTACCTGACCTAAGCCTAATGCGTGGGCGGGAATAGAAAGTTACAGTTTAAGTTAAGTTTGTTTTGCCAAGTGACTGACTAAAGAATTCTCTGTGAGGGGTTATTCAGTTCTGTACCTGGAAGTTAGGATGAATGAGGGATGGTATCTCTCTCTCTGGTCTCGATATTCCAGGCTGCCTGCGAGGGCTACCCGGAAGCGCCGGTGCTGGATCTCTCGGCAGGAGAAAGCAGCGCGTCTCGTTCTCAGCGCGTCAGGAAGGCGGGGCTGCGCCAGCGGGGTCTGCTCTGCTCGGGGCTTCGGCAAGTATGGCTGCTCCGTCTCGTCACCACCGCGTGTGTTTGCATAGGGCAATATCGGTAATATTTATACCTTTAAGGTGCCGAGATTGACGTAAGGATGGACATAGATACGTCAATAAGGATGTCATACGACCTGGTCGTTAGCACATTCCTTTGCTGAAGTTCTCGGTGAAATCAAAACAATGGCCGCAGGGTTTTTCCCAGGTCTGTCATAGGTTTGATTTGTTTTGAGAACTCCGTATGCCTTATCAGGGGCTGGAGGAATATCGCTTGTCTAATTAGATCGCAAGCGTTATGACCTAATCAGATAACACGTTCCTGTGCCGTAGTGTGGCTTCGTCAGATAACGGTATCTGCATCATGGGGGTTTGCTGCCTCATGGGCTGACTGCTAGTTAACTTGTTGGTTTGTTAACCAGAATAGGGTCAGGAATAGGGGGATCGATTCAGAACCTATAGGAATACATCACACCCACTCCACGCTAACTATGGACATATTTACTAATCTAGGCATAGTAAACATAGTACAACATACTATAGAGTATCGTGTATACCTTACCACCCCAAAATACATAAATGCATTTTGAAATTTTTCAAATATACGGAAAAAAATGCAGTCATAAGCAATATATGCACTCAAGCTGTAGAATAATGCTAAAGTAATCACACATTTTCATACATTATTGCTATTTGGTATATGAGAATTTACACATGAAATGGCTCTTAATACAGAAAAAAGGTTCGAGACCATTCCATCACAGAATAAAATGTTTATGAACATACCAGCGGGCAGCTAATATCTATAAGCTATCTAAAAATAGAAATCTTAGTTCTTTAAGAATAGTTTCTTACTTTAAGCAGAAGATAAGTGTCCCGAAAAAATATGCAAAAATATTTTGGGGCTGCTGAAAAAAATTGCTGTCCGTGAACTGGAGGGAAAATTGTTCATGGTATTTTGCTATTCTAGTTGAAGGCCAAATTCAGGGAACGCCGTGTGCGAGCTTGCTCAAAAGTCTCTATTTCTGCTCTGGTGAGAACATCATATCATTTAGGCTTTCGAAAAAGTTGTCAACAGCTTCCTGGGAGAGTTCCACTAACTCGGAAAAAGGTGTAACCATGCATTCGTGCGCATGATTGTCTCCATTGACGTTCTGATTTGGATTGCTGACAGAAGGTCGTACCTGATCGATGCTGCTTTCATCTTGAACTTCACTACCCCTTAATCGTAGTGGTGAAGCTTCCACGAATGCCGTCATCAGGATTGGTAGCCTTTGAGGGCAGCACAAAGCGTGAGCCTTGATTGGACTCAACAATGTTTCTGCATCCATTGGCGCATCCGATTCTAGCGTCAGACAGGTGTCTAACACGCATTCTTCTCCGCATAGCAGGCACCTTAATACAGGTAAAACACATCGTTGCCACATTGGTCGAAATGATAGAAACCAAGTCATGTTCAGGTCTCTAAGCCGGGATAGTCCCAGGATTTTTGATATCCGGTCCCGGTATCCAATGGCTAGGATTGTTTCTTCCCTTGTCGCAGGTGTTTTGTCTGTGACATGGTTTGCCATAACGAAAAATAAGGACTAGGAATAGGATTCCTGCAATCAGTCCTAAAATGAGGGGAAGTCCGCCAAAAATCAAATGGACGAAATCTGGAAAAATACCCAGTATGGCTCTGAATGGTGTTAATGCCATTGAAAATACTGTCTTAAATACCTTTGAGACCCCATTGGTATCAGAAATATTTAAGATTTCGTTCAGGATTTCTGCGAAATGTATGGGGGAATTAGTTGATAACAAAGAATGTATCTCTGCAGTCGTCCTTGCGACTTGGAGATCATACGTTTCTTTTGATGACGTGAGCCTGGTCGGCGTCTGAAGAAGCACTGTTTTCATTCTGCTTAAAGTATCTATTCGAATAGAAGTAATTTTCAAGTTGGGCCATGCCCTTGCCTCCCTGTCTGGAAAGGAGCTGGGGAACAATGAGTGTCCACAGCACTTGACCTTCGCAGTCGTAGTTACGAGATAAGGAGTCCCGGGCATAAGACTACAACATCTGCGATCTACAATTAGAATGTAACTCCCATTATAGAGTCTTTGAAAGAATGGTTCTATCTCTGTTGCAGGTGCGCCTAGCTGGTGACATGAAAGGTTATTTGAGTTCCCTTCACAGGCTCCATGCAAACTAATTCCGTTACACAGAAGTGTGCCGCTTAGTGACATCGCACAATTATTGCCACCAAGAAACACTTTCTGTCCTTTATTACTGACACATGCATGTGAATAGGGCAGGTTCCATGTTGTTTTAATGTACCCCTTTCCCAATTTCTCGTACATGCCAGCCTGTATATATTTTTGGCAGTATTGAAACCTGAAGGTTGAAATTGGAATATTAATTATCCCATGTATTATCCATTCACTGACAGGTCGTTCTGACATTGTCACTGGTAATCTCTCAAGTTTCTCAATGCTCAGGATTGTATAATCAGCACCCTTTTGTGCCATACTGATTTGTCTATCAGTAAGGTTAAAGATTTGGAATAGTGACGTTGTGTTGATTAAACGCCAAGGCACATAGCCTGAACGCAGATTTTGTAACGTCCAGCCAAGCTGTACAATAGAACGCAATTGAGACTGACCGTGTTATAACACGAGTAAGTCCTGCGATAATATGTCGATTGCTGAAGACACAATGCTGTCCAAAGAAAAAATTCTGGAGGACAGAGTCATTAACCCATTGTCCACTACAGAAAGTGATTTTTCCAAATTAATACGGTCAATTTCCCGTATTCTCTCTGCTGTTTCAATTTGAGTAACCTTCCAGGCCTCGTTGTATGCTGCATATACAGAGGCTGCTATGAAACGTTTTTGACGCCGTTTGCGCGGTCCCATAATGAAATCACGCAAGTCAGCACCATCAGTAAGTAAAGATAGGTGTTGCTTAATTTCTGCCAGTGTGGAAGTTTGTAGCCATTGAAGGCATAATTTGCCCACACTGTAGGTGGTGATTATCCCTGGGTGTTGTCTTTGGGGATATCTAGGGTCTGGCCTGGTCATTTTGAACCCCTGTGTTTTGTTCAGGAATCTGTCTTGACAGTTATTAGTATCTGTGGGCCAGATCAACCACTGTTTCCAATCAGGATGTGTTCTGTTTTGGTTTAATACATAGTTTACGTCTATCTCCTCATCTGTAGAGCTATTGCTGTTCATTGTTGGTTTTGGAATAGACGGTTTATTTAAGTCTTTGATTTTGGCTAAGCCAAGACAGGTAGTTTGTTGAACAGTGTCATTTAAAAATATAATTTGTTCTGGGATCATGCAGGCTCTAAACAAAGATTCTATACCCTGTACTTGCCATTCTTTTGTGCCCCAAACAATTTTCAATTCAACATTTTTGTCCCAATAATCAAAACCAAAAGTATTCATTTGTTCAAAGAATGAGTCTGAATATATCAATTTCGTGTTTGTTATCATGGTCTTTGTCCCTGTCTTATTTGACAATTTGAAATAAAATGTTTCAGCATTACTTATGTTAAAACCTGAAAAGTATGAATATTTGTCGTAAACGGTTCTTGAGCTTCCTTTTGGAGGGGTTGCACAATGTTCCCATTGATTATAATTTAAAACATTTCTAGGTTGTGCAGATCTATGTAAAAAATGGTTACCATAGTGGTTGTAGCAATACATACTATCATAATTTGTAGAACCCTGCAAATAATCATGTTTGGTAAATTTAGTAGACATTACTAAGTCAGACATCATATTATTTATACTTTCGAAGTCCCAATCATCAGCAAATGAGCTTGGTTTTACAAAGTCACTCAATGAGATCTTAATTTGGTGTGGATATTTCAGGATTTCAACCGGACCATAGATTTCGTAGTCAGTGTTGTCCCATGCTACCCCACCCGGTATAGGATTGGCTGTGAAGTTGACTGAAGAAAGTTCTCTTTTCTCGACGTGTGAAGATGTGTGTGGTTTGAGGATCAAGTTGATTTTCTGACTTGCTGTGTCCATTTTAGCATATTTTCCCTCAATGAAGCGTCCCAAAGTTAGTACCATGATGAGCCAAAGTATGAGGATAAATGCACCAAAACCCACCCAAAATTCAATCCATGGAGAGATCAGATATGTTTCTTTCAGTTGTTTCAAAAGTTCTTTAGCTTTATCTTTAAAGGTTTTTGATGATGGCTGTGTCTTTGATTCACTGAAGGCTTCAGAGGAATCATCGAAGTTTATGAAGTAGTCGGATGCAGTTCTGTCAATTGTTCCAATTGTTTCAGCATTACTGTTTCTTGCATTTTCACTTGGTACTTCATTGTAGATTGGTGTGTCTCTGCTAAAAGTATTTATTTGGGTTTTCAGAGGTCTAAGTTCCATTGCATTGTTGCATAGTCCTTGTTGTTCTTCTGTAGGCATTTCAAATGTGATTAGCCTCTTAGTTAGGACCTCTGTATTGGTAGCAAACCTTGGTGTTCTGCTACTTATTGGGAGTCCACTTGGCCTACTATTTGTTATAGGCCACATGATTGTGGTTTTACCAGGTCGATGGATACAACTCGGTTCTCCTTTTTACCAGCAAGCGGCGGTAGTACAACTGATCTTGTCCCGTTGACAGACAGGAACTGCTTTTCTGTAAGAAGGCCCAAATTCCTTCTTTACCGCGATCTTTTCTCTGACTAGATCCCCGACTTTTGGAATCCAGACAGGTCTTGCTGGGACAGGTGGTGGTTCTTCAGTGGTTGTTGGCTGCTGTTTCAACTTTATGTTGCTCAGGTCTTTTCTTGTTTTGTTTAAGTCCTGCAAAATAGCCAAACGGTCTTTGATATCAAAGCTTTTTTCTTTCACCACTGAAGTCTGACTATCAAGGTCAGAGATCAACCAGGGGTGGGGAATTCCTATCTCCCGACGCCCGAGACATCTAGATTTCTTAGGAGGGCAAGAGGTTTTAATTAGCATTTTGTCCAAAGGACAAGTAGACAGTTTTATAGTAATAAGATACACAGCTGTTCAACCCTGTAGGTCACAGCCAGTAAATAAGTTGCTCTGAGCAGTTTATTGGCAGTGAAAGGGTCAATGCAAAGCTGGGGCCTGCATTTTTATTTCCCCAGAGCAGAACAACAAAATGATAAAGCAGAGCTCAAAGTTGGAGCCAGCTCAATAAGCTTGTGTGGCTTCCAGGCCCTCCCCGGGTCCTTTAATTTTCTTCAAGCATGAGACACACATCGGGCTTCTGCAGCTCCAGTACACGCAGCAATGGCATGTAAGAAGCTGCTTTTTGTGCCTCTTGGCCTCTTGCTCTGACTTGAACTGTATGACCCCTGCCTTGTATTCTCTGCTCCACTCCTGGGCCTCATAGGGCTCCAATATCCCTGCTCATCTTCAACTCAATTTGATTTCCCTTCTCATGCACCCCCTCCTTGGCAATTTGTGTTTCCTGTACACCTTATGTTACACCGGGTGCCTGAACCACTCCACCCTCCGCTGCACTCTCTGACATCCCTGTTCTGCTCCCCTGGGCCTCTCATATCTTACTTCATCGAGGGCTTACATTAAAGCTCATTAGTTTCCCCATGGGCTTTCATGCAGGCCAAAGGCCACCCCTAATTCTGTACTTGCACTAGGCCTCTCATCTCACTTCGTGCCTGCACCAGGGGCATTGTTAACACACCGATGTACCAACTACAGCAGCTGTAGAGTTTTTGATGGGCCTCTTCAGTCTGCAGGTCCGCAGACAAAGGCCCATAATGGACTTGAAAGGGTGGGTGGGAGAGTGAGTGAAAGGGTGGATGAATAGATGCATGGATGAATAGTGAAATGGTGGATGGATAGATGCATGTATGAATAAGTGAACGGGTGGATGTACAGATGCATGGATAAATACATGCAAGAGTGGATGATAGATGCATACAGTAATGAGTGAATGGATAGATGCATGTATGAATCAGTAAAAGGGTGGATATATAAATGCATGGATGAATACGTGCAAGAGTGGATGATAGATGCATAAATTAATGAGTGAAAGGGTGAATGGATAGATGCATGGATGAATAAGTGAAAGGCTGGACGGATAGTTGGATGAATGAGTGGAGTGAAAGGGTGGATGTTTAGATGCATAAATGAATGAATGAATGAGTGAAAGGGTTGATGGATAGGTGCATGTATGAAAGAGTGGATGGATAGATGCATGTATGAACAAGTGAAAGGGTGGATGTATAGATGCATGGACGAATATGTGCAAGAGTGGATGATAGATGCATACATTAATGAGTGAAAGGGTGAATGGATAGATGCATGTATGAATAAGTAAACAGGTGGATATATAAATGCATGGACGAATATGTGCAAGAGTGGATGATAGATGCATACATTAATGAGTGAAAGGGTGAATGGATAGATGCATGTATGAATAAGTAAACAGGTGGATATATAAATGCATGGATGAATACCTGCAAGAGTGGATGATGGATGCATAAATTAATGAGTGAAAGGGTGAATGGATAGATGGATGGATGAATAAGTGAAAGGCTGGATGGATAGTTGGATGAATGAGTGGAGTGAAAGGGTGGATGTTTAGATGTATAAATGAATGAATGAGTGAAAGGGTGGATGGATAGGTACATGGATGAAAGAGTGGATAGATAGATGCATGTATGAATAAGTGAAAGGGTGGATGTATAGATGCATGGATGAATACGTGCAAGAGTGGATGATAGATGCATACATTAATGAGTGAAAGGGTGAATGGATAGATGTATGGATGAATGAGTGAAAGGCTGGATGGATAGATGGATGAATGAATGAGTGTAGTGAAAGGGAAGATATATGGACGAATGAGTGAATGGATGTAAGGATTGATGTTTGAAAGAATGGTAGGATAAGTGCAAGGGTGAATGAAGGGATGGGTGAGTGGATGGATAGGTCGAAAGTGGATTGATGAGTGAAAGGATGGACAGCTTATTGAAAGGGTGGATTACGTGGTGAGAGTAGATGAATAGATGGCTGAGTGGGCGGGGATGGATGGGTGGGTGGCTGGGTGGAAGGGTTGATGGATGGGTGGACAGTTGAGTGTAAAGGTGGATGGAGGGATTAGTGAAAGGGTGGATCGATATATGAGCGAAACGGAAGATGTGCCGGTGAAAGGGTGGATGGGCGAGCGAAAGCATAAATGGAGGAAGTGAAAGGATAGGTGGATAGATGAGTGAAAAGGAGGATGGATGAACGAAAGGATGGATGAATAGGAGTTAAGAGGAGGATGTGTGGAGTGAAAGGATGGATGGATGAGCAAAAGGATGGATGAGTGAAAGGAAGGCTGGATTGATCAGTTGGATCGATAGGTTTGGAGATGGCAGGATAGCTTTGAACAGGGGCTTCATGAACACCATACTTTTCAGCTACAGTAGAGGTGGAGCTCTTGATGCGCCTCTTCTGTCTGCAGCTCGGCAGACAAAGATTCGTAATTAATGTGAAAGGATGAATGGATGTGTGGGTGAAAGGATGAGTGAGTGAAAGTGTGGCTGGCTAGATGGATGGATGGATGGATGAATGAATGAGTGACCGGGGTGGTGGATGGGTTACAGGGTTTAAGGATTAGAGAGCGAAAGGATGGATGAGTGTAAAGAATAAATGGATGGATGAGTGGAAGGATGGATTGATGGATGGGTTGAAGAGTGGGTGGAAGGATGAGTGAAAGGGAGGGTGGATAGATGATTGAAAGGGAGGGTGTATGGATGAGCAAAAGGATAGATGGATGGTTGAAATGGATAGGTTTGGAGATGGATGGGTAGGTTTGGAAATGGATGAGCGGATGGACTGACGGACAAACAGATTGGTGAAAGGCTAATGGATAAAAGAATGAATGGGTGCCAATGTAAAGGTGAAATGCTAGATATCAGTGTGTGAAAGGATGAATGGATAGATGCTCAGATGGAAGAGACAAGAGAGCTATTCTGGCGAGGATTCCAATGGATTTTTTGCTTGATTGGTGTCATAAGAACTTTGGATCAACGTGCTGGGTATTTTAATTTTCTGGTTACTCACTTGGCCTACACTATGCTCCTTTCTCTACCTTGGGATTATCAGGTAGGCGTGGTGCTATATGCCAGCGCGTTCTTACTAGACCGCTGGTATTTGGTCTCATAAAGGCCATATTGCCATAGAAATTCCTGGCACTGAACAAAACTACTTTGTAAAAGAGCACACAATGAAGCCAGCTCACAGATAGGAAGAGATAGCATTTTAATCAAAACACATGGTCTTGGTTAACTCAGATTTAATTAGGGGCTCAATTGTTAAAGTCACAAAGGGCACCCATGATATATGGCTTTGTATTCATGCGGATTTACGTTTTTCATGAACTCGCATGAATTTCCTTAACCACTTGGAGGCTAAGGCTATTTTTGATCTTCCATGTAATTTCCATTGAAATCAATGGAAACTCCATGACGAGTTACCCTTGTCATTAGCACTGAAGGGGTTAAGTAGGCCAGGAAACTTTAGTCCTAGAAAATATTTGTGAATTGCATCTTAGCAAGAGCAAATATGAATATGCCCCAGCGGAAATCTGTTGACTGTTTACAAGTTCACTTTTTCTCCAACCACATTTTTCCCAGCCATGGAAGAAACTTTACTTCTGCCATTGTCACGGGTAAATTGCCGACCTTTCTCAGTATGGGAAAAGATTAAAGAAGAGCTGGTGAAAAACTCCAAATTTCAAATCCTTCTATAGTAATAGCCTGACGTAACCAGAGAGGCTATTATCAGAGCTCTTCTATAAAGATATTGCAGCCATTATTTGACGGCGCACTACATGGCACCAAAGGGACAAGTGGATTTTGTTACAGGACATGTAGATTTATGAAGCTACTTGGCCCATGGACAAGTACATATTTCATAAAATTCCACACCCCTGTCAACATCCTAGTTCCAAATAATAATTCGTACGGACTGAATCCCTTCAGAGAATTTCTTGGCAAGTTATTTAGACTACGTTGGACACTTATTAGATGTTTGACCCACCCAGCTCCCGAACCTAATATCCTTTCCGTTATAGATTGCTTTATGCCTTGGTTTTTTCTTTACACCATCCCGTATCCCTCAGGAAGGAAGTGAGAAGATTCCCGCTGTGCTATGCTCATTTGGCCATGTTTCCCCTCAGGCTGGAGGGCTAGAGTGAAAACAATGGTCAAACGTAGCATGCTCTTAGCGTATATGCCATTTAGACTCGCAAATCTCTGTATAACAGTCCAGACGTCAGCCGAGTGCTGGTGATCTACATTATAAGTGGAAACTAGCCTGTATATGTTAATCGCAAGCCTTGCTTTTTACTGGTGATTTCTTCTGGAGTGAAACGACACGGTATTACACCGTTCCTCTCACCTCTGCGATTCCTGTTGCAGTTGGGGGCGTTTTTTACAAACACGGTATGATGCAGGCTCATGCCTGGCCACCAGTACCTTGATTGTAATTCTTCCAGAGAATCTTTTAGTTTGAGGTGTCTGAGACCCTCGCCCATATGTGCGTCTGCGATTAACAAGTTTCTCCTGTCCATGTTTGGAATCACTCTATCCCCCACTCCAGGGATTCGAGCAAAAGGGACGGAGTTTGCATCGATTATGTATGTATAATTGAGTGGATAGTTGATCGGTAGCGCTGAGCAGTCGCCTTTTGATGACGTTTTCACCGCCAGCACTGTTTCACCGTCAATGTATTTTAATGTACGCTTTTTTCGAACTACGGGAGCCGATTTAGTGGCTGCCGCTGTGGCTGTTTCAGCCAATGAATTCCCTGCAACGTGAACGCCATCACGTTGATGACTCAGTGTATGTATCAAGTGAGTCTTTGGTAGTTCTTTTTGTAAAAGAACTACTTGTTCCCAGAGCAGTTTCTGCTTTATTGTTGCATCTGTGTCATCTTTGTAACCGTTTTGAATCCATGTCTGCAAATCCTTGTTGTATGATTTGACGCAGTAATATGAATCGGACACTATAAGTGTCGGGAATTCGCGATCCGCATTATCTAGCGCCATTTTCAATGCTAATATTTCAGTTTGTTGTTCTGAATTAGTTTCTACTGAGTGTGTTTTTGTTAATAGAGGTCTTAGTTTACCTCCGCGCCACACTTCTTTTGTAATCTCACATGTGGGGTTGTATGCTTGTTCTCCCCAAACGGGGGGTTGAGCATGTCCGTTTGTATAGATTACACAAGCGTATTGTCGTAAGGGCAGAATGTCGATTGGCAGAGGGAACGTTCTTACATATTCTAGATTTTTTAACTCTTCTAGTTCTGGATCAAAGTAGTAGTATACTTTGTCCGTTGTAATTGAATTCACCCATTGTATCCATTCCGGATTCAATGTTGTTGTTGGTAAATTACATGGTGTTGTTAATGCCTCAAAGGCTGGTTCTGCTGTTCTGACTAGGATATGTCTACCGTCAGCTTTGTCTTTTTCTCTAGCTATTGCGGTTTGAACTGCATGAACAATGTTTTCTTTAATACTGAACTTCTTTTCAGCTTCTGTGTACAAGTGTGATTTGAATGCAATTGGTACCTTTTCTCCCTCATTAGAGGTCAGGTATGTGAATCCGCATCTTCCTGGGATGACTCGAATCACAAGATTGCGTGTGTTATCACGTGTTTCTAATTTTGTTTTAATTAACATGTCTGTTTGTAGGGATCTCAAAATTTCTGTGTGTATTTGAGTCCAATTTGTTCTTTTAAAATCTGGTTTTATCAGATCATAAAGGGGTTCGACCCTTTCTGCGTAATTTGCAATGTATGTTCTTCCGAAATTTAGGAAGCCTAGAATTGACTGTAGGTTTTTTAGTGTTCTAGGTGCTTGGAGTACGGCACATTTCTCTAGGAAATTGTCAGCCAGGCTTTTGCCTTCACTTGATAATTCATATCCTAAGAACAGGACTTTCAGATGGGCAATTCTAGATTTCTTAAAGTTGAATTTGTAACCCTCTGCTGCGAACTCAAGTATTATGGTGTTCACTCTCTTCAAGTGAGTATCCAAGTCATCATCTGTTAAGTAAATGTCGTCGACATAAGATAATGCTTCATCATCATATATTTGTAGTAATTCTGTTACTCTCGCTGAGAATACTCCCGGGCTGTTCTTGAACCCCTGGGCTAACCGACAGAATTGTTTTTGAGTGCCATTTATTGAGAACGCAGACAAATATCTGCTCTCTGGTGCTATGTTTTGACAAAAGAATCCATTAGAGATGTCTAATGTTGTTTTGTATTTTTTGCGCACTATGTTATTCATTAGTGCAGCACTGTGCGAGTTTTGCACTGCAAAAGTTTTGCAACATGAGTTAAGGTGTCGGTAATCCAAAACTAGACGATATGAATTGTCTGGTTTGGAGACCGGAAACAAAGGGTTGTTCATTTGTGAGGTGCAAGTTTCAATCACCCCCTGGTATTCTAGCTGATCTTGGATTTCTTTTACCTGTTTTTTAGCTTCTTGCTTAATTGGGTACTGCCTTTGTGCAGTAGGTTGTGATTTTAACTGGATTTTGTGAGGAGGAGAGTCCTCATCCCATCCTACGTGATTTTTATATAAAGCAGGAGCTTGAGCTACTGCCCACTTTCTAGCAAGTGTGTATTTTTTATGAATTGGGATATGATTTGAGAAGGCAGGCATAATTATTTCTTCGCCATGAGGGCAATCCCTGACAAACTCTGGTGGCCAGTCTTTTTCAGCTAGAAGGATGTCATAGCCCTTGGAGAGATTATCCCAAAATAGTCCCCTTATTTTTCTAGTCTTATCCCCCTCTATATGTAATGTTATTTCATATATTTTGTGAGGTTTGCTAACCCTGGTGTCTGCAGTTTCCACTTGAAGATATTCATTCGTGTCCACTGTCTCCAGATGAGTCATAAGGACTTTGCGAGCTATGCTCACTTCTGCTGCGCTGTCTAGCATCGTCTGAGCCCATTCTCCGTTTTTCAGTTGTGTCCTCAGTATTCTCGGCATTGTTAACTACCTTGATACTGGCTACCTTCTTTTTTGGAAATTGTAATTTCTTTTTTAGATGAGCAGGTTCCTTGTCTTTGGACTTGGCGTGCTCTCCTCTTTGTTCTGATTGTCCTCTTCTTTCCGATTTCTGCGAGGAAGTCTGAAAAGATTGAGAGGGACGTGTTTCAATGTCTTGATATCTATCAGGCTTCTTTATATTATCCCTATTTCTAAGGTTATATCTTTTCCCAGAGGGGTCACTTTGGGGTGACCTGTGTCTTTGGTTCGGAGATTTTTCTCTTCGCCGAGGAGATCTTCCTCTGGACTGGAATTTCTTTTCTTTAGGATTGGATTGTTTGTTTCCATCCCAGCTCTTTTTCTGTGATGTTGAATTATTATTAAAAAATATTTTTTCTGGACTTTCAATCAGTTGTGGTTTTACTGGTATTCCACCTAAACTATCCCTACCTAGTTCCTCATAGGATTTTTCTATGATTCTGGCAATTTCAGCTGGTTGGTCTGCTATATCTGTCTCTTTTAACCTCTGGCGGATCGCCACCTTTGCTGCTTCTCCCTTGATGTTGGCTAATAATATAGCAGAGACCTGCTTGAAGTCTTTCAGTAATTTCATACCAAGAGTTAAAGCGGGTTCTGGACCATATTCGTCTTGAATTTGTTTTAGCACATCTGGTATTACCGAGATGGATGGAACACCGTGCGTTTTTGTGTAAATGGAAGCAAAGACTGTACCCCAAGTGTCACAGTCCTCTATGTGTGGTGCGATTCCCATTGGAAGACAGATAGTCAGAATCCTGTGTTTTTCTAACGGGGTGGTGTCTGGAAACACCGCCTCTATTTGGGTGATTTTTTGTGCCGACCAGAATGGTATTTGTTCCCGTTTAGCCGGTACTTTACCTAGGCAGGACTGTATGTTCTGTGGTGTAATTTTATTTGTGTTCCCCTGGTGAGGAGTCAGCTGTGGAATTTTAATTGCTGGTTGAATTGTTGAAGTCCGCATCACATACTGGACTAATTGTCTATGTATTTTTATTAATTGTTTTAGCTGTGTTAAAAGCTCTGCTGCAGACATCCCGTCGATGTCTGGATGTGGTGTGTATCCGGCTAGGACCGGCCACGTTGCTCCTGGTCTACCTAAAGGACCGAGCCTGGTGATGTGATTGTTATGTTTTAGGGCGCCATCAAATTAGAGCAGGTGCTCTTGAAATTTGAGTGGTACTTCCACCTCCTCGAAAGGAGTGTATATTTCAGGAGGTTCCTCTATTTTGTAATAGTGGAAGTACTTTGTTACAGGATTTGCTGCTGGAAAATGTATCCATGAATAGTATACCTCTGTCTGCCGATATTCGTGTGCCTCAATTACGAATATGACTGTGCCACCTCTAGGTGTCAGTCCATTTTCTATAAGTTTTATGGTTATAGATTTCCTTTTGATGACCGGGATGAGTATTATATCCGGGTCTGCTTCCTGCATAGTAGCATCAGCTTCTGCGAGTTCAGTTGCTATTCTAACTGCCTCTCTTTCATCACCGCTGTCTACCATTTTTCCGACAGGAAGGTTATTCTGTTTGTTTGCAGATCAGGTTTCTTATGGAAACAAAGATTAGATGCACAATATTTTGGAACAGTGTATCCTTCAACGTTGACTAAACCAAGAACCATACATAGGAGTTCCCTCCTGCGAGGTTTTGGAGGATATTACCTTTCACCCACTCCAGACGTCTTTGGAGTATTGTGGGGCCAAGGGGTCTGAGTGAGAAAGCACGACTGAGTTACTCTAAATGTCTTACGTTAGTTTTATCGCCCTTTCCAAACGCATTGGGCGCCATGTAGTGTAGTTCCTATCATCCCAATAGGCTCTGCGCATTGGAATAATACCTTCAATAGTATAGGCCTAGACCAGACGTTAACTAGGTCTACTACTGTCGATATTAGACTTAAAGTTTTGGGTTTGCCAGCTTAGCTCAGAGTTCACTAGAAACTTTCTCGAATGTTCAGGAAGGAATTAACTTCCTTGATTAGACAAGAAGGGATTTAGTTTCTGACAACCATAGAACATGACAACTTTGCTCTCCCCTAATCAAGAGTATATCTCGAGAGTCGTGTGAACAAAAGGCAATTTATTTTACTCAGTCAGTACGTGCATTCTTAGTCTCATCAGATTGTAGAGAAATGGAAGAGACGGGCGTGTTCAATAAAAAGGTGTTATTTATTGATCAGTCTCTTTTCTCATACAAGAGAAATGGATCGATATTATTGCAATACTTATGGTTAAGTAAAGTGCATACATTAAAAGCAGAAGTATAAAATAATACTGTAAAAACATTGATATGGTTTCTAAGCCATATGAAGGTTTAAAATGATTAAAATAGATATATACACATATACATTTGACTAAACGTACTCAACTGGTGTTTCTAAATACGCCTACCCCGTGTACCTGACCTAAGCCTAATGTGTGGGCGGGAATAGAAAGTTACAGTTTAAGTTAAGTTTGTTTTGCCAAGTGACTGACTAAAGAATTCTCTGTGAGGGGTTATTCAGTTCTGTACCTGGAAGTTAGGATGAATGAGGGATGGTATCTCTCTCTCTGGTCTCGATATTCCAGGCTGCCTGCGAGGGCTACCCGGAAGCGCCGGTGCTGGATCTCTCGGCAGGAGAAAGCAGCGCGTCTCGTTCTCAGCGCGTCAGGAAGGCGGGGCTGCGCCAGCGGGGTCTGCTCTGCTCTGGGCTTCGGCAAGTATGGCTGCTCCGTCTCCACCGCGTGTGTTTGCATAGGGCAATATCGGTAATATTTATACCTTTAAGGTGCCGAGATTGACGTAAGGATGGACATAGATACGTCAATAAGGATGTCATACGACCTGGTCGTTAGCACATTCCTTTGCTGAAGTTCTCGGTGAAATCAAAACAATGGCCGCAGGGTTTTTCCCAGGTCTGTCATAGGTTTGATTTGAGAACTCCGTATGCCTTATCAGGGGCTGGAGGAATATCGCTTGTCTAATTAGATCGCAAGCGTTATGACCTAATCAGATAACACGTTCCTGTGCCGTAGTGTGGCTTCGTCAGATAACGGTATCTGCATCATGGGGGTTTGCTGCCTCATGGGCTGACTGCTAGTTAACTTGTTGGTTTGTTAACCAGAATAGGGTCAGGAATAGGGGGATCGATTCAGAACCTATAGGAATACATCACAGGATTAGCAGTTGCTTAACCAGTTGATGGTGGTGGAGTGACCTTTGAAGGGGTGCTACACCTCACTCAGACAGCACCGGTCAGATCCAACTGAGAAAAATCTAGAGAAATATCCTGTATTTCCCAACCAGTGGTTAGCCAACCAATTCAATAAGGGGCTGGAACGCCAAGGTTCCAGCCCTAAACGGGAGACAAACTCCCAGCAGTGTGGTTGCAAGCTGGAAAAGAAGGGCCAGAATGGTCCCCGTTGCACCAGGTTGGTAAAGAAGCCTAAGGGGAACTAGGTTTACAGTCAGAGGCCCAAAGAGAAGGGAGGAAGGTGTCCCCTAGTCGGCTAATCTGGTGACATGCTTAAAGTGCCACAGGTAAGAGTAACTATATAGTTTAGAACACTCACTAGGCAGCGAGCTATCCTTGGAAATTGGTACCAGAGGAGGCCATGAACATCTGAGGAAGAGACACATTATCTCAAGCACATTCACCCAAATACCAAGGAGTTTTGTCAGTGACATGGATCTCAAAAGCAGGTTACTGTCCTGAGGTATCCCAGGGACTGTGGTTGAGAGAATGTTTCTCAAACTGAGAATATTCTCACAGGTACCATTGGCAATGGAACTCTATTGGCTCCCCTTGGCAGCCCGAACCCTCTTTAATACCAGCTGCATCATTTACTAAGCCATTAGGACCAGCACCCCGCTTATCTTGCAGACAAGCTCACCATTTTTGGTGGTTCTCGTCACACCTGTAGCCAGGTCAACACCACAATGCAGACTATGAATTGTACAAGGTAAAAACAAGGCAGTAGGCCTTTTCCATCCCTCCACCCAGGATAATGAACAGCATTACAATATCCATTAGGACGCCCAAATGCTGTTCCAATTCAAGAAAGAAACTACGATGCACCTCTGTAAAGTACACTACATCACAAAACATTAACTGTCCATAAGCCAGCTTTTGCTCCCATCACTCGCTGACTTAATACGCCATGTACAGCACTCTGCTGCCTTTTAGTTAAGTTGACGCTATTGAAACACCACATAAATACATAACAATTTGAGTTCAGATCCACAAACACTTTGAACATGTTTCCACACCCAACAAGGATGAAATGAGTCAGGGTTTGCTTTTGCTCCCATCTAGAGGAGACTTGGCCTAGCAGTTCAGGTTGTATTGGTGCTATTAGAGTAGCAGGAAGCTCAATTTGTATATGTCTGGTCTCTGACTGGAGTGGCCTAGAGAGAAAGAAAGGATGAACTGGAAAGGGTCGCAGGTAAATACCAGTTATCAAGGCTATTTCAAACATCTACCCATCATTTCTTTGTTTTCCTCCATTCAAAGAATGTGTTTTGGGCAGTAAGGCCTAGTGTCCATTTTGGTTTTACCATAAGATCACAGAGAGGGTGGTGGGTTGAAATCTCCAGCGTTCTGGGTCCAGAGAACACAGGGGTAATCGAAAAAGTTTAATTCTTTAGGGGAGAAGAGCTATGTTTTATAAGACATGTTTCCTGCACTAAGGAAATGAAAACATGCATGGTATTCTGTAACCATAGCACAGGGATGTATAAGCATTTGCAGTTATGTTTATGTTTCATAATTAAGAACTTTGAGAGCTAGGCAGGGTCTTCCATATTTGGAAATCTTATCCTGGAGGAATTATTGGTCTTGTTCATGGTACAGTGTGTGTGCATTGTAAAGGGTGTTTAATTAGGTCTCAGGAGCAATGAGCAGCCAGGGTATAGATCACAGGGAAATGGGTTCTCTTAGATGGACATAATGGAGGAGCCCAGTTGCAGCTAATTAGACTATTTTAAGTCCTCCAACAAGGCAGGTTAGGAAGATTAGCACATTTGAATGAAGACTCCAGGACAGCGTCTGTTATTTTCCCTGCAAATGGCATCAACAAAAGGTTGCAGTGCTAAAATCCCCATCTTCGCAGCATCCAGGAACAGACAGACTTGATTTTGAAAAACAATTTTTTTAACACAGTCTTGGCATTTTAATGGGAGATAGCCAATTTTTACTATTTTGCTTTCAATCTCCTTCCAGTTTGTGATGGAAAAAGGGTATGAAACCAGTGGTGGGTCTCGGAAATCTATACAGGTCTGAAAACTAGACATAATTCTGAATTGAGCAAGGGGTCATTTGTGTAGATCCTTCATGTTTTTCAATAAAAAGTAACAGTTGAAATAAAACAGATTTAAAATTGAGTTGAAAAAAACAATAATTTGTGTCTACGTTTTCATCTGTAACTTCTTCTTAGTATGGCAGATTTTTGAAAACAGTATACCATTACATTCTCTGGACCTTTCTGGTTGCAGGGATATATAGGGCTGATAGGTTCTCCAAGAACCTGACGTACCCAGAGCCAACAACCAAGCTGCACCTTACAATGGTTTTTCACTGTGTACAGACTATACAGCAAATCATATGGTACATTATGAAGAATGAAGGAAAACTCTGTACTTCTAAAAGGAACACCATATACTGAGCTTAGGAGCAGTGGTTATTGGTACATCTCTGAATTTATGGGTAGCCATACAGGCATGTGTTTCAGACAACCTTTTGTAAAATGTGTTCTGTGTTACACCCTTGCTTACATTTGAAAGGCACAAATGCAGAGATATTCAATTGATAATAACAAATGCTCTACAATTCTGTATTCCCACATGTCTCTCGATAACAATGGTACCCCACTTGTGTGACTGGGCCTTGCGCTTGCAACACAAAATACTCCAAAACGTGACCTAGGAGACATCATATTTTACCCAGCAGAATGCATGTTTTTTTACAAGGTGTCTAGCTGTGGATTTTGGGCCCCAGCTCAGCGGGCACCTGGGAAAACCTACCAAACCAGCAAATCTTTGAAAACTAAACACCTGGTGGAGTGCAGGGGGGGGGGGTGATTTGCATTGCTCTTACCAGTTTTTTTTTTGGTTTTTTTAACTTTTACAAAAAATCCCCTGCAAATTTCAAATTTTGCCTAAAAAAATGTTCTTGCATTTCTCTTTTGCCAAAAATTATGGACTCTGCAGGCAGTCACAATTTTCCTACCACACAGTGCCCCCCCCCCAAAAAAAATGAGGCCTCACTCATGTGGTTAGGCTAAGTGCCCATGATATGAAAGGGCGGCAAATGCAATGTAGACACTTCACATTTTTCCATTGAAAAACTGTGGTTTTTTGCAATGTGGGTAGGTGTAGAACTGGGGGCACCGCTCAGCCAACATCTAGAGAAACCTACCAAAACAGTACATATCTGAAAACTAGACGCCCGGGGGAATATAGGGTGGGGTGACTTGCATGGCTCTCACCAGGTTTTTGTTCCCAGAATCCCAAGCAAAATTTAAACTTTGCCTAAAAAACATATTTTCCTTGAATTTCTTTTAGAAAACGTCCTGGAATCTGCATGTAGTCTCAAATTTCCTACCACTCAGTGTTCCCCCAGGTCTCCCAATAAAAATGCTACCTCACTTGAGTGGGCGGGCCAAGTGCCTGCACCAGAGAAGGGCCCAAAACGTATTGTGGAGACATCAAAATGATCACAAACTAACCTGGTTTCGCAAGGAGGCACCTGTGTATTTGGCCCGAGCTCGGCGGCCATCTAGGGAAGCTACCAACCCCCGACATTTCTGAAAAGTAGACACCCAGGGGAGTCCAGGGTAGTATGGCTTGCGTGGATTACCCAACGTTATCTTACCTAGAGTCCCCGGCAAACGTCAGATTTAGTTAAAACTCTACATTTTCCTCACATTTCTGTGTGGAAAGTTGTGGGATGACCAGGCCGTCAAAGATTTCCTACCACCCAGCATTCACCCAGCTCTCCTGATAAGAATGCTACCGTAGGGAACGATAGGTGGTAGAAATGTTGTGGATCCCTGAACATTGCTGTAGTTCACGTCATAGAAATGCAAGGAAAATTTGTGTTATTATTCAACGTTTCACTTTTGCAGGTTATTCTGGTTAAGAAAACATTGTGGGATCCATGGAAGCCACACCTCCCTGGACTCCCCCAGTGTAATCGCCTAGTCCCTCAGGATCGGGTACCTGTGTACACCACCCCGACGCTATCGATCATACCACAACAGAGAATAGACTTGTAGGGCTACTGTAACCGGCTTTATTTCGCACTGTATTGCCAGATGGAATATAAGCACAATGAGGTATAAAGCGAAACAAATACCCCGCGGAGTTTCAATGGTTCTGGTCCAACCGTCCTCTGCACGAATGCCGGTCCCGGCATTCACCAACAGAGGGCACCGTGCTAAGCAGTGGCCGACAATGCCACTCGATTAATGAACTGGGTATGGTGGTGTTCCTCAGTTCGTCCTCCGCATTTGTGTCGGTCCCGACACACTCCAAATGAGGGCAATGCACGAGGTGTGCGGCTGTTCGAGGTAACCTATGGGCTGTGGCTTTAGGAACCCATGAAACCGGGTGAGGCGTACTAATGCGCTCGATGCCCTCGAGCGTGGACTGCGGCAAAGTATAGGAAGGGGCAGCGTCCCTCTCGCTCACTCTCGCTCGATAACCCTCGAGCGGGGACTGAGGCAAAAGTACAGAAAGGGTCTCAGCGTCCCTCACGCTCGATAACCCTCGAGCGGGGACTGAGGCAAAGTACTGGAAAAGGTCTCAGCGTCCCTCGCACTCGATAACCCTCGAGCGGGGACTGAGGCAAAAGTACAGAAAGGGTCTCAGCGTCCCTCACGCTCGATAACCCTCGAGCGGGGACTGAGGCAAAGTACAGGAAGGTTCTCAGCGTCCCTCGCGCTCGACAACCCTCGAGCGGGGACTGGGGCAAAGTACAAGAAAGTTCTCAGCGTCCCTCGTGCTCGACAACCCTCGAACGGGGACTGGGGCAAAGTACAAGAAAGTTCTCAGCGTCCCTCGCGCTCGATATCTCTCGAGCGGGGACTGGGGCAAGGCACAGGAAAGGTCTCACCTTCTGTGCAGTCCAGGCTAAGTGTTCTGCCGCTACAAACACTGAATATCCGACGCCGGGTCTTGCTACGGAGGTCCGTTTTATGACGGCGCTTGCTCCGCGCGGTGCCCCCCTGGGAATTGTAGTCCTCGGTGTGGCGGTTCTGGGAGTTGTAGTTCCGTGAACGGATCGCTCCTCTTATGTATCAAGGACTTGCCGTTGTGTGTCCTAACACCCAGGTATCTAGCTTTTAGCAATGTGCTGGTTTTTTTGGTTTCCCTAGATGGACGCCGAGCCTGGGACCAAAAGCGCAAGTGTCCCCCTTGAAAAAAACAGGTTGTTTTGTGATAGATAACTTAGATGTCCCCATAATACGTTTTGGGCCCTTCCTAGTCGCGAGCACTTGGCCCACCCACACAAGCGAGGTAGTATTTTTATCGGGAAACCTGGGGAACCGATGTGTGATAAAAAAAAAAAAGGTGTCAGCCCGGTCCTCCCACAACTGTCCCACACAGAAATGTGAGGAAAAAATATGTTTTTTATCACTGAATCAAATTTACAAGGGCTTCTGGGTAATTAAACCTTGTGGGATCCACACAAAGCATACCACATATTATTCCGTTATTGACCAGTTTCCAAAACGATGTGTGGTCAGAAGGAGTTCACTACAGAGAGCATGCACTGATGATAAAAAGCAAAAAAACATGGAAACATTACTAGACACCCCTCCACTAGTCAATCACAGGCATACTAGTTGGATTTGGCATGAGGGTAAATAAATAGTTTGTTAAAAAAAAAACTATATTCACCAATGACTTTATGATATCAAATCCGCAAACGTAATTGGTAATAATTTCAACATCATATTAGAGAACCACTGACTTACAGCTCGTGAGCTGTAAAGCCACAGCAAGTCTCCAACCGCTTTGTATTCCATTCACACAACCTTTCATGTATTACACACAGAAAACCATTCACACTACCATCTGCGGGCCCAACATAATACAACCCCTACATTTACCAACAGCGCCATTCAAGAGCCCATCACTCACCTATACCAACAGGGCTAACACACCAATCACATTACCAAGCACCCAAACATGAGACGACTGACAAACACACCTCAAGCAAATCAATACATATACTGGCTAGCAGCTACCAGCACAACGCCAGTCTACACACACACCGCCAGCCTATGCGCCAGTATACACACACAAGCAATCCACACACGCGTGGTAGCAAGACCACACATGCGTGGTGGCCATTCCACACGCGCCCAGCAACAGGCTGCCCGCGGCCGCCCACCCGGTGCCAGGTCGCCCGCCCAGTGCCAGACCATCTACCCAGTGTCAGGCCATGCACCAAGCCAACCGAGTCCACGCCAGGCCCCGCACAGCCGCCCACCCAGCACCAGGCCGTACGCAGCCGCCCAGCCAGCACTAGGCCGCCCGCCAAGCACCAGGCCACCCGCCAAGCGCCAGTCAACACACAACACCAGCCAAGTGCCAGTCCACGGATATTGCCTGCCAAGTGACAGTCCATACACACTGCCAGCCAAGCACCATTCCAGCACACTGCCAGCCAAGCACCAGTCCACGCACACCAAAGAAACACACACCACCAGCCAAACACCAGAATACCAAAGAAATTGAGCATACTTGCAGAGAAGACAATATATTTTATGTTATGTGCCCCAAATTTCCCCAAATTACCCAAATAGTGTTACATTAATCCAAAATAACGAGCCTTCGCAACTACATATGTGACCGATCACCATTTAGCTCAAGATTGATATCTGTATGTGAAAGCGTCCATGCAACGTAGATTGCAGACAAGCTGGAGAATCTGAATGTACGCATAAAAAAAACCCGCGACACATCTAATATGTTCGTTTTGCGTGTAAATTAACAACAACAGAATAGACAAAACTAAATCACAACCCTAAAAAAACGTTGCTTTACAGCCAAACATAAGATAGGTTGCCATTTAGTTTCAAACAATTTATGTAAGCGAAAGCACCAAGTTGAGAAGGCAGCCAAACAGACAGAATGTCACGTGTCAAGCTTTTATTTATAATATAATTAGTAATAATGTGGTATAAGAAAGCACACATGCTACTTGTAAAAAACGGCTTCTCACTGGGGCTTGGGTTTGCATGTTGCCACTGGAGGACCCTACTTGCGGGCGGCGAGAGGCGCCCGAGCAGCAACGGTGGCTGCAGCGCCTCCTAGCCCATGGCTCGCCGGGCCTGCTCATACTGGAGGAGCCTGCTTATGTGCAGGTAGAGGTGGCTAAGCAGCAGTGTATGGGGGAATGTAAGAAATGCCTCTGTTTGTAATGGTGCCTGGACAGGAGGTGTGTGCGTGTTGCAGGAGACCACGAGTCATGTGATGTTATCACCGCACTGCGGCTGTTGATTCCCCTTGGTGTAAGTTTGTTTGTGCAGAGTGGGAAGTGTGTTGCTCTCGTGGCTTGCAAACGACCTCAGTAAAGCTTCCAAAATAAGAATGCTCCGAAAGTATTTTAAATACCATGAAGAATAAGAGCACGTGCAACAGGGCAGTCTGTATAGGAGGTTCCAAAAGTTCAAAAGGAGGAATTAGTAAGCTGTTTCACCTCACACAAGCTGGAATTGTGCATAAACATCATTACTGTAAAATACTGTTGTATCTTGAAGTATACTCATCTCTTTTTGATGAATCCCATTGGTTAAAATCAGTAAATCATGGGGGGATTACCACAAGATACGGATACAAAATAATTTCCAGGTATTACATAATTCCAGCAGAATGCAGGGTTTGAAACCACTGTAGAAAGGATCTTAAGTGTACAATGCAAAATCAAAAGATTGTTTTTCAATACTACTATTGCATGCCCTATTGGAATGCTCACTCACTTAAGACATATGTTTTGCCTTCTAACCCTGCTTCTGGAATTCAATTGACATGCTTATGCCCAGCAGGCAAAATGCACAAAGCATGCATGCATCCATCTTGTGTGCTAAAAATATATACTAACCGTGTTTGCGGTGCATGACAAGTAGCCATCCACAGCGCGAAATGTGCTTGATACATGGTATTCGACCCTGCCCTCTGCCACAAAACTATGCTTGTAGTACCTACACACTCGGGACAAGAAGCTCTCTCCGTGGCGCTTTTAACACAAGGAGCTTGGTCGCAGAACTACGTCAAAGTTTTAAAAAACTGAGAGGAAACAGTAGCTTTCAGTCAGAACCAACAGTACCCAAGAGCACGTAATGATCACTTCTTAGACATGCTAAAACGCAGATAACTTTCTCAGAGTCTAGAGCAGTAAATTTACCTAAACGCTGGTTTGATTTTAGCTGTCCCCATGCAGCTACACTCCCACTAGGCATTTTGCCCGTCCCAGTTTCATTACCAAACAACAAACACTGCTCTGCATCCCACTTTACGTGACGGACACCTTCCTGTAGCAAACTACCCTGTTTCAACACAGCCTTCACACATTCTGCCCTGCACATTTTTTTACCTACTCTTCTATATGCAATGTCATGTGCAACACACCCCATACGCCGAAATCGAGTTTCAGTCCTCTGATTCTTCAAGCATTCACATGGAAGCACTGCAAATATGAGATACAGGGATAGCTGCAGATATTTCCAAAACAGCTAGCAATATTGCAGGCCTCTCCATTTTAATGCTATTGCAAGTCATACTAGCTACATTTCTCTCCTCTTTAGTCTAAGGCCTGGAAGCATTCCCGGATAATTTGAGGATTGGTTAAACAAGAACCAAATAAGGGTCTTTCGTCAAATTTTCAGACTTCCAAATTCCACTAGGGAATCTCAGATATGACTAGAATTTGGCCTTATAGAACAAACATTGGCACAGAGGACCACATTATTGAAATTCT
Organism: Lissotriton helveticus; assembly: GCF_964261635.1. Classification (NCBI taxonomy): domain Eukaryota; kingdom Metazoa; phylum Chordata; class Amphibia; order Caudata; family Salamandridae; genus Lissotriton; species Lissotriton helveticus. The sequence continues at coordinate 253,059,418 of NC_136073.1, read as the reverse complement.
GGCTTAAACTAAATAAGGCTGAAGCTGGGAGCCTTACATTTCCTCTGGGTAAAGACTGATTTAATTTACCAGTATCGCCTTGGCTGGAGGCCATTCAGAAGTCTTTGGAATATCTTCAAATTAACTATCCATGGGACTTGAATAGCTCGTATGGGGCCATCATATTTCTTTTCGTGAAAATCTTGTCAGTAAAAAAAAGAACTTCTGGCCCTGCAAATAAAAGCTCATAATCAACATGCAGCCGCAAACGATGTCGAGTTGAAGCCTCAATCCTATTTATCACTAAGAGACTACAATTTAAGGTTTCTAAGACTACGAATGGGTCTATTCGATGTAGGGGAAGTTGCTAAAAGATGGAAACACGCTAACACGATGACAGCTCTTGCAGTTTTGTATCCATTTCCGAAGGAATCCTTGGTCCATGTCCTGGGTCCTTGTTTTGAGTGGGAGAGCCAATTCTGGTTAAAGACTTTATTCACTGAATGTCCACATCTGTCATAAGGCAATCGCACACTATTTCTAGGGCAATGACTGTAGCGAATTGTCCGCTTTGTGAAGTTCATGGACAAGGTAGCTGTAAGGTCTGACTGACAGAGAGCCCTTGAAGTACTTCATTGTGCACTATAAGTACTAATTTTGAACCATGCACTAGGCACTCTATATCTAAGCCCACCTAGACCAAGTGCTCGTGATGCAAACAGTTTTTGCTATTTTCCTGACATATTAGTAAAATGGGCATCGTGCTCTATATCCTTTTAAGATGTGACCGAGTTTAACTTTCTCTTTTAAGATTGCCTGCGCAGTAAGTCTTGTATACATGAAATAAATATATATTTAAAATATTTGAATGTTTTTTTTTTAACTAGCAGATAGGATGTATATACCTGTCATACACTGCCCTGCAGAACAATCTTTATTACACACCAGATACACTGACATGTCTGCGAGCCAAATGCTACTTCGTCCTTAAACGCTGCACAGCCCATATTCCACCCCACTGCACATAGCCCTGAGCATGATTTACCAGATGATGTCTTGTCACTGGGATACTCGGTTTTCAGTACTGGCCTTTTTATGATAAATCAGTAAATTCTGACAACTGTGCATTTGGTTCCGTTTAATTAAACCAATTTGATAAACGAACTCGACACCTACTTGTAAAACGAAGATATAGGACTGTGTCGAGGAGACATTGAGTGGTTTGGTAGCTCTACACACTGCCTACAACAAACTTTTCCCTGCACATCGCGAGCTTTGCCATGCTTTCATAATGTTTACACTGTATGTCGCTACCCCGCTCCGCCACTGTACATGTTCCCGATTGCAACTTTAGAGTCTCCGTCACTCACCAGCCGGAGTCACCAGGAAGCCCAGCACCTCGGTGACAAGGGCTAGATTCAAACCCCCTTCCATCCCCGCGCCTGCTTCACACAAGCAGAGCAGAAGCACTGCGCTAGGCAGTGTTGACGAGTTACGTCAAATTAATGCGTCGATCAACCGGTTGTCACTGCGCGCCATCTTGGGTGTGGCGTTCTGCGGAGACAGTGGGACAGCAGTTAGATATCTATGCATTCATTGAGGGAACCTGCCGCCATGTTGGTTGTGGCATAAAGGGAACATCTGTGAGTTTTATCACTCCGTGCGTCAAGGCGTCCGGATTAATGTTGTGGTGAACTAGTTAAACTGTGTTTATAGGGGCGATGTAGAACAGAATGAAAGCAAACGCTGGGTTAAAGCAGCGCTGACAGCTTTTGTCCCCATTCTTTCGAAATTAGTACTATGCTGCCTTAGTACGTAAAAAAGTGAAATATATACATTTGCTTTGGTATTTATTATATGTTAATTTTTCAAAAGCTTTAAAGTAAATCATCATTGTGTACTGGATTTAACCAAGGGAGACATATGGTATTTTTTTTCAGTAAAGCTCTGTTTTCTTTTAGCTTTATGTAACGCAGGGCATTAAAGCGCTATACATGGTCTGGATTACAATACTCTTTTTGGGGTATGGGGAGATGTGCTCTACACTACACTGGATTAAAGTGTCACACCCCGTAGAATTGTCCCGGTCATGGGAAGTCAACTACAGCCAAGCTTGGAGGTCGACATAAGTATGCAATTAAAACACCACACTTGGGGCCCCATTAGGATGTCGGGCGGATCGCCTTCACCATGCGGGCGGTGGCAATCCACCCGACATCCTTCCCCACCCGCCACCCATTTTCCCCCGCCATATTACTATGGCAGGGGGGACCGCGGCGGACGGAAAGACCGTCCTCCGCTTTTCCGCCTGGTCAACAAGTTGACCGGGCCGAAAAGGGTTTCATAAGGTGGCGGTGTCTGTTAGACACCGCCATCCATATTAGGATGTGGGAGGGAACATGCTTTTCCATGGCGGCAATGTGGGGGCCCGTTGCGGGCCCCCAGGGACTCCGGGAGGGAGGGGGGTACCAGTACCCCCCTGCACTTCACTGTACAACGTGGCAGGCACCGTACGGTGCCTGTCACGTTGTGCATTGAAGTGCACAATGTTAAAAATGCGGAATGTACCCGCCAGTGTGGCAGGCGCATCCTAATGGCCCCCACGGGACCGCGACCTTATGGCGGGCGGTCCCCTTTTACGTCGGGATGGCGGGCGGACCGCAATCCTAATTGGTCCCTTGGTCTCTGAGTAGCGGATAACATCTGAGAGCCCCCAGAGGTCACAGGAGAGCATGTTTTAATTGATAATCACATATTACAAGATACAACCATTACAAATCAAGATCGGGGAGACACCGATAACCTCTCTCTCTTGTGCCACACACAATCTACATTACACCTCCCCCGCCCTCCACCCCGAACTCGAATCATTAGGTTCCCCAGAGTGGCTGTATGGCTAGTTCATCCAAGACTCGGAAGAAGCTTAGTAGATTGAATACCCTTGGTACGGTGTGTGCTTGAAATGTTGCCAGCTAAACTGCTACAAAGAGAAAAAAATATGCCAGGCGACGAGGAATTGTGCCGGCCCTATTAAATTGAAAGATGCATGGAAGACAACTCCAGTACAGTAGTCTGTCCTGGATCCCGGAGACTCTGCACTCCACTGGGCATAACCAAAGCACAATAAGCATTTGTGACAATCTGCATTGCCAGAAGGTCGAGGGTGTATTTTGCTTATACTGGGTCAATGCCCATTGGTAAGTGTTTTGGGCCCGTTGACCTGCCTCTTTTTTTACCTCTTCTATCACTGTTTTTCCAGCCTAGAATGGGCACAATGGATTTTCTTCTCTGGTGTGCGTCCTGTTGGCTGTCAGGCTATTCCACAGACCAGAGCCATTTCATCCACATCTCTCTGATCCACGAGTCAGAGGATGTCATTGTTGTTGGCTGCAGGAAATGAACCATACACCAGTGCTTCTGCCAGATGCTGGGAACTACTAGATGTTGTGAGTGACTATAGAATCATGGCTGCCCCACCACTAGAAAGTTTTTACTGCAGCCAGCTGTTTGTAAGATATGAATCCCTGCTGAGTGCCTACTGAGGATGCTGGTCCAATTCCCTGCAGGACCGGCTCTTTCATGCCTTGAGCTGCGATCCCAGTAGGAGCTGTAAATGGCTGGCTGTCACCCATTGTTTCCCACCAGCCACGCACTGTAAACCTCAACCCCTTCAGATGGTGCCCTTGTCTGTGTGGGTATTAGTGCTCACAAGTTCAGGTGTAAAAAGCACTTCTGGGATGTGACATTTCTTATTCAAATCAAAGTGCCTTCATCTGGTTTTGGCATGGGAATCCGCCATCTTGTATTTCCCAAAGAAATGCTTTCATAAGGAAGCTGGAAAATGTATTTAAAACCTCGTCGCCCTCTCTTCTAAAGAAAAAAACAACCACCCTTCTGGAAAGCCAGGTAAAATGTACACATTTGCCACATATATACTCATTCTGGGCATCAATCAAATAGTGGCTCACATACGTTAGCAAGGTAAACATCTCTCATACCACTCTATTCCAGACAGGAGTAGCTCAGCCCTCCTAGATGGTGGTTAAACAGCTCCAGAAGTATCCTTCCTTCCCCGACTTTGAGTAGTGGAAAATGAACCGGTGTAGTTGAATAGAAATACTTTCTAGAATGCAGAATGATACAGTAAAAAGACAATACCTTGAGGTGAGGAAGGAATGTTTCTTTGGACGGGGCCAAATCACACTCTGTTTATATTTTAAAGAATTGCTAACATAGGTATTGCTGAGAAGTTACAAATGACCAGTAATGTATCCGTCTGTCTGGTATTTTCACGACAAGACAGGTTTAAAAAATCACGAGAATGCTCAAAATCGGGTCCTTTCTCACCTTTGAAATATAACCTTTAAACAATAAATACAAGAAAAATCACACCAAGTGTTAGGGGTGTGTAAGGTGTTCAGAATTGGCCTTTAAAGCAAATAAATGCTGACATTTAACTTTACAAAAGAATACAAAGGATTTTACAAGACCTATTTTTCAGTACTATATCCTGGACCAACTGAAACCATAAAAATATACAAATGGCCTGTACTTTTGTCTGAGAAAGGTGGCAACTCTGCTTGCAAATATCTGTGCTCTCAAGCCAGACTTAAAGGTGACTCAGCTTAAACAGTGCTAAATCAGAAACTCACATAAAACTTGTCCTCCGTTATCTATGAAATAATCCTTTCTAGAGTCTTTCCTCCTCAACCCCTCTTGCATCATCTCATACCTCTACTATTCAGATCTCCCAAACAAGCCTTTCTAAACCCTTCCCTCAGACTCTTCCCCCTCCACCTCCCCTTTACTCATCCTAAACCTCCCCCTCCTGATATGAGCTAAAGAAAACAATTATAAATCCTTCCCTCTTCTATCCCATTCAATCCAAATAACAGACTAACATGCCCACCACTTAAATAAATTTCTTATTTCCCTATACTAATTCCCCACTAATCCTGTTTGAGTTCCAGAGCAGCATACTACCCACTGAACAGTGCCTCAACATCTAACCAGGGGTAGCAAGCGCTACATAATATGCAAACCCTTCTCTCTTCTATTCCTCCACTATCCTTTTTCAATCCAAATAACAGACTAACATGTCAACATGTCCACCGCTAAATTTATTTCATTTCTCCTTATACTAATTCACCAATAATCCTTCTTGGGTTCTGGAATAAATTGCTGCCCGCTGAAAAGTGCTTCAACACCTCATCAGGGGTAGCAAGCGCTATGTAAATGCAAACTCTGCCCTCATCTATGCCTCCACTATCCTATTTTAATACAAATAACAAACGTGCATGTCCTCCGCTCAAATTAATTTCATATTCCCCTATACTCATTTCCCCACTAATTCTGTGTGGATTCCGTAGTAGCGTGCTACCCACCGAAAAGTGCCTCAACACCTCACGAGGGGTACCAAATGCTTTATGAATGCAAACCCTTCCCTCTTCTATCCCTCCACTATCCTTTTCAATCCAAATATCAGACTAACACATTCACCGCTCAAATTTCTTTTTATATTACCCTATACTAATTCACCACTAATCCTTTTTGGGTTCAGGAGTAGCGTGCTACTCGCCGAAAAAAAGCGATTTGACACCTAGTCATAGATAGTAAGCGCTATATAAATGCAATTAGAATTTTAAAGTATAACTGAGGTGCCTGGGAGGGATGCTGCCAGATGGCAAGATGGGGGTGACAAGCAGAAGTCAGAAAGCAGATGTGACAAACCGAGATGCGATGAAAAGTAAAATAATCGGAGGGTGAATCAAAAGCAGGAGAAGGCGCACCTGGGAAATGTGCAACTTGGATGCAGCATACTCAGGTGATACAGAGTCCTCGTGTACACAAAGGGTTCACACGGTAGGCACATGAACTGTCAGACCTCCCACTTTCCCCACTTAATCCACATTCCACCCAAGTGCACCCTAGCTTGCGCCATGGAGCATCATTTTCAATACAGCGGACATGCACCCCATCCTGAATGTAAACAATCCCTTCATAAAATGGCTGAAAATTGTGCAGTACCGTGTAACATCACTGTATTAACCCCTTGACCGTGGCGAAAATTCCGCCGCGGTGAGGGTGATTTATGGCAAGGGCGTGGTTCGGACGGCCCCCGGCCGTCCTCCGCACACGCCCACCGTGACGTCGGACGGCCGCCGGCCGTCCGACGCATGGAAGGGGTTAAAAAGAGCATGGGACCTTGAAGCATCATAACAGACAGAGAAGTACCTCACTGCACAATAAACACCCAGATAAAGTTCCATTAAGGACCGACACCGGTGATCTACACCTTTTACTGAGGTCAACTTGAAGCACTACAGACATCCAATTGGTGCAGAGTACAGCTGCTAATGCAGAATATATATGCAGTGCAGCCTGGATTCCCTGGTCAACAGAGAAAAGCCTGACCTGACACTAGGGTCCTGCAGCCATCATTCTGAAAACATCACCATTACTGACAGGCAAAGCAGAGGTGCAGTCATTTTTATTAGTCTCCTGTGCTCCTGCCCTGGTTCCGCTCACTCACTCACTCGCTCACTCACTCGCTCACTCACTCACCCACTCACTCACTCTAGGCAGCAGTTTGATGACTCCGAATGGGACTTTTGAAGGCAGTTTAATGCCGCTGCAGCAGTCTGGGGCTACTGCAGACTTTACCTTGAGCCTTTGGGATGGTCCCTGGGGCGGCCAAATACTGGCGGGTCTCATTATCAGCTTGTGAATACAGTAAACGTCAGTTACCCATCCACATTGTCCTTCAAACCTTTTGTTTCTCCTTGTTGCCTCTTGTTGTGATGGACGATACAGGCACACAGACGCAGACTGGTGTATGAAAGTGACTTTAGTCCAGGATCAAGTTATATGTGGAAAAACTTCATAAGGTAAGTGTGCCTCTGCTGAGACCCAGGCATAAACACATGCAGGACACTGGCTACATGCAATCATGCATTTTACACCAGACTTGGAGAGTAGAAGGTTGTCTTTTATTCCTATGAATTGGAAGGGGTAAGATAAGAGGTGACCTAGGACAGCAGCAGAACATTATTCCTTCTGTGTAACATCCCTCACACTGTAGCCGTTACATAATGAAATGCAATACCAGCATTTGTAAAGTGCACAGCTACCTCTGGAGAGGTGTCCTGGTGCCAGGGCCGGACTGGGAACCGAAACCGGCCCTGGCAAAGTGCTCGGCCGGCCCCCCCTCTCCCAGGGGGGCTTGGGGGTGCGACCGCACTCTTTGCCAGGGCCGGTTTTCGGCCGTTTTTGTTACAGGGCCGTTTTTTGCAGCTATGCTGCAAAAAACGGCGCGTTAACAAAAACGGCCCCCTGGGGCCCAAAACCGGCCCCCACCCATGCGGCCGACCGGGGGATTGCCCGGTGCCCGCAACAGCCAGTCCGGGCCTGCCTGGTGCTGGGGACCAGCACCATGTGACTCTGGGCAATAGCTCGCTTAATCTCCCCGACGGCCCCCCAGCGCCTAGAGACCCTTACGGGTGATTGTGCGCTTTACAAATGTGGACTTTACTAATGCCTTTTTTTCCGTATTGGGATAAACCGCAAAGACACGCAAGCATGGAAAATAGGGTTCTAAAATATGTAAAAACCATTGCTAAGCTTCAGGGCTTCCTCCTCCCTTCATTACACACCAATCACCAACAATACTCTCACCCTCTTCTACAACTACAACTCAACACTGCAAGAGCCTGCTATTAACACTGCACTACTCACAAGAAAAGTACCAATAAAACAAGTCCTCCAAATGGTTCTCCTCTCATCTCAGTCAAGAGAGATGAAAACTGAAAAGACTTTTAAGAGTCTGCTACACAATGCATTCCAGCTTTTCTCTTATTCTTTTAAAAAAGGAAAGACAGTTCTGTGAAAGCACTGTTCTAGTTGGCAATAAGCTTAATTTTGTGGGCATTGTTTTCTTGAAAATGTTTTTTTTCTCCATATCACTAGATGTTGGTTCCTGGAAAGGCACAGCCCCATGTGAAATAACATTTTAAAAAATGCAAGCATATTTGGATAGATGCCTAACACGTTGTATGAGACCATGTTTTTAAGTTCTTTCAAACAGAGGGTTGGTTTTGTTCTTTGCTTTATCTTTGACATTCAGATCCAATTTGTTCTCAGGCGGCACGCAGAACACAAAGGACGCTGATATACTGATAGATGAAAATCTTAATTCGAAGTTGTTTTGCTCCTAAATTGTTTTATGCAGGCCTGAGATCTTCAAATTGCACATATTAAATAGTCAGCAGGTGAGAATATGTGATATTTACTCATGTTGGCTCGAATGTGATATTTCACCTGTGAGACAACTCGGTTTTCAATGTGTTTTGCAAGAAATGGGAGTCCTGAAATAAGTCAATTGTTTTCAGTCAGGTTTCTTTCAGAGAGGTTTTGTTTGCCCTGTTTTAAGAAGTTTGGGAACTAGGCCATTTTGCAGAAAAGGCCTAGGCAGACCCTCATCAGCAAACGGTGAGGGCTTAATCTCAGAAACTCAAAGACAAAGAGTCCTCAGAGACGAAGAAGAAATTGGTCGATATAGATATATTTTAGCAGGTATTATTTTGTGCAACTCGTTGCATTGAGATTGACTGAGTCCCTCGACACCCGAGTGAAATTATTTGTTTATAATGGTCTGCTTCTGGTTTCTACTCGTGTGTTTAAATAGAAAGTGCCTTTCACAATTAGTAAGAAATCTGCATGTTTCAGTAAAATAACAATAGCAAACAGTGGAGGGCAGCAGAGGCCCAGAAACATATCGTTTTTGTTGCAGTGATTTCTGCAAGACATGGTTTCAGTAAAATAACTATAGCCAACACTGGAGGGCAGCGGAGGCCCACAAACATATCGAATTTGTTGCAGCGTGATTTCTACAAGACACAGTTTCAGTAAAATAACAATAGCAAACACTGGAGGGCAGCAGAGGCCCAGAAACATATCTTTTTTTAGGTCTTGCCTGAGCAGCGGATGTGTTGCTCTGCAAGACCGTTAGTATACGGGTTTTCAAAGTGCTACCAGACCTCGCTGGCCTAACACTTGCGTTCACTCAAGCGTGCAGGCACGCAGCCGCCTACTGCCTCCCTTCCAGCGCGATCACTGCTGCACGCGCACCACTCGCGTGCTTACCACAGAGTGTTTCCTCGCGATCGCAATCACTTTCATCGCAATCACTTTCACGGCCGCACGACCGTTACTTTTACGGGCACTCGGCCAATGCGGGGGTTTTTTGTACAGGAGCAAGTGTGTTAAAGTAGATCTTGGTTCGGAACAAAAAGCTTTTGACAGGAGCTGGGGCTGGAAATTTAATCTTGCTGTCGAGTTAAGGAGGCTGCATGTTCCAACATTTTCAGGACTCCCTGAACAGCCTGGGTTTAATTGCCTCAGATTATGTTGGAGCCCTTTACCTCAGCCGTCCTGAGACTTAACCTTGCTGTGAACCCAGAAGTGAGCAGCAAGTGCACTTCTTTAGCACCTGACACTCAGCAGAGATGTGGCATTGTACATATTATTTACGTGTGGAAGGGTCGCAATCTATCTGAAATCCACTAGCCCTGTATAGAAAAAAAATCAATTTGTCCCATTCGATGCATTAGTTAGGCGACAAGTTATGGTAGTACTCTTAATCGATCAGCGGGGTGATCAGATTTTCTGTGGTTATGCTTGGGCTTGTGTTATGTCTAAACCAACAGCTGTATTTCTGTTAGATCTTTAAATGTTTCCCTGCCATATATTTGCAGAGGCTCTGCTTAATTATAAGGTTTCTTCAGTTTAGCTTTCTAATCACAGTAGAATTTAGAATATACCAACGTTCTCTTAATGCCGGAGTTCTGATAGGGCAGTGCTTATTGTACCATTCTCTCTTTTCTGATGCATCAACGTGCGAAATAGTTAACATGCAGGGTGATATGTGAAGTGACTTAAAACAAATATCCAAGCAGGGACATTGGGCTGCTTATGTTTGATGTATATTTAGAAACCTCTTGGGGCAAATGGGAAATGTGAAATATTGTCCCTGAAATAGGATGGCCGCATGCCCCAACACATATCTAGAATAAAGTAAATATGGGTTCTGCGTTAAAAATGTTGCTTTTCGTCTGCCTGTGTCTCTCACCCTCTCTCCTGCCCCGCACATGCCGAGTAACTGGGATCTCGCAGAAGCATGGCTTTACCCTGGCTCAGATGTACCCTGTTGTGGCATACAGGTCGTGTGTCCTAGGGTATCCATGCCTAATCTCGAAATGAATACGACTCTCCCCATCATAGTCTTGCAGGATTGATTTGCAGCCCTTTCGCTGCGCAGACGGTGCTCTCTCTCTCTGTGAAGGTTGCTTGCAATTTTCCACATTTTATTAGTACACAAGTGGGCGATCTGTGCCCCGGATTCTCATGTTGTCTCTTTTCTGTGTTGGTCTATACTTTCATTTCAGTTTTTTTTGTGTAAAATCGATCACAGCGAAATTGTAGCTTTATATCTGTCTGCTCAGTGATTCTTTTAACTGTTTAAACGTGTATTTTTAACTCGCTTATGCTTGCAGTGAACATAGCTCTCCGTTCAAACATATTTCGAACTGCAGGTCATTTTCTTAGAATATGTTAAGCATACAGAATTTAAAAATATTTGTGTTTCACTGTGTTCTCAAATTTATTGTATGCAAATTTTTTTATACAATATAGTTGAATTGCTTCTAGATATCTGTCCCGCAGCACACTACATAACTGTCGGAATTTATTGCATTGCTTGTCCGCTTGCACTATTGTATGAGAGCTATCTTACAGTTGCCCAAGGGCACAGAGGCATCTTGCTTAGATATGTAGGTTTTTCTCAGTTAAGAAAAGTAGTCGAAATCCTCCCACACACCTCCCTTTATGTTGCTGGCCTGAAACATCCAGACGTAATAAGCACCTTTATCGAAGATGTTGATATGAGGGTCGAACTTGGTTGAAGAAGTGTGAAGCAATAGTGTTGTCTAGCAATTTATGAGTGATGCTAGAATCCCAATGAAGCTGCTGTATTGCTCAAAAAGTGTGCCCTGCAAAGGCTGTAACTAGGGTGACCATTCAATCAGCATAGACTTCAGCTTTTTCCTCTATTGCATGTATTGTGCTTCCTTTGCCTTCACTCCTAAAAGATGGTTGTATGGTGAAATCACCTCGGTTACAAAAAAGAACCATAAACAAGCATTCAGAAAAGGGGGTGGTGATGGACAGAGCATCTGAGTTAAACAGAACACTCATACCCAGTCAAAAGATCAGGGCTTGATCCATCACCGTTTTTTAGCTCACTGCACCATCCCAGCTCAGAACCTGGCTATATGCAAATTAGTCTGACCCCGGCCCAGTGCATCATGGGAACAGGGCAGACCAAACTACCAAGCCAATTCTTTACTGGAAAGGAAACAAGCTTCCGGGGACCGGTTTCTGGCATTGCAGCCGTCTTCGGCCCGGCTTGCTTGAATCCTGATGGTGCAGTGAGCAAGGGACTCATGTCTGAGCATACCCTGCCACTCCTATAGTGGCCAAAACGATTCAGAAAGGGGGGTGGTGATGGACAGAGCATCTGAGTTAAACAGAACACTCATACCCAGTCAAAAGATCAGGGATTGATCCATCACCGTTTTTTAGCTCACTGCACCATCCCAGCTCAGAACCTGGCTATATGCAAATTAGTCTGACCCTGGCCCAGTGCATCATGGGAACAGGGCAGACCAAACTACCAAGCCAATTCTTTACTGGAAAGGAAACAAGCTTCCGGGGACCGGTTTCTGGCATTGCAGCCGTCTTCGGCCCGGCTTGCATGAATCCTGATGGTGCAGTGAGCAAGGGACTCATGTCTGAGCATACCCTGCCACTCCTATAGTGGCCAAAACGATTCAGAAAAGGGGGTGGTGATGGACAGAGCATCTGAGTTAAACAGAACACTCATACCGAGTCAAAAGATCAGGGCTTGATCCATCACCGTTTTTTAGCTCACTGCACCATCCCAGCTCAGAACCTGGCTATATGCAAATTAGTCTGACCCTGGCCCAGTGCATCATGGGAACAGGGCAGACCAAACTACCAAGCCAATTCTTTACTGGAAAGGAAACAAGCTTCCGGGGACCGGTTTCTGGCATTGCAGCCGTCTTCGGCCCGGCTTGCTTGAATCCTGATGGTGCAGTGAGCAAGGGACTCATGTCTGAGCATACCCTGCCACTCCTATAGTGGCCAAAACGATTCAGAAAAGGGGGTGGTGATGGACAGAGCATCTGAGTTAAACAGAACACTCATACCCAGTCAAAAGATCAGGGCTTGATACATCACCGTTTTTTAGCTCACTGCACCATCCCAGCTCAGAACCTGGCTATATGCAAATTAGTCTGACCCTGGCCCAGTGCATCATGGGAACAGGGCAGACCAAACTACCAAGCCAATTCTTTACTGGAAAGGAAACAAGCTTCCGGGGACCGGTTTCTGGCATTGCAGCCGTCTTCGGCCCGGCTTGCTTGAATCCTGATGGTGCAGTGAGCAAGGGACTCATGTCTGAGCATACCCTGCCACTCCTATAGTGGCCAAAACGATTCAGAAAAGGGGGTGGTGATGGACAGAGCATCTGAGTTAAACAGAACACTCATACCCAGTCAAAAGATCAGGGCTTGATCCATCACCGTTTTTTAGCTCACTGCACCATCCCAGCTCAGAACCTGGCTATATGCAAATTAGTCTGACCCTGGCCCAGTGCATCATGGGAACAGGGCAGACGCTATATATTGATTAGACCTGCAATGTTTCCCTACTCTCCACGCATGCGCGAGGAAATGCCCTCTCGGCCTGTCTTTGTCCCACGCATGCGCATTTGCGTTACATATATTGAGTAGCCTTGCAAAGTTTCTCTACTCTCCACGCATGCGCGAGAGAGCAGTGTTACAGGGGACGCCGATTGATTGAGAACAACGGAGCTTCATGCCGGTAAGCCCGAACAGGACTAGGTTGTTTGTCAAATATGCCCACAGTAATCTGGTACATGGAATAAACGAGCCCTTCGTTTTTCCCTTTCAAATAGAGGCCGCTTTTTTGGAAGAAATTGATTCAAATCTGTACCCGCATTGTCCTCGTTCAAGGACGCATTTGACCATAACTGGCTGGTAAGCACTCTACAACCCCCTTTTTTGGTTTGGTTCATGAGCCCTGTCTTCGATCATGCCACACTAAAACGAACGTTGCTCTGTTACAGGCCCCCTACTTGAACTTGCAACAACACAAGATACCGCTAAGGTAAACTTTGTTTTGACACATGGCAAACCTCATTTTCGTTGCGTGTTTTTCAACTCACTCATATAGTCCTCTACATGTTGTTCTTTTCATCACACAGGTTTTACTCCTTCCCTGGATATTTTCCATAGTGGTAAGCAGAAAGCTCCTTGGGTGGTTATGCTGAAGAGCGCTCTTGATATTCTACTATAATAGTTTTATAGATCCACACGATAGAATTCTCTTTTTTCTCTTCTTCTTCTTTTAGAATGACCTGGCCCTGACGAAAATCCCGGCTAAAAACCCTGGGATTTGAAACGCGTAGGCCGTTCCATGCTCAGTGTCTGCTTTCCTTCGATAGGTTTCTGTCCTTTAGTGTGAATACAGTGTCACATTACTGGCGTATAAAAAATTGCTGTTTACATCTCAAGCTGATACTTGATTTCTTTGAGTAATTTGGAATTATACTTGTAAATATTATTGTGTATATAAATTGTATAGATTGCAGCAGACCTAATACATTACATGATTGTTTATCTGTTTACTTAATCGTGTATGTATTTGTTTTTGTATGTTTTCCATGTATGAATGGTAAGGTATGATTGTGATACGACTGACTTTGGTATGTTTGTTGAATTGTTTTTAAAGAATCTATTCACCCCCTTTTTTGTCCGTATTGTATTTAGTGTATGTAAAAGTGTTGCTTTTGTTCTCAAATGTATATGACTAATACAAATATACCCCTGTGTTTTTTGGATCAAGACAATTTAATAAAAGGCTACTTATAAGCACTTCCCAGCTTGGATAAACATTCTTTGCTCTGGTGGCAAAATCTTTGTTAAACAATATCAGTATAGGCATTTGTTTTTTGTTGATTCATAATTTTGGCTCAGCCTTGCTGATTAAGAGCCCACCCAAAGTGTTCTTAGGTTGTGTATAGCGGGAGCTGTCTCGCGAGGCTTTTTGGTAATTCCTACTAGCGGTAGGTACAAGGGGTTAAATTCCCCATTTTTCTATCGACTTTTTTAAGTCTTTCTGGTGGAGGTTTATCTGTTCTTTCACAGTTGTTTTATTTTATGTTTGTTTACACACATCTAACGTATTTTAACGCGTCTCATTACAAAAGATATGGCAGAGGAGGACACCTTTGCATATAGTGAGAACCACATCAAGAACCTCTTAAGCGACCCACCCATTTTTTCATCCTTCTCCTTGAGTACTACAGCCACCTCTCAGAACGAATCTGACAGACTCTTAAGACTCAAAAAGAAACAAATACGCACGGACCTACATGGTCATTTTTTGTTAAACCATCTCCGCGAAGGTACCATCCCTGGAGGATTGCAAATTAAAAATATTCCCGTCATATTTACAGAGGACCCGGTGTTTAAGAAAGGGTTCAGCTTTATAGAAACTAAGTGTAGTAGGGACCTTATGGTCCTTACTATTGAAACAGCGGTCAGGATTTCTAAGGCTGAGCTCGAAGAAATCACAAAGTTAGAGGAAGAAATCAGCCATAACCAAACTATTACAGATTCAAAAGGATTATTGGAAAAAGTCAACAAAGAGATTCAGGAATTTAAGGACTTTACCATAATCCAAAAATCAAACCAATTTGAGAAGGATAAAAAGAATTTCAGGATTGAAAACGTATATCCATTCTTGCAACCGGATTTTTACACCAAGGGAGATTCTAGGAGATACTTATCTGACAACCGTGGGAGATCCCGCAAACAATTCATTACATTCTCGGACACCTCTTCCTCGGGGGACGATAGCGATATAAACAATAGTAGATCTAATAATAAAAATCGCAAATGGAACCAAATGCAACAACCCCAAGGACAGTCATCAAATTCCTCTTTTTTAGGACGAGGCCAAACGAGCTCCAGAGGGAGACAACGCTACAATCAGCCTTGGGAGATGACAACCCGCCAAAAACAATACAAAAACTAGCGGTCTCTCCGATTTTCAACCTCTCAAATAGGATATTAACAACAGCTGAAGAAAGTATTTTATCCAAAGGATTATCTTTCGTGCCCACAAAAAAAACAGATTTTGTCAAGATGAAGACCGAGTTCATCGAATTTTGTCGGAAATTGCGCCTCACCACATTTTTTGCAGAGAACCCTTTCTCTACATCTTCAGAAGTTACCGGATTACGGAAAAAATCCACATTCTGTCCTCCTGGTCACAAAGTACCAAAAGAAGTAGTCATCTTCGAAAAAACGGTCCTCTCGGCCATTGCGGACATGGAGAAACAAAAAAAGTTCGTAAAATTTAACATTTCAAAGGATGAAACAAATGCACTTTCAATGTTAAAGAACGATAATACAATCACCATAAAACAAGCCGATAAGGGCGGTTCGATTGTCATTTGGGACACCAATGATTACAATACTGAAGTATTGAGGCAGCTAAACGACCAAATGTGCTACCGGAAGATTAGTAAAGACCCCACGCTAGAATTTCAAAACCTCCTGTTTCCCATTTTACAAGAAGGATTTGAGGCGGGCTTCTTAGGGCCTAAAGAGCTGGAATATTTACGAAATAAACACCCGAAAGTACCCCTTTTTTATGTCCTCCCAAAGGTCCACAAACATCAAACAAAGCCACCAGGGAGACCAATTGTGGCAGGGTGTGACTCCCTTTTGGAACCGGTGGCCAAATATGTCGACTGTTTTTTAAAACAGTTTATGGACTTAGTTGTCTCTTACTTAAAAGACACAACAGATTTCATCACCAAGTTGGATGGCATCAAATTTGAGAAAGAAAAGGATTTACTTGTAACACTAGATGTGACCCAGCTCTATACACAAATACCTCAAGATGAGGCTGTGGCAGTTTTGGAATACTTCCTGGACCTGCGACCTAGACCTGTCCAGGTACCCACAAAATTCCTTGTTGAATTGGCATCCTTTGCCTTAAAAAAGAACTACTTCAGCTTCGGTAATGATTTCTACCTCCAAATAAAGGGGGTGGCGATGGGGTGTCCCTTTGCGCCGGAGTTGGCAGTACTTTTTATGTCACTCTATGAAGAAAAGTACATCCACAACAACAATCCGTTTAAAGAACACATCACCACATGGTGGCGTTTTATAGACGATGTCTTTATGATTTGGACTGGGGGAGAAGAAAGTTTAACATCGTTTTTCAACTGGCTCAACAATAGAACAACGGACATACAGTTCAGTATATCATACTCAGACAAAAAAATTTCTTTTCTGGATGTCGAAGTGTTTCCGTTAGGAGGTACGTTAGCCACGTCCCTCTTCACTAAACCCACCGACAGGAATAAAGCATTACTATTTTCAAGTAATCATCCGCGAAGCCTAAAGGAAAATCTGCCCTATGGGCAATTTCTGCGAATTCGCAGAAACTGCTCATTACAGGAGGACTATAAACATCATGCTGAAAACCTTGTATCCAAATTGTGTGACAGGGGATACCCTAAAAAACTTGTCCGCAACTCCATGAAAAGGGCCAGATGGACCCCGAGGGAAAGTCTCCTCGAAAGGAAAAACAAATCTGCTTCCAACAGGCAAGTTTGTGTAACTACTTATTGTCCAAACGCCAATAATCTTAAAAGAATCATCCTGCAAAATTGGCACCTTGTAAAATACTTGGACAGTAGTATGGAAGCCCCTCCTTTATTTGCATTTAAAAAGGAGAGTAGCGTGGCCAATCATGTGATTAGAGCAGGAACCAAAAAAGACAAACAGCCATCGCTAAGACAGATGATGGGATTACCACCGATCACAGGCCACCACAAATGTGGCACTTGCCTGTGCTGCGAACTGACCGTCGAGGGATCCCTCTTCCAACATCGTGGGATATCATGGAAACATGACAGTTTCAGCAACTGTAGAACTAAATATGTCATATATGGCATTACCTGTCCATGTGGGTTACTTTACATCGGAAAAACTAATCAGGAAATTCGGACACGAATCACACAACATAAATCCAGAATAAAAAATGGGATCGACACTGCCCCGTTAGTTAACCATTGGAAACGTTGTAAACATCTGTTCAGTGACCTTAAATGGACTGTGATCTCACGTGTTGAAAAAGATGCACGAGGAGGAGACATGGAGCTGAAATTATCCAAAAGGGAAGCCCACTTAATTGTAAAGTTTGACACAGCAGTCAAAGGACTTAATGAGATTTCAGAGATATATAAGCTATAACTTAGGAGTTATAACACCACACAATGAATCTATGGGACGCTATACATGCGCAATCTATACTACACCAGGAAATGCCCCCCCGGCCTGCCTTTGTTCCGCGCATTAGCGCTATATATTGATTAGACCTGCAATGTTTCCCTACTCTCCACGCATGCGCGAGGAAATGCCCTCTCGGCCTGTCTTTGTCCCACGCATGCGCATTTGCGTTACATATATTGAGTAGCCTTGCAAAGTTTCTCTACTCTCCACGCATGCGCGAGAGAGCAGTGTTACAGGGGACGCCGATTGATTGAGAACAACGGAGCTTCATGCCGGTAAGCCCGAACAGGACTAGGTTGTTTGTCAAATATGCCCACAGTAATCTGGTACATGGAATAAACGAGCCCTTCGTTTTTCCCTTTCAAATAGAGGCCGCTTTTTTGGAAGAAATTGATTCAAATCTGTACCCGCATTGTCCTCGTTCAAGGACGCATTTGACCATAACTGGCTGGTAAGCACTCTACAACCCCCTTTTTTGGTTTGGTTCATGAGCCCTGTCTTCGATCATGCCACACTAAAACGAACGTTGCTCTGTTACAGGCCCCCTACTTGAACTTGCAACAACACAAGATACCGCTAAGGTAAACTTTGTTTTGACACATGGCAAACCTCATTTTCGTTGCGTGTTTTTCAACTCACTCATATAGTCCTCTACATGTTGTTCTTTTCATCACACAGGTTTTACTCCTTCCCTGGATATTTTCCATAGTGGTAAGCAGAAAGCTCCTTGGGTGGTTATGCTGAAGAGCGCTCTTGATATTCTACTATAATAGTTTTATAGATCCACACGATAGAATTCTCTTTTTTCTCTTCTTCTTCTTTTAGAATGACCTGGCCCTGACGAAAATCCCGGCTAAAAACCCTGGGATTTGAAACGCGTAGGCCGTTCCATGCTCAGTGTCTGCTTTCCTTCGATAGGTTTCTGTCCTTTAGTGTGAATACAGTGTCACATTACTGGCGTATAAAAAATTGCTGTTTACATCTCAAGCTGATACTTGATTTCTTTGAGTAATTTGGAATTATACTTGTAAATATTATTGTGTATATAAATTGTATAGATTGCAGCAGACCTAATACATTACATGATTGTTTATCTGTTTACTTAATCGTGTATGTATTTGTTTTTGTATGTTTTCCATGTATGAATGGTAAGGTATGATTGTGATACGACTGACTTTGGTATGTTTGTTGAATTGTTTTTAAAGAATCTATTCACCCCCTTTTTTGTCCGTATTGTATTTAGTGTATGTAAAAGTGTTGCTTTTGTTCTCAAATGTATATGACTAATACAAATATACCCCTGTGTTTTTTGGATCAAGACAATTTAATAAAAGGCTACTTATAAGCACTTCCCAGCTTGGATAAACATTCTTTGCTCTGGTGGCAAAATCTTTGTTAAACAATATCAGTATAGGCATTTGTTTTTTGTTGATTCATCCTGCTTCCATCAGGCACACACACCACCAGCCAACAGTGCACGCTTCCACCAGGCACACACACCACCAGCCGTCAGTGCACACTTCCACCAGGCACACACACCACCAGCCGTCAGTGCATGCTTCCACCAGGCACACACACCACCAGCCATCAGTGCACACTTCCACCAGGCGCACACACACCACCAGTCATCGGTGCATGCTTTTAGTGGGCACACACCACCAGCCGTCAGTGCACGCTTTCACCAGGCACACACACCACCAGCCGTAAGTGCCTGCTTCCACCAGGCACACACACCACCAGCCATCAGTGCACGCTTCCACCAGGCACACACACCACCAGCCATCAGTGCACGCTTTCATCAGGCACACACACCACCAGTGCACGCCTCCACCAGGCACACACCACCAGCCGTCAGTGCCTGCTTTCACCAGGCACAAACACACACCACCAGCCATGGGTGCACGCTTTCACCGGGCACACACACCACCAGCCATCAGTGCACGCTTTCACCAGGCACACACACCACCGGCCGTCAGTGCACGCTTCCACTAGGCACACACACCACCAGCTGTCAGTGCACGCTTCCACCAGGCACACACACACCAAGGCTGTCCGTGCACGCTTTCACCTGGCACACACACCCCCAGCCGTCAGTGCACGCTTTCACCAGGCATACACACCACCAGCCATCAGTGCAGCAGGCAGGCTCTTCTCAGAGTTTCTTGGGAAATATTTGTTCGATGCCTGGGAGGGAATGGGTCGTAGTTTCCTTAAACCATGCTGAGTATGCAGGTGCAGTGCATGAACTCCTGTGTGAGTGAGTCATGCTGCCTGGGGCTCACTCACTCCACACTTGTAAATTGCGGCTGCACAAGGCTTTTTCTCATTTGCAAAGTACGGCGCATGCGCACAGCTAGGCAGCCCTCACGCCCCCGGGAATGACTGCTTCCTACAGCCAGAATGGAAACAACATTCAGAGCAATGAAAACAAGTTCATTTGATGCAAACAACTGTTAATAAAAACCATGTCCAGCTATTGTAGATCTGGCAACTTAAACAAAACAGCAACAAAAAACAAACAAGCACTGGCATAGCCAATAGGTCTCGCTTTTTGGACCTTATAAGTATTTAGTTAGGCAGCAGAATATCCTTGGTGCAACAACACCAACTGTTGCATGGCTAAACACTTATAAGGTCCCAAATGCGAGACCTATTGGCTATGCCAATGCTTCTTGTTGAAGAGTGATTTCTACAAGACATGTTGTGCACTGGCGAAAGAAATGTATTTGCAGTCAAAGATACAAAGACATACCTTTATTTTGCATTTTTCTATAGCACTATTTTACCACAGATGTGTCAAGAGGACGCATTACAGCGATACCAACAGGTGTCTTGGGAAACAAAAACTGGATGCATGTTAACTTGGTCCATGTTTGCACACTGGACAGGTTAGCATTTTTGATTTGTTTAGTATTAATGAGACAGTCCTCAATTAATGACATTGACTTGGCTTCATTTTTTGCAAGCTAACAGAATGTTGGTATGTGCTAAATTGACATTTTCTACTACACACGTTGAATTTGCCGGTGAAGGATTTCCTCACCCTCTGCAGCGTCCATGGTGGCTCATCCGTGCTTGGTAGGTTGACCTTGTGCAAGTTCAGTGGTGGGGGAGTACAAGAGCTGTGGCTTTAGTATTCTTCTTAATAAACCTATAGAGGCATTGTTTCCAGTCTTGTGATCCAAATGCAGTACCCATGCAGAGCGCCCTAGACTTGGCCATAGACTTCATGAGGCAAAAGGGCATAAAAGACGCTAACAGTTGAGGAGGGGCAAGCAGATGGACCGGGTATGTGGGAGATGCTGTCAAGCGGGGATCGTTTTGATGCTCACACATATAGTTACCAGGATGCTGTTAGATGGCCTTTTCAATATTTAGATCTAACACATAATACCACAAGGCAGTTTGCTATAAAGCGATTGGAGATCATAAACTACAAGGTTATTGCTGTGTGATGAGTATTGTTTGAGGTGCATTTAGTTTACAGACTTATATTCAATCACTGAGGTAATTGTTATCGTGATCATTCTAATCCATATCTGAATTCGAGTTCATTATAGGATACCAATGTGTGTGCATTGATTTCAGGGATTCGGGTGGGGTTTGCTGCATCATCCATAGAATCAAAAGATCCCCCCTCAGGTTTGTCAAATCCGAGGCATCCATAGGCGACATGGGCACAACTCAGTGGGAGGAGTGGGAAACACCTGACAGCTTTCCTGTTCTTGATAAAGTTGACAACTTGCTCATGAAATCTACCCGTGTGACAAATTGACTGTGGCCCTCACAAATGTTGGGTATGTTGATTAAATGATAAATTACTCAATGTATAATGTAGACTTCTATAGATTTCCTAATGTACATTTCAAATTATACCCAAGTGAAGCAAAATACCAGAGTATTTTAACAGAATATTTTTCTTACTATGGTAACCTTTTGTTACTCATGCTGGTGGCTTCTAAGTATTAGGCGTTACTTGATCTATTGGCCGCCTTTGACAAAGTTAACCACAAGATCTTAATTTCCAGATTATGGGGCATCGGGATAGGTGGGCGAGTACTTGGCTAGATCCAATCTAATCTAACAGATAGAATAAAAGCTATATCGCTCACCCCTTTTCACTCCATGTTTAAAGCAGTAGAACATGGAGTGACCCAGGGCTTAGTGCGAAGCCCAGTTCTTTTCAATATATAACTGCGCCCTCTTGTGGCCCTTATTCGATTTTACAACATCAATTTTGTCTGCTACACAGATGGCACACAGCTGATCCTCTCCTTGGATAACTCTCGACCAGAGCTAGTGGACTTGTTTCACTACTGCCTAAGAGATTTTATGAATTGTCTGAGCAGTAAGGCTGGTATAGCTCGCGGGAATTCCGCAGTTACCGAAAAACTCTACGTGATTCTGCGTAGTTCCGTGACCTGGCGGAGTGACTTGACAATTGCAGACCTTCCTTGAGTTGATGTAGTCTTTGCTTGTAAAATATTGGTCTAAGTACTCCGACGACGCCATTCCGGCGATCACGACGCCAACGACAGACGCAGATCCGCAGACGACGCCTAGCGACGCGCAGGGGTACTGCTGATGAAAACTTTCCAGATCCAGTCTGACGCCTGGGGATATTCTAAGGTAAGGAATCTAATACTAACATGTTTCTTTCATAAATACGTTTAATCTTTCTCAGTGTTAATATACACAAATAGATCACCTCATCCAGTTGTGGTTAGAAGGTCAGGCCACCATCAATGACTCCCAGACTTTTGGTTTGGTGAGTGGGAGTCTATCCAACTCCAGAGGACAACTTAATTGGCTCCATATACTGTCTGTTATCCTTCTGTATTTTGGATACAAGTATCATCCTTGGGTCCATTTAATGATAAATTCTCAAATTGGTTGTTGGCAGCACTTTACCACAGTAGCACTTTGCTTTAAATCATTTTTCTAATTCAGCGAGTTGGTGATGAACTCTTCCTCCTGACGGGATTGCTCTGATCTGCATATTTGGTTGTGAATTTGAATGAATTGAAAGACGGTGATTCAAGGAAAATTTAACTCTTGATTTTGTTTCATCTGACACAACCCCACGTCAGAAAAGTGATTATTTTTCTTCATTATTTCTTAAAGTGAAATGAATATTGTATGGGTTACAATTAAGTTTCAAAGAAAGTGTCCAGATCTTCTCTGAAACCAGTCCACAGCAGGAGACCATGCCTATACCTCGTCTCCAAAAAACAATAGGATCTTAAAACGTTCCAAAGAAAAGGAATCCTAGGCCATGTTCTTCTCAAGCAGCCCAAATAAGGTTGGCATAGGAAAGAGCAATCCTGCAGCCCGCTGCTATACCCACCGAGTATTACCATGAAGGAACATATTGTATAGAAGAAGTTGTGCCATGTCTAGCTAAAGTTCATACAAGCAAGCTTGCCCACTGTTGAGATCAGCAGCGACCCTTCCTAAAGTGCAGAGGGGTCCCGCCAACACCTTTTGGCAGACAGAATGTCTGCCAGGCTGAGCAAAGGTCAGCCTGACAAATTCATAGGCACTGGCTTCCTGAGGTGAACTTTGCTAGGCTCGAGATGTCTCAGCCCTGTGGGTGTGACCTCCTCAACTCAGCAAAGAGCTGTGAGGTCCTCCCCCTCGTGACGAGGCGGGGCGTCACTGATCGCCTCAGAAACTGGGCGCTTCTGTTTTTTCATCCTGAAGTGCCCAGGGTAGATTGTCAATGGGTGACACCTTGCCATAGAGAGGGGTGGGGTCCGCAACTCTCACTGACCCCATTTCGACTCTGTGACAAGGTAGACTGCCGCCTCATCTGATTAGCTGACCTTGCGAGGAGGCAGCAATCCCTACCCCTTCAGAAACCTCAGAGACTTCCCTGCACCACCAGAGATCACTGCTGCAGCAGATAAGTTGTGTTTAAAAAAAGAAGAAAATGTGTGGTATGTGTATGTATGAATATATGCATGTTTGCAGGCATGCTGTGAATGGGTGCGTGTATGCTTGTGAATGGGGAGTGTATGCATGTAAGCTTGGGAATGCATGAGTGTGCATGCATATGTGTATGTGTGGCCCGCCTGCCTGACCCGCCTACTAGCATTACCAGCTGCAACTGCTTGAGATGACGTTTCATAGCTTTGAGACAACATTTTAAATCAAAGGTTGTGTATAAACTATAGACAAACCAAGTATCACTAACCTCATGCCTGGTTTCAATGTTATGTCTTTATGATCGGTTTCCTGGCTGAAATGTAGTAGATTTTTCACCAGTGTGTTGAAGAAGGCGTCAGTTTATCAGGAAAGTCACTCAGTGGGTGATGCAATGCCAGGAAGGATAGGTCAAAGTGGTGGAAATGGGTGAGGCTCATTTATTTTTGGTAAACTTAAATGCATAACCGTAAATGCATGGATAGCTGGGCTGAGGTACAAACTACTATTTGGATAATAAATCTGTAATAAGAGACTTGCCACACCATGCTTGTAACAGTTTTTATGTGCACTATTATCTAGGTATGGGATTAGTAGAATGCTTGTCAACTATATGCTACACACAACGGAGGCTCATTTTCATTATCATAGTTACCCTGATTCATCACAACGTTTCTCCTTTGCCAGCCTCCATTTGGATTATAGAGGTATCCACCCTAATGGAGCCCCCGTGTGTTAAATATTCTGCTTCCCAGGTTGTTGAGAGGTAATTATGCTGTACTGTTGCAGTCGCGGCTGGCATGACGCCGGGGGGTGGGGGAGATGAAGGGGGGGTAATTTTAATAATATTTCGTAAAAATAAACGTACCTTAGCCGCCCAATCCGGTTCCACGTGGTCTGCTCCTCGCAGCCGCAGAAAGCAAGTAGGCAGTCTCCCTCCCCTAAGCCAATCACAACGCTGCAATGGCAGTGTTGTGATTGGCTGGGACGCAGACTGCACAGGCGTCCATGAGGAGGCCGTTTTCTCCATGCAGCCTACATGGAGAAAAACGGGAGAGTGTGCATGACTTGTTTGGTCACATTCAGTGCCCAAACCATTGGGCTAGCCCCTCCTCCCGGAACCGCCCACCGACCCGCACCCAACCAAACCCTTCTTTTGCTTTCTCGCAGTGCGAGAAGCAGTAACATAACAAGCATTTACAATGCAATGGTCTCGGCATTATTAAAGGTAGAGCTATTGGCATTGCTCATGACTTTTTATTTTTTTAAATCATAAATAAATGGCATTGTCATTTACATTGTCAATAGCTTAATCGTTAAATACATGGCATTGTCATTTACAATGACAATAGCTTAATAGCTCGCAAATGCATGACCTATTGCATTTACACCCACACAGAGCCACACATACAGAGACACACACACACACCCACACACACCCACACACAGAGCCACACACACCCACACAGAGCCACACACACAGAACCACACACACCCAGAGCTACACACACACACACCCAGAGCTACACACACCCACACCCAGAGCTACACACACACACACACACACACACCCAGAGCTACACACACACACACACACACACCCAGAGCTACACACACACACACACCCAGAGCTACACACACACACACACACCCAGAGCTACACACACACCCAGAGCTACACACGCACACACACACCCAGAGCTACACACACACACACACACACCCAAGCCACACACACACACACCTAGAACCCCACACACACACCCAGAGCTACACACACACACCCACCCAGAGCCACACTCACACACCCAGAGCCACACACACCCAGAGCCACATACACACACGAGAGAGCAAGCACAGCGAGGGGGCAGGGAAGTAAGGACAACGAGGGGGCAGGGAAGTAAGGACAACGAGGGGGCAGGGAAGCAAGCACAGCCAGGGGGCAGGGAAGCAAGCACAGCCAGGGAAGCAAGCACAGCCAGGGGGCAGGGAAGCAAGCACAGCCAGGGGGCAGGGAAGCAAGCACAGCCAGGGGGCAGGGAAGCAAGCACAGCCAGGGGGCAGGGAAGCAAGCACAGCCAGGGGGCAGGGGAGCAAGCACAGCCAGGGGGCAGGGGAGCAAGCACAGCCAGGGGGCAGGGGAGCAAGCACAGCCAGGGGGCAGGGGAGCAAGCACAGCCAGGGGGCAGCTGCCAGCAGAGGTTCGTTTGGCCAGAGATCTCCCACTCTGGCTCTGTGAAAGGCCTAATATCTGGCAGAAGATCTACTTCTTGATCTCATGGAACTCAACAAATCTGCCTTCCCGACAGCGAACCTACCCAGACATCCAACTGCACCAATGCTAAGTACTACAACTTAGGCTACCTCATCCGCCCAGAACCTCAAGATTCATAAAAGCGGTCCAACATGTGATCCAGCGGGCTATAGAAAATATATCATAAACTACGCTACCAAATTTCATAATCTATAAACAAAATTCTATACTAAATATGGACCCATTTATGAACCTGATATATTTCGGGCCTACTGAATCAGGTGGTCAGAATAAATCTATATACACATTATCTACACACTATATACATATTTATATATTTGCAGAAAGAATATTGTCATTAGAATAAAACCCAACCATTTAGACGACCACCATAGGCGACGTGATCTAGCTAAAGGTAACCTACACTTCTGAATAACCAAGACCAGCTTGTTTGTCAAAAGTAAGATTTTATTTTCTAAATTATGGTATATAAGTTGAAAGTTTTATAAATGAAATTTATTTGCAATATAGCAAGCATGATGGTAAGAAATATGAGAAAAATACAATTTAAGCAATTGAATCAATTTTAAAGAAATTATATAAAGTTTAGCATTTCTAAAACCTATTTCCCTAACTGAGCTAAATAGACAGGAATTAAAGTAAAGATCTTTGAGGATTCTTACGTGCTCCACGCAAAGTCCAGCAGCACATCACCCTCATCGGAAAGTCAGAAAGCAGCAGCCAGCCCAACCCTAAGGGCATGACTTTTTATACCTTTCTACGCTAACTAAACTGGCAAAGGAAAGTTTTCAGAAATCTTCGACGTCCCATTGGCTGAGAGTGACAAGTGACATGTCACCCGATTCTTAAAAAGTTCCACAAAATCATGTCTTACAAAGACCATTGTCTCTTCCACGTGAAGCCAGAAGCTTCCTGCGATTGCAACTTTGTATTTTAGTCATCCTCGCAGCTTCCATAGCCTTTCAGTACAACTTCCGCGGATGCCAAGTTAAGGGCTGACAAAAAGTTCACTTTCGACCTTGGCCATGTCCGACAGAATGATGTCAGCTCATCAGTTTTTGCTTTGTGAATGCAGCCTCAATAAACGTTTTAATTCAGAATGGGCGTCTCGTGACTTTCTGCAGAATTATGGATCAGCTCTTTTTCTGAGGCTCAAATAACTAGGCCCAAAAAGCAGGCAACTTATGTTTTCTAGTATAAAACAAACACAAGAAAAGTATTAATGTAAGAAATAATGTATATTCTGTATCCACCCCATGGTTTACTAATTAATTAACCCACCCGATTAATCAAAATGTTACCTAGCCAATGCAAACAATTAAAGCAGCGTTTATATTTACCAGTCTCCGTTTTTCTATGAGACCCAAATGCACCTAGAATAGTAGAAATGACATCACACAGACAAGGAAAAGCAAAACAAGCACATGCTTATTTTAAGTTTGCAGCAGTTAGTAATGACAAAAAAACGAAAACAATAAATTATTTTATTATTTTGCACGAACAAAAAGATGCAACAAATATGCACGTTTATGAGCACACATGTTAATCCCCCCACGTGTAAAGTTTAATCTAAGTTGTATTAGTACGACATATCACAAATCATTAATAAATTTATTCATGTTATGGAAATGTGACTTTGCGAGTTTAAACAAAATTTTGTTTTCTATCTCGCTCCATCAACTCCCTCATCTGGTGATTAACAAATCACCACACCAGCACTCAAAAATTTGATAAACTAAATTTATTAGAAATCGATTCAAATTCATTTGTATCAGTAAACCTAAAAGTCTGTTTCAGCATAATCTTTGCAATTAACATGACGCTCTCTATGTAACTCCTGTAACTCGATCTCCCTTTCCTCTTCTTTTCTGAGTTTATAGATTCTTTTCTTTTCTCTTAATTGTTTCTTTCTTTTATGTAACAAACAACCTACTTTAGTCAAAATAAAAATGAATACTATTACAATCAAAGGTGCCAGAATCTTGCCAAGAATTGAACTTCCGATATTATGAAACCAGTTTTTAATTGCTTGAAACCTTTTTGAAAGTTTCCCTGTAAAATCTTCTTCTTCTAAAGGAATTATTTCTGAATGCATTTGTGTAATATTCTTAATATACATTTCAATATTTTTACTTTCATCCGGTATATATGTACAGCAATGTTGGACATGTAAAATGCCACAGACTCCTCCCTCTTTTGCTAGGAGTATGTCTAAAGCAAGACGATCTTGAATTACCATGGATCTAATAGCAATAACTTCAACATTCACTAATTGAAATCCATCCGCAGTGTCAGTTGATAATCTATCAACTATAGTGGACAATTTTCTGATTCTCCCTGCGTTTAGGGTTATACCAACAAAAGGTATTACAGCTTGAAAAATATCTCCCAGAACTTCAGTAAAGGTTTCTCTTTTAGCTCTATTTACATAATTATGTATTTTAAACAATCCTTCTGAATCTCTGTCAACATGAAACACTTTAGGAAAAACAATTCCCACATAACAAGTTCCATACCAATGGTCTGGAAGGTTGTAGTAGGCTTTGTCACCACAAACAAAATAAATTCCAGGAAAGATAGGATCTTTTCCACCTTTAAATCCCCAACCTCCCATTATCAGATAAGTATCTTCACAGTTGCTTGCACCTACAAAATAATTATCAAAAAGTGTGTTATCTCTTCTAATGCAAAGCTTTCCACTAACAGGCTTGTCTATGTGAATTGCAATATTTTCAAGCATTTTGCCATTTAATTTCTCATCCTCTTTTTGCCAGAAGGATGACTTAGTCTGCTTGACTAATTCATTTCTCTTATAAATTGCTCTTCTCTCCTCAACCATATTCAAAAATTTCTTTCCTTCAGCACTTAATTTACATGTTAGATTATTCTTGTAAGCATACTCATAAGTGAGTTCGTTAGTAACAAGGAAATATTCTCTCAATTGTTTTGCTTTCTTATGCTTATTTAAAGCATTATCAATCTTAACATTAGCAAAAATTTCATCATAATTTGAATAGTAATATTCTAAACGACCAGTTTGATACAATAAACTAGTTAATACACTACATGTAACAGCATAAGTGAGAGGAAGCATATTATATGTTACTCCCTCAGAAACAGAAGCAGGTAACTTAACACAAACATAACAGTCCTTTGCATCCATTACCTTGACATATTCACTCAAAAGCTTAGTGAATGTATTGCTTGAAAAGTCACCTATTGATTTATCTTGATGAATGTTAGGCTGATGATCAATAACTTTTGCAGACGCACTATGTTTAGTTTGGCTAACCAGAGCTTTGCTTGTTATGTTAACTTTGTGTAATTCTCTATTCATTTCTAAAGGTATTATCACAGCTAGTATCAACCAGAGCAGAACTAAAATGAGCAGACATACCAGAGTCATCTTACAACATCTTTTAAAAACAGAACATTTTGAAGTGTTCTCCTTAACGTAAGGCATTTTTAGATTAGTTTTAGCCTCAAAAATAAAAATAAATTTTAAAATTTATATACACCCCCCTTTTAAAATATTTTTTTTTTTTTTTTTTTTTTTTATGACCCTAAACAAGATTTCTTCGACCTTATGTCATACATAAGTTTTCTTCAACTAAACAGTTTTTCTTCGACCTTGTGTCAACTAACAGGATTTCTTCAGCCTTTTGCCAATTTAATAATTTTATACTTCAATCATTGTCACTAATTTCATGGATTTCGTTTTCTTCTTCACTACTATCATATATGTCAATAACAGGTGGAATTACTAAGTAAGTCCACTCAGGAGACTTATATTTCTGGTTTGGTCTAATTATTCTCTTTCCTTTTCTCGATATCACTTCGATTTTTCTTCCAACTCCAACTTCTTTTCCTGGACTCTTTTGACTACTGATTTCTTCAACCTGTTCTATTGGCTTTTTGATCAATCTGACTCTCAATCTTCCACCAGGCCAGTAGTCTGCTTTTCTCACGTACTTCTTCTTTGGTTCAGAATTATTTGATTCTGACTTCCAAGTCCTTTTCTTTCCGTTTTCACTTCCACCTTCCACGTCACTTTCTTCGGTTTCGTAGTCTGAAATTTCAATTGACTCAGGAACTTTTCTATTCGGCAATTTCACTCCTTCAGGAACTTCACTTTGTCTTCCATCACTGGTACTCGGTAATTCGTTCTCCTCCTCTTCTTCAATTACCTCTAGCTTCCCAGATTTCGGATTTCCGTTCCTTACTTCAGAGCTTGTTCTCTGCCTTTCGATACTCTCCTGGTCTGAAACTTCTTTTGGTTCAGCTTCTTTGTCTTCAATAGAGACAACCGAATCCTCAGTTATCTTTCCTTTTAACAGATTCTCTTCACCTTCAGAATCTATTTCAATAATCTCTAAGTCTTTTCTTGTCAGATTTCCATTCACTGGCACAGTTTCCAGATGTCGATTTTCTTGTCGATCTTCAGAATCTGGAATTATTTCACCTTCTGTTCTGTCTTCTGCTTCAGAATCAGAATCATCTGTGGTATCACTTTCAACATCAGAACTCTCAGGAGTTGGTATTGGAATAGTATGACTTGGATGAATCCAGCGCTTCAATCCTCTACACTTTACAGCATTAGTAGTGATCAAGATTATCTGCCTAGGTTTCTGCCATCTAGGAGATAGACAATTCCTTCTCCGATGTACTTTCGTTCTGACCCAGTCTCCAGGTCTCAGATCATGTGTCAAAACTTTGTCATTTGATTGAGCTTCAGTTCCCACCTGATTAGACACAGAAGTTACCATATCAGATAACCTTTTACAGTAATCCAAAATCGCACTGTCATTTATGCTCAACAATTTACCTACAGGTACAAAAGCTTGCCTCATAACTCTTCCCATTATAATTTCATGAGGACTCAGACCTGTCTTTTTATCTGGTGTACTTCTTAATGACATCAAAACAAGTGGAAGAGCATCAGTCCACTTAACTCCTGTCTCAAGACACATTTTTCCAATTCTGTTTTTGATAGTTCCATTTATTTGTTCAACTACACCTGATGCCTCTGGTCTGTATGCACAGTGTATTTTCTGCTCAATGCTCAAAGCTTCACAAATTAATTTCAACAGTTTGTTATCAAAATGGCTCCCTCCATCACTCTCAATAGTGACTGGAAAACCGTACCTTGGGATGATTTCTCTGAGCATTAGTTTTGCTACTGTAATTGAATCACAATGTCGTGTAGGGAAAGCCTCTACCCATCTTGAGAATAAGCATACAATTACAAGTACATATTTCAAACAGTTGTGTAAGGGCATTTCAATGAAATCTATTTGTAACCTGGTAAAAGGACCACCCTCTCGACCAATTATTCCTGTCCCCACCACTGATTTTCTGTTTGGATTCATTTGTTGGCATGACAAACACCTTTGACAAAAAGATTCTGCAATGGTTCTAAATTTGGTATTAAACCATGTTTCTCTAAAAAGTCTGACCATAGAATCTCTTCCTAAATGTGCAGGACCATGATATAATCTGGCCATGTCAGCAATCAAGCAATTTGGTAAGACTATTCTGCCATCTTTGTAAACCCACACTCCATCTTCTTCACGTGGTCTACAATCTGATCTTAACCATAGGTCTTTTTCCTCATCATCTGCTTCGTTTTGTAAATCTCTAATCTCCTGCCATGTTTCTACAACAGTTGTTAGCATTAATGAATTTGAATCAGTTTCTGTACTTCTATTCCGATTGTAAGAATAATTTTTCCTTGCGCAGTACTTTGCTGTTTCGTCTGCGAAGGCATTTCCCTTGGAAATATAATCAGTACCTCTAGTGTGCGCTGCACATTTGACTATGGCAATTTCTTTTGGCAATTGTATTGCTTCAATTAATCTTCTAATGAAAACTGCATTTTTAATTGGTGATCCTGTTGATGTCATGTATCCTCTCTGTGACCAGAGTTGTCCATAATCATGCACGACTCCGTATCCATACTGACTATCAGTAATGATGGTAACTCTAATATCTTTTGATATTTCACATGCACGAATTAAAGCAATCAATTCAGCCACTTGTGCTGAACGAACTCCTTCAAGACATGATGCTTCTTTAATATCTTCGACTGTACAAACTGAGTATGAAGCTTTCAAGACACCTCCTTCGGATCTTAAGCATGAGCCATCTACAAAGTAGACAAAATCCGATTCAGACAAAGGTCTGTCTTTGATGTCTTTTCTGGGTTTAGTGCAGAATTCCATGACATCTAAACATTCGTGTTCAGTCTCAATGTCATCAACAATTTCGGAATCAGGCAGTAATGTAGAAGGATTCAGATTCAAACATCTTGAAATCGAAACATTATCTGCTCCCAGTATGATTTTCTCATACTTTGTCAATCTGCTACTAGTTAAATGTTGAGTCTTACCTCTTGTCAGTAATATTTCAACTGAATGAGGCACAAAAACCTTTACAGGAAATCCCATAATGATTCCTTCACTTTGTTCAAGGCTGATACTTGTAGCTGCAACTGCTTTTAAACAACCTGGTAATGCTTTTGCAATTGGATCAAGAACTGCAGAGAAGTATGCAATAGGTTTCTTTAAATTTCCATGTCTCTGAATTAACACAGATAATGCACATCCTTCTCTCTCACTGCAATACAGTTCAAAATCTTTCTCATAATTTGGCATACCCAAAGCAGGAGCTTGGCATAAGCTCTTTTTCAGGTTCTCAAAAC
Source organism: Lissotriton helveticus (assembly GCF_964261635.1). Classification (NCBI taxonomy): domain Eukaryota; kingdom Metazoa; phylum Chordata; class Amphibia; order Caudata; family Salamandridae; genus Lissotriton; species Lissotriton helveticus. The sequence continues at coordinate 253,027,068 of NC_136073.1, read as the reverse complement.
ATTCCATCTCAGCATCATTGAGGATAATTGGATCTTTTACATCTGATTTGGTCAGTCTTTGTAGTGGTTTTGCAATTACTGAAAATCCACTTATCCATTGTCGACAGTAACCTACCATTCCCAAGAACATTCTGACCTGTCTTTGTGTTTTTGGCGGTAACATTGCTTGTATCATTTTTATTCTCTCTATTGTTACTTGTCTTTTTCCTTTTGCAATTCTGTGACCAAGATATTTTACTTCTTGTTTGCAAAACTGTAGTTTCGCTGGGGACACTTTATGTCCTTCTTCTGCAAGGCGATTTAACAGAATTATTGTGTCTGTTACACAATTTTCTCTTGTCTTTGCAGCTATTAACAAATCATCAATATACTGCACCAGCGTAGACCTACCTGGTAAGTCTAAATCTTCTAATGATCTTTTTAACAATTCATTAAAGATTGAAGGACTTTCTGTATAGCCCTGAGGGATTCTTGTCCATCCAAGGGTCTTACCTTGGAATCTGAAAGCAAAGATTTCATAACTGTCTGGGTGTAAAGGAACAGTAAAGAATGCATTGCAAAGGTCAATGACTGTGTACCATTCAGCATCATGTGGAATCTGAAATAGAATTACTGCTGGATTTGGAACCACAGGACAGCATGGAATGACAATTTGATTAACCTTTCTCAAATCTTGTACGATCCTAAATGTTCCGTTAGACTTTTTAACTCCCATAATTGGTGAATTACAAGAGCTACTCTTCATTTCCTTTAATACACCTTGCTTGATTAATTTTTCAATTACAGGTGTAACACCTTCAATTGTCTCTGTTTTCATTTTATACTGTGGAGTGTTTGGAAATTCCATTCCCTGTTTCAATGCAATTTTAACAGGATCTACGTTTTTCATCAGACCCATCTCATTTCCAGTAAAATCCCATATTTCAGATTTCACTGTTTCCTTTAACTCTTCAGGTAAATCCTTTTCTTCAACTGCAGGAAACAATTTTGTTTCCTCTGCTTCCATCATCATCATTGTCATTCTGTACAAACCATCTTCCTCCATTGTTTGTAACTCAACTCCTTCAGGAGAACAATATATTCTGCAATTCATTTTACATAGGATGTCTCTACCTAATAGATTTACTGGACTACTATTACAAACCACAAATCTGTGTTTGTCTCTGTAATTTCCAATTTCAACTGGTACTGGATCAGTTAAGTCTGTTTTAATTTGCTGATTACTTACTCCCACAACTTGGATGGTATCCCCAGAGAGAGGTAGGTTTTCAATTTCCACTGATCTGACAGTAGAACGGGTAGCACCAGTGTCCACTAGAAAAGTGATGTCTACATCATTAACTTTCCCGTTTACATAAGGACCAGACTGGTCAACCTCAAGAGTGGCTCCAACAACACACTCTTCCTCCTCTCTCGGGCACCGTCAGCAATAATCATCAGAATCACTGTCTTGGCTTTCTGTTAATAAAAATTGTTGTGAAGCATTTTGCATTTGAACCCTTTGCTGCTTTTGCTGTTTTTGTGGTTTTATTACCTGTTCACATCCCTGAAATCCCACGTTTGGATTATATTTTTGAACTCCCCCACAATTCGGAAAAGGTGGTTGTGGCAACTGGTCTTGACGATTATTCACCTGTTGTTGTTGCTGTTGTTGTAACTGTCGCTGAATATTAAATTCATTTAACCCCTGTTGCATCTGTAGCTGTTGTTGCAGGTTAACACCATTCTGCATCTGTGGATTCAATAAGGGATTCTTTAAGTTTTTAGGAGGATGAGGACACTCGTCCCTCCAATGTCCAATTTCGCCACAATTAAAACAAGGTAATCTTTGTTTTAGTTCTTCTATCTTTGGGCTAAATTTCTTTGGAAAATTATTACCTTTAAACTTTCCTTGTATCTGGTTTGTATTTCCAGTTTGAACAAAATTAGTGTTCTTATTTCCCATGCTGGCAATCTGTTGCTCAGCCACCTTTACCTGAGCCCACATGGCTTTCTCCTTCAGCTTTTTCTGTTTTATTTCTAATTCATCGCTACAATATTTTGCTTTTCTCAGAATATCATCTATAGATAGTGCTTGCCATCCGACAATACTAGTTCTGATCATTTCTCCAATTTCGGGTTTTAGTCCATAAACAAATATATAGATAAAATGACTCATGTCTTTTTCATCTAATTTTTCATAACCACTGTATTGTTTAAAGATTAACAATAGTCTTTCATAAAAAGAATGAACTGATTCTTTTGTTTCCTGTTCTGTTCTTTCTATTTTAACCCAATCAACTTCTTTGGGTGGAATTTTATTTTTCATCCAAACAATTACTTTCTCATAGAAATCCATTACAAGTGGATTTGGGGCACCTGTTTCTTTGATTCGTTCAGGTTCTGCTTTTGGCCAACTAATCGATATTTTGCATTCTGTCCAAAGATCAGATGGAACAACAATGTCAAAAAATCCATCTAAATCAATCCACAGAACTTTTGACACTTTGATAAATCTATCTACTTGCCTGTACCACTCAACTGGTTTCTCTCTTAATTTTGGAAAGTCATTTGTGAATAACAAAATGTCTTGTCTTGACCATGGGACATGAACATATCCTCCACCTGCAACTTCTCTCATTGGAAATTGTTTTGACAATTTTTCCAATCTCTCATCTTCTTTCCTTTTGGTCCATTTCACTCTCCATTTGTTCAGTTCTCCTAGCTTTTTGATATAGACAATCAAATCTTTAATGTGAACTATTCTTCCCATTGAGTTCAAACTCTCAATGTCACTTTCTGAAAAATCTAATCTGTAATGTTTTGCAAAATTCTTTTGTTTACTTACATCGATTTCAAGTTCTGCAGCTAGATCCTCTAATTGATCATATTTATTTTTCGTTTTCCACTGGATGCTTTTGCAGATGAACAGTAGTTCATCATCTCGATAGTAATTTAAACTATCTGGACCAATTGTTCCAATTATTAACTCTTCTATATTTGCTTTCAATTTGGCCACATCAAGTTTTGGTGTGGTTACCCTGATTTCAGGACTTCCTACATCTGACATAGCACCCATTGGTGTTTTTGGAGATAAATCCTCATTAAAGGTTAAATCAGGCATTCTCGATCTAGAAGAGTTTAATTCAGTCAAGTCTGAATAAAATTTTTCAGTAGCTTTTTGAGTTTCTGTGTTTAAAGGAATAGTTAATCCATTTTTGTTTGTATCTCTTTGATCGAATACAGGCTCAACAGGGCCTATTGTTACTGGAACTGTGACAGCTTCCATGCCTTTTGTCATTCTTTTAATTAATTCTTCTTTAGACCTTAAATATTCATTATAATCAACATCCTCAACATTTCTTGTTTCTCTTGCATAATCTTTTGGAGGTTCCCTTGCTCTTGGAGTCATTGAAAAATGTCTACCTTCGTTTCGAGCATTTTCGAATTCTGATCTTCTAGGAGTTTCATTGATTTCACTATTATTTGGATAAAGTTTAGGAGCTTCACTAATTGGAGGTGCACTCGGTGAAGTTTCAGTAGAAACCACCGGAGTAGACCATGATCTAGGAGGTCTCAAAGGCTGATTAGGCTGTTTATTTCTAGCAGTTGTATATATTTCTTCCATAACTGCATCCTCAGATTCACTTTCCATAGATTTCCCTGTAGGAGAACCCATTACCATTTCATGAATTAAATACAATCCTTCACTCATGTTTCCCTGTCTCCACATTCGCAATCTATCTTCATGAGTTTCTCTTTTCCATGATGGGTTTTTAGAAGGTCTTTTAATTCCACTAGCTTCTCTTTGTAACTGATACATCTCATCTTCCCACTCAACTAAAGCTTCAAATTGAGTTGGTCTCGGTTTTGGAACAAGAGCATTCATTTTCTCTCGTAAATTTCTTAAAACCCTTACATTAAATGAACCATCATCAGGCCAAGCTAAAACACCGTCGTTTTTAGTATAGCGTTTCCAACTGTCGAACCATAAGACAGTATGATATCCGTATTCACCTTCCATGTATGCTGCAGGTGTTTTATACTTATGAAGTAGTTTACCACCTCGCGTTTCGACTTTCTTGTCAGGTGAAAATAAATTCTTAAATTTCTGAAATAATGTTGTCTTTTTCTCAACATGTTTAAAATGATAACTCATTTTCAAAAGTTAAATTTAATTCACAAAATCGTTCGTAAAATATTTCCGGGATGTTCCGCAAAACAACCAATCCGTGCGCGAAACACACCAACAAGCCAATGGCAGTTGAGCTACGTCAGTTTCCTGCTCAACCAATAAAATTGGAGTTTTTCCCAACGACTAATCAGCTCACAGGCCGTCAGAGACTCAAGAGCCAATCAGAATACAGTTTGTGACGTAGGTCACCCAATCCCAGCGCGGCTCTGTGACGTACACAGCAGCTGCGGTTTCTCGCTTCTCACTCCTGGCGCTTACCCCTCCTTCACAAAATCTTTTCACAGCGCCATTTTAAGAACACTTTTCAGTGTAAATTAATTCTTAACAATGACTTATAAAGACAACATCTGTTCGTTTCACTAATTAGGATAGTTTACATACATTCAAGTATCCACACTTCGGAATAGACGGTGCTATTCACACTAAGGATAATATTCAATTGTCAGTAGAGTAACCTTACCCCACCCTTCTAACACGTATAATTATGAACTCGTTTTGCTCTGAACCCACCGCGAAGTGAAAGTTCTAAGAGTTCCACTTGAACATAAAATACAATTCAAACTCGCACTTTTACACGGAAAATTCCCTAAATTCAAACACACATGAAATCCGTACAGGACTCTCACCTGTTTATAGAATTCATGTACCGTTAGCAAAATAACGACGTTATCCGTACAGGGCTCTCACCTGTTTATAGATATGAAACATGTACCCGTACAGGACTCTAACCTGTTTATAGATAATCATGCACCGACGCTAATTTTACCCTTCACTCAAGCTCGGAAATAACTAATACTCTCATCACAGTGAGTTTTATGGAAGGCGCTTTGTCCCTATTCTCATGCTGCTTTGATTTCTTAGAAAATCCTCACTATACAAGATTCAGACCTAGCCCTAAAACTGTGCTGCTCGGCGACAACACTATGGTACACGGCGATACCTCTTGTGATACTCGGCGATATCACTACAAACTGAACAGATGACTTGCGTGACTAATTTCTCGCCACACAATCTATACCGGTATAGCTTACAGATAGGCACGAAAAACGAACTTAACAAGTGTTAAAACATCGATCCTATTTGCATACCATGACGCAACCCTTAGCAACCAACATGTTACCTTGGTTACCCCTTAGCAACCATCAATTTCTGCTACCAGAGAATTGATCCAGCGGGCTATAGAAAATATATCATAAACTACGCTACCAAATTTCATAATCTATAAACAAAATTCTATACTAAATATGGACCCATTTATGAACCTGATATATTTCGGGCCTACTGAATCAGGTGGTCAGAATAAATCTATATACACATTATCTACACACTATATACATATTTATATATTTGCAGAAAGAATATTGTCATTAGAATAAAACCCAACCATTTAGACGACCACCATAGGCGACGTGATCTAGCTAAAGGTAACCTACACTTCTGAATAACCAAGACCAGCTTGTTTGTCAAAAGTAAGATTTTATTTTCTAAATTATGGTATATAAGTTGAAAGTTTTATAAATGAAATTTATTTGCAATATAGCAAGCATGATGGTAAGAAATATGAGAAAAATACAATTTAAGCAATTGAATCAATTTTAAAGAAATTATATAAAGTTTAGCATTTCTAAAACCTATTTCCCTAACTGAGCTAAATAGACAGGAATTAAAGTAAAGATCTTTGAGGATTCTTACGTGCTCCACGCAAAGTCCAGCAGCACATCACCCTCATCGGAAAGTCAGAAAGCAGCAGCCAGCCCAACCCTAAGGGCATGACTTTTTATACCTTTCTACGCTAACTAAACTGGCAAAGGAAAGTTTTCAGAAATCTTCGACGTCCCATTGGCTGAGAGTGACAAGTGACATGTCACCCGATTCTTAAAAAGTTCCACAAAATCATGTCTTACAAAGACCATTGTCTCTTCCACGTGAAGCCAGAAGCTTCCTGCGATTGCAACTTTGTATTTTAGTCATCCTCGCAGCTTCCATAGCCTTTCAGTACAACTTCCGCGGATGCCAAGTTAAGGGCTGACAAAAAGTTCACTTTCGACCTTGGCCATGTCCGACAGAATGATGTCAGCTCATCAGTTTTTGCTTTGTGAATGCAGCCTCAATAAACGTTTTAATTCAGAATGGGCGTCTCGTGACTTTCTGCAGAATTATGGATCAGCTCTTTTTCTGAGGCTCAAATAACTAGGCCCAAAAAGCAGGCAACTTATGTTTTCTAGTATAAAACAAACACAAGAAAAGTATTAATGTAAGAAATAATGTATATTCTGTATCCACCCCATGGTTTACTAATTAATTAACCCACCCGATTAATCAAAATGTTACCTAGCCAATGCAAACAATTAAAGCAGCGTTTATATTTACCAGTCTCCGTTTTTCTATGAGACCCAAATGCACCTAGAATAGTAGAAATGACATCACACAGACAAGGAAAAGCAAAACAAGCACATGCTTATTTTAAGTTTGCAGCAGTTAGTAATGACAAAAAAACGAAAACAATAAAATATTTTATTATTTTGCACGAACAAAAAGATGCAACAAATATGCACGTTTATGAGCACACATGTTAATCCCCCCACGTGTAAAGTTTAATCTAAGTTGTATTAGTACGACATATCACAAATCATTAATAAATTTATTCATGTTATGGAAATGTGACTTTGCGAGTTTAAACAAAATTTTGTTTTCTATCTCGCTCCATCACATGTTCTTGCTTTAGATCATCAATCCGAGCACACAAGTGGATAAACCACAAATGACACATTATCTCAGAATGATCACTTTGACACACAAGCGCCAGCTGCCAACAACCTGGTCATTGTGTTCAACAATAAACTATCCCCATCTTCATGCCAAAACCACAAACCTTGAAACAGCATACATGGAAAATCACAAAACCTTGTGTGCACAACACTGTCCGAAATTAATGTAAACTGGAGTTGCCAAGCTATTAGGACAGAAGCACATGTCCCGTAGTAGACAATATTACTCAAACAGAAGAATACGTTTTATAATTGTGTTCCTGATTGACACTTCTGCTAGCCGAACTTGTTATTGGCTTGTCAGGGAAGGTGCACATTATCAAACAGATCAAGATTTGTGGAGTTATGAGAGAGAGAGAGTCTTTTTAGCTCTCCGAGTTTGGGTGTGTATGTGTGTGGCTGTTTTTTTCATATGATTGCTGTTCGAATAATGAAGGTGAGAGGAATGTGAGGGAAACAGTTCGAGAAAAAATGGTTGAATCAAAGCAGAAATTTAGGCCACAGGAAATGTATGGCAACGGAGGACCGACCACCTTGTGTGGCAGGATGAACTAAATTATGTGGCATGCCACTGGCAGCATCATGTGTGGCACTTTTCTTTTTTTATAGTAACTTTAAATCTGCGAGTAAGAAACAAAGTTTTTGGTTATGATCTGCAAATTAAGCCCTTGGGGGTTAATGCTGTGCTCAATCTGGCCCCTTATTCTTTTTTTTATGACGCAGGAATGTCTGAGTCCTGCCACAACAAAATGTTTCTGTTGTGGTCGGCCAATCAGGCTGACTTTTCCCCTTTAAATTAGACAATTCCGAGCATATCTGGACAAAAAGAATTCTCAAAAACAGCAGAAAAGATTTTCACAAAATCTCAAAAAGCACACTAAATAAAGGTCTAACATTGTGTCAAATCGGGATCAGCCATTTTTTCTGTACCAATGAGTGAAGTTTCCTATTGAAATCAGCATGGGAAATAGCACTTTTTTAATCCCCCCTCACCCCAGCTCCCACTTGACGGTTTAGCATGAAACTTTCCATTAAAGTGCCAGAGGTGGGTGAACTGTTTTTGTGCACCTTTGTGAAAGGGTGGCTAAGTTATTAGCAAAACAGAAAAAACTCTTCCTATAGAAACTAACCTGACTAATTGCACAGTGGCAACTGCCACTATGTGTGTGTATATGAGCAAGCAAGCAGATGTGCAGGGCCCCCCTCTTACTCCCATACACAGCATGGCCTACTACTGGACATAGGCGCTAGCGACCTATCTTTTCACATCCGGGCTGCACGTATGCTGTCACTGCAGCACTTTCCTCCCATAGCTCCTCCAGGCAAAGCTACACAGACCGTTTCAAATGCCCATAGCAACTCGCATCCACCTCGCTGCTTTCTGCGTGCACTGCTAGGTCTGCTGCAATCATAGTCGTTTGAGGAATGGGCAAAGTGGACTCTGACCTAAGGCCCTAGTCATTCAGGGGGAACCCAGATAAAGCTAGCTTTGTTCTGCGGGGAGTCTTGCCCTGATGACACTGAATAATTCTCAAATAGATTATTTTAAATGCTGTGGACATGAAAGAGCTGAAATTCAAAATTGTCCCGAACAGGGGCCCATAAAATGACTTTGGCCCAGGGTCCCCGAAATCCTTAAGATGTCCCTGGTTGCAATAATGCGCTACTCTTACATATAGTTAGGCCAGTATTTTCAGAAGTGCACGCCCCTACCTGGAAGTACGAGGCTGAGCCTACGTCAGCAGACCAGCACGCATTCTGCAAAATTGTGCATGGGCAGATAGGCAGAAGTGCCCCCCTTCCCCACACCTCAGCTTTCCTATGCATGCAGGGCCTGCCGCGGACGTAAGCCCCACCCAAGTTCAGCTCCACGTGCAGCTTCCGGTTTCCCCCTCCAATGCTGGCCGGACCTGCTCCTGGGGGTACCGCTGAGGACATGCACGCACATCCGCTCCAGTCATCGACGCACTGTGCTGGGCGCTCTGCTAAGGGCATGGCCGCTCTCTGACCCTGGGTGTGCAGTCGGCCTGCTACGACAGATGTGCACAGGTCTCACAGCTCGGGGTGGCACCGCAGCACGGTTGCTGAAGCTCTCCTGGTGCGACCCACCCCCGTATTTTGTTGGATGGTCGGTACACAAGCAGACATCCCCACTGCCTCATCTCCCGCCAAGACAGATGTTGAGGCCCAGGCCGCCCCCGTCTTATCTCATGCCAAGACAGATGTTGAGGGCCGGGGTTACATAGCCCCCCCCTCCCCCGGGCTAATTTCTCTCTTCTGCAGTAAAACATACAATGTTTGGAACACTCCTGCAGTTATGCACCCCCCTCGACCTAAAAATTAAAGGAAGCAGACTACATAAGTGAAGACAGATGCAACACTTTTTGAAAACAAAAAGGCATGTGAATTGCACATCCAGATTCTCTGAACTGCCTGTGATAATTATATCTCTGTAGCCATCTGGGGGAGAAATTGTGCAGCAAAACATAATGCTTTGCTCCAATAAGTTTTTAAAGATTTCTTGGAGGGGGTTATCCGCCAGCACTCCTGTTGACAGCCCAGACTTGGAAGGCACAACTTGAAAGTAATGGAATATTTATTTCACTGTTGTCCTTTCAGAACCGCTGCATTTTTGGCAAATGTATATGGAAATTGTGCTGCAAAAAGCACTATTGGGCCTGATTTTTTCCCCAGAAGAGAATGTCTTTGAAATCCGCTGAGAACGTTGGTATTGAGCTTGCTTAGTGCATTGTGTGCTGATAAGTACGCCCCGTCATCACTTTCAAAGTTATTGGCCCTTAATGCATAAAGAGTTTGCGTGAACAATTGAGTCGAAGCATGTCACTTTCAGGTTAGACACTTATTTCACCGCCAGGAGCAAACATTTACCAACATACAGCAGAAATAAGGTATATTAGGCAAAGAACTATAGCACTGAAGTGCTTTAGTGTCATGTATCCTTACTTTGAGGGGGTTATACATTGAAGTCTACAAAAATAGCGTCTTGGAAGTGAACATCAGAACCAGTGCAGGACTGGACCGTGATTACACTTTTGAAACTCTAAAGACCTGATAAATCAGTACTGGGGAGTACGTCCGTAAAGGTGCGCTCCCTGTTTACTTGAAAACACGACAACTAAACACGACCACAAAAGTCAAATTTTAGCTGTTTCAAAAAAAGCATGATACCATTGTTTGTGTCGTTAAATGTTTCCCCTAATGTGCCTACCCAATCTCTTAATCTCTCCGTGGTACCCCCTTGCCCCTCCCCTCCTGTTCCTGGATGCCTGTGGAGGTGTGAAACAGGAGGAGGCCCCCCCCCCATGGGGGAAGTTACACTTGCGCCCAGCAATGGACGCCGGGCACAAAAATTATAAACATTTTCCACTACATACTTCTGAGGTAGCATTCTCGTTGCTGCAGTCAGACACGTCATTAACAATGAGCATTTTAAGCATTCCTGGGAAACACGGACCCCACAAAGGAGGCAGTAAATGCAGCGTGTGTGACTGGTCTGTGAAATGCTTCCCTTCAAATAATGGCGGCATTGACTGAGTGAAAGGCTCCTTGTGTTTACAAAGATCTTGGATTTCCGTGACCTTCAGTAAACTTTTCTCCCTGACCTCGCGGGATGGCCACTCACACAGCACATCTGCACCGCTCTCATTGCGAATGAAAATAGTTGGCCTGGTGTAAATAATGAAAAGGAAAGCTGTGGGGGGGGGGGGGGGGGGGAGCGGGACGAAGGAGAGCTGTGGGCGGAGGGAGGGGGGGGAGAGGGACGAAGGAGAGCTGCGGGCAGAGGGAGGGGGGATGAGCAGAGCAGATCAGGAAACCACCACAGTCTTTCTCCGAGGCAAAGCAGAAATGCCTCGGAGAAAGCATGGTAATTTTCGCATTCGGGGGCGTGTGTTTTGTTGTTCTGAGTGACGGGTGACGTCACTGGCGAAAACAGCAAAATGTACGCCCCCGAATCCGAAGGAGAAGGAGCTTGTTTCGAGTGACGCCCCTCTCCTCCAATGGCTGGCCTCCGTTTAGGAAGCCAGCCAATGGAGGAGAGACGAAAAGAGAGGCGGGATAAAGCAGCCACTCTAAGAATCAATAATTCTCCGGACTTCCGGCTTGGCGTAGGCCAAGCCTACGGTCCCTCGACCTAAAAAGGTATACCATTTTAGGCTATGGCTTCTCCCACTGTGAGAAAGCAAGTGTGGCGACGCTCCTCCGCCCAAGCCTTTATTTGCTTGCCTTTCGCACCTGCGTTTCACAGAAATTTCCTTCGGAGATGTTTTGTGATTGTGCAATATCGCCCTAATTAGCAATCATTGAGGAGTCCTTGCCACAGCATTATCTCGATTACAACTTTTTTTGCTTACTGATAGGATGGATATGACATCTACTGTACCATATAGCTGTAGGATAAGAACTCATGCAGGAACCCCCATCCTTAAGTAAAGCAAGTGTGTGTGTTTACCTCCGCCCGTCAGCTTTCCAGCCTTCAGAAGCACCCATTTAAGTGCGAACTGGAAGACGCGCCTAAGGCAAGCCTGTCTGCACCCATCCGTCCCTGGACCGGGCCCAGGGCCAGGACCCCTGGCCCAGTCACAGTCCCTACTTCTAGAATAGTCTACTCCAGGGAAACCATTATCTCGCTGGGACAATCTAGGGGTGAGAAATGCCATCGATTTACCTGCGAAGAGCTCCTTAATATTGAAAATCCTCGTTGCTCATACTGTTCCAGGATAATCTCTGGGAAGTTTTGGGCAAGTCAGAAAAGTGATAAATCTACAAATACAAAGCTCCAGCTTGCTCTGGTCAATGCTAGGTCACACATTAAGCATAAATATGAGATAGCCGATCTTAACTCTGACAATAAGCTGGATATTCTGTTTATCACAGAAACCTTGTCTGAGGAATCATCCGATCCAGACTTCCTTACTGCAGTTCCTTGCGGGTATAAAGTATTCAGGCATGATCGATTAATAAAAAGGGGGGGGGGCTGGGAATAATTCATAGGAGTGAGCTGGTAACACACTGTTCCGTCCTTAACTCTTCGAAGTGTGAGGCCCTTCTATTTGAGATCAACATTTCAGATCAAGAAATGTTTAAAGGTTTATTAATCAACCGCCCACCCGGGTCAAAAGCTAGCTTCCTGAATAATTTGCCCTCTTTGCTAGAGTTGGGTTTACAATCAAAATGTTTTACGATGCTGGGCGACTTGAATTTCCATCTGGAAAATCTAGTTGATAAAGAGACCCATGAGCTTCTTGCTATTTCAGCAGACTTAGGACCACAACAAATGATTAATGACCCTACACATCTAGCTGGACACACTAGACGGGGTGTTCACAAACAAACCAGTCCTCTCATTTACAGCCGCCTTGCCTTTTACATGGACTGATCATGCTGTTATCTTCCATTATGACGTACCTGATGTCAAGGCCATTACTTCGGCAAATATCAAGCACAGTAAGAGAGCCTGGCATACTTTTGATTCTGGATGCACGCAATCAACTGATGAACGTATAAACGTAGGATTTAAGCGAAAAACGAATGGTGTGCACACCACCCCTCTTGATGATGAATATTGATTGCTCTTCTGTTGGCAGTGCACCCTAATGAATTGGAAACTTGAAGAAGGAAATATCGCATACATATTTATACAGCACATTTTAAATGAAAAATAGATGAATTTCGAATGGTGGCTACAATTTTCAAGGAAATGCATGAGTTGTCTAGATTCGTGAAACGTGTCACTTAATTTCTGTTTTGTTTTATTTATTTATTTATTTTTTATGGTGATGATAATACGCGAGGGTGGATTATGGGAGTTGAAGTTCAGGAGGAAGTGGTTTTCGTCACTGATTAAGTTGCGTTACGTAATGGGGTGGAGGGTTGACTTTAAATGAAAGGCTCACGCGGGCGAGATCAGAGCTGTTGATACATGGACGCGAAGAGCTAAGCGGTTGTTGGCAGGTACGTGTTGGGATAAAAGGCGCGTAAGCATTTGCCGGTTGAAATTGAGAAACACGGAGTAAGATGAGTTTATATATAAGCGCATAGTGAATTCGGAAAATATGGAGTGCATGTAAGAGAAAAAAGAGATGCAAGGAGGAAGAGGA